>NC_135357.1:18721255-19366255 GCF_051622035.1 Arctopsyche grandis
ACATTTATTTATATCACACTTAAAGGTGTTGAGGCGATATCATATGCGCGTCAGAGCGAGGTAAATACATACGTACTTGTGAACGCCTGAAGCTTTTTGTATAGACAAATACATATATCTATGTAAGTATGTACATACGAGTATTTCGTATGTATATAAAATTTTATGTATGTATATATGTATTTCGTATGTATGTATATATTTCGTATGTATATAAAACTGTCGTTTATATATACATATGTACATTCATAGTCATTATTAAATATGTACGTACATACACTATAATATACATGTGTATAGTACCCCTTGCGTGCCTATTCTTTGCGGCGTACTCCGAATTAAATAAATAACATTGCTAATGCCAAAACTCAAATATGTGTTTTCGCTGGGTAAACTTCCCGACCGCCTATTACTTACGCTGGACCGGTTAATTTATCATTTAAAATTAGTGCTGTGTAATTTTCTTAACAGTCAAACACGTACGCATGCGTATAACGAGAATATTCGTTATATGCGAGAGATAAAGTGATCTTTTGCGCGTATTCATTCGATGATCATCCCACTGTGCAAATATGACGTTCAGTAATTCAATACTGAGGCGTTCGTACTATTACTATAGGCAATCTTAATTATATAAATATATATATATATATATATATATATATATATATATATATATATATATATATATATATATATACATATATGAATATACATATGTATATTCCCCTATTGAGTTCGCTTATAGCCTTCGGAACTATCAGTTAACGCGAACTGTTGATCTTGGT
Organism: Arctopsyche grandis; assembly: GCF_051622035.1. NCBI lineage: Eukaryota > Metazoa > Arthropoda > Insecta > Trichoptera > Hydropsychidae > Arctopsyche > Arctopsyche grandis. The sequence goes on from NC_135357.1 coordinate 18,722,044, forward strand.
ATACTATTTAGGATTGACTTCAAATTTTCAACTCATATTTCTGAAATGTGCTGTAGGGCTACCAAAATGCTTGGATTTGTTTTGTGCAATTCTCACTTCTTCCAAGATCCAAGTATAATGGAGTTACTTTATCGTTCGCTTATCCGAAGCATATTGGGTCTGTAATTTGGAGACCCACTGAAATTAAATTCTCTCTCTTGATAGAAAGAGTTCAAAAAAAATTTCTTAGATGCCCTTATATGAAGAAATATAAATATTACACCTATTTATTTCCCACTACCTTTTTACAAGGTATGCTAGGCTTCGCCTTACTATCTTTGAGAATAATTATTGCCATTTCCAAATATTTCTTTGAAGTATTAAAGGGAAAAGAATTGACAACCCTTCGATTTTATTGGAATTTAAATTTTCGGCGCCTGAATGCGGTAGAGCTTTGCGTCATCATTTACTTTTCCAACCTATTCCTGCGAAAACGTCTGCTTTCAATAACCCGTCTTTTGTAAAGGCTATCCGGTTCCTTAATGATATTGATGAACATTTGGACCTGTTCAATTGTCATGTTGATGAGCTGGTTAGTTTCTTAAGATTCAACACGAGACTATTTTAATAAGATGAATGATTGGAATTTTTATTTTGTTATTTTCTTTATTTTTTTTGTAAGACTGGTGTGACGCTTTGGGGCAACCTGTCAGGTCACACTGGTCATTTTATTATTATTATTATAAAATAATAAATTAAATTAAATAAATATGTATGTAAATATATGTTTATCGGGTCCATAGAGCAATAATTTATTATTGCGATTTTGCTCTTATTTTAATATTGCATAAGACTGAACACCAAAAATGATTTGAAATTGAGTTAATAAATGCTGTTTTTGATGTCCGTATGCATGATGTAAAAGCGAGATAAAGAATCATCCATCATCCATCGAAATTCCAAAATCATACATCGAATTTTCTAAGGCCAAATCACTGATAGAACTTGAAGATTCAAATCGTTAAACTAATTTGTAAGCCTCGTAAATCTAATTTTGGTCATAAACAGTATTTTTATTTTTTATCAAAATTTAAACTATTCCATATATACATACATATATGCAAAATTTTAAAACTATAACTTTCAAAATATGATCGACCACAAATGTAAGACACAGTGCTATATAACAGGTTACATTCTCTCCTGAACAAAATTGCAATTTTGGATCTGCGAACAAGCGGACAAGTTAGTACGAAAGACACACCATCTACTATAATACATCAGCATATTATTACAACAATATGTATTGTATTACGTAAACATACAAGTTACAAATTAATTATTAACAAAATAAAATTATTTTGATTATGTGCCGACTGATTTAATACACACAAATGTATATATATATACGTATGTACTATGTAGACATGACAAGACGTTAGAACGATCTACATAATCAGATAAAACTAAATAGATTATAGTATTTGTATGTATGTATATATGCATACATACACATACAATGTACATAGTTACATCCATTCTCACAAATAATAATAGTTTGTCTGAATTTGATTATATGGGTAGCTTGTTACCAACCCTTCTAAATTCCGTCACACGCGTAGACACGTTGTATTTACGTTGGATATGCGTATGTTTAATATTTTTTCCTCGACACGAAATTTGATGATGTGAGACCTAAAAAATATATGTATGTAAACACGCAACGAGGCCGCATGGGTTTGCGGCTTGCGGCCCTCAAAGCCCTGACTGACTGGCTTTGGGCTTCTTCTACGGTCCGTGAGGTCAGAGCTTTCTATAGTGGAAGACAAAAGCTCGGTCTTGCGGACAAGTAGGATTTATAAGGTTTCAATAATTAATGAAAGGCACCGAAAATTGGCCCAAATAATTTACTACGGGTTAGTTTGCCGTGCGTTCGTACGAACGAAAACCCAAGCGATCTTAACGCTAGTAAATCGTTACAATTTATCAATTATATTCGTTTTCAATTTTTTAACGTTATTATCATATGAATTGCGTCGTTCGTAATTCACGCGAATTCTAGCGTTAATTTTCGTTAATTGGATTACGAATTCCCGAATGGAGCTCTATTGACGCAACTGGTATTTTAAATCCGCTTTAAAATTCCTCCATTTCTGAATGAACGTGCATCTTTTCCAGCATGATAAAATACTCCTTTGATATTTTTTCTTTGTACTCAGGTATGTACAAAGTATTGATATATAAAGTATTATCTCCATGAAAAATTTCAAAAAATAAATGCTATTATAAAATTGCTATTATAAAATTATAATCCTAATACCTGTGTGTATATACATAATATATGAAGTCACTAAGTTAATGAATTAAATAGGAAAACTGCTAATGGAACTCTTAAAAGTACGAATTTCCACGAGTATACAAATTATGTATATTTATTCAATAGTTGGAAATCTTTTTCGAGCAAAATTTCAGATTGATTCAAATTAACTCAAAATTGACAAATTATTTTACTATATTAGCATATTATTTTGATTGCTTTATTCTCATATCATATGCTCATTGGTTTATTAAAGAAATATTACACATACCTACAGAGCCGTAGCGTGGGGTGGCAGGACAAGGGGGCAGATGACCCCAGGCGCAAGATTAAGAGGGGCACCAAAATGCGGTTAATAATATCGGGATTTTTTTTAATTTTGATTTTTATCTGAAATTCCACAGTTAATGTTTATTTAAAATGTAGACAAATACTCCAAGTAGGGGCGTCATTGCTTTACTTATTTACCAAAATGATAACATTCTCCATTCAATTAAATCTGTTATTTTGAATTTTAAATTATTTTGTTGCTCGTATTAAATGAGAAACCCTTAATTTTGATATTTTCCATTGGGACCTAAATTTCAAAATTGTGAATAAATAAATTATAGGAAGGGGGTCACTAGTAGCATAATCATAGCTATGGCTCTGAATACCTGTGTATTTATTTTTATTTTATTTTACAATTTTGTGACATTACAGAGTAGTTCCATGTCGTTACTATTGCTAAACTAAAAATGATACAATAATAAGAAAATCAACTATAATAAATAATAAAATAAAAATAAACAAATAAAATAACATAACACGTTACGATCTCATATTAAACATTCCGTCAACCAGATCAGCATATTTTAAATTAAACAAATCCGAGCTAACATTAATTTGGTTTGATGAGCTTAATTTAACCTATTTTCTCCTCCGAAACTAGACCAATTTTTAAAAAAATTTCATCATCGGTATGAGAAAGACATTTTCTGTTCAACTATGCGCGTATTTTTTTTTAAATCGACCGTTAAATAAGCACGCTGGACTCTTTTCGTGGGTGTAAAAAAGAGGCGATTTTATTGATGTTTGGCGTCTCCTAGCTCCTATAAAAAATAACTAATAAAAAAAATAAAACTATAGATGCAACCCAATAGTGGATATTCATAGCATATTAAAAAATAATTTCTCTATTGCCATAATTGAGGAAGGGAGAAGTCTAATATATTTGTATGGACAAGGCGCTGGTGTCCATTGGTTGACCATCAAATTAGTACGTGCCACAGGAGGAGAAAAAAAAGTACCGCATCTAATGTACATACCTGAGAACATTAAAGCGTAATTCAAGGATTACTCACTAAGCCGACTAGAAACTTAAAGAATATTTATGGACAGTCATAGCTGCATATTACATTTCGAAGAACAACAAAATATTGAAATGATGTATGTAAAAATTCTTAGATCACATTACAAAACCTATAAGTATATTCTGAAAAAAACTTATGTACATACATATATGTACTACTAACTGTCGTAAATAAAATAATAATATCAATTAAAACACTTTTTAAATGATATGGTGGAAAAGCTTAATTTTTCATATCGCGACTATTAGAAAAACATTATTTGTTCACCCACTATACGTGGTTCAAATGCTGAATGTTGATAAACAGATACCATTTTCCAACAACTTCTATCACTCTCGCTTATGATTCATCGACTTTGTTGATATTAATAAGTTTTTCATGTGTGTCAACTCTTATTTTGATAGAAAAATGTAATGTTATCAAAATATTGATTGTAAGAATCTTTCTCCATATATGAACAGCATTGTCGTACGCAAGTTATAATAATAAATTAAAATTATTATATCACGCATGCTTTCTAACTCTCATTTCGAGCGTGTAAAATACGAGTATCCATATATTATGTGTCACACATTACAGTGCTAAAATTGTCTCTTACATATACGAGTATAAATTTTGAAAAGTCATTTCGTGTTATTTGGGACGAATATACGCGTATTTCAATATGTGAAAAGTTTGCGAATAACCGTAGTGTGTATAATATGTTTGTCAACTTTGATGTTTTATTTATTTTCGGTGAAAATTTCCGCGTGCTCGCACCAAAACACCGGTGTGATATGAAAAATTTCCCTCGAATATTTTCAATGTTGAGTTTTAATTATGGCTGCCTCCGTCGTTGATTTTTCGCTCTTTTCAGCGTGCGCGTTCACTCACGCGTGGAAATATTCACTTTTATATTTGTACGCAAACGCAAAACATATACATATGTATGTACATACATATTTATAATATATAAATTTAGAGGATTTTCTGTAAAAAAAAATATTTCGTAATTCTCAGTAAACGTGAAAAACAATTTTTCCGCCTCTAGGAAAGGCGCTTTGTAAGGATTGAGATTAATGTTTTAGTACCAAATTGAACCGTTTCACTTGGGTACGAGACCATCGTCGACGACGAACGGCGACAAGCGGCCAACCGCCAAGATTTTTCTCATGAAAAGAAATGACGTTGATGCATTACTAAAGCCCCTACTATATAATCTTATAAAATAAAACATTTATGGAACGTGTCAAACCCTCACACGTTTACTTCGACAAACAATCAATTTAAAACATCAAAATTTCCATATGAATTTTTTTTATCCATATTTGTAATACATATGTATGTATATATGAATTTTCATTCATATCACTGTTCGACAAATGAGGACTTTTTTTTGTTCAGAGGCGAGATATGACTTTTAGATCTATGCCCAGTGAACACCAATCTGGTAATAAAAAACGTTGATTGGCTCGAGATTCGGAGATATGTATATGTGTTTTTTAAATCGCGCGATTTTTTGATGTTGTTCGGTCGATGTCTCAAAATCTGTCAATTTCCTGTTCAAAATGAATATTTGAATCTATAGTCCGGTATTTTATTTATTTTTTCCCACTGTTAATACTATTGTTGCGTAGGGGTGGGTGGAGGATCCAAGTAAAAAGTCGTTTCACAGCATTTATTGGTGATTAAGGAGATACACACACTGGCAGTGCTCCGTCCATAATGTCTTGATATGGTCTTAGAACCTCCTAATAAAGGGACAGGTCGCTCAGGGCATCCCCCATTTTTTTAGTCACGTACTCGGATATGCAGTCCCACGCTTTGGCGTTGTCAGTTCTAAGAACTCCACGGGAATGCGACCGCTAAGTGCATTCGGGGTTCGGGTTAGCCGACTTGCTCTTAAGCCTGGAGATAATCCTCGAAACCAATTATGGCAGCGGCTCCTTTTAGCCGATGCTACACTATTTTATATTGGGTATTTTCTATTGAAACATGTTTATTGGGATAATGTTCTGGCCTATTATTTTGTATATGCATCTTTGATAACTTCTTATTAAATTTTTCATTCATCGTCAAACACACAATTGTTTCATCTTCATCCGAATCTAAAAGAGTTTCTTCCATTGTGGAATCGTCAATACAAGAAAGGGTATATTCGCTTCATAATAGTTTCACCGTAGGATATACATACATTCGCTTTTATTACAACATTTAAAAAATGTTTTGTTCGGTATAAAATCGGAATTATTTAAAATTTGTGTTAAAAAAATCAGTTTTAGACTTCTTCTTTCTTCGATTTTAATATTTGAGAATATTTTATGATTCTTTGTGTATTTGATTTATTATTTCCCTTCGTGCAGTCGTGAAAATGTTGTATGTTTTCAAAATTTTTTCTAAATCCAATTCCCGGGATTAAAGATAAGAATTCCCGGGACACGGGACAACAAAAATTCCGTGAATTCCCGTTAATGTCTGTCCCGGGTCAGAAACCCTAATTGGAAGCCGTCTTTCACTCTTCTATAAAATATAACCCAGTCCACTCAGTTTAGTAAAATCTCAGAATGTTTTCAATTAAAACCAAAACCATTTATAACTTCAGTTTTAGAATATAATTTGCACATACGAATATTGGGAGTGTGATTGAATCGCTTGTAGAGTTAAATTCGACGTATGTAATTCGAGTGTGAGAGGCTATAATGGCCGTCGCAAATCAAAGAACATTACACAGAGGCCCTCCAATCGGGTACGTGTTTAATCTCCTAAGTGCAGGGATAATTTCTTGTTGACTTGCTAATTAGTTTCCTTTAATCAATCGTAAAACGAGGACCGTTTCGAGTAGCTTTGCAAGCTTTCAAGCGTCTATTTATGTACTGCCAAGCTGTAGACCGCCGCTCTTCTAAACATCCAAACAACTTTATAACAGAAAGAAAAATTTTTAAAGGTCAAAAATAGACTTTCTGAATTCAATATTAATTTTACGGTACACTCTCAATTATCTGGACATGGATAATTGGGAGGAAGGGCATGGATAATTGAAAAACACGGATAGTCTGAATCATCAAATTTCGACTTGGTTTTGAATATAATGTCATATTTACATCTTAATTACAGCTAATACTTCAACAAATTTTTGTGTCGTAATTTTAATACTCATGTATTATGAAAAACACTCATAGTTAGGCAGTTAAGTGGCCGATAGTAGTTAGTACTAGTGTTGTACCATTTTATGACTAATGTAACCACTATTATCTTCTTCACTTGTAGTGTCACTCTCATTTTCTTCCTCTTGAGAAAAAAACGATATCAATACAACATTTTAAATTTTCAAACCATTTTAAATTTTCCAATAATCCACATATTTCAGATATATTATTTGCTTCATTCTCTTCAGAATCCAATAAATCTGTTTCCATGTCAGAAATAATCTTTTTCCATGATCGAACAAGTTTTACTGGCTTTACTTTTGACTAGGATTATGTTATTCGGTGTATAGCATCCAATATCATCATTTTTTTCCAGAAATTGATGTTTCAAAAGACCTACAGAACTATCACAATCTCTAGCGAACGCCTCTAATTTATTTTTCGAATCTCTCTTGCGTTTTAGAATCTCTCAATTAACAAGTTTTATTTGGGTACAATTTTCTTTCGTTTATTTGTTACTCGTTCTTTCTCCATTTTTAAACGGTACAGGTATGTTAATCTGAAATATTTTCGAATTTACAGCAAAGAAAATAATTTCTCACAGCAATTAATTGAAAATAATTAAACATACGTATGTTACGAAAAAATGTGCTCTGAATACACTGAAAGAATTAACGCATAGTAAAAGACATTTAAAAAGGGAACGATAAACTTTTCTGTGTGACATCATTTGTTTCAAAAACAATTCATATTTTTCAAGCACGAATAATCGCAAACCGGATTATCCGCGGCCCCATAATCGAGAGTTTACTGTATTTAAACATACAATCTCCAATATTTGTTACACATTTAACGCTAAATATCTATTTCGTATTTTCTTTTCAATTGCTGTCTTCAAGTTTTATCCGAAACATATCAATTTTTCATTTCATTTATTTTTCTGCTTAGCAACCCTTAGCAATTATTACATTTACGAGAAATTGGATAAGTGTTCTGCTGATGCTACAATTTAAAACTTTCGTATTTCCGCTTAATTTTGTCTACATTTTCTTCGCAAATATTTGTTCGTTCCTTCACATTTTCAATAAAATTATGGCACTTGACTTTTTAGTCTGAATTTTATCAATTAAAGGAATTGTTTCTGCATTTTCTACTTCATCTATGCATGTATGTACATATGTACATACATACGTATTAACAATATGTAGATGAACTTTTGTGTTTCGAAAAATTCAAACTCGAGATTTTAACTGAATCGAACTCAGAATCGATCAATGATCACGTTTTCATGATTTAGAAAAAATGTGTGTGTGTGCCTGTGTGTCAGGGACGTCATTTCAGCTTTTTCTTAGGGGTGGCAGGAAAAAATTGTACATCAGACTGTGTCACTAAAAAACTATCAATTAGCTTAATTTCTACCGACTGTCTTTACTTTATCTATGTACATATTTTCGGAATAACAATAGATTAAGTTTTGAGATCATGCAAAAAATTCAAACTCAGAATCGATTACTAATCACGTTTTCATAATCTAAAAAATTGTGTGTCCAAGTGTTTGTTTGTGTGTGTTTCTGATTGTCTTTTTATTATTTTTATAATTTTATATATGTATGTATGTATAAAATTATTTTTATCTCAGCTGGAAGTAGTACTTTTACGTATTGAACTGATATTTCATATCTAGAATTATAAATTTAATACCAAGTTACGAGTATATATAAAATTTAACCGACAGTGGCAGTTTACCGGATTTTTCTTCCACTATTTTAATCGACCCTTCAAATATCTGTGCTCTTCTGCGTCCTTATAAAGTATAACAATTCGTTCCACAGATCGAACAATTTCTAAGAATTTTACCCAAGGAATACCATTTAACAAAACAAAATATAACCTTTTTTACATAGCTTTATTGCAGCGATTCTATTTCTGGCCTAGTCTATGCTACTCAAAAGTAAAATAACATAACAATCATATTATTTCATTAATCTTTAAATTCTTACTGTTTTCTAAATTCACACTATTCCAAAACTAAGGCATGGCAGCTGCCATGGCATGCCCCCCCCAAATGACGTCACTGCTGTGTGTCTGTGTATTTCGGGGATTGTTTGAACACCTATTGATTGATTGATTGTTTAAATTGACCGGAAATGGTACCTCCCCTTATGGGTGTCCCCTTTTTTTAAGTTTTTGAACCTAATTATCTCCCAAACTCCTAACTGAATCAGGCTGATATTTCGAATTCGAATTTTCGCATGATCACAAAACTTCAACTATTTTACTACGGACATAGTTGAAGTAATAACAAATTTGATTAACCGGAAATGTCCTCTTAGGAAAGGCAAAAATTTGGTGACCTCATGGTTTACTAACTTAGAGTTGATAAGGTTTTGGTTAAAATTTGTAGACCAGAAGTAGTAATTTTTTTTAAAACAATATTTAATTTTTTTTACCCTTTAAATTATTTCTATATTCTTGATATTTTATTATTATAATACTTATGGCGATATTAAGAAATAAAAAAAATTGAACAAAATCCGGCAACTGGAAGTAGTAATTTTGTCTTGTGTGAATTTCCCTATCTTAGCGCTTAAACGGGAAAATGCTCCCATAGCCGGTTTGTGTGTGTCACCATCAACTTTTGTTTTCTATACTTCGTATATTCCTCAAATACATAGATAAAGATATGGGTTGGTTACATCCAAATTTTATCATATACAAATACATATTATATAATAAATTGTGTAAATTTTCTTTCATGGACACTTACACGCGTATTTCTATTCCTGCAATCTCTTTGTGAAATACTTGTGCAAATATTGCTTTACGGGTCACATATGTACATGTTTAATTCATATGTGCTATACACGTTATATGATAAAACTCTTATAATTTAGATAATGTGTAATAGTACACGTGCTTCCGACCTTTTCACTATTTCCAAATTCACTTTGGGGACCAACCCGTCCGCAGAACTAATTAACGTACGAAAATATTCAACTTGAATTACAAAAACCCTTTCAATTTGGGTTTGATTAAATAATTGCGTTGTGAACCTTCTGATTCGCCAACTTGATATTTTAACGCGAAAACGATGTCCCAACGTTAGTATGTCCGACGACATGCAAACACTACCCAAATTATATTTCCATATAAACTGCTCAACGCAACAGTAAACCAATACCAATCAAATAATAGGACATAATCAATACAATGACGATATGTAATTTTAAAATTTTTACAGCGCAAACATTATCTATTTTTATATACTTAAGTAGAAATCTACAAACCGTAGATTTCCTATGGAAATTTTTTTTTCTGACCGTTTTTATCTGATCAAAATAATGACTACAGTTTATTTATGACGATGATCAAGGCATAATCTATTTTTTAAAAGAAAAGGATTACATATTGAACGGACGAACGATTTTGAAAGTACCCACAAACGATATGTTATTCAGCAAGTTTAAGGATATATTGTACTTATTTTTGTCGAACCTTTTAGTCCTTTGTCTTTGTGTTGAGATATTTGACGTAATAAAATTCGGAACCCATAATGGAAAAAGCAAAGGAAAAGTATTATTTTTTGTCGAACGCGAAAGGGATAAACGTAATGCAATCATTTTTTGAAATGAAATTCATGTCCATTACATTAATACATAGTAAATGAAATACATTTATAAAATATATCAGTTAGAACATTTATTTCATAAACGAAATATCTTCTTAAAATATAACTTCGAAAGAGACTTTATATGTAAGGTTTAAAATAAATATGTATGTAAGGCTTGGGTGGTAGAAAACGTGACGTTATCGAAAAAATCTCACTTTCTACGACGTCGATATCGATATCGATTTCGATTCCCCTTTCAATTTCGATTCAGCTTTCGATTTTGATTCCGATTTCGATTCCGATTCCAGTTCCGATTTCGATTCCGATTTCATTTCCGGATCCCAATCCCTTTTTCAGTTCCATTTTCAGATTTTTATTCAGTTCCTGTTTAGGATTCCTTTTTCATTTTTGGTTCCGGATTCCTGTCTCAATTCCGTATCCGGATTCCTTTTTTCAGTTCCGGGTCCCTATTCCTGTTCCCAATGGTTTTAAAAAAAAAACCATTCGTCGTGTATGTGTAAATCATTTCTGATTAGTTAATTTTTCTTTTTCGATTCAAATAAATTAAATAAAAAAATTCGGATGTGACCAACCTATGACTTTATCTATGAATTTGAGGAATATAAGGAGGTCACAAAACAAAATTCGATATTGAACCGTTCAGACACATTCACACATACCGGCAGCATTATGAAATACTAATAGCTATGACAGCATTTTCGATACAAATGGAGAGCAAATGTATGGAAACTTGCACAAGACAAAAGTTCTAATTCCGGTTGTCGGAATTTGTTAAAAAAAAATTATTACTTAAAATCATTATCAGTAATATACACAATAAATATCAAGAAGATTAAAATCATTTACATCATGTCGATAAGAATTTTAGGAACTGATACTAAGTTTCAGTTCGATAGGACTAAAGGTGTTCAAAAAATCCCCAAAATACACAGACACACACACACACATATTATATGATGAAAACGTGATCAGTAATCGATTCTGAGTTCGAGTCAGTCAAAATCTCGAGTTCGAATTTTCGCATGATCACAACACTTCATCTATTGTTACTACGTACATAGATAAAGTAAAAATCAAATGATTGTTTACTATCAAATTAGCCATGCTTAAACGGTTTATATTAAAAATACCAAGCGAAGCCAGGTAAAACCACTAGTTATCTATAAATTCAGAACATACGTTAGTACATACATACATACATATGTAGGCTAAAAATTTAATATTATATGTTCGTATTATCTGATGTGAGACTAGCATTCGATGAGTCGTGAATTGATATCCAGCCAAAACTATTCCCATGCAAAACTTCCACCTATTTCAGGAAATATCCTTGAACACCCACACTGCTTATACATACATACATTTATAAAATATATACATATAACTATATCCTTGACTGTGACAGAATATTGAATCGTTCAGAAGTTCTGCATCAGAACGACGTGAAATTTAAATTTGATTGTGTCGAAAATTCGCTGCATACTAACAGTCCAATTTCATCGTTGAATACCCATCATCACCATTCAATCCCAAATTTTAATGTCATGTATCCCAATCGGAACTTTATTTAGAAAATGCGAGGACAAGTAAAAGTATTTAACGTGGCCTCAATAATAAGTTTTCCTTTGTCGTCGAGATGACAGTATTTATTTTGTTGTAACACAATGGACTCTTCAAACTGGGTTACTCAGACGCTGTAAGACACAATCGGCGAGTAGATACTATTAGCTCGGCGACCTTGCAAAATGTAAAAGGAAACTTGGATAATTCGCTGTTGTATATTTTCAAAAGATCTGGAATCGATCAGCGCAGTTTCCTTTCTTCGATTAACTCTTGAGCCAGCGCGCACAAATTGCAAAACAAACTCTATATTAAGTTTCGCTCCACTTCCATTTCCTCCCCCTCCATTCTCATAAATTTGAGAGTCTACCTACCCTTTGGACTATTGGATTTTGAATTTTCAATTTGTAATATATTCGTATTTGATGCTTGGTGCTCGACGTATGTCCGATAAAAACTTCTCTGTTTGTTTATATTACTCGCAAGATGGGCAAATGCATCGTTAAAAATTGCAACAATGCATTCAAAAAAACACACAATGAACAACATGGGATACATTTTTATAAGGAAATTGATAATTTAAGTAACATATTATTCAATTAACATCGTAGTTTGACAGTTTTTAAAAGTGTCATGGCGATCGCCCGTATTCTGAATAAATTTCAGGGGTGGCACCGGAGAAATGTAAAAAATATTTTTAAATAAATGTTAAAACATTTCTCTTGGTGGGGCCAAATACTCAATTATATTAATAACCAATTATTTAAGTTTAATTAATATAAACAACGTTCATTTTATATTATGCATTTTTTGTTGAAACTATACATTACACGTTAATTTAAGAGTCAAATTAACGTGTAATGTATAATTTTTTGTATTTGTAGCCAAGACAAATACAAAAAAGTGGATAAAAATAATCCGCCAACTGAGAAAAGAAACGGATTGGCCACCAACGCCCAACACCACCATATACTCAAATTGTAAATAAATCTATATCAAAATAAAACTTTAATTTCTGTAGCGAATATGTGATGACCCTGATTATATTCCGTACGTTGTAGCGTAGTTATGGAGACGTACCGCGTATTTTTGACACAATTTATTTATTCGTAAAGGCACTTCTATTATTATAACATTTCTCTGCCGACAAGTTATTACTTGAACATAACTACGAAGTACGAAGACGAAAGACACTTCTCAATCTTGTAACAAATTAAAAAAAATCATATATCTCGGTTGCTAGGGCACCTCATAACTAGTCACCGGAGCCTGAGGGGGCCGTGTATTGTTCAAAGGTTGTAAATGCATTGTTAAAGGTTTGCCGAACAATGGATAACATTGGTGGCGCTGTGGCCGAAGGCCCCGGAGCGACGGACGCGCCGGATAGCACTGTGACTATCATAGCACTGTAACAATGGATAGCACTGTGACTATCCTACCTCTACTCATAACTAGAGGTAGGACCGGAAGCGCGCCGTCTATTGTTCCATTATTGTAAATGCTTTGTACAAAAGGTTCGGCAAACCTTTAACAATGCATTTACAACATGTGAACAATGAACAGCGCGCTCTGGGTCCGCTCTTTACTCATGACCTGGGTTCCGGGCTAGAGCCATGGCTGTCCCCCTGATGTCCTGGCTATGATATACATATATGTGTATGTATATTTTTTTATTTATATTTTCCCATGATGCCATTACGGCTTGCCTCTGAGTGACATATACATATGTTTGGTTTTAAACTAGTGCATATAATATAATTTATTGATTATAAATTTTGAAATCATATTCAAATAGTGGTGACATGGTGAGTAGGATGGTTTTTGCCAATTTGATGAGGAACCGTTTCAACAATGAAATCAGATAATTTCCAACGATCGACCCTAAGTCACGAATATAAAGTCTAATGGGCACCATTACACATAATATTCGCAGTAAATTCTTTTGAATCGAGGTCGAGGCAACCTCGGTGGTTAGCAATAACGCAACCACCAAGCAAGCTATAAATGGAGTATGCATATTTATATTTAAATATTTGAGTACACATATATAAGGATGAAAATGGTTAAGCATCACTTATTATTTTTAATCGATTCAAAATGTAAATATTAATGAATTTTTACAGTGCGAATAGTCCCGGTAGGGCTCGAGCAAAAGCGGGCAAATCACGGTAGACGAGATCTGCTAAATGAAAAATCTCTGCACTCGTTAATTGAGGTGGGATTATTATTTTTCGTAAAATCATGTTTGTTTTTTCTTTCAAAACGCTTAGACACAATTTCCTGGAGCCTCACCCTATTATATTATACTACAGTACGTTTACCATCATTGAGCAGCTATTTTTCCCCGTATATTCAACATTTTGCTAATCATATAAGATTAATTAATTTTTAAATTATATAACGCGGCATTTTATGAACACCCTTCAAACAGTGTAAAAAGATTATCCACAATTTGTTTGCAAAATTAATAAATCGTTAGGTGAGAGCAAAGTATAATTACATATGTAAATGTATTATATATAATATCGCTATTCTGTCTGTCTGTGTGTCTATCTGTCTGTCTGTCCGAGATAACGCTCACCTTAGTGAGCGTTATCTCGGAGTGAGTGTTGGTTATAATAGTCGTTTCGATTCCACATATACATATATGTACCGTAAAAGGTATTTGAAAAAGGTTCGACCACGTGCGGATCGAACCGACATATTTATTTTAATATTTTTTTATTTAATAACTTAATATGCCAACACTCATGCGATGATATTTCATCGGGCACAACACTATGTAGTGTGTCATAAAATACAACATAATATTAACGTGCATGCATTTTTTTTTGTCACAGAAAAATAAAAATAAAATACTATGTAAATCGTTTAGTATTATATTGATAATTTTTTACGATACATATTTTTAATAGTTTTCAGTGTAGTACTTTTGTACGCTATGAAACAATGAACAGAAGTTTTTAATTATGAAAAAAATGTTCATATTTAAGTTTAGTGCATATGTATTTTATGTATATGTATACATATGTATATTGATATAATGACTGATAGGGTGAAGTTTAATACTGCTACGCTAAATAATATGAACTATAAGATCGCCATTAACTGGAGACTGTACATACATACATATATCATGTTAATTTCAATATACCAAACAAATTATTTATTCTGTATGTACACGTTGTCTGTAATATCGGGTAGACACGATACGAGTAATCCCAGACTGATTCGCTCGAACGAGTCATTCGTAGCGTGGCAACATCCGAGTGACCATATTAGTGGTCTTAGTGCACTCGTGTTGTGCCAGCCGGGTATTATTGAATGCACCAGCTATATATAGTAAGCAGCGGCCCCTATTTTGAAATTATGTGTGTATTTTGTATCTACATATTTATCAGTTATAGTAACAAATTTCAAGCTTCACTAATACCCAACAGAATTAACTTCCGAGTTCAACTTCAGAGTCGAGACGGCTTTAGAAATTTCGCTGCACACGCTTCCTGCAATCGAAATGAATTAAGTTGAGACTTGAAACTTTACAAACTTTGGACTTTTTCAATTAAAATTAAATACAAATACGAAAAATTACATTATGAAGCACAATTCTCTCGATATGTGTGCTTTGTGTGCAGATCGATCGTTTTCGGCGACAAAAACCTAAATTTCGTGAAAAGCCTTCTCGTTGCATGCCCAACTACTAGGTATTACTATTGACGTCAAATTTCATAAGCCGGTAATAAATGATTTTTCCTACTACCGGTATACCGGTATTTACCGGTAACTGAAAAACAATCGTGAATTACATAACTACATATATATGTATGTATATGTGGCTACTTTTCCTAAAAACGTTAACCTGAATTGGATCGTAAATATTATAATTAAAAATAAATCCCAGGTGAATCGCGTAATATAAATACATTTACATAAGTAAATTCGTATTAATAAATAAACTTAATTTCTTTTTTTTATTTTTAAATAATCATATTTATTTATTTAAAGTTTAGATCATAATTTAAATAACCGTCTGTCTGATCATATTTATTTCAATTTGGTGTATCTGTGTTGCCAGTGAATTTATCAATTTGAAATTGCCACATTTAATACTAAAATAAACAAATTCCAGACAAACTAATCCACAATAAGTCATTTGCAATGTAATATTGTGCAATAATATGCCTGTATATGTACTTAATTCGCGATAAAATAGTTTTCCGGTAATTACCAATAAATTTTAAAATTTAACAATGTATACTGAAGGTGAATTTTTGACGCTTTACCGGTAAACCGGTATTGCAATCGCTAACAACTGCATAATATAGACAGGAAATCCTTACTTTCATAGATGTAATTTTTATAAACTTTTAGTCTAACTTTCTTAAAAATATTGCTGAATTTAACCTATTCGTATAGGAGGGGAGGGGACCCTGCATGTACATAGATACTCAAAAATAATTTAAAAATACCATATCACTAGGTTTGATAAGATAAGTAAAGGAACTTTTGCTTCATCTAGTATACCTACATATATTTATATACCTTTTGCTTCATCTAGTATAAATCAAGAGGATGAACCACCGCACCCTTCAAGCGTTTGATAATGAAATATACTCATATTCTATACAATATGAAAATCCACACTTTATATAGTCTTGGTTCTGAGTTACGACATAATGAAATATAAACAGTGCGGTGAATAGAAGCAAGCTTCGTGAACGGCTCGAAGTCCGCTCGTGTACGATCCCTACCGCTCAGATTAATTGTGATGAGTTGGCTGTATCCGTTTGGATGGTGCTCGGCTCACCTGAATACATTGTCTTGCTGAACCATCGCACAGACTAGTATTAGACCTTAAAACCGGGCCAAAAATATTGTTTTACCAGAAAATAGCTCTCTGTACTATTATTGACGATTAACAATATTAAAAATTTTTCGAAATTGCTCAAGTTTTGCAGGAGGGCACTTTGTAACAATTACTAGTTTTTTTTTTGCTTAATCTTTTAATTTGAATTTTTGATCCAAAAGCCTTGCGGTGCTTCCTTTTATTATATGATGCAGATGCTTTTAGGATATAAACATGACAGATCATCAGAAACTGGAATATAAATAAAGAAAAAAAACAGGAGCACCAAAATACGCTTTATTATTCTTTTAATGTGAAAAATCGGGCAAACTTTGTTTTAATAGAATGAAAGTAGAAATCCTAAAGTTTCATATGACACAAATTTGATTCGGCTAAAATAAGCACAATACGTTTAAAAACATCAATTTATACAAAAAAGTAAAGAAAACCTGTGTAAATAGTAGGGCTTTTTGACAGGTCAAAATATGTAAAATGAGATCTTAAAAGAAATGAAACTTAGTTTAATCTAGTATATATACCTTGTTCTTCAACGTCCATACTAAGTTTTTCCACCAAAAACACTTTCAACATGAAAATAATAACAAAGAAAATTTGTTCAACAAGAGAATGCCTCGAACAAAAACAAACGTATTAGAGGAATAGTAGGTTTTGACTGCGACTGTAACGTCACAGTCACATACATATGTATATGTATGTATATATATATATATATATATATATATATATATATATATATATATATATATATACATATATATATATATATATATATATATATATATATATATATATATATATATATATATATATATATGTATATACATATATATATATATATATATGTATATATGTATATATATATATATATATATATATATATATATATATATATATATATACTTTGTGAAGTTTTTCATTTTTTATTTATGGCCAGCTTTTCAGGCCAAATACCACTCTGTGCATCGTCTAAATTGAAGGTTTGCTTATTCTGTTACTAAAGACTCAATCCACATCACTCAGCTCGCCGAAGCTCCTATCTACGTCTATCACTATTGGAATTTCCCGCTTTGCGGCGAGAAAACGTCAAAGAGATACTCGAAGGAAGCATCTGCTAAATTGATTTTCATTGAGAATTTATTCCAAAGTTAAAATAAACGGTGGTTGTTGACTTCAAAGGACTCGCAGTTTATTATTTAGTATTTTTTTTCCAGAAAATCGTCAGTGTTTCATATTTCCATGGTTATTTTGCTTATCAAAGTTATTGAGAACTTCCGTGGGTTTCAATATTTATTTTAAAATACGAAAAAATATAATAAATTTATAAAATACTAGTGGTCCCACCCGGCTTCGCTCGGTATTTGTAATATAAACCGCTTAAACATGTCTAATCTAATAGTAAACATTCATTTGTTTTTTTTTTATTAAATTTATTTGAATCAAATTTATTTGAATATTTATCGAAAGACCAACAGAAACGAATTACACACATACAATAAACGGTTTTTGATTTATACATAACTAGTGGCCTTTGTGCACATACTTGTGTACTCCATTTGATCGGCCGACATAAACAAAAAAATAAATTAAAAATGGGATTTTTTTTCAGAAAAATTAATTAAATTTTAAATAAAATTATTATATGCCGCGTACATGACGAACATTCACGCGCAGCATGTGCGCACGCATCAGGCTATTATTATATACGATTATTTTTATTTTTTGCCTTCTAGGGCTTCGCCCTCGGCGCCCCCTGAGCCTTTGCCTTCTAGGGCTTCGCCCTTGGCGCCCCCCTGAGCCTTTGCCCTTTAAAAAATAAATCGATCTATGAACAGAAAATGACGAGAAGGCGCATTGGGGTTTACCTGTTAGGCATTTCTAGTATATACATAAATATATGCAGTGGCGGCTCGTCCATACGCACTGCGGTTCTGCAGCACCCCCAAGGAATTTGAGAACAATTTAATATTATTATATACATAAATGTATGTATATTATATGAAAATATCAATATTATTTAAGCGTGTCTTAAGCTCGCCCACACACCGATACACCCAATAATGATCAGACATCGCGGTAATAATATCAGAAAGTGAGGCATCGTTTATGATTTTGTGCAGTACGGTTTTCGATGGAATATGCCGAGTGGGCGAAGGAGGGGCGCGGGGGCAGCTAGAAGCTTGGTCCGTACTGCACTCCCAACAGTGCTATACACATTTCTTGTTGCGTTCGTGTGCGCGCCGCGCCGCGCGCTCGACACGCTCCTCACTTTTCCTCATTTCTTCTGAACCTTTTGCCTTTCCTTCTACACCTCTTACACTTTCTACATTTCTACACTTCCTTCCACACGTCACTTTAAGTATTTAAGATTGTATTAAAATCATGAGAAGCTGAGCGAATGTTTTCAAGAACTTAAATATTCTTCCGAAAATACTGATGAAACAATAACAGATTCTTCCAATTAACTGAATACAATTTTTTATTTTAGTCAGAACTTTTTCACAAGTTAATGTCGCATGTAGAAATTATTTATAACCAGATGCCATCTAGTAATATCGATGCATTTTCAATTAAAGAAAACTTAAATAGTTTTACTAATGTCATTATACAAATACGAGATTCTTATATATATATATATATATATATATATATATATATATATATATATATATATATATATATATATATATATATATATATATATATATATATATATATATATATATATATATATATATATATATATATATATATATATATATATATATATATATATATATATATATATATATATATATATATATATATATATATTATATGCAGATATTATCACACATATTATAGAATCCAAAAATATGTGCGATGCTATTATATTATTAAGGATATAAAAGCAAGATATACTTTTTCTAATGAATGAAAAGCTGTGATATTATTTAATAGAGAAAATTTTGAAAAGTACTGAAAGAAAATACCAATGGAAGATCTACTACTAACCGTTGAATCATATCCAATGTTAGATAAAGAAAAACTTCAAACTGAATTAGAAGTATTTTACTCAAGGAAAGAAATGCATAGTATTAATGATTTATTAATATTTTTAAAACTTATTATTGCAATCAATTTATCCAAAGTTTGTGTTGTAATAACAAAACTTATTCAAATTCTGCTTACAACTTCAACTACCTCTGAGCCAGAACGGTGTTTTTAATCAATAAATAGAATAAAGACATACGTATGTATATAATAAATACAATGGTTCAAGAAAGATTGACGGCTTTGTCTATGCTGTCAATTGAAAAAAAAATGATTATGAACAGTGAAAAATTTAACGAAAAGGTGATAGAGCTTTTTTCAAGGAAAAAAGACAGAAGAATCAATTTTTAAATGAAATAAAATACATATAATGTTTAATTGTGATAATTTTGATGTTAATAGTAAAATATAATCCAAATCAACATTTTTTTTTATTTTTAATCAACCGCAGCACCCCCAGATATCTTATCCACGAGCCGCCACTGCATATATGTGTAAAATAAATAAATAGGTATATAGAGAGTGTGTTTAATATATGCATATGTAAAAGTTTGTCCATAGGTGTCGCTTTGAGGCAACCTGTCATGGCACCTAAAAACATATGGATAGGACTGTACATACATATCAAAGTGAATTGAAATGTTGGAACCGACCTCATTGGCTACGTTTACACTACCGATATCTAGAATTTTTCCATAACCAGTTCCTAAATAGCAACCACAGGCTGCAATATGGGAACTGGATATGGAAAAATTCTTAAATATCGGGTGTTTCGGGTTTAGATATCGGTAGTGTAAACGTAGCCATTGTATCATATATGAATTTATCAACACCTCCGTAATCTACCCACGGTGAGAAAATTTCCAGTGTTATTCTTGCTATGCCAATATTTTCCAAATGCTATATTGTACGCGTAACCGCAACAAAATTCCTAGACAGATCGCGCGTTCGACCAAGTCGGTAATAAAAATAAAGTGAGGGCGTACATCATAATATTCCTGAAATTTTACTAAAATTGAATATAAGCCCCTCTGAGATATAGCAATCATCAATCATAGGAGTCGGACGAGTCTCGGCCGAAATCTCATCCTGGCGCATTCAGATTACTCCGCGAACTCGTTACTCTTCTGAGATATTCTTCACTCTTCAGATTTATGTTTCGGCAAATGAAAAAACATTTTTCAACACTTAATAAGCCGATAATTGACATATTTATCTACGACTCGAATTTATCTGATTCCAATATATTCAGTGGGCAACCGAAATACGAGCGAGCGCAAAATCACTAAACCCTGTAACGATTTTTGATAAAAAAAATCTTCTTATTCAAAAATCGGCAAAACCACGTTATTTTTTTTTTTTGAAAATGTCATACATTAAACCCACTTTCATTTAATAAATTCACTTATGACACTTTTTTTTAAGAATAACGACGAATGTAAGAGTCTTGGACACAAAGATACAGAACCTAGTGGGGTGCTCACACACCCAGAAACACGTTCACAAAAAATCCGAACATGAAACAAGTGTACACACAAAAATGCGTAGGGGAGAGTGGTGTACCTATGGACGAATGTGCCTGTGGACAATGACTATTTCGGTCGGGGAAAATATTTTTGCTACACAATGTTCTAGGAAATTATGAACATCGAATATTGGCAACATTCAATCCACCTTTTGGTGCCGCGCGCTGCCAGATTCGAGTTTTTTCGAGAATTTCGTTATTTGGGAACCAAAAGTAAATATTTACCAACGCACTGTTTGTTGTAATACTTATTGAAATTAATTATTACAAGAAAATATCGACAAACAGATTTCTTGTGGTCGATGACAAAATTTATAATATTTGTCAAGAGGAAATTTCTGGGAAATTGCCTCCTCCTCGAGTGGTAGGCCAGTCTGGGAGACTCAAATCACAGTTGGAATTTAATGTAGACCTTGAGAATTTCAACATTGGATGAAATAGTTTACTTTGTATAAATTATAATATCTGTCCAAAGGTACAACATACACTGTCCATAGGTTCAACATAGTGTTGAACCTTTGGACAATTTTTTTGTCTCTATTATTTTTGCAAAAAATAAAAAACTGTTATGCTATCATTAATTTTTCTTTTTTAATTTTAATCTTGAATATTCAACCTATCTAATGACATTAAAAAGTTTGCATAAAACAATAAAGTTACTGAGCTATGAGTGAAAAAGCGAAAATTGTCCACAGGTACACCACTCTCCCCTACATATAAAAACCAGAAAAAGACAATTACGTGCATATCTAATATATAATTTCACTACGAACTCCGAAACAACTGAAGTTCAAAACAACATAAATGAAACGAAATATTTCTGCTTATCCATAAAAATTGCATTCCTGCTTCTGACTGTATTTTCGTTTCCGTTTCAAATAAACGCTGCAATAAGTTCTCTTTCGTAAAATACATAAGTTCAATTTCTAAAGCGAAGAATTCTAATGTCAAGTTCCACGAATCCATTGCACTGAGGCGATAAAATATGTCCGATAATATACGACGACTACTACGTCCGAGTCGACGACTAATACACACAATACACTGTTGCGTTACACATTTCGAGTTAAAAATAAAATTGTATTATGTTAAAAAAATTCTAAATTTGTAAAATATTTTATTAAAATTTCATTAAAAAATGTCACGAATATTATTCGAATAATGGCTCAAATATTCGAATAACGAATAGCTCAAAATAGCCCAATTATAGTCGAATATCGAATATTCGAATATTCGGATTGCAAACTCTCGGCTTCGCTCAGTATTTGTAATAACAGCGTAACCATGGCGAATCTAATAGTAAATATTCATTTGTTTTTTTATTAAATTTATTTGAATCGAAAAAAAAAATCGACTCATCGTCATAGAAATTCTGACTTGTGGCGCCCCGGGGGCCTTCGCTCTCGGCGTCCCCCGTCCCCCATCCTCAT
Source organism: Arctopsyche grandis (assembly GCF_051622035.1). Classification (NCBI taxonomy): domain Eukaryota; kingdom Metazoa; phylum Arthropoda; class Insecta; order Trichoptera; family Hydropsychidae; genus Arctopsyche; species Arctopsyche grandis. The sequence continues at coordinate 18,744,860 of NC_135357.1, forward strand.
GTCGTTATAGAAACTTTCCGAACAATTCCCAACCAACATTACATATTTACATACAAAGTCTCTTTCGAAATTATATACTAGATTACTTTATTTTATATTTTTTGGCTACTTGAATTTTAATGAAACATATGAAAGCCATGTAAAAAAAATAAGAGCTTGTGACATCATTGCATACTAGGGTTTCTGACCCGGGACAGACATTCCCGGGAATTCACGGAATTTTTGTTGCCCGCGTCCCGGGAATTCTTATATCGAATCCCGGAAATTGGATTTAAAAAATCTTGAAAATATACAACATTTTCACGACTGCACGAAGGGAAATAATAAATCAAATACACAAAGAATCGTAAAATATTCTCAAAGGTTTGTTGTTACGCAGTAAGTACAGCACATTCCCCGAACGTGGAGATTATATTTTATATTTTTGGAAAATCTCAATACCGATTTGACCTTACCAATGAATTATTCAAATAATTGAAAACTACAATCGAAGAAAGAAGAAGCCTAAAACTGATTTTTTTAACACAAATTTTAAATAATTCTAATTTTATACCGACCAAAACATTCTTTAAATGTTGTAATAAAAGCGAATGTATATTCTTCGGCGAAACTATTATGAAGCGAGTATATCCTTCTTGTATTGACGATTCCACAATGGAAGAAACTCGGATGAAGATTCGGATGAAGTTGAAACAATTGTGTGTTTGACGATGAATGAAGAATTAAATAAGGAGTTATCAAAGACAAATATACAAAATAACGTAAATAAAAATAACCTCGACTTTAAAAAAAAAATTAAAATATACATGCTGACAGGAGAAAAAACCGATAATTTAAAAAATTGTTTTCGTCCCTTTTAACAATAAAGCCAACATCGACCGAAACTGAAAGAGTTTTTTCCATTGCTGGAACTTTTGGACCAAATCTAGAAATAAGCTTTCGGATTCTCATTTAAATATTTTAGTATTCTTAAGAAGCTACTTTAAATAAGTTTACTTTTATAATTACATTTTTTCCAGTGAATAGATATATTATGTATTGTTTACTTTTTTTTTTATTTTGTACATAGATAAATATATTTTTTATTAATAAAAAATAAATTAAATTAAAAAAAATATTTTTTTTACATGTAACCCGGGAACGATCCCGGGCTCCGTCCCGTGTCCCGAGAATTGAAAAAGTCCGGGAAATCAGAAACCCAATTGCATACTCTTGCCGTCTATATTATAGTAGTATTTACCTTAGGATCTGCATACACGTGGTTTTTAATACAGATTTTTAAACAAGTTTCGTGGAATTTCTCCTTGAAATCCACATAATTTATAATTCCACACGCAACAATGAATTAATACTAGAACTCCAATAAAAAAACAATTATGGCAACTTCTATTTTATTTTACAATGGCAACTTTGTACTAAACTTCAAACATCGATTTCGTCGCTTGAAGTGTGTTTGTGTGTCAGCGCGTTATTTTGAGGTTAAATCAGCTATAGTACTACTAAAAATACTTCTACATCAATATTTATATCGTATTTGATTATCTTGTGTGAAATAACCATTATATTATTGTTTTCAGAATGGGCAAAATTAAAAAAGCTAATAAAAAAAATACTAGAAAGTATGAGACTAATAAAACGATAACGGACAACACTAGTATAGCAGATACAATTTTGTCAATACAATCTTCTGTAGCTAACCAGACACACAAAGACAGCGATTTAATGAGTGTGCGTTCCTTTAAATCGATAAAAAACAAATTCGGAATAAAAAAACAAATATCGAAAAGCGACAAATTGAAACTGAAAAAGGAAATATTGAAACAGAAAGTTGACTTTCTAACTGACAGCATAAATTCAAATAAACCGTCACACAAATCTCTCAAAACGAAAAAGAAGCAAGTCATTAGCAAGACAATTGCGTCGGGCGCTAAAATTGAAATTGTCAAAGATAATGAGGAAGAGTATGTCAAACTAGGAAATAAAAATAAAGGTGTAGCAAACCGCAAAAAAAGAAAACAACAAATGTTCAATGATGTTAACCTACTCAAAAATCTTATGTTCAAAGCTAAAAAATAAACAAATTATTTAACACATGCTCGTTTATGTATTCGTACCCTTCCAAAGATTTTCTCAATGTCACTTTTTCAGCTTTTTCTTTTTTACATACCTCTTCTTATTTCGCCTTACGATTACTATTAAGGAATAATTTTGCCTCTTATCCGATCGTTTCCATACTTTGCCATATTACTCATTTTGGTCATCAATATAAGTAAAAGTATCCGCCATTACGATGGTGAAAAAAAATCGTATCAGACACGTTTGAAAATACTCCCACGAAGACCAGTCTGATGTTAATCGCCCAAAATGTTCGGTCGCATTGTTAATTCTTGCTGTATTTTCGCCATCATCTAGGTCAGATTTTAATTGCTTCTTTTTCACTCTAATTTTGTTTGTATTATAATTAATCAAACATTGAATTCCCACTTAAAGCATTCCAGGTTTGATAACACTGAGCAACAAAAAAAAATACCAGAGCGGAGACTAGCCAATCTTTACTAAGTTTGGCCCACTGAATTCGAATATGATATTGATTTTTGTTGGTGGGTGATCGTTTACGAGATATGAGCGTTTAAAAAAATCCGCGATTTTTACAGTTTTTTGGCTTTTGCGGTCTTTAACTCAAAATTTAGGATTGTTACGCTCAATTGAGTATTGGAATCAATAGTCAGATATTTTTCCTATTAATTGTTATATTTCATTGGTTTAAAATACTTCTAATTAATTGTCTATAATCCACCTCACAGAGTACAGCGGTCGGACTACATGCCATCTCGCTTGCCCTAACATATTACGCGATACAACCATATATACAACGAAAGCATTTAAATTGCAATTACCGCTTTAGTTAGTACGTTTAGATAAAAAAAAATATTGAGATAGAAAACCAATCCTTATAAACGTGGTGAAATAAAAAATTTGCCAAATAAATGAAAAATAGCACCGAAAAGAATCCGTAAAAAAAACTATTTTTTTGACTTTTAAAATTTGCTAGACAATTAATTAGAAGTATTTTAAAGCAATGAAATATAAAAATTAATAGAAAAAATATCTGACTATTGATTCCAATACTCACTTTGAGCATAACAATCCTAAATTTTGAGTTAAAGACCGCAAAAGCCAAAAAACTAAAAATCGCGGATTTTTTTAAACGCTCATATCTCGTAAACGATCACCCACCAACAAAAATCAATATCATATTCGAATTCAGTGGGTCAAACTTAGTAAAGATTGGCTAGTCTCCGCACTGGTAACTCAAAAACGTGATTTTTTGTTGCTCAGTGTAATTAATTATTCATACCTTTATATTTATATCTTATAAAAACTGTTTTCAAAGGAGTGGATATATAATATGTATGTAGATATGTATATGTAACTAATCGTCCACACAAAAAATTTTAAGTCATTTTAACCATATTTTCACCAGTCCACACGTTGGTCGAAGACTACTGTTCTACATCAAGAAAAAAGGCAAATCAAAAGTCACAATTGAAATAAATGTATTTATTCCCACAATTCAATACAATATTGGAAATCTGAAAAAGCATTAAAAACTAACATAGTCAATTATCGCTATTATAATTCATTTTATTTTATTATATTATATTCAACTTTCCGAGACATCACAGCAAGCATATGTCACTTGTAGTAGAACAAGAATCACAATGTGTAACGGCAATTATGTACACGTCAGTGAAGCATTACCTATTTGTCTCGTCCAGTTACAAAAGACGAAAATAGTTTGTGACAACTATAAATAATTAATAAAATTCATTTGTGTAATAAAAATGTGGTAGTATATTTTTACCACAAAACTTATGGGCAAAAAAATTTAACTACCTAATTCTTTTTTCAAACACAAATGTGATATTACTTACATGCAAAGATAAAGCCTTACATACTAAATTAAATATTTGATTGGATAGCAAAGTTGTATTCTAATGATACCTTAATAGTCCAAAATACACTAAAAAAAGGTGAATCATTTATAAACCTAAGAAAATTTTAATCTCAAATAGTTTTTATCCATTTTGTGTACAATGCGAACGGATAATTAATTATATGTTTACAAAATACACAATTGTGATAAATATAATAATTAACTTATTTGTAATTTTTCGTAAACAAGAAATGACGATAATTTCAAAGCCAAAAGAAATATTGATGAAATATTTGGTTATCAATGAGAAATTATAATCAGATTGAAATTTATTATTATGGGTTTCAATGAACCGGCATAAATAGATCCAAGTAACAAAAAAAAAACACTAATAAATATTAATTTTTTATATTTTTTTTATTTCAACACTAATTTTCTTATAATCAAATTTGATTGGTAGTTATTCTAAATGCAATTCAAAAAACATGCAGATGATTTTTACATGTAATATTGTTTTAATGTAAGTTTTCAAATTGCAGTTACATAAATGTATGTAAATATTAAAGTTAAGTTGCTAGTTAGACAATGTCGCAAAATCTACTACACACAGTTCATACAAACAAAATTTACCTATGTCTATAAGTGACAACTGATACGATACTAAAATAAAATAAAACAATTTTATAAAAATAAAATACTTCTAAATCTAAAATGTTTAAAATAGGATTTGAAAAATTGTGATGATAAAATACACATTTACTGTGTTTGCATTGAGCCCAAAGATTATATCAGTCTTTTTGGTGCATGTAAAACATGGAACTCAAACATACGGCTGATAAGATAACATGACAACAACAATGTCACTCACTGTGGGCTCAATATTAACTAAACTATAAACGTATATGAACAATCATAAAATTATAGTTAAATTGAAACACCTCATAATCTCCATAGATATAATCAATCTTTAATTTGATTAAGCTCTTGAGCCACGTCTACCCCTATTTCCTCGACCACGTCCACGTCCCCTTACCACACGGGGCTTATCAACTTTTTCCACTTCAGCCACTGGTGGAAAAGTTGACTCGTCAGCAATGTCACTGGTATCCTGTAATGTATTATTTGTCGACATTGCATCTGTTTCATTAGACTCGTCTAGCTGGGAGTCGTTCAATACGCTTTCTTCGCATATGCTGCCCTCATTAACACTATCTGGAATTACATAATGATAATGTTAAAAAAATTTCTAATAAAACATAGCCAAGTAAGTGCATGAAAAATAAAATATTTTCACCATTTCCATTTAGAATTTCCTCATTGTCCGCAGTGTCATCATCTTCTTTCTCAACTTTAAGACGCTTCCAAGAACCACCCTCCTCGTTTGAACCATCAGCAGAATCTCTCTTAGTGCCGGTTTCCTAATAAAAATTTGGAAACTATAAAAAATCAGTAGAAAAATAGATATATGTATGTATATTTAAGTCACTGACTGATGTCACAATATTTAATATTTGGAAAAGTTAGAAATCGATTAAGTTATTTCCAAACAAAACTGCCATGTTAACAAATACTTATCAATCAATTACCCATCAATTATATTAAATGAATGTGACGAAATGTATAACTAATCATCTTATATACTGTATTCAATGTATATAAAGGTATTTCTTTTCTTACCTGATTGGCCTTAAAATTTCCTTTGGAATGAATCAATCGAATGTATGCTTGGAAATGTTTCCAAGTTCTCAGATGAACTTCAGCAGTTTCATCCGTATCAAAATATTTCTTACATAATGTGCACTGTTTGCACGTAAAGTCAGATATATAACTGATGCCAACAGACCGATCAGTTTGATACCGTGGCAGATTTTCTCTCGTCATATTGGTAAGATCATCTCCTTCTTTGTAATCTAGCAATAAAATCTTTTCCTCTTGAGATTCTGCCTCTTCATTTCCTTCCAATTTAGTCTCAGAGTCTTCTTTAACCTGATCTCCATTTTCTTCTTGTGTACCTTCTGCGCCACCTTCTGCGCCACCTTCTGCACCGCCTTCTGCGGCACCGTCTTCGTCTTTCTTCACACCTGCGGCTTTCTTTAATTTCATTTCATGCATTGGACGAACCTGAGCTAGTTCTTCTTGGAGAGTTGTAATCATCACGACTGTAGAAAAAAATCTCACTTAATTTCATTTGAATATAAATGAAGTGAAATAATTCTTAAAATTTTAAGACTTGATTTTATGTACATATGTAGACTTCTGAGGCCTATTGACCATACCCGATATACATACATATATAATATATAAAAATGTATACACCAATATACTAATACTTGCCTTCTGGTTTAGACCTGGCTTGAACATCTTTTTGTTTCTCTTGTAACAAACGCAGATGAGGAGCAGTGAGACGATGTTCATCAAGTTCGATCCTCGTGGGAAACTCCTTGCGACAAGTGTTACATGAAGGATGTAAGTATTTTTTAAGTTTTTGATGCCCAGGCGAACGTCTATGAGCAGCTGCGTAGAATACATACAAACCACACATTGCGCAGAACACCCTCTTTGCTCCAGGAACAAATCCACGTTTGCTTCGCTTCATCTCATGAATTTTCAACTCCTGGCGCATAGCATCAGCCGTCATTTGATAGCTTTGCTTAGTTTTATCCATCATAATGTTATGTACGCGACCTTTGATGTGATTATCAAAAGAGCGACCATCCCACATTCTTTTCTCACAAATATGACATTCAAGATATTTGGATGCAATATCATCAAATTCTGTTTTCACCCCATCTGTTTTCTTATTGGATTGATTTTCCCCTGATTTTTCGTCATTTTCATCATCCTTGACTGCTGTTTCCTGTTCATCACCTTTATCTTGTTTCCACTCTCGTTTTTCTTCTTTTACTGCAGCATCATCTACATTTGCACTGATACGAAGACAGAAAAAGAAGGATATTAAAAATATGTTGATACACTATTTGTTACCGTTGATTACCTTTTTAATCTCATTCAATTACAACATAAAATTAATTTTAAACTTATTATTCTCCAATTGATAAAAAATATTTAGTTTATGAAAATAAAAAAACAATGTGGTAATTAAAATAGTTTTTCAATAGTACAAAATACCTACCATTACTACAAATACCTACCACAATGTACAAATTCTTAAATATTAATAAACAAAATAATGTTTGATTTCATTGTCATGTTGTAAAAAAAAAATGAATACTTAATTGTATACATTTAGCATAACAAATATAATAGTAGAAAAGAGGCGACACTTGCAAATCAGAACTATATCTCTCGAATAAAAGATCATATATTGGAGCAACCACATTTCCAAACAGAAAAAAACTTAATACAATATTACTTTCTGAACATGGAATAATCATGTTATTAACAAAAAATAATTTCCACCCAGCAAGTCAAATTTTTTTGACCAGATAAAGCTCTCATTTGCCATGTTTTGCGTCCAAAGGCTGTTTTAGGGAAAAATAGCCCAAGACATAAATAAAAGCCTATAAAGCCAATTTGACACAGAAAATGCCGTATCGACACAATATATTTTGTAATAAAAGATGCAAATGAAATAGAAGTATGTGGAGATTATTTACATTTAGGTTGATATTGTGTGATACTCGTGAATAAGGAAAAACGCCTTTTGGATATCTGAATGGCTCTATGCATTCACCAATACACACAATACGTTGGTGGCAATTGCATCAGAGGAGGAAAGAATTTTAGAAGATTCTTTAGCTTACCTCTCTGTTACAGTTTCAGCTTTCAACTCTGATGTTTCCTTTGGGATCTCTTGAGTACTTTTCGGCACAGATTTTGCCTTGTTGGTGACGTTGGGTCGCATGGGGCGACGGATTTTATTCATCATGCGATCATTGCGACCACCTGACATAACACGCCTGTTCATTTGTCCCCCCATTTGCATGTTACGACCATAAATCTATGGGAAATTAATGACTCAAATAATATGGGCCAAACTTGGGATTTGAAAGGCCCACGACTTTCAAATTAATTTACTCAACAAATATAAAATGAATAGAAAGTACTCAGTAAAATAAACATGCCTTTAACAGGCAAATATATAAGATGTATAAATTGTTTTTTTTTTTCATTTGAAACACAAAACATGATAAAAAAAAACCACCATGTGTGAATTGCCGGTTTAAGCACACTACATAAGTAGATAAGACAAGAAGTACATATATCTACATTCAAAATGAGAAAACCCCCAGACTAAGCATTGGAGCCTTCGATTTCAAAGAGAAGTACTTTGAAAAATAAATGTATATGTATGTATAGCAGGCCCCGACACAACAAACCAAAAAATTTAATACAAATATCACTCCTGTGTACAAACTGTACAATAAAAGGAAGACAATTTGTTTCATATTCAAGAAGATATGTCAACGACATAAAATTAAGAATCTTGTAACGAAATTAGAATAGAATTATTATTATTCGACAATGTTTCAATTTGTTTTTTGACAAAAATCATGCAATAAACAAATAGTAATGGTAATGGTCAACAGAAACAAACAGGAACATTGTCATAATAAATTAAATGCAGATAAAATTAAAACGTTTCTCCGATTATTTACTTTGTTCGGGCCAAATCTCTCATCCCTCATGTAGTTAGGGCCAAAATCACGGCGCACATTAATATCCAACAACGATGGCATTGGATTTTGTCTGGACTGCAATAAATTATTAATAAGATTGCTAGCCAGAGCAATAGTAGCTTCAGTGCTCGGCGTGGGGCCACCGCCTCCAGAATTCGGCACCACTCCACCTTGCCAAGGGTTCACATTGTACCGAGGACGATCGAAGTTGTCCCGGTCGAAATTGTTGTAGCCCATGGTACGACGCGGTGGTCCCATGTTGTTGCTATTTTTGTTATTGTAACGGTTCGCCATCTTCCTATCTGTAAAACCAACGTCAATAACTCTTTATTTTTACACACTTAATGTATACAAAAATAGAATACACACTAAAATTATATTATTATAATATATAATAAAGAACTGTTCAATTTTACTATTCTACATAATTATGACAAATGAATACAGTTAAAGAAAAAAAATATACAATCGCATTAAATTTCCTTGAAAATTTACAGAAGAGTATACTTCCAATCATACAAAAAAATCAATATTTATTTTAACAGATAAGAATTGTGATATCATAAATTGGGGCTTGGCACTTTGAAATACATTAAGTTGAGAACGGCCGAACAAGGAATCCGTTTACTATATTTTGATTTATTGATGGCAATAAATCAAAACATTAGAAAAGATTAGAAGCACAGTAGAACTTCGATTATCTGGACTAATTGGGGACGAAGGTAGTCTGGATTATCGAAAAAAATTACAATTGAAATGGAAAGATGTGTACATTCAGTATCAATAATTTTTATTCGTCTACATTTACATACATTTATGATAACACGAAGATCAATATTAAATTATTCTTTATTGAGAAATTCAAGTATGGATTTTTACTTAAAGTTAGCTGTTCTTTTTAAAGCTGCCAAATCGCGAATACTTTTCATACAATAATGGACCAGATATTGGCTGTCCAGACGATCGTCTTTGAATGAACCACATAAAAATACACTCTTCGACTTCTTCATTTCCTGATTTGTTCATAATCTTACGCTCTAAGCCTTCATCTTCTGAAATATTTAAATCGCGACCACGTTTTCAAGAAACAAATGTTCTTTGAGTATTGAATTTTGAAGACAACTGACTCATTTTTCCTTCTTATTTTCAAATTTTTAAGTTATACATTTCACTAATATCTAGCCAAAACTTAATAACCTTATTTTTTTTAATTCAGCTTTTAAAATGCTATCACTTGAAAGTTCAATCGAGTTCTCCTTTTCATCCATTGATAATGAAATAGCTGTACGAAAATTTTCATTATCAAAGGGATTTGAAATCTGATTGTTTGCCTCTTCAGGTTTAGGAAAGTAGATAAGAAATTATGTAAGGTTTCAAATACTTTCTGATTTTCTAATCATACTTTCAATTTTATCCGATCGTCATCGAACTGTTCTGAGTTGTCGAATTCAAATTATTTAAACGCGGTAAATTTAAAATCCATGCCGGACCAGAGGAAAACGACATCGACTATGGTCGAGTATTGTATTTTGAAGACAACTGACTCATTTCTCTTTCTTATTTCCGAATTTTTATGCTATGCATTTCAAAGCAGCAAAATCATAAAATTTATGTTTATTTTTAACAATCCGGATAATCGAGGTTCTGCTGTATTCAGAATAATGGTAGGCTGCAATAGTTGTTCAGTGTAGTAGTTAATACTAATAATCTAAGGAATCAGGAACAAAATTTAGAGGGCTCGGATTCGGAAACCACCTCATCTGGGTCACCTTGGCTGAGCGAATCTTACGTCAGACTTTCGTATGCTTCTCAAATGGCACTACTCTTTCGAACTATCTTGTCTATCATCGATCGAGGGGAAAAACTAAAATGCTCAAACGGCAAGCCACGCCTTCCGTGTCAGGAAAACGTTAACTAACTGCATTACGTAGCCTCGAGAGTCGTCAGTTGAGTCGAACCTCGAGCGAAAAGTCAGTCGAGTCGAACGGTCAGCTGAGGAGACGTCGACAAGCCACGATCTACGGAGACCTGCGATCCGCAAAAAAGGGAAGCTAAGAGGCGGAAGCGGAAGCGGAAGCGGCGTGCGGCTATCGGCACCAATCGGCGAGCGGCTACTAGCAGCCAAGAACCAATAACGGCGATATCACTCACCCAAGAGCTGGCTATCAACGCTGCGTAGAGCAGAGTAGAGGTAGCAAAGACGGTCGACTCCACCGACACCGACACCGACACCGACACCTGACAGAAACCGGCGTCGCTTCACACTCCCACTCCCACTCCCACTCCCACTTCCACTTCCACTTGAGGCCGCAAAGCGCACAACATGGACGAACTTCCGGAAAGCCACGGCCTGAAGCTCCACATTTACGTCCATGAACCAACTGTTTTTAATTTACGTCTCTACGGATATTCCTTGACTTACAACGGAGATACATTCTTGTACCACAATCGCAAGTCAAAGTCGAATTTTATATAAAATATCAAAATGCTAAAAGGAAATAATCAATTTTATTCATCTCAAAATGCTTTACATTTCAATGCCGCCAAAGGCATCTATCCTATGCCAAAAAACCATTTAAACTATTGTTGTGTTTTTAACAAGCTGAGTGCATTTGTCCTAATTCTATTCAATTCGAGGGTTTTATGATACCATGTGGTTTTGAGTAAAAAGTTTCAATTTTGAGCAGTGGCGGATCCTGAAAATTTGCAGGGTGGGTGAGTATGTAGATAGAGTACTTATTTTCGAAAATGCATTTTAAACTTTTTGAAAAGTTGATTTTGCGCTGAATAGTCCGTGCATTGGATTATCTGCGCCGAAAAGTCAACACTGAGTTGTCGGGGTACCTGTAACGGCAGTTATCTCGAAAATCAACTTTATACAGTTTAAAGCGGAAATTCCCAGTGTAGGCGAAGGATCGTGGATCAGCGGATCAAAAAAGCGAAAATTTTTTTCCAAAAATCTTCACATGGTCAACAAAAATAGACTATCAAGCTGAGTCACTAAAAAACTATCAATTAACTTAATTTATACCGACAGTCTTTTCACTTAAAAACCAAAATGTACTTGCTTCGAAATAATAAAATCTTTTTTTTTCAAATCACATAGCAGCGATTATTTTATTAGTTACCCAAAAGTAACATACATAAGAAATAAACGTAGCATTCATAGATCCATAATATCTCATTAATCATTAAATTCATAATATTTTCTAGATTCACACTATTCCTTAATTTAGGGGGGTGAGTGCCCCCCTCAAATTACATTCCTGAAAAAAATGTATAATATTTTCAATTAATGTTAATCAAAAATCAGGACTTTGGGGAGGGGGCCCCCTATCCTATATTTCTATATATGTACATGGATGTGTCTAGATTAGCAATAGATTTTATATTCTGAAACTGTTTAAATTTGTGTATTTAAATCTTACTATATCGTCGAAGTATAATCAAATGTTATTTTGAAAGTATGAAGTAAATTTTAATCGCTGGTTGATTATGAATCGTCCCATCAAAATTGTTCTAAGCAATTCAGTTTTTATTATTCACGGAAATTTGTTTATTCCCATTTTTATTACAGTAGGAAGTTGTTACATAGGTATTGGTATATACATAATATTGAGGTTGGAAATGGGCCCGGCAAAAGAGCCCACGCAAATGTTGAAACTTATATTTCAAGCCTAATAAAAAAAGTTAACCGATCCTTGGGTTGTTAAAGCAGGTATTAGTTGTCTGTGTATATCGTAAGAAATTTCTTTTGTTGAAATACCTAAAGTGCAATATCCTATAAATTTTTACACACGTGAAATAGTTAAAAAGTTATTTAATTTTACTGAGGGCCCATATTTTCTAACAGATAGTGGGGCCCACATGCCATCGGGCATGTTCGCTTGTATGGCTAGTCCGGCACTGTGTATATGTATAATATTATGTAGTTCCTTTAGGGTAGTGGCCATTAGCTTCGTGCCACCACGATGGATCCGCCAGTGGTTTTGATCGGCATTTCTATGAACTTGTAAGAAACCTGTCACCATAGATATAGAAAGTAAGTTTTAATTCCTTATTTTTAAAAATAACCGACTTCTAATACAAGACGTTCACCTTTCACATAATTACAATTAATGTGATGTAATAGCTCATGTAATGCTTGACGAACAGGGTTACGTGGGAAAATGGGAAGAGGGCGGGAACTCCGCTCGACTTGGGGTGATTCTTTCTACTAGAACAGGGAGAACTGATCTCGACCGTGTCCGAGGGAAAACTCTTATGAAAAGATTCGCCTGGCTTCTTCTCGCGCGCACGGAAATCAACGTCTGTGAAGTAGGGGTTGGCAGCCTGATACCAACCTAACTATTGAAATTGCTGCCAACTGAAAGAACGACGAGGAAGACGTAGTGTTACAAAATATGTAATTATTTATTGTTCATTCATACTGATATAGGGGTGAAACGAATGAGACGACTGGCAGGTTGATACACGTGTTTTTATTATGGCAGTTGAAGACGGAGTGATGATACCACTCCAAACACAGCCGAGTTGGTCCTATAGGGGATGAACGAATGAGACGACTGGCATGTTAATGCACGTGTTTTATTTATGACAGCTGAAGGCAGAGTGAGGTAGCTAACTCTGAACACAATCGAGTTGGTCCCCACTCGCAGGAAGGTGACCAAACTCGACCATGTCGTATAGCGAGCCGCCACATCACTCCCTCCCCAGCATCAGCGATACAAAAATTACAAAAAAACAAATTTTACAAAAGGAAAAAAATTATTGTTACACAAAGTGAAAAAAATATTGAGTGGGGAGAAAAAAATTTGTTGACGTGGGTCATCCGCTGTGTAGGTGCACCGCCCTGAATGGTCGGTACATTCGAGGGCGGTGACGTCGCGAGCAGGACGGTGGGTCATCCGGTGGTCGCGGTGATGCAATGCTGCGCCGGCGCCGCTCGTCCGAGGCTGATGTCGGTTGGTGGGGTGGCGGGGGCGGCGGGGGCGGCAGGGGCATCGATGTGGTTGATGATACTCCGAGCTGGACCGTGAGTCGTTGTGGCACTGCCGCCCGTCCGGCGTGACGACGCTCGTGGGGACGAACGGGGCCTTGATGATGATGATGGTGCTGAGGTGGTGTATGTCTAGTGGTGCCGGATGACCGTTCTATGTGTACTGGATCGCGCATGACTCCACATCCAGCTGTCAAGATCGTCGTCTCATTCGCTCACCTATTTTTATTAAGCACCTGTCATCGACGTTGTGGCTGGACTCTAGTCGGTAGGTAGGTAGCCGTGTCTGCTCGTTTATTGTCACCCGCGGCGTGCTGTGTCGATGGCGGTGGGTATCTTTCCCGCCTGGCTCGGCGAGGCAGGGATGAGCATGCTGAATTAATCGAGGCTGCGTGGCTCGATGTCGGGGGTCACCAGTTATAGGGGATGAATGAATGAGACGACTGGCATGTTGAATGCACGTGTTTTATTTATGACAGCTGAAGGCAGAGTGAGGTAGCTAACTCCGAACACAATCGAGTTGGTCCCCACTCGCAGGAAGGTGACCAAACTCGACCATGTCGTATAGCGAGCCGCCACAGTATTATTATTGAATACTTTGTATGACCTCAACGCTCCCATTTACTATTAGGATAACAATATGTAACAAAGTAAATCAATTATATTTAATGTAATAAAACATATGGTTTTCAATTAAAAAAAAAAAACATAATTCTACTGACTATGACTTAATCTATTACTCAATCTTTATATTTGAAAAATATCAGGAATGTCAAACAGAGAGAGAGAATTAAATTACTGTGTCTACAAATAAAGTTGGTAGCTCTACGTGTTCGAGATGTTTCCCGAATGTTCAGCTGTCAGAAACAAACAGCTGATGCGCCGGTCGACATGTCGAGTGACGAGGAAGAACCTAAAGTTTGTGCTTTTACACGTTTATTCATTAAATTTAATTATTTATGGCTTATAATATTTACAAAAAATATAGAAATCTAATCCAAAATTTTAATAGCTTGTGCAATTACAACCTTGCGTCAAATAATTCGTTATTTTAGAATGTGCATTCGAGAAGTTCTTCGCCGGATGTGAAATCGAAAGCAGTGGTGAAATACACTTCTGTAAAATGTCCAATAGGTTTCTCAAAGCTACAATGTAATACTGACCTTAAAATGCCTCCTTCCAACTGGCTGAGTAGTGCTACAGATTCATATGGTTTAAGACATTCACTAAGTCACTCTGCCGGATTTTCAAGGTTATTTACAAATATTTATATCACTAAATTAAGTTTTTATATTTTATTTATATCTAATATGACTAATAAATAACTTCTTAACATAATTTTGAAATAATGACAGCTTCAAAATGGCCCACATGTTTCCTGATTGTGTTGGGGAAGTAGATGTTGTATCTGGAGCTGAATGTATTAAAAGTTTACTAAAGCTGCCTTATCATCCCACAGGTGTGGTATGTATCTGAAAATTATTCTAAAATTCTCTTCAAATTTTAATATTTTGGTCAAGTATAAATTTTCGTTTTTATTATATTTTTCATAGATCAGTATGATAGTACACAGAGTGGAAAATACTCTACTTTTAGATGATTTTGACATTTTTCAATATCTTATGAAATCGGAATGGTCTTGGATGAAGAAATTTTTTTATGAAACTTCTATCACTACTGAAGATAGAATAATGTATCTAAAAAACAAAAGTCGATTTGCTCTTCAACAGAAGAGTTTAAATTCAAAATTTTTGTATCACAGTTTGCCATCTTCAAAAGCCAATCATGATTATAAAGAAGATGAAAGCAATGAATTGCAATGTCCAACCCTACCTATAACTGGACCAAGTTTGCCAGAGCCAGATGTTCAGAAAACGGTTCCATATCCTAGTTCTTCTAATCACACATACAATAGAAATGTTATGTGGACATTTGAAGATATCCAAATGTTGATTGGCAGCGATATGCCGATATTTGGTGGTGTTGACCGTCCTTGCGTTAGTTTAAGACTTCGAGATGCCGGCGAACCTATTAATGTTTTAACTGGAATTGACTACTGGCTGGATAATTTAATGTGTAACGTGCCTGAAGTTATTATGTGCTATCATTTGGATGGAATTGTAAGTAAATATGAGCCAATCAAAACGGAAGATCTCCCAAACTTAAAAGATTCAAAATTTTCACCAAAAGTTATAAAAAATGTAGCTCAAAACATATTATCTTTTCTTAAATCAAATGCTACAAAAGCTGGACACACATATTGGCTTTTTAAAGGAACACATGATGACGTTGTCAAATTATATGATCTGACTACTCTCTGCGGAACTGTGGAAAATCCCACTGACCAAAATCCTTTTACTATACCTGTAGCCATGTTGTTGTATAGAGTAGCACGAAATATGAAAGTGCCTTGTCAAACTGGCCATATCAAATTACTCTTAGAAAACTGCATAAAACTTTTACCTAGCGAAAAATATCCACATATCGTTGCATCATCTCATTTTATGCTTGCTAATTTATATGTCCCTGCAAATATTGACCCAGGATCTCCTAATATGAAAAGTTTGTAAAGATTTATATACAATTTTCTCGTATTAATTTACATATTACCAATATTACTCAATTTATCATTACAAAATTCAGATTCAACTGGAGAGTGTGAATGTGGTGATCCTAAAACATGTCGACGTCAAGAAGGCTATGACGATGAAGAAACTTCAGAAAATCCTTTATATAACAATATCAACAGTGAAAAATTATTTGATGATTCAAATTTTACCAATTTCAACTTTGGAAAACCAAAATCAACAGAGTCTAATAATGCTGAAGTAAAAAATAAGAACACCAAGTTTAAAAATGATAATCAACTAACAAGTGGTGGAGTTGCGGTTCATAGTTTAACAGCACCCAGCACTTCATTTTCTGCATCTTCAACACCACCACCAATAATAGATGGTAAAATAGAAGATAGGTGTTTACTTTCTATAAAACACGTAAAAGAAGGATTGCAAGCATTGAAACACTTCATTAGTTTTTCAAAAAAGAATGACTCTCAAGATGAAAATTGTGTAAGTTCACAAACTCATATTTAACAAGATTTAATTACAAAAGTGATTATGACTATAAGACGACCTTGATTAAAAAAACGATCCTTTTTATTGAATCGTTTTTTGGAAAAAAAAAACATTAACCAGCTTATGAGATCGTTATTTAATTATATTTCTTTTTGATTTATTATTTTAATTCTTACAAATTTCTTGATTGAATTGATTTTTAGAACTCTTCGTATTTCACAGTCAGTCATGGAGCCGTGGTATTCTTGGCAAAGTTAATATATTTTTTTTATTTAAGCAACAGTCGGGATCGAAGTATATACATATCATAGGATAAGGCTTTCTTTTAGCCAACTCCATAGTCCTGATATTTCGTATAAGCACTCATCATAATATTTTCGAGAGTGTAAAATTTATATAAAACACCTTTGTATGTATGTACATATTTACATATGTTGAATTTATTGCTGTAGGTGGTAAATTTACAGTTCATTTAAACTTGAATATAACGCGACTCCCTCATTTTCGTGTCAAGTTATTTCTTTATTTTTTAATTCCTCGCCTCATTGTCAGGAAAATACGTTACATATTTTCAATCATTAAATATTAGAATATATTAGTGTATCTTATATAATCCACAAATAATTATATATATATATATATATATATATATATATATATATATATATATATATATATATATATATATATATATATATATATATATTTTTTTACAATTATTTTTTATATATAAAATATTTTTAGAATAAAAATACGTATCAATCTGAAAATTTACCCAACAATGAAGAAAACCCTAAAATGGCGAAATCGTTCGAGCCGATACCCATGGGCTACGAATCTCTACAAGCAAGTAAGGATTGCTGTAAAATGGCCCAACCCAATGTTCCAATACCGATGCCTTACAATAAAGAAGAAATTGAAAAAATTGAGGAGCTTGATAAAGAATCACCGAAATCCGACAAGGGTGGTAGACGACGTAAACGAGACACCAAAAACAAGAAGAAACAAGTTGCAGACAATCAAAATAAATTAGCCGCCCAAGATTTAGAGAGTGTGAGACACAAACTAGATGGTGTGCTACTACGTAAAGATAACACTATGCCCACTTGGCAAGAACCAAAAAGTAATGATGACGCGTCCTGGAAAGTTCATCTAAAAACATTGTTATATGAGAAAGCATGTTTATCATACGCAACGCTAGCAGAACGATATTATCTTGATGCGCAATATGGATGCTCTTATAAATATACAATACTGGCTCAAAAATGTCGCAGCATACTATCAGCAATGTTTAATAATATTAGCAAGGTCGACGAATGCTGTTTATTGGGTAGAGCTGGTGATAACTTGTTTCAATTCGCCAAACATTGGGATGCATTTGAATCAGTATATCTTGAAGAAATTAACTTACTATCGGAAGTTGATAGATTTATTGCAAATGAAATAACTGAAGATGTTGAAATCTTGAAAAAAACAGCTAAAATTTCAAACACCCTCATGATCGGTATGTAAATTGGTCTTTTTAAATATCGAAATATTCCTTATTTGAATTGTATATTATGACTATAATGAAATAGTGCTCTTATTAATGCTTTTTTACTTTAATCATTATAGATTTCAAACCACCAAAAGATTTGGAAAATTCTATAGTTGCCAGTGGAGACTTTTATAGTAAGGCATTAAAAATTGCTCCTGGAGATCGTAAAGAAGAATTGTCTAGAAGGATAGCTTCTGTAAAAAACGAGCTTGGTGTTAAATATATGTACAATGCACAAGGTGTTTTAATTTTTTTTTAATTGTTATATGAATCATACATATCCACATATGTATTTAATTTAAAAATTACTTTGTGTTTATTATAGAACAATATATGGCTTATTGCAACTCTCCAGAAACTGATTTAGATAAATCCAAAGAGCCTTTATACGAAACGCTTGCTAAAAAGTCGATACAATGTTTAACAGAGTCTGCTAAAATATTTGAACACGTGAATGATTTGCCAAATTTAGCACTATTACATTGCAATACCGGTCGATACATGCGTTTTATGGCACATTGCAATCAGGAAAATCACAGGTAAATTTTTAATCGATCGTGTATTTTATATTATTTAAGATTTTATCTAAATAAGTTTGTTATTTTGCATCTAGCTCAGAGCAAAGAAGATTGTATTCATTGGCTATTGATCATTATGGAAAAGCGTTAAGAATGTTGGCAGGAGAAAATTGCAGAAGTGTTCAAGATCTTGTACGGTGGGAATTGAGTAGTGCACTGTTTACACAAGCATGTCTTTTACAAGACTCGCCACCTAATTTGCCAGATGTGTGTCATCACTTTAATGACTGTCCTATGTAATTTTACAACAGTCGTTTGAATTCATTCGAATTTTATTTTCAGGCTGCAACCGAGGCGGCAGACGCACTGCGTTTAGCTTTGAGAAATTGTTCACTCGTTGATGGTCCCAGACAATGTTTGTACCAATTTCGTGCAGGAATATTACATCATAGACTAGCTTCGCTGTACCATAATCAATATAGGTACATTATTAATTAGTTACCAAGTATTGTTGCCCCAGATTTATGTACATTTACGTTATAAATAATATTCATTGTTTAAGAAATCAATCTGGAGATCCATCAAAATGGAAAGCAGCACAGGCACTAAGTAAACTTAACTATGAACAGGCGGTTAAATTATTTCTCCCTCTAGAAGATATAACAATGTTTTTAACTGTCCAAATGGAGCATGTGGCTTTGTTAGAATATCAAGCTAACAGTGAGTATTCAAAAGAATGTTTTTGAATTAAGTTAATTGTGTGATTGAAGATTTAAATAATGTAATATTGTTGCAGATAGCGCTGGTCTAAAATTGAAATCTTTACAAACGGCTTTGGAAATATTGCAACAGTGTGAACCTATACTAAAATTAATAATAGAAAAGGATGTACCGAATGATTCAGATGTATCATCGAACGATAATAAAATGAGCATTAAAAAATCATCAAAAATGAAGGACAATTCATCAAATCAATTAAATGACAACAAAGAAATTATAAATAGCGATATGGAATCTGAATTTAAATTATTAACTTTGTTTGAACAGAGATTGCAACACATACTAAAGAATTTAATCCAGATTTGTTTACAAAAACACAGTTATATGAAAAAAGATTGCGATAAAATGTTGTCTTTTTATAAAAGTGCTTATAGTTTAACACTAAAAAGTGAAAAATTTGAATGCAAAGAAGTAAGACTTTTTGCCAACCGTTTATATAATATTTTATTAAAAATAAAAGACTGTGCCAAAATTAATCAGGTATAGTTTTAAAGTGTGTTAGATTTTTGGGATATTTTTTTTTATAAATCTCAATGAGATTCAAATAAAACAATACATACATATATAAATGTACTCTTTTATTAAATTATAATTAATAAAACATGATTTTGTTTGATTAATAATTTTTAAATTGATTATTTTGACATTCATATACACATTATATGTATACTTGATCACTCATATCATTTTATTTAAAAGGTTAGCCTCATAATCAATACAATACTATTAACATCTTTCAAATACTTTGTAAAGATCAGGTAAATTTGCTATTTGAAGTATGGCACCGTTTTCACTAAATTCTTTTGGAGGCAAAAAATATTGTCTAATAGCAGCAAACACAACATGTTCTTGAGTCCAGTCTCTTGCTTTTACTACATTCTCATCATCACTATGTTGTTGCTGGGAGTAGAAAACTGCAGTCTCACGACAAAAAGTATCAAAACATTCTTTTTCTATCTCCCAATTAACATGGGTTGCCAAACGCAAAACGTACATAGGGAGAGCACCCATAAATGGTGTATAATTATCTAAAAATCAATGTTCCGTATATTTTCAACTTCTAAGTCACTACAATTTTTATGACTCAATTTTAAGAACAAACCTAAAAGTAATGGAAGCGACAAAAGATTTCCTGCTTTATCAATTTCCACAGAAAAATATTCCAATAACATAGAACGTTTACTAGTCAACAATATTTTAACTTGTTCAGCCAATTCAGTTTTCTCACCTGAAATTGAAAGAAATGAACTAATTTGTAATTTCACAATATAAACTACAAAGAAAACGCACCATCGTCTTCAGACCATCCACATTCTGGTAGATCAAGAGCAAGCATTGCCAAGTCGTATATAGATAGGGGTGAAGAAAACTTCAACAACCCAAAATTTTGAAAATCATACAGTAATATTTCGTAAAATAATTCCTCCCTGCAAATAAAATAAATTAAACAAATATATATGTACATACTTATGTAATTACAAAAAGGTCCATTTTCAAATAATATTAGTCACCTAAATTTAATTGCGTTACAAATATACATTTTTGTGGAATGTTGAATCAGTGTTTTCGTCTCATCTATACAACCGATAAAAACCAAATTTGCTAAAATTTCCCTTAAATTTGAACTACATTTTTCTTCTACAGATAATCTGAGATTTTTAATACTGGTCAACCGAGTTTCATTTCTTCGATCACACAATTGTCGTGTTTTAAATGAAAGTTTTGGGTTTATATATGATACATGAGATGGTGTATTTGTAATATTTGCATATGAAACATATGGTTTTGGTGATTTCACATTAGTATTTGAAATATTCGAACTTTCATTTTCAATTGTCCCATCAGTAGTTTCTTCCACAAATGATTCTGTTTCTTCCACAGAACTTTGCATATCGATAACTGTAGCATTAACATCTTCTATCAAACCAAAAAATTTATCAAGTTTTTGATCTGTTGCATCGGTACGAACTAGCATTTTTGGATCGATTGCTTTAGATGTATTTTTATTAGGTTTATCTTCATATTCAACCAAATCTGGAATTGTGGCACCTGGTAATCTGGACTAAAATTGGCATTTTATAAAAATCATCACTGAAATTTTAGAATAAGCTTAAATAAAAAATTACCTGAACATACAAAACACGTGAATTATTACAAGAGAGCAATTTAGCTTCAACGGTTGTTTTGATTTTATCAATAATTTGTTCTTCATAGAGGAAATGTACTTCATGTTTCGTCGGATGGATATTGACATCCACATTTTGGGGATCTATACAATCAAGTTATTTTTAAAATATCTAAATTACTAACATAAATAGTATAAAATAAAAATCATATACCTAATTCTAAACTTAAATACACAAAAGAATGTCCATTTTTTGGCAAATATGTGCTATATACTACATCTAAAGCTTTTTTGATACCTAAAAAAATCGAATAACGATTGTAATACTTACATATACATATATTTGGACGTAAATTAATGATAAAAACATAGTAAATGTCAACGAAAACCAAATACCATTCGATTCTACAAGACGATGATTGATAAATAACAGTAAAATGCCTTTTTTAGTTGAAAAATTTACATTAGTGATATAACCATGTAGTTTTAGTTTTACTGTTTCATCTTTTATTGAAATTTCCATAAGTTCTTTGGCAATGGTATTACCATAAATCTTGAAAAAAATAAAATAAAAAATTATCAAGTATCGAATAAATTATTAAACACAATACAATTACTACTCACAGTTCGTATATTATTAATATGTGTTGATTTTACAGGCGTTCGTAAATCAGTATTTTCACCAAATTTCTTCAACACGAAACCTACATTTGCATTATGTACTGAATAGCTTCCAACAACTTCAAATATTTTTTGGTATTCCTCACTTGGACTTTTTAACGCTTTTTTTCTAGTTATCACATTAAAAAACAAATCTTCTACCGTAATTTGAGTACCTTGATTTCCAGCACAAGGAATTACTGTGCCTTTTAATAAACCATCCTCATAAGTTGCTCTTAAACAAATAATTAATTTCAATACAAATAATATACAAAGTGTAGTTTTTAAATAATGCTAAATAAGGTTTGGAAAAATTACTTAAAAGCACATTTATCAAGAGCTGTTTTTGTTTGAATGGTGAGATGTGCTATATGACTGATGCTAGCAAGTGCTTCACCGCGAAAACCGTAAGTACTAATTTTAGAGAGATCCTCATAATTTTGAAGCTTTGATGTGGTAAAACGTTCACAGACAATTTCAAGATTATCACGACGTATGCCTGTACCATTATCTTGAATCTTAATACATATAATTAATTTGCAAATCAAAAAAAAATGTTATTTAGTAAATATTTTACATTGTATAAGGTTTCCATATTACCTGCATGTATTTTAAACCACCCGCTTTTACAATTATCTGAATGAGTGTCGACTTTGCATCCAAGCTGTAAAAAATACAATAATGTATCATGCATACATACATATAAATTTATGGATGTATTTACAAATTAAATTTATGAAAAACATTACAAATAAATTATTTTGTTTTTCATTTTTCATCAATAGTGAATTTAAGAGTTTTAAACACCATGTTTATTTTGGTTATCTATCATACTATCTGAATGCAAATCTGCGATATGTAGAAATAATGTAAATTCAAAAGTAATAGGAGGTTTTTAAGAAAATTAACCTTCCACGGTTGATCAAACTGTACCTCTATGTATTACTGTACATACGTGTTAAGAATCAACTTTTGTTCAATTGTATGAATGGATAATTTGCTTCAATTTCATAGAAACACATTTAGTATTCATGTAATTAATCTAAATGTATTCAATAGCACAGACCTATGTATATATGTATGTTTATTACCAGATTTATTCTTATATGTATTCACAAGAATCTCTACAAAAAGCTAATTCCTAGAATACCGGAAAAATGTAAAATCGAACTCTCGTCCTCTTAGTATTAAAATATTTGGACCTCATAAGAATTTAGGAGACACCTAATGTATAGCAATGAAATATTACCAATTTTCAATAAGTTCCTTGAGCGCATTGGCAGGGCGTTGAACAACCTCACCAGCTGCAATGCGGTTCACTACCAGCTCTGGAAGTCTTCGTACGCAACCAGCACCTCCATCCTCATTCTCCACCTCCATATCCATATTCAGTCAATAGTCAAGCAACTTGACGTTCCCAGTGACAGTTTGTAAATGTTGCGCCAACACACCCATTTTAGCCAACTGCAAAATTTGCACGACATACCACGTGGATTTGATTTGAAGTTTGTATAATTAGATAAAAATATCAAAACATTAAGCAGTAAAAGTAATACAGTTTGTCATACTTGACTGTGCATTATCGGCGAATATTATTTTTACATAGGCGAATATTATTATAAAAATCAAGGATTGGCTGGAGAATAAGAACGCGGCTTATTTTTTTATATCCTTAAAATATACATAACAAAAATGTGTCTTCAAAAATCTATTTTCACAAACATACTCAGACGTCTCCAAGCAAACATAACCAATGGTTCGGTGACTATTCCGCAAAAAGCGATCTCGCGCTAGTCATTGAAATCTCCATCACGGAACATCTTACTTGTTTTTTTGGGTTCGGTGATTACTGCTCACAAAGCGCTCGCCCAAAAATCACTAAAATCTCTATAATGCAACATCTGGCAGCCGAAAAGTACATCATATTAACGAGAACTTGAGTGCCAAATATTCCGGATTCGCGATTTTCATGGAAAAAATTATCTTTTAGGCGATCGCAATGTGCGTAATAATCCAATTACCACTTTTTTGTGTTTACTTGTTAAACGTATTTCTTAGGCCAAATATGTATATCCTAACCAAAAAAAAGTTAGTCGCCATCTGACGTTTGGTGCGGGGTTTTTGTATTTTATCGATTTTAAATATAATATATAAATTTAATTCAACGACATGTCATCCCTTATAAGAAATTTATCAAAACAGGTAAAATTAATATTTCATGATGTCTTCAGTAGATATTCATTAAATATTTTTTACGCACTTTTACAAATCCGTTATTGTTGCATAAGAACACAATTATTATAGAAAAAAATCATTCGTTGTGTAATCGATTATATCTGAGCAATATTATGTGCTATCGTGTACCCATTTATATTGCACAATATAAAATAAATGTACTTTATGTTTTTAGTTGCTAACTTCACGTAAATTGCAATTATTGACACCATTCAACTTTATCCACACTGGTAAGTAGATTTAATCTCAATATGGTGAACTGTAACAATACAAGTATTTTCCTCGTATGTAAGGATTCGATTTTACAGTTCATTTGCCCGAGAAAGATTCACTTGGCTATATTAAATAGTCTACATATTTAGAAGATTAAATACAATTTGATTTTTTTCTCTCCCAATGGATATTTAGATAATCAAATTTATTAAATATCATTCGTAATGCTACCATTCAGTGTCTGAATGTGTGGGTCTCTTTCAGTCAGCTGAACTATGCTATTTTCATATTATTTAATGTACATTATCTTTATCTCACAATAGCGTATTTTATCTCAAGATTCAAATACGCTATAATAAAATAATAAAAGAGGTGATTTTTCTCCCAAAAAGAATTACATTAATGCGCCCAATTTTCATTGTACATGTATTTGCTTCCTAAACATTTAATACCCACCTAATAGAATCCGTAAAATACGCCTTTGTGAAACGAAAACACTGTACATACGTTGGTAATTTTTTTTTTGCAAAATAAAATAAAAACACTGCTTTTTAATCTCCATTTCAGGTACTCGTTTGCTAGCCCCTCGTGTACAATTACCCGCACCTAATTTTAAAGGACCAGCTGTAATTAATGGAGATTTCAAAGATATTGCTCTAAAAGATTATTTGGGAAAATATGTAGTACTTGTATTTTATCCACTAGATTTGTATGTCAATTTTATATGATACACCAACACTATATATATTTTTTGTTTTTATATATTTTAATAATTGCAGCACCTTTGTTTGCCCAACTGAACTGGTAGCGTTCAGTGATAAAGCTGAAGATTTTAAAAAGATTGGATGTGAAGTTATTGGCGTTTCAACTGATTCTAAGTTTAGTCATTTAGCATGGACTCAAACATCTAGAAAGGTTATTTTTAAAATTATAACTGTTTATCGTTTGTTTGTTTAAATACTTGTCTAAAAGAAATAATTACTAGGATGGTGGTGTTGGTAAATTGAATATACCACTGTTGGCCGATTTTACCAAAGAAATATCCAAGGCCTATGATGTTTTAATTGAAGGAGAGGGCATTGCTTTAAGAGGTATTTACTTAACAAAATAACACATTGAGTCGTCTTATATTTTTTATGAATCCTACAAATTTTATTTTATAGGTCTTTTTATTATCGATAAAGACGGCATTCTTAGACAGATGACTGTAAATGATCTTCCAGTTGGGAGATCAGTTGATGAAACACTTCGTTTAGTTAAAGCGTTCCAATTTGCTGATAAACATGGGGAAGGTAAAATTTTCACTAATTTTTACAATGTTTTGGTCCAAAACTTTCGTGTATTTGGTGTGACCTTACCAAGAATGTTTTATAGACTGTCATCCATTTATAATACAATGTCTGGCAGTCCAAAATGGATCTTTACAAATATAATAAATAAAATAAGCATGTCATACAAATTTTTTCAGTTTGTCCAGCTAATTGGCACCCCGAGAAAAATTCTGCCACAATAAAACCTGATCCAGCGGGAAGCAAAGATTATTTTAAAAAAGCTAATAGTTAAATGATATAAATCTCATTTATCTATGTATAAGCAAATTAAGAATCTCTTGAAAATTTTAATAATGATTATTTCATAGTGGTAAGGGATACAATTATAATTTTATAGTGTGAGTATTTTCGTATACCAAAGGAATAGATAATTTTTTACTATTTTGCAATGCCATTTATTAGCCAATATTGATAATTTTATTGTATGTTGATATTGTATTTATTCATTGTGTTGAAAAGTAAATTAAAATAAATTGTCATTCATAATATTTTACTTTATTTACCTTCTCGTTAACTATTTAAGTAAATTGATTAAAATAAAACGATCACCAGAAAAAAAGGTCTATGAAATACATACATACATAGTTGAAATGTTTAATGGAGAAAATGTCGTTAACTACTTACATGTATATATTTATATGTACATATGTATGTGCGTATTCAAACAATGTACATATATATATAGCAATGCCAACTTCTTCACTGAGATAGATATGATGTTGGTTATTTCCATGAAGCAATAAAAATTGTGCAATGTAGCCTTCAATTAGAAAATACCAGAATTATCTGAATTACTTTATCTTCTTTTTTTCGTTTTTCACTGCAATTACACAAATGTTGCTTATATTTATGATGTAGAATTTGTCCTGCTCAATTGTAGATTTATTTATATTTTAGTTATTATTATTATTATATGGCTTGCATATACATATACAAAATTTATTTTTTCTGGTATTTAATTAAAAAATTCTTTGGGCGAGTATTATGTTCATGCAATGTACAAATTATTAAAACTTCATTTTAAACTGTTTGCAGGCTTTTTTATACTTTTTTAAATGCAAAATATGTATTTTATAGGCCAGTACATCCAAAGATGTCAAAATATTTTAAATATAAATTAACACTCTCTTAGCTATAAACATCATGCGATGGAGCCGTTCAAATTTGTTTGGTTACTCAATTCACAAAAACTGGTCCAAGTTTGTGTCGTTGCATAACTGGCAAACAATTGTGTGGTTGCATTTTTACAGATAGATAATGAGTAGCCATAAACACAGTTTTAAAATAGTTTTATGAATCGAGGTATTTTTATCTGCATACATACTTCAAATACAAATATACACATACATACAGTACATTAGCCTTGTTTACCTGCAGCCCGTGAACCTCTAGTAACTTTAAAAAATACATGTTTAAAAATAAAAATATGAAGCGAAAAGATATTTACAATAATTGATTGACAAATGATTTAAGCTCAAAATTATTACAGGGGATTTATAAACTTATGTATACATAAGTATATAAAGTATGTAAATGTATACTCGTGTGTACATTCGCATATGTCAGTACAAAAATATTTTAATTGCTCCATCTTTATTTTACTTCAGGACGAGTTTTAGGGCTAACCCTAAAATTTATTCTTTGTTACAAATTTTTGATAGAAAATTACATATACATATACCCAGGGCCGCCGAGAGGAATCCTGGGCTCTGGAAAAATAATTCCACATAAAACACAAAAAAAAAATCTTCTAGATATATTTTTAATATGCGAAAAATCTATCAGAACTATTAGGAAAATACCTATATGTTAAATGCTATGTTTTGAAATACTAGCATTTAGGGCCCTCAAGATCCCTAAAATTTATTTTGCGACTTGATGACCCAAAAAGGTTTAACAGACCTGTTAAGTACATAGAGCTATAAAAGTAGAACATAATAGTTTTATATTTGAATGGAAATTCTGAATTAATTATGTTTGAGATATACACTCATGTTCATAAAATATCTCAGGAAAATCACTTGTGATTTATAGTACATTTGTAATTTATATGAAATGCACCTTTTATTAATTTTTTTTTACGATACCATTTTAAGATCTCTGAAAATAAGTATATTATGAAAAGCTTTTATTTAGTTTTATATAATACATATATTATATTATTCCAGCAGTGATTCTTAGCCCTATCAAATCACCCCTTTTATTATTTCTAAATTATCTTATAAATTATAATTATTACTATATTATTAGAAATAATTTATCTATAAATTCTATTACATTATTTATTGCATTATCTTTTTTATTCATATTTATATCAATGAATTTCCTTGAAAGAATTAGGAAAACGATTAAAACATTACATACATATATTGCATTAATACATACATATGTACATTTGTATATCAGATATTTTTTAATACGGATATACAAGTTATTTTTCAATATAATATTATTTCAATAGCAACATGTCATAATAAGAGTTATTTCCCACATTTTCACAAAAAAGGAAATTATGTTCAAAACCCAAAATGTATTGTAATCAAATAAATTAAATTTTAATTTGGTTTCACAGTCACAATTTTATATTATAAGTTCATGCAAATCTTTGAATCATTTCTTCAGTAATTGTATCAATGTGGCTATGGTATGTTTATACATCAGAATCCTTGATCATTTTTATGCACAACTTAGAGTTCATTATTCAAAAACTCCACAATTTTATTGAACAGCACATGAAATTCTTTTAAAGAATTTCCTTTCGATTACTCTTTTAAAGTTGTGCAAATAAATCGTTCGAATTCGTTATAATTTTCTTTTCAGGGATTTCTCATTTGCATATCATCCTTTATTTCGATTTTTTTTATTCTATAAGTCACAATAGGCAAATTGAATTAAAAACAAGAATTTCATCCGTATATCGATGATTCAACATTTAAAAAAAATTTTGACCATATCTAATTTACCGAAAAATATTTATTTATCATCAACATACGTATGTATATGATTAGTACAACTATTTGCCATTTATACATTAAGAAATTTGATTTCTTATTTTGAATTTTATTTTTGTGTGCATAGTAGCAACACTAACTAACATAAGTTTCTAAATTTTAAAATTCGTTTTGATCGTCTTCCTTTACTGGGTCCTTAACATTCTTTTGATATCTCTTCATTTTCACAGCAACGACAAACATCAGGGCTTAAGTGATAAAATACTTAAGGCGATGTATATTTTCTCTATCAAAAATGTATCGTACCTATCATAATAATGGGTCTACCTCTCGGGCCCGAATGTGAAACGCCCGAAAACGCAAATATCGGAAGGCAAAGATCGAAAATCGAAAGATCTTAAGTCGAAAGTTAAAAAAAAAGATGCATGGTAAACGGTACATACTCACTTAATTTGCGCGAGCAGGATACGACAGGAACAAGAGGAACAGGCTTTTCCTCCTGTATTAATGTGCGCGCGCAGAATACGGAAGGAAAAGCCTGTTCCTCTTGTTCCTGTTGTATCCTGCTCGCACAAATTAAGTGAGTATGTACCGTTTACCATGCACCCCTTTTTTTTTTGATCGTTCGATTTTCGTTTTCGGGCGTTTCACATTCGGACTCGTGACGGAGACCGCATAATAATATACAATACTGAAATGGCATTTTTGCTCAATTGATTCAAATTGATTTATATGATTTATGTAAGTATTGGGCTTTACAATCCAAGACTAAATTTTTTAAATGTATTGAGTTTTCCTAAAGTGGCGCTCTACCGTGATCGGGAAAATTCTCATAGTCAAATTTTGTTTTTAAATCTCTTACATTCCTCATATACAAACATACATATGTATTTAGGTAGTCATGGGTTTGATCACATTAGATTTTTTTTGTAAGTAATTGAAAATATATAAAAGCACTGTTTCCAATTGTTTGATAAATTTTCTCATTGCCAAAGTGTGATGGTGAACAGTGCTAAATTTTTTATGACAATAAACACCCCCAAATATTTACTTTGACGTCGGACCTGTATTTAACACATATTTTATTACAATATGATAATTCAATTTCTCATTCATTGACACATTTCGTTTGAAGTTTCAATTTATATTAATGTTAAACATTTGTTATTATTAAATGTTTGAATTTAAAAAATACTGATCACATTACTTATTCCAATGATCAGGTGTCTCTACATACACATATGCAGTAAAATCATTTGCTACATGTAGATAATATTTCTTGCTAAATTGTGTGGTAAGAAAAATAGTGCACAAATAATAACTCTAGTAGGTATGTGAGTAAACTGTTAGTTTATTATTGTTTATAAGAATTTTAACAATTTTTCTCGATTTGAGTGTTCACTCGAATAACTTTCCTAAATGCCTATATGTATGTAAGTTATTTACATATATCTCTTCTGAAACTGGTAATGAATCATTTTAGAAAACATTAAATTTTAGGCCATTTTAAGATTGTTTCCATTTAAATTCTTATCAGAAGTAAATTACTTTTCGGTGTAAATAAGTAGAACTCGAAAATAAGATAAGGGATGATAGAAACTGGTATTATTAACACATATGTAGTTGTATGTATGTACATATATACATAGAAGATTGTGTTTTTAAATAGACTAATTAGACTCCTTTCATAGGTCATTAACATCTTTTGGTTTAAAATAAACATATTATTAAAAGAAATCGTTTAAAATTAATGAGGTAAGAAATATACATACATAGGATAAGATAAAAAAACGTGTAACATATAAAAACTTCACTCCACTCCTTGATTTTGCTTTCAATCAAAAAAAATCGAATGTGACCAACCCAAGACTTTATCTATATATTTGAGGAATATAAGAAGTATAAAAAACAAAATTCCATAATGATTCCGGCTATGAGAGCATTTTCGGTATAAGTTTGAGCGCTAATGTAGAAAACTCGCTCAAGAAAAAAGTTGTCAGATTTCATAAAATAATAGAGCATAAAATATATAGAAGATATAAATAATTTAAAAGATAAAAATAAAATAATGAAATATTGTTTTAAAAAAATTACTACTCTCGGTTTACGAACAAAAATAATACAAAATATATAATTTCGAAATAGACTTTGTATGTACATATGTATGTAACATTGGTTGGAAATTCGTAAACAACACATAGTTTCCGTGACAACATGGGGACGGGGGGGGGCGAAGGCCCCCAGGGCTTTTGGTTATTCTGGTTATATATACGGGAATTCTGGTTATATATGTATACATAATTTCGAAAGCGACTTAGTATGTAAGAAACATTTGGTTGGAAACTTCGTAAACAAGTCAAAATTTTTTTTTCGATTCGAATAAATTTAATAAAAAAACAAATTAATACTTACTATTAAATACGCCATGTTTAAGGTGTTTATATTATAAATACTGAGCGAAGCCGGGTAAAACAACCAGTACAATATACATTTTGAGCTCGTTACGTTCAGTAGTGTTGAAAAAATCATGTGGTCACAATACAACAACTTTTCCAAAAGGAACCGAAGTTTGTAATATTTGACGGTTTTTTTTATTTTCGTCACATTAATACAAGGATTATACTTGAATTTTTTTGTGAAGAACACACATATTAAAAGGGTCGAAAAAAATAGTGGAAAGAAAACCGAACATGAGTAAATTGCCACTTTCGATTCACGGAACCGAACTAAATTTTATATATTACTTGGTATTAAACTAAAACTTCTGTATATGAAATTTCAGTTCAATACACTGAAAGGGTTTTGATAAAAACATAAAATCCTCGATTTCCGGTCGAGATAAAAATATTGATGTATAAAATTTATAATTTTTATTAAATGTAAAAAGTTTCAGTCTGATCCGTTGGTGGTTTAGTAGATAATTGAATCTCAAAACTTCTTCCGGTCAACTTAAAAATTAAAAAAAAAATCAATAAATATTTCAGCAACCGATACTAAGTTTCAGTTCGATAGGACATACGGTGCTCAAAAAATCTCCACAATACATAGACACACATCACACTAATAAATCTTTACTAAGTTGATTAGTCTCTGCTCTGTGTGTGGCCCATTGAATTCCTTAAAGAATTAAACAGTCAAAATCTCGAGTTCAAATTTTCGCATGATAACAAAACTTCATCTATTGTTACTACGTACATACATAGATAAAGTAAAAATATATACATACAAAGTGTGTCACACATAAATACATATATCAGTGTCTTCATACATATGAATAAGTCGTACGAAACGTTTTGTTTATCCCCTTTTCTCGCAAAAAGTAAAAAAAGTTTCATCGACAATGGAAAAACCTACAGTATATGTATATTGGGATCATTTGCATGCATCTTGAGTTTTGATGTTATCATTTATCAGTATAACAATACGATTTCGAGAATCGTGCGCAGTTTTAAATACAGGATCCTCTGAAAATCGCACAAATATATTTTCAATCTATTCGCTAACGTACAGTATTTCATATTTTTACAGAATAATTCGAACTTGGATATTAATGCAAATATGAAAATAAGAAATTATTTTCCTTACTTTTTCAGTTTTAAAAATTTTTTATATTTCTAGTTTGGTGAAAGTTTTATGACTGCATACTTATCGTGACCATTTATTTTTTTCCTCAAAACGGGACATATACCAATTTTTGGATATGTAGGCACATATGTGTATTCAAGAAAACGCATATTTTTTCATTGTTTTTATTTATTAATAAAAAGAACAGGAATGACTACGTGAAAATAAATAATGTATGTGGTCTTATATTTTCTGAGGAACAAATTTGCTCGAGTATTTTTGGTGTTGATTTCAAATAATAATGAAAATCTTGGCAGGATTAGCATTGCTTTAAGAACTGCGACTCGCAACTGTGTTTCGCTTGGCCACAACTTATTCATAAGAGAAAAGACCCTTTCTACGAGCGCATTATGCTGCGTACGGACCAAACCAACGACGATTTTGGCCCAACTTTTAAAACCAGTAGCGTACAAAATATCGAAATAAAAATTAAATTAAAAAATTGAAATTAAATATCAAAATTAAGCTAAAGAGCGAGATTGAGCTAAAATTAGATCATCGTTGATGTTTTGAATTACGACGATACGCATTTACAACCAGAGAAATATTATAATTTCTCTGATTACGAGCGAAAAAAAATCTTATTATTTCTTAAAAGTCGTCACGATATACTACTGTATTTCAGCCGTCGATGAAACATTTAACAAAAAAACCGTCGGTGATTTGTCAAAGGGTTTTTTTTCTTTCTTGATCTACCGACAACGCAATGGATTGGCGACGATCGCTGGATCACCCATACTAATACATTATATATTCTCAGTAACTGTGCATTACGGGGAAGTAAAAATAATAATTCTTTGATTTTTTTTCGATCTTAGTGGGTTCTTCGTAAGTCAAAACATCTTCGACAAACAAAAGACGAGGATTACCTGTATGTGATTGTTGATGATCTAATTTTAGGTCAATCTCGAAAATTTATTTAAATTGGGCATGTTCTGTTTTAACTTTCAATATTTAATTTTAATTTTAATATAATGATTATAATTTTATTTTGATATTTGAATTTAATTTTAACATAATAATAAAAGTTTTAATTTTGATATTTAATTTCAATTTTTAAATTTAAATTTTATTTCGATATTTTGTACGTTACTCCTGTTTTTATCCTGCTGGTTAAAAAGTTGGCCCAAAATCGTCGTTGGTTTTGTCCGTAAGCACCATTAGTGCCGGACAGGCATAACAATTGTAACCTTGGGTTTAGTCACCGGAGCCTGAGGGGGCCGTGTATTGTTCAAAGGTTGTAAATGCATTGTTAAAGGTTTGCCGAACAATGGATAGCACTGTGACTATCCTACCTCTACTTGGGTTGCTCTCTTTTTGAAAACGGGACATTTCGACGTCCCGAAGCTGTGCTTGGGGACAGCAGGATAGGCTAGCTAAAAACGGGACGGTCCCGTTCTAAACGGGACGTATGGTCACTAGGGATCCCAAATATTTGTCAACTTCAACTATTCGAGTATTGAATAGTAAATCAAGAGCTATTCGAATATATTCGAAAATTAAAAAAAAGGTAATTACATATGTATGTACCAAGCATAAATTTGAATGAATCTTTTCTTTTTTCATTATGATTTTAAGATTCTTGTAAGAATGTATATTTCGCCGTTAAATATTCGTATTATTTTTCTGATGTTTTCTAAAATTTCGTAGAGATTATTATCGATCGAAAAGTGATTTTCTTCAAACATTTCCGTTTTTAATGAATAAAAATCCGTTTCTTCACATGTAGACATCTTCATCTTCTTCATTATCTTCATTTTTATCACAATTATCCCCATTATATATTTGATTTCTTCATAATCGTCGGCTTCTTCGTATCACTCTTTTCATGTTGATTTTGTTTATTTAGTTTATAAAAAAATATATACACGAATAATATTCGAATAGTTGATGAAATATTCGAATAACGAATGGCTGAAAAATCAGACGAATAATTCGAATACTCGAATATTCAAATATTCGATTGGGATCCCTAATGGTCACATTATATACATACATATACTCTAACTATTACTTTATTTGGTCTTGAAAATCGAGTAACATCGTCCTCTCTATTTTTCCATCTTTATTCGAATTATTGAAACATCACTTTCATTTTGATAATTGCAACTAAATATTCGAATAATTTCATTTATCCCATTCACGCTTATGCATTAAAAATTCAATAATCCAAATTTTGCACATATTTTAAACCAAAAACAAAAAACTAAAAATATAGTATTTTTATTTGCGCATTTTTCGGTGGTCGCATCTTTCGTTCTCGCATTTGTATATGTATCTACATATGTATACGAGATCAGAATATCTACAACATCGAATTAGATATATTGAATTATAAATCATGTTCATTTGTTCAATTTCTTGAAAAATTAAAGCAAAATAATTGAATCTGAATATAATAATAATGATCAACAGGCAATTCGAGCGTGAAAATTTGTTGACCTATCTATGTAAATACATATGATACGTAAGTATGTATGTAATAAGAAGAAAATTCCAGTTCATATACATTTTCTCTGAAACTTCGTGTAGTTTGCATAGATTGATTTGCGACCGATCTAACCGCATTTCTGAATTTTGTACATGGTGCACACCACCATTTATGTCATCAACATGTTCAGTTTACTTTCGCGAGCTTCACAGGGTGGACGCGCCACCATAACACTGCCAGTACCTATACATTCATGCGTTTTCTGAAATTATTCATTTCGTTGAAATTTTAAATAAAAAGTAATCATTAAGAAGATTTAGTTCATATTTTGGCTTTGGAATGGCTTTGAAATAAAATTTGATATAGTCTAAAAAAACCCATTGTTCTTTTAGAAGAAATACAATATCAATTCCTATACAATGCATTGATCTATAAATTACTGAAGCATGTAAGTACATATATTTAAAAACTGAAAAATATTTAATGTTGTTACAACAATTTATGGTTTTGAAAAAAATACACATAAATGTTTGATTATTAAAAACAAACTCACTTTTGAACTACAAAAATTAATTTATTTCAAAGTATTGTTGTAAGTATTGAAAATATTGTTATATACTCTTATTTTGTTTCTGACCCCTAAATCGGGGCCGTAGTATGCCGAAATATACATATAAAAAATGATTCATTGCCCAAAAGTGATCAACAAAAAGATCGGAATCCAAAATCTTTGTAAAGCAAAATTTTAATGTCTAAATATTTATGAAAAATAATTTATGTACATCAAATTCACATACAAACATCGTCTAAATTCATGTATTATATTGATGGGTCTTTTTTTCATTCCCATTTAATATAATTATTTTACCGGAGAGCGTTCAAAGCTAGAAATAGTCCAACCCCTATCAATATTTAAATTTAGATAAACTGTATTCTAAATTTCAAGTTTACATTAAACATTAATTCATTAACTTTCGATGTGTTTCCAAGTACACATCCAAACACGTTTGTAACCTGTATATTTTATACATTGTTAGACAAGTCGTATTTAAAAATACATCGACATTACTCATGTATGCATACTACTTACAACTTGTCTCATTTTATTATTTATCATATTATTTGTCGACATTGACGGATTACACATAATTGTAATTGCTGCACCACCATTTGGTCAGATAATTGTAATAACGAGTAAATGTATTCATAGCTTAACTCACAGCGTGAAAATAGTGAGAATGACGGTGTCACCCATTCATAAACATGTGCGATGGAATATTTTTTATACGTTAGTAATTTCTGTGGCTAACTATATTTCATTTAATAAATTTTTTGAATTGTCTCCATTGTTTATTGTACTTTATGTAGCTCCTGGTTTATTTTACAAAATACGGTTAGTTGTCATCCTACGAGAATATCGTGTGTATGCATGATTAATGAACTTATGATACAATAGTTGATAAAAAAAAAACACAATTTGGTATGTTTTCATTCGCTATCTGTGAATGCTCTTTGCGCGACGCATTTTAGTTGACATGTTGACCGAAGCACTTGGTCTTTGTGTAAAATGTCAGTTAATGATTTTGCACTTAACCCTACTGACCTATGCGGCGGAAAATTACTTCTACACGTCAAATTCAATACACCTTCGAGCGGTTTTTAATTAGGTATTCTAAATGTGTCACACTGAAATCGCGATACTCATGCAAATTCAAATTTATTAGGTTTTGAAACGTCGATTGCAAAACAATAATTAAACACCGATGAATATGACAGTTTTTACAAATGAATTATCTAAAAGAATGCCAAACTTCTGTTAAGTTACAAATCAACTTTTTACACTGATAACTATTTATGACATAACCAACCTCTTAGTTGGATCACAAAAAGACGGTGAAAATATAATTTAAATAAGACTTGGTAAATGTAATTAAAATTGTTTTAAAACATTATAATACGATAAGTATTGAAGATGACTCAATAAAGAAGGATTTTTTCTTTTCGCTCATCTTTCAATTTATTTATCAAAAGCCAAAATGCTGAGCAAACTTTATAAGTTAGTCAGAAGTTTTCTAAAACCAGAAAATATGGTAATACATAGTTCAAAAACTAAATGAAGTTTTCGTTTGATTATGCATTTCAGTATCTCGCGATTCGTAAAAGGGATGAATTTTCTCCATTCAAAGAAATTCTTCATCATGCCACATATCAGTAATATAACATATAATTATTATAACTACTGTTTCAGCGTACACGTATTTGCTTCATATATGAATATTTAAAACCCAATGGAATCAGTAAAAGTGCCTTCATGAAATAAATATACTGTACCTACAAACATACATACATATTATATAATACCAACATCATTCTCCAATCCAAATATTTACATATGTATATTTGATTTAAATAATTAAATAACTGAAGTGACTCGTTAATATAAAGCAATTACTATATTTTCTATAATATTTACAATTCTAGCAATCGATATCAAATTTTAAAAGTTTATTCATACGATAAACTTTAACACTTTGGACGGTCTCTATTTGTTTGATTGTTTGTGATTTTACTACGGTTTTATTAACCGTTTAACTTAACAATTGTTTCATTTATTACTGTTTTCTTCACAAAGAATATATCGTAGGTACTTCAGTATATTTGCATATTTATTTAAATACATACATATATAAATCAAAAAATAGTTGCACATATAAATAATTCATATGCCATGGTGATAAAAATTCAATAATAACCCAAGGAATAAAGATAATACCGTCCATAATATAATAATACATATGTATTTAGACACGAACATGTCATGGATTTTCACATGATTATTTTTTTGTCTTTAGCTCCAGTCTTGGTGGACAAATTGAATCAACAAAGCACTTGAAGGACAACGTTTCAAATAGCACAAAACAGGTGATTATTCAAATTTCTAAGAATTATTTTGAAACATACTCTCTATACGCATAATAGTATTTTCAGTAGTAATAATTTACTATATCTAATTTATTGTTCTTCCACAAAGCAATTTTTCTTTTTAAAAATTTTAATGTTATTTTTAAGATCATTTTAAAACGTAATTGAATTTATGTTTTTCTCGTTCTCTTTAAAAGTATAAGTGATCAATTGGATACTAAAATGAAGCTCGGCTGATTTTTTGGGCAAACACTAGAAATTCAATGAGACGTGTATATGAGTATAATATTTATAATACATATATATATGTATGTCTGTACATATATGTTATACATAAATGTATATACACATATTCACTACATATTATCAATATTATATACATATGTATACACAGAGCTTTTTTTGAAAAAAAATAGGTGCCGGAACTTACATACTTCTTGTCAAGTTTTTTATTGGAAAAGATTATATTCAAATTATATTATATAGAATATTCGTTTGAAACATGAAAAATGCTGAGACCAAAAGGTGCCGGAACGCCGTTCCACCGCGTACATGGGAAAAAACCCTGTATATGCAACGTCTCATTGAATCTCTAGTGTTTTCCCAAAAAATTAATCGAGCTTCATTTTAGTATCCAATTGATCACTTATACTTTTAGTAAACGAAGTGCTAAAAAAATTACATATACATATGTACTCATCGTCTCATCACGAGAGATTTTATCAAATAACAGTGACGCCCCGAGACAATGTGCCGCCGTTAGGCAAAGTTCAAAATGCCAACTTCTCTAGAAATATGGTCAAATTTTTGTTTTGATATATTTAATTTATATTTTGAGGTCGGAAATACAATACTCAGAAACACAAATATCTTAAAATGAATTTGAAATACATACAAATAATTAGTATGCACTCATCTACATATATCAACATAGAATTGGTGGTTCATTCTTGATTGTTAAATTATTTACACACTATTAGAATGTCATAGATTCCTATAAAGTTCTAATTACACTCGATTTAAAATAATTATATTTTCGCAGTCATGTTGTTATATAAACTAATTTAAATTTATTTACACTATATTAATTAAAATTTACAAGGTGGAAGACCTACACAATACATATGTATAATAATTAATTACAGCGCGGCGCGTGGATACGCCAGCACAGAAAAAAATGAGAAAGGATCCCGTTTCGGCGCATTCGTCCGCCGAAGACTAATAATAATATAGACCCTCAAAAACGTGTAGTCACATGTTGGTAAAATGATCCATTCTTTGATGAGATTTTTTTTTCATATAAGAAAAACGTCACCGTCTTCAACAATTTCGTAAATTTAGAAGTGTTTATTACGATTATTTTTCACCATAGAACTATAGAAATCGATTGAAATTTCCATTGTTAACCTAACCGTATAAAATGGACAAGTTTCAAAGCGATCGGAAGACTGTAGCAATTTTAGCTCAATCGTTTGCGAAGTGAAACGTAGATAGTGCCGGTTTTAGAGGAGGGCTGGGTCGAGTGGTGCCCGAGGGCGCCAAATAAGTTAGGGCGCCGCTCGATGCGCCAAAAGCGCTTTAAAATTAAAATTAGAGCGCCAAAGGTCCTGCATTTGTACTCTGAAAATTCTATTCAAACAATCTACTGGAAAAAGCCGAATTCAAAATCTGATATTATTAGCAATGAACTTATCAATTTCTTCCTTTCTTTCAAATAAAGTTAAAATTAAATTAATTAAAGGTAAAATTAATTTACTCATTGTGTCAAATTTTATAATTTACAAGAATTATATCGAAACATTTGGGTTTCTATGCTTTTGCTGACACTGCCTGAAACTGTAGCAAGGTCCCAAGCCCGGGAAAAAGGAGGATGGTAATTCAGTTTATTATAATTTTTTTCTAATGATGTTTAGAAAAAAATGCCCGAGGGCGCCATTGGGTGTAAGGCCGGTACTAAACATTGTAAAAAAATGGACAGCTAAACCGATTGTAAGTTCAGCACTGGTATCTGCAAAGCTAAAACGGACTTGAAGGAACTATAAGTAAAGTAACTTATGGGGGTTAGGACGTCGAACACGCAAAAATTGCGTTGAACTGCTGATGCTTGATTGTTTAGGCATTCGTCAAAGTAAAGCGAGCGTAGGATAGTCTGTCAACAGTCATCAATCAATGTTACCGTCGTTGAAAACTTTCTCTTTTTCGTCGAATAGAAAGAGAACTGGTTTTTTCAGAGAAAAATATTTATTACTAATTTTATTTCATTCGCCAAAGTCATTTGTCGCCTTTTAGAATTTACCGCAATTAGACATTGCCTTACCTGCCTATGCCGTCGGGACGTCACTGTGTACATGTACAAATGTACCAGTGGCGTGCCGTGAAAATCTCCGATTTTTCGCACAACCTTATTTACGTGTGCGCGAGCTGGATACAAGGGGACTATGTGACGTCATACCGTGTCCCCTTGTATCCTGCTCGCGCACACGTAAGTTAAGCTGTGTGATAAAAACAGGGAGATTTACATGGAATGCCACTGGTATGTACACACATACATACATAAATATATTATAAATTAAGTTATATGTTACGAAATCGTGTTTTTCCGTTGTTTGATTGCGATTTGTCCTCGTAAAATATTTCCATGTTCATCGGACAATAAAGTAGTTAACTCACAATATTGCTTTTATATGTACATGTGTATTATAAAATCTGACGCTATAATCACACTTGTAAAAATTCATATGAATCGTGTTTAGATAATAGATATGATTAATTGATTACATAAAGTATGAGGAACATATGCATCTGCCGAAGGACATTTTTCTTTGATGAACAATACTTATGTGATCCAGAGATAAAACGCAACATTGAATGTAAAAACTTTAAAATTTTTGCTAATCGATAAGAATAGTTTTAACCAGTTCTGTGTAGAATAATAAATAATTCTTTATGTTAGTTTTTAATAATGAAAGTATTAAGAAAAAAAAATTATTTTGATAAATTGATCTGGTTTTCAATTTGAAAAAAATGGTCACCTTATATAATACATATAATGAGATTTAAAGACTTTCATTTTTAGATATGTTTGTACATATATACATATATACATCATGCATTTCATGAACTTCCTTTCATCGAAGAGTTTCAACTTCAACTACACTATTCATGCAACTTATTAAATATTCTTAAGGCGTCCTTAGAAGTCCATCGTTTTATGTTGACGTTTTTTGTTTTACGAGAAAATTTCCAGTTTGTCCTGTTTGTAAGCATATGTATTTACTTGGTCTGAAGCTTTACAAACATTCCATCATAGTTTTTTTCTGTTTGGTAAAAACATTAAGAGCTTCAGGTTTCACTTGAAAAAATAAGCAATGCAACATAGATGTGCACTAAAAGCTGAACGTCTCCTTTGGTAATTAGGGATGTACATGCATACATCGTTTTTATATTAATTAATGAGAAAGAAATTCAATATTACAAAGGCAGTTTTTCTCTTTATGAAGTGTTTATTGATTATTTTAATAATTTTAATAATCTAGTTCACTATTTTTAATTTTATTTTGTGGTAATCAATTTTAGATTATGTGAACCTTATACTGTTGCGTATTTCGCTAATAACACTGAGCAACAACAAAAATTAACCAGAGCGGAGACTAACCAATCTTTACTAAGATTGACCCACTGAATTCGAATATGATATTGATTTTTGTTGTTTAGTGATCGTTTACGAGATATTAGAGTTTAAAAAAATGTGCGATTTTTACAGTTTTTTGGCTTTTACGGTCTTTAACTCAAAATCTAGTATTGCTGTGCTCAAAGTGAGTATTGGAATCAATAGTCAGATGTTTTTCCTATTGATTGTGATATTTCATTGCTTTAAAATACTTATAATTAATTGTCTAACTAATTTTAAAAGTCAAAAATTTATTTTTTCTCCAAGCTATTTTGCATTTATTTCACAATTTTTTATTTCACCACGTTTATAAAGATTGGTTTTCTATCTCAATATTTTTTTTTTCTAAACGTACTATCTCGAAACGAAACTCTATTACGAAAGCATTTAAATTGCAATTACCGCTCGAGTTAGTACGTTTAGATAAAAAAAATATTGAGATAGAAAACCAATCCTTATAAACGTGTTGAAATAAAAAATTTGTCAAATAAATGCAAAATAGCATGGAGAAAAAATTCGTAAAAATAAATACATTTTTGACTTTTAAAATTAGCTAGACAATTAGTTAGAAGTATTTTAAAGCAATGAAATATAACAATTAATAGGA
Organism: Arctopsyche grandis; assembly: GCF_051622035.1. Lineage (NCBI taxonomy): Eukaryota > Metazoa > Arthropoda > Insecta > Trichoptera > Hydropsychidae > Arctopsyche > Arctopsyche grandis. Next base: position 18,787,114 of record NC_135357.1, read on the forward strand.
AAAATATCTGACTATTGATTCCAATACTCACTTTGAGCGTAACAATTCTAAATTTTGAGTTAAAGACCGCAAAAGCCAAAAAACTGTAAAAATCACGGATTTTTTTAAACGCTCATATCTCGTAAACGATCACCAACCAACAAAAATCATTATCATATTCGAATTCAGTGGGTAAAAGTTAGTAAAGATTGGTTAGTCTCCGTTCTGGTAACTCAAAAACGTGATTTTTTGTTGCTCAGTGTAATATTTCATAACATTTGATGTATTAAACATACATATTTTCGCAAGAATAACATCCGCAAAATTTTATACAATTTTTTATAGCTTCATTTTTTTAGATTTATAAACGAGCGTTATTATTTATTAATACCTACTGTGTGAAATTTACGCATCGTTTGAATCTTTTTTTGTCACCTACATGTCAAAATGTATACCTAACGACATCCTCTGACTAAATTCACGCAAAGCAATTATTTAAAGTGTATCTTTTTGTATGAACCACTGTAAGAGCAATGGTTTTTTTTATAAAATATTATGTATTTGTGTAATATTGTATTTGAATATCATTGATATTGACAATTCATGAAAATATTTAAGCTATCGCTCGCTAAAAAAATATTCTACATTCAAAAGACAAATTAACTTCCAAGAAATGTGTTTTAACACATCTTTATCAAATGTTCACATAACTATCTCGAACCTGACCATACGCACATGGAAGTTATGCTAATGGGACATCACCTTCAACAGTAAATAAGTTTACAAATTAGTTAAACATATGTGAAGAATGATTCATGCGTTCGTTAGTTTTCATTTTTTTTACAATACAATTGAGACGGGAATTTGTATGAAATGAAAAATTTTCCCGTCACAACTCTGCTGAGAAAACTTATTGCCAATAATCAATACGATTTTTACGGTTTTATAAAACAATATAGACACTTGTTTTCATATGTGTACATACATTATTTTTATTTGGAAAAATAAATCTTGTGACTTTTTTATTTTGATTTTAAGATATTGCGTGAAAATCCTTTTTTTCGTAGTTAATTATTCAAAGTTGAGTCACTGTTTATTGTATAAATTAACATGAGACGAATGCATCGATGAAAGACTTGTGAAACTGTGCTGTTTTTTTTTCTTATTGTTTATACGAAAGGTGATTTGAAAATACGTGAGTTGAAGTTTATTCAATTGATTCAATCACTTACTTTTCGTAGTCTCACTTCGATATCCTTTTCGCTGGATAAATTAACATGACATACATATGTACATATGTACAGAATAGTTGGTGTATCATTTTGCGAATTTCAATACCTTCACTTAGCACTTGTTAATTATTTTTTAAAAAGAAAGATTCACTAGATGCTACCTCGATTCGATTGGAATCTCGGACTAAAAATCATATATACATAGTTTGCAAATAGCTACGGCTTTCGTAATATTAGTGAAATTTAATTAACAACGTCGACTGATAATTATACAACTGATAATGTACGGCTGGTTCGCCGAATTCTCTAAATTGTTGTGTAAAACTTGGGTTTTTTTTATATTGTTGAAACAAAATTCGAGTTTCACGGCCAATACAATGTAATTCTATTAGCTGTGAATCGTTAAATACTTTTTTTCGCACATGTATTAAGTAAAAATTGAGAAAACATATACATACAGGTGTAAAAATTTTCTTCGAATAACCCTCTCGGTATTATAGAAATTTACTGCAAATAATTCATATTGATGTATCAAATTGCGCATTAATTAAAAATCTGTTTCTGATATTGTTTACTGTCCTGCATTGTATTATCCGATCTGAGTAGTTTCTTATATATATACTTTGTATTAGCTCTAGTTTCGTTTTGCGTGAATTAATATCTAGTACATTAATCAGGTGATAGGTTTATGTATAAGTATTTTTTAATCGATGACCGACCTAGTTTCGAAATAGTCAAGGGGAAATCCAAGTATAGTATAATATTGCTTCATTATCACAGCCATTCGCCACCCACTACTGGATGAAGGCCTCTCCAACACGCTTCCATTCGTCTCTATTTTGTAAAGATCTCGTCTATCTTATCCCATACATTTGTCTGATTTGCCCATTGCCATTTCAATTTCTTTATTCTCACCATTAAATCAACCATTTCATACTTCTAATCAACATTAACATCTACATCAACCTTTGTCATCCTTCTAACCCACGTTTGCCGTTTGTTATCTCTCCTCGTTATGCCAAGCATACGGCGTTCCACAATTCTGTGAGTGCACTAGACCTATTTCATGTTGGCGTTCAATGCACAAGTTTCGCATCCATACGTCATCACTGGCAAGACGGTGACAAAACTTTTGCATTTGCAATTTGTTGCAACTACTGGTCTAAATTTAAAACCTTTTTTTTGAGATTTGCACTATCGTTCAAATTTCAAGTCACTATTTTTGTTTACCTACCGGTTAAATTAAACGGTTTATTTCGCGGAGATTTAGCACTCGGCCAATAGTCACAATTTTAGCACTGGCCTGCTAAATAAATGGAGTATTTTAATTATGACGACAAATCGTCCAATACCCCTCATCTTTCACGCTTTCAATATTTATTTAGCCCAACTAAAACTGATAAACGGCCTTCATACTTGATGACGTCAGATTTCTTATGTTCGCATCAAAGTGCACGATTCTTGGTATAGAGCCAAAACGAGCTTTTTGCCTATTCGAAGAGCACTTCAGGCACAGTGACAAATTTTCGCGTGTCGCGAATGTGATTCTTTTTTTAACAGTGGTTTATCGGAAGTAATTTTAGTGCAAATATCAGCTTATACGATTTTTTGTATGTATCGTGAGAATATTACACCATACGTATGTATGTATGTACATGCTCGTCATCTAACACTAATTGAAATTCGGTTGAAGATTTTCCTTGTTTATCAGTTTTCTTCAATTGCATGTGATTTTCACACTTCAAATGGCGTTTAAAACTAGAATTATTAATTGGTATGTGACACACTCAAACGTACTATTTATATGAATGTAGTAGGCGATCTTCGATTTGTTGCATTTCTGGCATCAATATTGACTGTGTACTCTGACAATGTTATTCTCATAATGTGTGTTTATTATATTAAACTGCATAATCAATTTTCAATAAGTATATTATACTGTAGTGGTTTTACCCGGCTTCGCTCGATATTTATAATATAAACCACTTAAACATGGCTTATCTAATAGTAAACATTTTATTACATTTATTTGAATAGTTTTATTTTATTTAAATTTATTTGAATATTAATTTGTATGTAAGTAGTAACAATAAATTAAGTTTTGTAATCATGCGAAAATTCGAACTAGAGATTTTGACGGATTCGAACTCAGAATCGATCATTGATCGCGTTTTCATGATCTAGAAAAATAGTGTTTGTGTCTGTGTATTTAGGGGATTTTTTGAACACCGTTAGTCCTATCGAACTGAAACTTGGTATAGGTTACTGCAATTCTTATCGACATGACGTAAATTTTTTTCAAATTTTACCTTTAATGTACCTTCCCTTATAGGTGTCCTCTTTTTTTTAAGTTTTTGAACTCAATTATCTCCCAAACCGCTAACTGAATCGGACTGAATTTTTTTTAAATTCAATAGAAATTATAATCTTTATAACCTTATATTTTTACCTGAACCGTAAGTATGTAGTACTTTTACTCTAGAGAATCGAGGATTTTTATCTTTTTCTCAAAAACCTTTCAGTTTATTGAACTGAAATTTGATATCTAGAAGTTTAAACTTAACACAAAGTTATGTATAAAATTTGGTAAGCATCCGTCAACCGAAAGTGGCAGTTTACTCTTGTTTGATTTTTCTTCCACTATTTTTTTCGACCCCTTAAACATGTGTGCTCGTCATGAAAAAATTCAAGTATAATTCTTGTATCAATGTGATGAAAATAAAAAAAAAATCATTAAATTTTGTAAACCGAAAGTGGGTTTTTTTCCTCTTAGAAAGGTCAAAAATGTTGTGACCACCATTCTGTCCACACCCCTAAACGTGTCAAGCTGAAAATTTATATTTATATTCTTTATGTACTACCTTAGAGCTGATACGGTTTTGGTCAAAATTCGTAAACCGGAAGTAGTATTTTTTTTAAAACAATATTTCATTATTTTATTTTGACCTTTTTAATCTTTTTGATATTTAATGTGTATAATACTGATAGTGATTTTAAGTAAAAAAAAATTGAACAAAATCCGACATCTGAAAGTAGAACTTTTGTATTGTGCAAGTTTCCATACATTTGCGCTCAATTTGTTTCGAAAATGTTGTCATAGCTATTACTATTTCATAATGTGTCCGTACGGTTCAATATCGAATTTTGTTTTTTAACCTTTTAATATTCCTCAAATACATAGATAAAGTCATGGGTTGGTCACATCCGAATTTTTTTATCAAATTTAACGTTACGGATTCTACGAACCAAAACTTACATATGTACATACATACATACAAAGTCTCTTGCGAAATTTTATATTAGATGTACATAGGTTCTTATACAATTTTTTTTTTTTTTATTTTCTAGCTATCCAGCAATTTGGTGAATATTAATCGGTGCGCTATAAAGTATAAGGTGAATACGAAAATCTGTGAATTAAAATATTATGATATCCCAAAACATTCGGGGATCATTAAACGTTGAATTGCACTGTGATAATATAATAAGATAAATAAATGAAAAACGCTTTAAAAAAGACAATTTGATTATAAAATAAACTGTTTTAGTGAATAAATAATCTTATTAAAAATGGCTATGGAACCAAGTTCTCTGATTGTGGACTATATAGTATTTTTGGTGTTTATAATTGGAAGTTCTCTATTGCCATTCTGGAGTAAAACAAAGACTCCACAAACAAAAGCAAATTATGTATTTGCTGCCGGAGGAAGTGTATCTACAGCAGCCATGATGCTTTCAATAGCAAGAGGAACATTAGGAGTACGATCCTTTCTCGGTAATTAAACACATTTTATACATTTTGTTTTTTTGTTTTTATTTGACAACACTATGAATTAAAATGTTTTATTTTGTTTCTAGGTTTCCCATCCGAATTGTTTTATAAGGGAAGTGCCATGTGGGAAACTTTATACGGCATGATTTTTGCCTATCCCATAGTGTCGTTTGTATTTGTTCCAATATACTACTCTCTTGGAATTACGTCGGTGTATCAGTATTTAGATCTGCGGTTCAAATCTCGCACGGTCAGATGCTTAGCTTCTGCCACTTATATTTGGAGACAAGTGCTCAATTTGGGTGTGACAGTATTTACACCATGTGTAGCATTAAATACAGTGATTGGGCTTCCTTATTGGGCATCGATTTTGGGCATCACTGTAATAAGCATCTTGTTCAACTCATTTGTAAGAAAACGATCAACTCATGTGTAAACTATGTATTTTAAATTATAATATATTATAGGCTACTATTTACATACTTTTAGGGTGGTCTCGGAGCAGCAATTAAAGCCGATGTCATCCAAGGGGTGACAATGATATTGATTTCAATGGCAATCATAATTCAATGCGCTTATGAAGTTGGCGGACCGGTGAACATGTTTACAATACCTGCTGAACGTGGTCGACTAAAATTTTTTGAGTAATTAATTTTACAATCTTAATTGTTTGGTGAAAATATCCTCAAGCGACATGAAATAAATTAAAATTAAACAAAACTATGTTCTTTTTAGTTTCAAGTGGGATCTCAATGTTCGCGTTGATACTATGTCTGCGTGGGTTGGACAAATGTTCATGTCTTTATCGTTGTATGGTTGTCAACAAAATTTCGTTCAGAGATATTGTAGCATGAAATCAGAAAAGAAAGTTAGAAAGTAAGCATATTTTTTATACAAATCCTCGTATAAATATTAAAATTCATATAAAATCATATAAAATCTAAATTTCAGAACACTCTTGTGGAATATACCCATGATAACGGTATTGTTCAGTTTATCCTGGATTGTTGGAATGGGTATTTACAGCATATACTCTAGTTGTGATCCCCTAACGGCGGGATATACTAAGAAAATGGATGAAATTCTGCCATTCTTTATGGAAGACAAATTTTCTTATTTCCCTGGCGTCATGGGACTATTTATGGGAAGTTTGTTTAATGGTGCTTTGAGGTAAGATTTGTTTAGCTTTATACTTATGCTTCATTCCTCCAATTTAAAATTTCTCGACACTCGTTTTTTCGACTTTTCGTCTACTTGAACAGGAATTTGTATATTATATACAATTTGTATTTGTATACATGCATGTAATATCTATAGTATTCGAGACATATTGTGATTATTCATAGATTTTTAAGCTGTTAACACATCTTTCAATCAAAATCAATTCTTACTATATTTTTTCAATAGTTAATGTTTACATCGTAAATTAAGTATTTCACCGTGTAAAACATTTCTTGTATATGTATAGGTACACAAACTCGATGACGGGATACACATAAAAAAAGTCGAGAAATTTCATGTCGGTGAAACGGAGTAGATCAATAGAATTTATATATGTATTGTTTTACTAACTATTTCGTTTTTTTTTTAGTATATCAGTTTCACAGTTAAACTCACTTGCAACAGTCACATGGGAAGACTTTTTGTCTCAAGCTCCAGCGTTCAAAAATCTAAAAGACCGACAACAATTGACAATAATAAAGATTTTAGGCGCAGTTTATGGAATCATAATTATGGGAATCAGCTTCGGTGTGGGTTTGCTATCGGGAGTAATCGAAAGTAATATGTTGATGACATCTGCTACATCCGGTCCCCTACTCGGAGTGTTTGTGCTAGCTATGCTCATACCATGTGCAACTAAAAAAGTATGCATTTATACCATATTTTAGTATTTTACTGAACAGAGTATAATTCAAATATTTTCATAACAAAAAACTTCTCCATTTCATATTAAATTTCAATTTTATATTTATTTTTAAGGGTGCTATTGCTGGAATGGTTACTTCTCACGTTATTACCATGTGGATAACAGTTGGGCATCTAATGTATGATCAAACTCAAGTTGAAACTCTTCCACTTTCTATTAGTGTATGCATTTCAGATAAACCTTAAATGTTTTTAAAAATACAGAGAATTTAATATTTATAAAAACGCTAACTCAAATCCATTCTAGGGATGCACAAATACAACATTTTCAGCACATATTATGAAACCTGGACAGCAATGGCCTTTACCTTCTCCGCCGTTAGAGGTCAATATAAACACAACACACTTTTTGGATCATTTCAATCATCTTGACACAACGACAATAAATCCATTAGATACGTGAGTAAAATAAATAATCAATTTTCGTTTTTTAACTATAGAATTTGTTAGCATATATGTATAATTCAAATATGCACCTTTATTTCGCAGAAATCCTCTAAAACCTTTGTATCTAATGACATACATGTACTATGCCATGATTGGAACACTCATCACAGTGGTGGTTGGTGTAGTTGTCAGCTTAATATTTCCATTAAATGATGACGATGTGTATGATGAGGATTTACTGCACCCATTGATTTTAAAAATGAGCAGGTGGTTTCCAGGAAAACCAAGAAAATATCTGAAAAAAGACAAGAATGAAAACAACACTTCTATGGAAGCTGCTGTCTTGCCAAACGGCGAAAAACCGAGCAAAGAAATTGATAATCCAGTATTTGAGATGACGGAGAACATTAATAATCACACGGTAGTTATAGAATCGACCAATAACGACAGCAAAAAAAATTATTTAAATTCAGATTCAAAGTGTGGGTCTTTAAAAAAAAATAGCAACCTTGAATTGGGTAATCATGCTACTAAATTCTGACGACAATTACAATTGCAATAACTGAAAACAGTATTCATAATATATAATTACATTGAAATGTGATATTTAGCATTGTATTTATTTTTAAATTTATGATGTCTCGTGCATCATAAAGAATTAAGATTGAATAATTATTATAGGTGACAATAAGATATATCTACATTACTTTCTCTTTATTTTACATGTTTGTAATGTTTAGTACTACAGACATTATGAACCAGTCAACTTGAGTGGCAACACATTATACGAGTACTCAATTTGGTTGGCACATCATACTGTATGTTACAATGTGGTATTATAATAAAACTAATAGCAGGATCGTCCACATGTTTGTGTTACATAATATTGATCTTGTATGAATAAAACTGAACGTAATATTTAAGACTAGTTCCATCCAAAAACGATATTTTAAATGTGTATTTTGTATTGTTTAATGTAATGAGCGATAAAAATATGAAATAAAAAAAATTGTAATATCTAAAATTCATTTTAACTTACATTCCTGGGTGTACCACAATACGTTTTTCCTCTCATTTTCACCTGTATTACGTTCCTAGTTAACAATCCAAAATTCCACTAGATAAATTCAATGCATTTCAAAACTTGTAATGTAGCAGCTGTCTACTGAAAGATTTATTAATTGCACCTGATTCTGGACGTAAGAAAAAAACCCAGATCCGCATTTTTAAATTCATGACATTGAAATTCGAGACTTGTTTAGCTTTACATTTGGTCAACTTCATTATATTCACGGCAAGTTCGAAATTATGCAGATTTAACATACTATATATGTATGCATGCATCTTCAACTCACCCAGGAGAATAACAAATTTAATATAAATAATGAATCAGGAGATGAGTAATAAAAATAAGAGAAATGTAATTTTTCAATATATTTATTTATAAATTTTCACGCCACCTCATACAGCTTTTACGTTAACAAAATACACATTATCAAAATGTTTTGTTTCACTTTTTGGGTGCGGGTGATGTTACTTTTTTAGGTGCAGGTGCCTTTTTGGCTTCTGGTTTTTTTGGTGCTGGTTTAGCAGCATCCTTGGAAGCTGGCGTTTTCTTGACCTTTTTTGTTACAATGGGTTTGCTTGCTCTCAAAGCTGCCGCTTTCGCGGCTCTAACTTTCCTTGCTGCGGCGGATTTTTCTTTCCTCTGTGCAGAATTCAATTTGGGCTTTGTGGCTCTGAATTTTTTGATGGCCGCAGTTCTATTCTCACGCAATTTCAGAGCACGTACGGCAACATTATTGGCGGGCAATTTGATCTGAAATCACAAGCGCGATAATCATTAATATGAAACACTAGAACGCGTAAATATTAACTATATATTGATGTCATACTCCAGCTTTTTCAGCTTGTTTGAGTTCCTTGTCATATGTGCGTTTGACTCCATCTAAGATAGCCTTCTTCTTCATTACAGCAGCATATGGATTGAGACGCAACAGGGCACGAGTATTGGTCAATGGATTCAATTTGCGGGATCGTCGTACCACTGCTTTCCTAGAATTACCCAAAAATATCAGTATATACAATATGACCTTGTATTTCATACTATTTTCATTATATTTAGTATTCAATAATTACCTAGGAGCACGCAAGACCTTCCTAATTTCGTCCGATTTCAACAAACGAGATAAATCAGTACAAGCCATCTTAGGTTGGGGAAGGTTAAATCCTTTCTTTTCCTTGGATGGTACTTTCCAGGATCCAAAAATACTGTCTAAAATTAAAACAAATATTTTAGTAAACGAAAACAATTAGCAGTATAACAAGACTAATAATATGGGTCGTCAGAAGAGGTTGAGAAAAAAAATCAGTGCTAGTCATAAACACGGACCAAAATTATCATCACAGCAATATCTATAAATCAACCAAATGTATTTGATTCCATTGACTCACCTAGCCTCTTGAACGCAGATTCAGTCCAGATAATAAATCTTCCGACATGTCCACCTGGGGCCAATTTAAGCAAGCTCAATTTCTCCACGGAAATGAGTTCCATACCGGGAATATTGCGGAAAGCCTTCACGAGACCCTATTGACAATCACATATATAGTTAAAATAAAAACACATCATGGTCAATATAAATGTTTTCAAATTTAAAGTCATCAGAAAAAGTCAACGTGTTATAAGTAATCATATGTATTCATAACCCAATGCTCTGAAAAAGCGTATCATCATTTGTAATAACAAGAATAAACAACACTACAAGCAGTGATTTCATACCTGATTACGATGGTACACGATGAGGGGTCCTTTACGTTGTACACGCCTCCGATTCCTCATTTTACCCTTACCAGCGCGCATGCGACGGGATTTGTAAACCTAAAATAACGAAAAGTAATAAATATTTGGGCTACAACTAAAACAGAACATATAATAAACATATATAGAATGTATTTAAATAACTAGACTTGGTGCAAATAATTAAACCAAGAACCGAGAATTTAACGTTGATATAGCACTGAAATATTACACAATAAGCAACAGACTTATCATGTGGACATAGTTAGTGCAGATCGATACACATAGCGACTACAAACCTTTTGCACATCTGGCCATGCACGAATACGTCTCAAGAACCCGACGGCTTGTTTGGTTTTGGTCAGTTCTTGCACCTTGTCTGTCACAACTAATGGCAGTTCTGGGATGTTGTCAATGACATGGCCTATCAGAGAGAAATGTCGAATTTTAGATTTTACAAAAAGTAGATGGAGGAGTTTTTGTGAATAGTTAAAGACCTTTAGCTTGAACGAGAGCTGGTACTCCACTGGCGGCCAAAGCAGCAGCGAGAGCGCATCTACGCTGCTTCAAATTGATCCGTCTGTGCCAACGTCTCCATGGCTTAGTGGGGGCAAACATACGTCCACCACGGCACATGTTGCCGAAAGCACCTTGACCGGACCTAAAATAAACGATAATACAATTAATACAGAATCTTCCATGTTCAAAGTAATATAAAAATCTAAATATAAAATATGTTAGATCAGACTACCCTTTGTAAAGACACTAGTCTACCAAAGATCAACGAGATCTATCAATATAGCATTAATTATACGTGTCACAATGAAAAATATCACATTTTGTAACTTGTACAATGCACATAAATGATATTTAAATATCACAAGTTGAGCGGTAGTCAAAATAGGTGACAAACAATCAAAAGGTATACCTATGAGTACCACCTCCGCGAACACGAGGAATACGAGCGACAGCTCTTCCAGTACCCCATGATTCAGCACTCGTTTGATGACCTATAAAAAATCCACAGAAAACATTTAAACAATAAAAAAAAAAAGATAGATTATAATGATAATGTTCGATGGCACTGCCCCATGCTGTTCAAAGTGAACAAGAAGGGAACGCCTAGTCCCACCAATTTTATCTTGCACCATTTTTTAAAATAAACGTGATGAAGCATTAAAAAACCAATCACGAGGACATAAAGTGCGAATGCATACATGCTAAGGATTCAAACAGAAATGCGTTCTTACCTGCTTCTTTGCTGACACTGTATGGGTGACGACGGTTCTTGCTCATCGAAATGTGCACCTCGTTGACAACATCGGGCCTGATTGGGGCTTTGAATACATGGGGCAGGACTACTCCATCTCCTGCAGTTTCACTCCTTTCGGAATACACCGACACAAGCGGTCTCGCCACCGACAAACTCTAAAAGACAAATAATATATATTTGAAGAATAGCCTCGACACACTTGAAAACGCTTTCAAATTCCACACTTTACTCTCAAAATGCAAACATGCAAGCGCATCGTTCAGATGTCATGGATCGCAATGTGTAAATGTATGCGCATCCCATGTGGCTTGAAAAACATGCGTCAAGTCGGATCCGAGTGAAAATGGCGACGATGGAATGATGATGGTTCGTCGAGGAGCCGACGCGTGTCATAATCGTTGTCGATCGAGACAAGGGGCTGGGCTGGGAAAGGTACGAACGCACCTAACCTAGGAGACACGTGGCGTGGCAGCAGCAGATGCGTCACGAGCGCGAGGTGGGGTGGGGTGGGGTGGGGTGGGGTGGAGAGGGGCGAGGTGGGGTGAGAGCGAAGGTGGACGAAGAGCTGGAGAAGAGGCGCCGGTGACTCACCATGGTGGCAGCGACGTGTGCACGTGTGCACGTCTGCTGACTGCGACTCGCACTTGCAGAGCTCCGACCGCGACGCGCACGCGGCGGAAAAGGCCGGATGCGGACGCCGACACCGATCGTGACACTGCTACCAACCCACTCACCTTTCGATCGTCCCGCCAATCTCTGTCCGCGTGCTACCTCCGTACATTTTAATTCCATTGTATCTACAAAAACACCTCGCCACACGTATAGTCGTTGCTCATTTGAATTTTAAAATTAAAAAAAATCATTAATCCTATAATATTCTTTATTCGGAGCGCGCACATGCGAGGTTTTTGTCGCGTGTAGAATGCTGGCTTTTAACGTTGGCCCGACTCCATGATAAAAACTTCGTACACACAAAGATAGATTTGTGAGAGCAAGATGCAATGTTTCGCTACGATAAACTGGCGCGTGGAACACAATCAATAAAATCCACAGTATCTCCCGTGTATCAGGCGTGATACTATCAATTGATACGGATGATAGTGGTTTTTTACGGTTTGGTGATCATTGGTCACAAAGCGCTCCCCCAAAAGTCACTAAAGTATCTATAACGGAACATCTGGCAGCCGAAAAGTCCATCATACTAACGAAAACTCGAGTGCTAAATATTCCGCATTCGACGTATTCATTGCAAAAATTGTCTTTGTGACCATCGCAATGTGACTAATAATCCAATTACCGCTTTTTACAAGCCTCTTCTATATTTCACTTCGCTCTTTCGTCTGACAACATTTTGTTATTGGCTACGTCCACACTACCGATACTTGCGAAATTTTCTATAACCAGTTCCTAAATAGCAACCACAGGTTGCAATATGGGAACTGGGTATGGAAAATTCGAGAATATCGGTAGTGTGGACGTAGCCATTGACTGTACCGCGCGCCTATTCGTCAAAAAGGCCTACAAGGTCACCCTAGAATTTATTGAGGCCTTTAGTGCTCCTGTTCACTAGAAACAAATAGAAATATATTCACTCACTTTAAATATTGCATTTGTTAATTTTTTGATACAAATTAATTTCCAAAATAATAATAAATTAATGATAATATTAAATTGAAGAAATCATAATTGATACAGTTTTTTTTCATATCAAATTCAACCTTTTACGATTGAAATTCAACCTTTGGCAAATGAAATTCAACCTTTTACAAATGAAATTCATCTTTAGCAAATAAAATTCAACCTTTTGCGGGTCTGGGTCACTGCATCGAAAGTCGAAAGCCGAAAGATCAAAAAGCAAAGATCGAAAAGAATGTATGCATGATAAACAGTATATACATATACGCAGTGGCGGACTGGCCATACAAGCGTACATGCCCGATGGCATGCCCCACTATCCGTTAGAAAATATGGGCCCTCAGTAAAATTAAATAACTTTTTAACTATTTCACGTGTGTAAAAATTTATAGGATATTGCACTTTGGGACCTAGAGTTTGGGTATTTCAACAAAACAAATTTCTTACGATATACACAAACAACTAATACAGCCCAAGGATCGGCTAACTTATTTTATTAGGCTCGAAATGTAAGTTTCAACATTTGCGTGGGCCCTTTTACCGGGCCCATTTCCAACCTCAAGGTTATGTAATATTTCCAACCTATGTAACAACTACCTAATGAAATAAAAATGGGAATAAACAAATTTCCGTGAATAATATAAACTGAATTGCTTAAAACAATTTTGATAGGACGATTCATCATCAACCAGCGATTAAAATTTACTTCATACATACTTTCAAAATAACATTTGATTATACTTCGACGATATAGTAAGATTTAAATACACAATTTTAAACAGTTTCCGAATATAAAATCTATTCCTAATCTAGACACATCCATGTATATAGAAACATAGGATAACCCCTCCCCAAAATCTCGATTTTCGATTAACATTAATTGAAAATATTATGCATTTTTTGTTTTCAGGGATGTAATTTGGGGGGGGCACTCGCCCCCCTAAATTAAGGAATAGGTGAATTTAGAAAATATTATGAATTTAATGATTAATGAGATACTATGGATCTATGAATGCTGCGTTTATTTCTTATATTATGTTACTTTTGTGTAACTAATAAAATAATCGCTGCTATGTGCTTTGAAAAAAAAAGATTTTATTATTTTGAAGCAAATATATTTTGGTTTTTAAGTGGTATGCCTTGGGTAACATTCTTAGAAATTGTTCATCCCATTGAGGGAATCGTTAGAAAGGTCGCCTTTACTTTATTTTGTCTCAAAAACAGATGTGTATCGTTTATTTTTCCGAAAGTTTGTATATTTTTTGATATAGTGATACATTTTGATGGTCGACTTTTGTTAACCATTTTGCGACCATGTGAAGATTTTTGGAAAAAAATTTTCGCCTGCGGCGCTTTTTTGACTTTTTACATAAGATACTTTTATATATACTTTTTCAAAAATAAGCTTATTTTTTTCATATTGTATATTTTCCATTTTTATTCCGATATAAAAAAGATTTTTTGAAAAAAAATTCAATTTGACCAATCTTCGCCTGCCCCCCCCCCCCAAGAAAAAGCTGAAATGACGTCCCTGATTGTTTTCTACCGAAAGTAAAAGCTGCTTTTATGCCGCATTTTTTTATGATGCATTCTATTTACCTAGGACAAGGATTAAAACGAAATATACAATGTAATTTATGGATCTATTTTGCTTTTGCCATTTTTCTTGTACCTAAATTTGTTTATTCCCATTTTTGAAAATTTTATTTATTTTTTGCCCTTGATTTTTAGCGTGATGGAAAGAAGAAAATTTTGTTATATGGGGGGGGGACAAATTTTTTTAACCCTGGGTGGGGCCCCCTTTGACTCCTGGCATGCACTGATTTCAGTCCCAGTCCGCCACTGCATATACGTACATGGTAAACGGACTACTAGTCATATGGAAACCGGTAACAGGACAACCGGTCACACGTGATCACCCGTCACACTAAAACTGGTCACACCCTAAAACTGGTCACGAGAAAACTGGTCACACCCGAAAATTGGTCACGAAAAATCTGGTCACACCCGAGAATTCAACCAATTTTTAATATTTGGGTGTGACCAGTTTTTTCGTGACTAATTTTTAGGTGTGACCAGTTTTCTTGTGACCAGTTTTAGTGTGACGGGTGATCACGTGTGACCGATCTAGAGCGACCGGTTGTCCTTTGACTGGTTCACAAATGACTAGTAGTCCGTTTACCATATCACACCTTTAACGCAATAATTTCACTAAACAAAAATCCCAATTTTTCAATACAAGGGATCGAAGCCTTAGATTTTATGTAGTTTTTTGGAAATTATTAATAAAAAAACATTTTTTATCTTTCTTTTAATTTTCGGACGTCAAACATTTATATAATTTAGTTTATAATTATTAATTGGTCGACGTTTACATGCAATAAAATATAATTAAATTGTATGTACATATATACATATTTGGTAAAATAGTCAAAATATTGAAAAATTAAAACATTATACTGCTGCGTAAAATTTTTCAAAAAATCATAAGAATATTATTCCATTTACTAAAGTTAACTGAATAAGAAATTTGTCATTTCTTAATGTTTAAGGTTAAAATCATTGGTCAACGAGTACTAATCACCTAATCTCTACGTAATAAAATGTAATTTTCTTTCGAGAAATACAAAAATTAAATAGTCGAAACAATGATGGAAAGAAATGTGATTAATACTGGGTTGATACGATACGAGTGCACTTAGACCGTTTGTTCACTTGGACGTTATTAACACGTGGTCACATTACGAGTAACGTCTGAGTGACAAATTTAGCGGAGTCGGTGGATGTTCGCCAAATTTATTTTATATCTAATATTTTGGGTTGAAACTCGATTACAGAGGCAACTAATTAATTGACCAGTATTTTAATCAATTTCAGTAAGTATGTAAATCCGTTTTGGGCCAGTATTTTATTAACAAAAGGAGTTTAAAAAAAAAAACTGAACAAATAGGGTTTGGTGATTATTCCGCAAAAAAAGATCTCGCAAAAGTCACTAAAATCTCTATCACAAAACATCTGGCACCCGAAAAGTCCATTCATCGAGAGTAATTATCGTGAACTATCATACTAACGAGAACTTGAGTGCAAAATATTCCGTATTTGCGATTTTCGTGACAACGATTGACGTGTGCGCGATCACAATACGCGAAATAATCCGTTTACCAACAAATAACAATGCTTGTTCGATGGAATTGGAGCCTTCGACACAGTCAATATTACTAACAATATCACCCGTATCCAGCTCCCATATAGGGAGTTGGATACGGGTGATACTGTAAGTAATATTGACTGTGTCCAAGGACCCATTGTCTATCAAGATCATCTTTGTGTTGATACCAACCAAAAAGTAACACTGGTCATTCGTCAAAATAAAACTTCCCAAGGGACATCATTACTGAACATGTACACGTGTTTAAATACTGCTCTTTTAATATAAATACGGACTTTTTATTATTTATACTGACCACTTGCACACTAAACGATAGATGCTGGCCGTTTAATATAAATACTCACCTTTTATATTGAAATACTGACAAAAATAAATTAAAATACAGGCTAATTATATGTATACATATGTACCTAAATATGAAACGACTGAAAAAATAATATTTAAAAATATTTTTAGTGAAACTCGTCATAAGAAAGATAAAATAAGAGATGTTTAATATATTTTTTTAAAAAATCGGTCGATATTTTATTTCGAATAATAAAAGCGAAAAAAAAGAAATTCAAATCCTCTGTTTTCGGTCCCGTTTATTGGAATGTGTACTTCGTATAAATTTTGAAATGGGTAAACGGATAATTCCTCAAAAAGCGGTCTCGCGCAAGTCACTAAAATCTCGATCACGGAACATCCGGCACTCGAGTTCTCGTTAGTACAATATTTGGCGTGGATAGCTTTCGATTGATGATGTTTTTGGGTGCCAGATGTTCCGTGATTGAGATTAAAGTGACTTGCGCGAGATCGCTTTTTGCGGAATAATCACTAGAGGTATGATAGTCACAGTGCTATCCATTGTTCGGCAAACCTTTAACAATGCATTTACAACCTTTGAACAATACACGGCCCCCTCAGGCCCCGGTGACTAATAATCACCGATCCGGTGTTTATACACGTTTGAATACTTTGTTTTTTACAGTGGAATTTTTATTTTAAATCCAAAAATTCAAGAAAGCGATGACTTTCTTTCGAGGACCAAACAACACAGCGATTAAAATCGGTCAACCAGTTTTAGGGTGTGACCAGTGTTCTCGTGACCAGTTTTAGTGTGACGGGTGATCACATGTGACCGATCTAGATAGACCGGTTGTCCTGTGACTGGTTCACATATGACTAGTAGTCCGTTTACCATATATTATATATATATATATATATATATATATATATATATATATATATATATATATATATATATATATATATATATATATATATATATATATATATATATATATATATATATATATATATATATATATATATATATATATATATTTTTTTTTTTTTATTAAATTACAAAATTGATAACAAAAAATAATTATTATCAGAAAAACCATTTTAAAATTTCTCGCATATATGTAGGTGAAAAAAAAAAAGTTTAAACATTAAAAATAAAAAAAACAATAAAGTAAAATAATAAGAAAAAGCGTAAAGATAAAGATAATAAAAATAGCAATATAATAAAATAATAAAAACAATAATATAAAAAATAAAATAATAAAAAATAAAAATATTCATTTAATCCTTTAAAGCATAACGATATCAAAAATGGCTCATCTTTTTTTTTATCTTTTGCTGCATGGTGGGATGTAATTTATACCATTTCGAAAAATTATTATTTGAACTATTTGAAGCACAAAGTTTTATATTATGTCCCACTAATTAAAAAAATTTTTTTGTGTGCAGCACGTGCATTTTTTTGTTTCAAATCTCAAGCCGCAAAGGGTTGATGGTTGAAGAAAAATATTGCATTTGTTAACTTTTTGATACTTGTAGTTAAATTTTAGGGGAATTTCTCAAAATCAACAAAAGCAAAAACCCATTTCAAAATTGTCATCCTCGACTTTGAAACGGTCAGCTGATTGGCCGTCACACGGTCGCGAATAGTGACGACATCGGTTTGTTTACGTCTTCGAGTCGGGCTGAAAGGGATATTTCGCCGTAGAGCGGGTGCTTTTCGGCTGGAGGCGGTCGAGGCGAGCGCCGAACAGTGCGCGAACACGTGTTACATAAATAGCGAGGCGTTTCGGGTGGCAACACCGGCCATCAGTCCGGGGGAGGCGAGCGGAGAGGTGGAGCGGTGGAGTGGCGAGCGGCGAACGGCGAACGGCGCACCACGTGCGGATCGCGAACTGCTCACTGTTCCCCGTGTCTAGCTCATTGCGATTCTCGTCGGCCCGCAGCCGGCGAGCTCCTCTCCTTCGTTTCGATTTGTCGTCTCGCTCGTCCTCTCGTCGGTCCTCTCGTCGGTCCTCCCGTTCGTCCTTCGTCCTCGCACCCGCTTCGCATCTGCGCTGCGCGCGTGTCGGCCGAAAGTGCGCGTGCTTCGTCCGCCTAACCTGAGCATGGTGTGCGGCTGAAAGTGCGAGTCCGCGCCACAGCGATCGTGCCCCCGTGGGATTCGCATCCCCGTGCGATGGCAGCCGTGTCGGGAGAAGTCGAGGCCGGGTCTTCCTCGGCCACGTACGCGGGCGCAGTCCTCAACCTGCGGCCCGACTGCAACAAGGAGAACCTGGCCGAAGCGGAGGCCGACGCCGACACCGACATCGGCACCGGCACCGGGTTCGTGCCCCAGGAGCTGGCCGAGGGGTTCGTGGCCGTGGTGGGCAACGCGCGCAAGGAGCGCCGCACCGAGCGCAAGGCCCGGCTGAACGGCCGCGACGACCACCCGCCGCCGCCCCCGCACCCGCACCCCCACCCCGCCCCGCACCACCACCACACGCATCCCCACCCCCACCCCCACCCACACCCGCACCCTCACCACGACAAGCATGACAAGTCCGGCGAGAAGGCGGCTTCGCTGGCGGCTCCGCACCCCCAGCAGGCGCCTCCGCCCCATCAGCCCGCGGGCCCCGACGAGCCGCGCCGCTTCGTCGAAGCCCCCATTCCGAAGACTAACCCATGGCAGGTACGTTCGAAACATAACCTCAATCGCTCTCGTGCTCGCTTCTGGGCCGACGTTGGCGGCCATGTTTTTTCAAACCACCCAGCTGTCAAAATCGCCACTGTCGCACTCGTACTTTTTTGACCAAAGTCACAATCGGAGTCGTTAAATATTCGATCGACTCCGACTCCGATCATGCGTTTATCTCGCATTTATTATTTTTTTACTCGACGCTTAATAAAATATACTCAGATCGGCACACCCAAAATATGCAGACCTGAGACACAATGCCTCCATCTTTGTTTTTCACTTGTTTAGGCCAAATTGAGGAGGCAAAAAAATATTTGGAAAAAAAGTGAACATTTTAATTATTTCATGTACGTATTCGTATGTAAATAAAAAATACCCGAAAAAAAAACAGTGATTTCACCATCTTTAATAACCGAAATTGTATTTTTTAACAACTGGACTGCTGTGATAATAAAAATCTTTTATTTGATCTTCGGGACACCATTTTGTGTGTGTGCGTGTCCTCTATACAGACACGTTTTTTTTTGACGCGAAAATGTGATATGACGAGGCTACGTTCAGGTTCACGAATTATTCGATTCGATGAAGTCTATGAATACTGGAAAATTCCAACTGAAATCGCATCCATTATTTTATTTTCGTCATTTTAACCAAAAATTGTAAAATGTATGTATATAATCTGAGACGGTCCAGCTAACTGGCTGAGCAAAGTTGGCATCCAATCGCTCATTTTATTGATTTATTAAATATTTAACCTTCGATGGCTACGTTAGATACAACTCGTAAATAAGATTTTGCTTTTGAAATGGTGTAAATATTACTATTTAGCTTTACCGCTCGGTACATATAACTGACACGAGTTATATCTATAGTCAAAATACAAATTATGTAACGCTCACTAGTAGAAGAATTATAAGAAATTATGAATTTTGAAAAGTTTTAATACCGTGCTAAATTTGTATATCGCAATACTGTTTACAAATGGAAATAAATATCAATATATATTTATATATATTTTTTTTTTATAAATAATGTGTTAACCCTGGCAATTGTTGTACCAACATTAAACTTGTAGTTTTTATTCAAATGATTAGTAAAAGTATCTGCATTTGCCCTTATCAATATTTAAATTATGAATATTTGTCAAAAAGTACTACAACAGAAGTAGTAGTAGTAGATTAAAATTGACTGAATTGAAATTCAGTACAATAGTTAACAAATTAAGAACATTTTAATTGTCAAGTATTTATTTTAAAAATAATTTCGTCACATTTTTATATCGATGATGTGCATATGAATATTTAAAATGGAATTTGGGTGGCCACAAAGTATATATATATATATATATATTTTAAATGACACGAATGATCGCTTAATATTAAGACCGAATTACAAGAAAGATCAATTTGACGTTTCCTCTGTAACATTTGTTTAAAAAAACAGCTGTTGCGGTGCGGTGAAAATTCTAGATTCATATTGGTCAGCCAAAATATTCCGACCAATAGGAATCGCGTATTTTGACGTTCGCGTATGGCAGCAAAGTTCTGCCGACCAATATGAATCGAGATCTAGACTCCTGAAACGAAACGAAATGCTAAGGCAAAAATCGCTTATCGAAAAGGTCACTAATTTCGCTTTGATTTTAGGCTATTTTGTCCTCTTGGTTTGTTCCGACATCACGAACCGTAATGTGGCGTAAAAATCCATTTAAAATCATACATAAAAACCGAGATAAAACGGCGAACGTACATATATTATGATAATGTATTCCAATGTTTGTTCAATTTCTGTAACCAGACTAGAGGGGCTTTCATGGATGGCTAATGGCTGAAAATTATGATTGCAATGCAATTTTATGCTATATTATATCCAGTCGGTATCGACCGACGAGATCTGTTTCGCCCATTCGACTGTGCCCATTTTTTTATTCGACGAGATTATAATATTTCGATGTAGAAGTAAGTGCAAGTCAATAGTTATGTAATTTCGCGATGAAAAACGCATGTGATTTTTATTTTCCATGCATACATAGATGTCTCCGTGTGTCTATCTAAACACTTGCGTGATTCATTTCGAAAAATACATATTTATTATATTGTATATATAAAAAAAAAAGATTTGGTGTGTATTGCAACATCTGACGTTGTATCGCGTAATTAAATTCGAATTCTGACGTTCGTCCTGTAAAATAAGATCTGGCGAATTACATCATCTCGTTTTCGAGCTTTGCCAATTTTTTTTTTGTGTTTATTTACTTTATAATACATCAGCTGTGTTGAACTGTATTGTCTCGAATTCAAAGGTATTTCAATGTCGCCGTTGCAGAATGAACTTTTCATTTAATGCATTGTTGTAATGAAATTCTTCGGCATTGACCAATGATCATTAGTGTTAATGAAAGTCGTTACTATTTTGTAATCGAAAGTCATTTCGGTTACGAATCGGAAAGAATCGTCTAATGTGACGCGTGTTTCAGAAAGGAATTTCCTATTAAATGTTTGAACATATTGTAATGTGCGATTGCAAAGGGAAAGGGATGTGAGATTATTGCGAAATTGTTAAATTAGAGTTGTTTATAATCGTTGCAATTATTATCGCATATTTGTGTTTACGGTCTCAGTTCGTTACTTCGTGTTAGATAATTTAGGCTTTTGTATATATATATATTTCAGCGCGGTGATAACGCTGGACACATAATGAGAAATCTGTAGAATTTGCTCTACTGATTGTCTTTATCTGTGTAGTTATTTGTGACCTTCACAAATTTCGAAATTATTAAATAATAATTTTTCATTGGCGATTTAAACCAGTCATGTGATTACAGAAACGTTGATGCTCTTGTCTATTATATGGTTGTTGATTGATATCAGACATTGTTAGTTTTTGTTCGAGCTATTGCTATGAATGGAGAACAGGTGCTCTTGAACATCATTTTAGTATTATATATGATCAGGGGCTTAAAAATCACGATAACTTGTAATTTAAAATCAAAATTCTAACGCTTAGTTTTTACACCCTGTTACGTACGAACTGTTCATTTTATGTTCATAATAAAAAGTAAATACTTATTAAAGCTGTTTAACGATGTCAACATATAAACCCTAAACGTAAGGCCTGAAAGACATTTGTCGTTTTCTATAGAGAGAGATTCGAGAAAAATTCGCCATTAGTATTGGTCAGTCAGAGATGCCCTGTCCAATAGAGGCCCATAAAGGTGCAGACATACAGAATGGTTTTTTTTTAGATAGTTTTGCACATGAAAAAAACGCTGGCATGTCTATTGTGTGCCGTCGCGATCTTCCTAAAAACTCACCCCCTGTAGTGTTTTCGATGTTTTTTTATCCTTGACAGTTTTGATAGTGATCGATAACGGTGATTCTCATATTTGGAGAAATTATAAGATCGTACGAATTAACAAATACATGAGTACACACCTATCACAGCTGGAGTCTATCTGGACGTGCCGTGTCAGACTTTTGAGTGTGTTCTTACCATAACAGCTCGTGGATCAATAGGAAAATAGATGCGGTCTGTCTATTATAAACAAAAAACAAGATTACACAATTTCCTCTCGAAAGAGGGGCCTACTATGAATTATACTTATTTTCTTATCATTGTCAATAACACGAATGAAATCGCAGCATAAGAAATCGCTGAATATGTGATAATGTACATATTTTTATGATAAAGATTAGATATGTCAATCCTTTCGATTTTCTGATTTCTATGATAAATACTTCTATATGTCGTTACCCTAACTTGTTAACCTCGTAAATTATTTTTTCTCTTATGTCCAAACATTATTTTACATATGTACATACATATCCACGGCAGTGTTTAATTTCAAAATAATAAGTAAAGAAACGTTACATTCAATATAAAAATCTGAATGAAGATTTCGTGTTCCTTCTCAATTTCATTTCATTTCTATCATCTTTATCAATTTCGGTCCTATGCCAAGTTGAAAGCGTTTAAAGACGATCATTACAGAGCGCGACAACACAACAAAATATTAATATGCGCTGGCGCACTTTCGTTAGTACGTGTGCACTCGCCACTAT
Source organism: Arctopsyche grandis (assembly GCF_051622035.1). NCBI lineage: Eukaryota > Metazoa > Arthropoda > Insecta > Trichoptera > Hydropsychidae > Arctopsyche > Arctopsyche grandis. The sequence continues at coordinate 18,810,313 of NC_135357.1, forward strand.
GACGTCGCGACAAAGTGGCGATTTCCACAGTGGCCAAAGAAAACCGGCTCTGCTTGACATGTACCGCTGCACAATATGAATGGATTCTGTCGTTAACTGCTGCTACCGTTACGCCGCGTAAATATTACGGAACATATGAATGTGTCCATATAGGATGTACTATATGGTCCATCCGCCGTAGGAAGACACTTGGGTAAAACTTACTTGCTGTCCCTCACACCCCATCTCTACCGATAGCATTTCGCACGTAGTGTTATTTTATCTGTACGAAATTCTATTGATCGAGAGGCGGTGTAAGGGACGGCATGTACGTTTTTCCAAAGTGTCTTCTTACAGCGGACCAACTACAGGTATTCTTCGACTTACGACGGAGATACGTTTTGCACCTCGGTCGTAAGTTGAATTTCATACAAGACATCAAAATATTAAGAAAATTGATCAGTTTTATTAATTTCATAATGTGCATATTTACTAAAATATGCGCCATTTAACTTTTTCCAGAGAGCAATTGTTTAAAAAATTTAATAGTAATGTTAAAAAAAAATTTTTCTGAAAAGTCGTAAGTGCAAAACGTAAGTCGAGGACTATCTGTATAAAGAATATTTTTCGTACTGCTGTTTACGTGCAGTTGCCGGTCTTTGCTATGCTAGTATACGTAATTGGACCTTTACTATTTTCATGCATGTAGTCATTAAAGAAAAATCTAATATATAATTTCGAAAGCGACTTTATGTTTGTTTGGCTCGTAAAATCTCCCTGACGTCATCGAACAAATGAATATTCAAATACATTTAAATAAAATAAAAATTCAAATTAATTGAATAAAATGTTTACTATTCGATTAGCTGTGTTTAAGCGGTTTATATTACAAATACCGAGCGAAGCCGGGTAAAACCACTAGTACTAAATATTTGAAGATTTTTTTTTTAAATTAAAATGAAATAAATGCGCCACTTTTTAGTAGTACTGCAGAGATTAACCTAATGCGACAAAAATTCAATTTAAAAATCGCAGTCGCGTTTTTTTTAAACAGCCTTGGAATTTTGGATTTGAGAAGTAGCGATTTATTTGCGTAATAAATGTTTCATTTTTTTTTTTATATGATTTTTCTTTCGGTTTGCACATGTGTTTAAAAACCCATACACACACCCGGATCATCGAATTGTATTCCAATTGCTTTCTAATACATTTTTTAATTAATTTAATACTGTAACAGGTTTTCCAACACGTTCTTTTTCGCGGTTGCACCATAGATTGACATTTCCTTCGCCTTACATATGAAATATTAAACCAATTTTTTTATTATCATTATTTGGAAGCATATCTCAACATATTGTAGAGGGCTTTTTGACACCACATACATATTGGCATTTCCAAAGTCGACGATCACCGGTTCGCATATTCGCAGTGTTGATTACGGCTATCTAGAATCGGCAACGAGGCACACAGGAGCGGCCGTTCGTTGGCAGTGGTCGTCTATCACGGAGATATCATCCCGACATTTCGATTATCTACACACACGCACACGCGCGCGCGTATTTATTGTAAATATTTTGTTGTGTGCGGTTTGCGGTGTGTGACGTGTGATGTGTGCGTGTGTTGTGTTGCGATGCGGCATGGCGCACGTGTCTCTTTTTAGGTTATGTGTCGTCGCGGTCACGTGGGGCTGCGAAGGCCGATCCAGTGAAAGGCAATGAATGTGACGCGACGTGGCCCCCCAACTCCCACTCTCCGCTTATCGCTCTCTGATAACGCACTCTCACTCTCGATTTGGTCCATGGCGTATCTCCAGCGCTTGAGCCTTCCCCGTGTTCGCTTCGAATCTTCTTCTTTCTAATATATATATATATATATATATATAATTTCGAAAGAGACTTTGTATGTATGTAACTATCGTCGGTTCGTAGAATCAGTGACGTTAAAATTAATAAAAACAAAAACAAATGATATGCAACTATTCAAATAAATTGTTTTAGATTAGCCATGTTTAAGCGGTTTATATTACAAATAACGAACGAAGCCGGGTAAAACCACTAGTGTTTTTTTTTTTTTTTTATAGTTAGAGGTTGAAGATTGTGTTGTCGTCTCCGGGATTGGTATGGTATGGCGTTGTATGTATATTCGTTTTTTTTTTCAAATTTATATTTAAACAGGTGGTTTTGAATTGTTGCCGAGGTGTATTAAAAACTTTTTTATGGCTAAAACAATAACTTTAGAAAATGAGTAATAACGTATGTTTTTTTTTATTTATCTTTATTATTATTGCGATAGAAGTAATTGCAGCTTTTCAATTTATTAGCCTTTGTGCATATTTTCACAATTGGTTTCAACGTGTACATGTGCTCAAAGTCATTATTAGAATTATGTTCGGTTAATTTTTGTACGGTTTCTTGTTATTATATACTAGTGTTATGCCCGTTAAAATTTCAACGGGTGGTTTCGGAAACAAATTGATTTTAATAAAGTTTCAATACGAATAGTAATAATTAATCGCAGGGATCTGGAGCAACCACTTTTTTTTAGTTCCGCTCCGGCACTTGATTATTTGCTCCAGCTCTGTGCCACGCTCCGGTATATTTTAATAACCATCATATGATTTATCAACTTTATTTAATTGATTTATTAATTTTATTTATATATGTATGTGATAAAATAACGAAAAAAAGTTTATTTATAGACAATTTATTTATTATTAAAATATTAAATATATAAATAATGGAAGTGCCATGGTGGCAAAAATAGAAAAAATAATCAAGAATATAATTTGTATGTATACACATATATAATGTATACACATTCATTTGCATAAAAAAATAAAAAATTAAAAAAGTTATATAAGACGATTAACTCACGTATTAATAATAATACAAAAATTAAGAGGTAAAATGTGTTTTAAATAAAATTGCAGATAAAAAATCGTCTTTCATTCTTTGCCGTTGTTCACTCAACACTAATTTTAATGCGAAAAAAAGTCATTCGACATTTTTCTTGAGTGGTGGGTACATGTATGTATATACTAGATGCAATTCTACATGCTGCTCGTATCCGTTCTGGTTAGATGTTAAAAGGTTCAAATACAGATTTTACTCAAGTTACCCATACTTAACATAATAATCTTCTTGTGTTTGTTTTTCAATTTCTAAAAAGCCTTTTTCTATATTGTGTATTCCTGGAACTCGTTGACGTTCTTCGAGTCTATCTAATTTCCTTTCAAAATCTTCGTCTACTGAGGAATTAATGTGTGTATTCATATTTTGAGATGATGGTTGAAAAGTGAGGTTATGCTTTGCTTGGTAGGTTTTCCATATGTCAAATGATGTCGGGGTTACAAACCATAAAATATTAAATTTACCATAAATTGAAAACCAAATTAAAAAAAACCCATTCACCTAATTTTTAGATTTTGAATGAAATTCTAATAAAAAAAATATCGGAGCAGTGGAGCACAAAAAATTTCCGTGCTCCGGCTCCGAGCAAAAACTCGTTGCTCTGCTCCAGATCCCTGATTAATCGGAATCAGAACTGAAACAGGAATCGGGATTCGGGACTGAAACAGGAATTGGGAATTGGAACTGAAAAAGCAATCTCAACTTCATTTTATTTTTTAAATATCGTTAAAATATAATTAATTTTAATTAAAACATTTAATTGTTTATTATGAAAACAAAAATAAAACGGTTCAAAACTTCGCTAAATAAAATTATTATTACGTATTTTTATATGGCGAGAAGGAAACAATTTCAATTAATGTTTAAATAAAAGGCCAATTGAAAATTCGACGTTGACTTCGTCGCTAACTCTGAACTCAGGTACACCTATAAGAGGATATTTGTGTTTGTGCGAGGGTACGCGGTTTCAATTCCGAATGAATTTATGTATGCAAAGTTTAGACTTTTTATCGATTCATTATTGTGTTCGACCAGCGTTAGGACACACACACACACAGAATAGCGTCAGAATATTTTTTAAAGTCGATTGGTTGTTTATTTTGAAATAATAAATTTTACTAAACACAATAGGAAGGATAGTGCGATTTCTATCGTCCATATAAATACATATAGATAATGCAAAAATTAAACAAACAATAATGATTAAATTAAAAATGCTTGTAATAATAATTGAGAATATAAATAAATAATTTATGACGGCTGGTATAACAGTTTCTATCCATCGATGAGTACTAAAGTTTGGGTTTGGGGATATTTTGTTTTATTTTTTAATACAATGCTAATTTAAAGTTTTTATCGGAGAAAGGAATAAATGTCGCTGTGAAAAATATACATATAAATATGTGTGTATAATATGTAGATAGTGAGAGAAAAATGATACAAAAGGTTACTGCAAAGATAAGACCATTTTTCAAATAAATGTTTAAAAGTAAATTTGTATATAAACCCGTCGATTCAACGATCCAAAGTCTTAGACTAAATTCATAGTTTATATACTAACCTCGTCTCTGTTTGCTGTTCAAAGATTATATTCTTATTATTAAGAAACTTAATACAAAATTTAAAATTATGCTACGTACATGTTGTGAGAAAAATAAATCGATAATGATATGAATGAATAACCGCTCATTTTATGTCAATATATGTATGTATATGTATATGCTTGAAACTAAGCCGCTTTTTTTTTAATTGTTAGGTGAAAAATCATACTGGCCATCCACCATTACCTGAGAAGAGATCTCCTCTTCAACCCCAGCAACAATTGAAAGCGAATGGTAAGTTATTTTTTTTTTATTATTCTTGTTTTGAATTGTATACATACGTTATTGTTGATTTTTTATAAAATAAATTTATCATTAACAGATTCTAATCAAAATATGGCAACATCACAAACAGTGCATCATCCCCCAAAACCGACAGTTATCAAAGCGTCAAAACAACGAATAAATCACAAGGTGAGATTAAATAATACTGCGCCTTGTTTGGGAACAGTGTTTTATATGAAAACCTTTTAATTAAATCCATTATGAATTAACAACAAGTATTCATTTTTAACTTATTCAATGATGTGCATGCACTTAAAAACGATTTTTTGATAGTTTTATTTTGAGTTCTATTGTGAGTCAGCACCTAACATTTGTTATAAACCTTTTTAGGCTAGCGATTTTACTGATATTGGAAACTGGCCAAGTTTAGGTGGAGCACCAATAGTTTTACCACCTGGAACTATTTCTACTTCTCAGACGGAAAATCATGTTTCCGTTATTTCAAACGCTATTAACAAGGTAGTTGTATGTTTCGCTCCTATAATTGATTGTTGAATTTAGCTCCGATGAAATACTTTTTTTCTCTACGTACATAACATATTTATAATTTGAATATTGTTCATAATGTGGCAATATGTTTATTTAAGCAGTCAAAATTCATGTACAACAAATTCAACATTTACATGTTATAAATACAATAAATAAGATATTCTATCATCACATTTGGTGTTTGATCATTATTTATTTTACATCACATTTGCAATCTTTGAAATGTGTCAATTTCCATATGTACGGACAGTTGATTATTTGTAAATATTATGATTGTCAAATGAATGACAGACCTCAATATTTGTTAACTAATTTTAATCAGACTGGGGTAGATAAAATACATTTTTACATGGCTTTTTTTCCTTTTTTCCAGGACGTAAACACACAACGTATTCGATCATTAGAAAAAAAAGAAGTTGAAACTCCTGTAAATATTAATAACAACAATAACACATCTGATAAAGCCACAAAAGCACCTGGAAAAGTATCTAAGCCTAAATGGGTTCCATTAGAGATTGATGTTAAGTCTAGAAGCGGCAAAAGGGATAGATCTCCTCGTGTACCTTCTAATTATAAAGATTCTGGTATAATGCGTTTTAAACATTGTTCAATATTTGCAATTAGCTTTGTTATATACAATATAAAATTGTATTTTTAGACTCTCAATCATTAAATGGTGACGACTGGCGAGGCAAATCGAGTTCGAATAGAGGCAATCGATATAATAGACCAGGTAAATTTTATTAAACTTAATTTATAAAGTATTAAATATTACATATGCATGTACATTAATATGGTTACAATATTTGAAGGTCGAGGAGGCAGATATTCGCTAAGAGGAAGGGGCAGTACCCATCAACAAAATAGACGTTTACCGATTCCACTCATTACTGATTATAGACACGATTTCACACAGGTATGCACTTTTGTACTTATGTACGCTGAATTGTCAAAATTCAAGATCATAAATTCAATTTATTTTCATATGTGATGTTGAATTATATTTCATCTGCTTTTCAATTGATACAACTTAATAAAAAATTTCGGCTTAGAAATAAGCTGTTAACAAACTGACAATACAAATGAAAATGGTTTATATGTGTTTACATACATATTTACATATATGTAATAAATATTTTCAATTAACTCTTATACGGTACTATACTTTCGCTTTAAATTGTACTGAATAGGGGATCTTAACCTTTTATAATCCAGTCTCTTTTGTTTTTTTTAAACAAATTCAATTTGATGCTTTTGGATGCTATTCAATACTTTAGTATAAATGGTAGCAGTTTGATCAATATTTGTCAAATAAAAATTTGAAAATTCGACATTAACTGAACACCCTCCTTATATCTTGAAATTTATTCTACAAAACAGTGCTATTGTTGATATCTCATTCTAGATATTTGTGTCGGTAAGAGGGCCCGTTGAGAACTATTTTTTGTGACATATCTATAATTAATTATATAAGGAGATACATATTAAAATTATTAGTATTTATCAGCAGACTGGCTGTCTGGTCTGCATAAACATTCATTATTTGTATCTTATGATTTTTCTTTTAAATTTGGATCAAGTTTAGGTGGAATTGTTCCTTGGAGACCTTTTTATGGAGATTATGAAGCTATTCATCAATAACTGGTTAAGATCCTGTGGTATATAGTTATAAATATGTACATGTACACTGGTGAAACTATTTTGTAATTTATAAATATCTGTATTCTCTCATTTCTCATAAAATAATTATTTCTAAAAGTAATTTGGGAAAGCTAAACATAAAAAAATCAATAATAGCTTAGATTTTCATAATTTACTACCAAGTCTCTCTTTGTATGAAGAATATTAAAGGATGAATTTTCTTCTTTTCCTTTTCCTGTCCTTCCTCAACTTTTCTTTGTACTTTTAAACCTATCTTTTTTTCACTTTGTCTTTGTGAAAATGTAAACGTATGGATTTAATTATTTTTATTAATATTATGTATTTTTATTTGACATGTTATATAATCTATATCTGTAATTGGTTAATTCGTTTACCTTTTTCCAACACTAAACCATTTTTTTTTATCATGCTGTAACATTTGCTTTCAATGTTGCCTTCATAATCTAAACTCATCTGCTTTAATAATCCAATTTTTCTTTTTCATTTTTGCGTTTCATCCTTTTAATAATTTGCTATATTTCAACACTTTAAATTTGCCTTTTGGGTTTATGGCTTTTTTTTTTTGCTTTATCACCATCCTGGTTTTTATTGTGGGGTTGTGGTGCCAACTCAGACATGTATGGTACCACCATCCCCGTTGCCACCTCCTCCTACCTTGGTACCTACCCTTCACCCACAGCGGCTACCTCTACCTCCACAGGCTACAACTACTGTTGCTGCATATGGAGCCAAATTGTCTACTGGGTCGTATCTTATGCCGTATATAAGTTCTTACTATTTTGGTGGCAATCCTGTCAACTATCTCAACATAGATGGTCCTACCCTGAAAGACTATATAAAAAAGCAAATGTGGGTATTAAATAAATATTATTATTAATAATATTTGTTTCTTATATTATGAGCTTTAGTTTAATGTTTTTTTGTTTTTTTTTTTAGTGAGTATTACTTTTCTGTGGAGAATTTAACAGGGGATTTCTTTCTACGTCGTAAAATGGCACCAGATGGTACGATACCTGTTACACTGATAGCATCATTCCACCGAGTCCGTGCTTTGACAACAGACTTACCCCTTGTACTAGAAGCTATTCGAGAGTCTGATAAAATTGAATTGATTAAAGGTTTTTTGGTATGTGTTATTGGTCATATTTTAATTTCTAAATTAAATTTGTGATTTATATTAAATTTTATCCATCGCAATGTATTCTTTTAGGTACGAACACTGGTTGACCCAACTAAATGGCCTATCCTTGAACAAAATTCAGCAATTCCTAATTCGAATTCTGAAGATGTTGAGGGTGGTAACACTTTATTTAATGAAGAAAGACCTCCATCCACTGAATTAATAACTGAGCACTCAATTGCGAGTATAAGTAATACAGAATTGAGTTCAAATGCTACAGAGGCACCTCGGTAAGTATACATATTACACTGGTAAAATAAGTGATAATTTATTATTGTATAATTGTTTTATTTTGTATCAATTTAGGGAACGTGTGCCAGAGTTAGTACGAAGATTGAGTTCCTCACAGAATGAAAGTACAGTTGCATCATCCCCGTCTTTGATGGCAACATCTCCAGGTGGTGCATCAAGACCTGCATCTCGAGGTGCACTCTTAGGCTTGTTCCCAACAGCAGTGAGGTCTTTAGGAGGTGCTCCTCCCATGCTAGCACCACTCTCAGGTCCAATGCCTTCGATACCTGCTCCTCCAATGCCAATGTATGCATTTTATTGTAAATAATCAACTATTTTTTTTCTGATTTTTATTTTTAAAAATCTTATTTAATTGTTATTACAGAAGATTTCGTCCAGTAACCCGAACAACTACTGATGACCACTTGAATCCTGATGTTCCAGAATTCATTCCCACTTCTAATACACATGATGACATTTTAAGTAGGTTTTAATTTTTTTATTCACACAAATATTATAATCCATATATTGAATATGAATGGGTGGTAACCCAATCCCCACACATAAAATGGTCACGTGATTAATTCATTTATTTATTTAATTTATGCTACCCACATTTAACTGTTTACACTCGAATGCCACCATATCAGCAGCATTAAGATTTGCCGTATTGCTCGAATGCCACCACTGCGGAGGCATTCGAGCATATTACGTTAGTGTCATCTATACTTTTATTGGTTTCTCTAAATCTTTGAATTTCCATTATATATTATTAACAAAAATAATTTTAGCATGAATGTATAACAATAACTTAATAATTCGTGTAAGTATCAAACGTGTTGTCACTTGCAATGTTGCAACATTTTACGGGTCATATTTTTTGGATAATAAAATTTTTAATTTAAGTCCATGCCACTCAGCATTATACATAGTATTACAGGCATTAGGTTATTTTTTGCGTTTCAAACGCTCTACTGGCAAGAAGTTATCATTATTTCAAGCAGACACATAAATTTTCAAATTATGGGTGTTGGAAATATTTTCTACATTCAATTATTTAAATATTAATTTTTTGGTTTTTTTATTAACTATTTGTATGTGTTTTCCTCAATAAAATTGAAAAAATATAATTTTTTACATACTTATTAAAATAAAAGAAATTACTGAAAAACGTTTTGAGTTTACGGTATTAACACTTAAAATTTCTTTGAGTGCAAAAGGTTAAGAATTGATGTTTCGCTTCAGTATAATATTTTTTTAATACATATATTTTTTTCCACTATGGATATTTTAATTTAATACTTCCTTTTTCTTAATCTCTAATTATAGATAAAGTGAATGATTCAATTGTAAATCACCAAAAAAATGCTGATGTTAGAGTTTCCCCCAAAATCGAATTTAAAATGACGGATGCACAGATAACTGATATATGGACTGAGGTAATACTTTTATTTTTTAATTTAATAAATACGTAAAGCGAAGAGAAATTTTATTTTCATTTTGGATTTAGGTTAAAAGACGTTCGAAAGGCTCTTCGAAGGAAAAATCTGCACCCAGTAACAATAATAGTAAACCTGTATCAGGGGCACCCAATGAACCTAGAGAGGAGTTGGATTTCCAGTTTGATGAGGAGTTAGATCAAACTGTTCCACCACCTAGACAGAATACTTTCACTGATTGGTAAATATATACATATATTTCGAGTACCTATGTTAAACAAGAAAAATGTCATAAAACCTATGTTTTATGATGTCAGTTCTATTTACTGTTGTTTTAAAAAAAAATCAAAATGAATGACTGGAAATTGGGTTTTGATATTTAATTAATATTTAGTGTTATTGTGATAAAAGAAGCAGATGTTATGCGTGTTACTCTTTTTTTTTTTTTTATGGATTGTCATGTTCAAATTTATTGTGCGCCTTGGTTTGTATAATATTTTAGTTTAGACATTAAAGGTATTAAAAGTAAATTATGAAATATTTTAAACTGATTATTGCAGAAAGTTCACTCAAAAGTCATGATATTTATTTTTCTTTTTTTTTATACCCAATTATCGTAAAAAGAAGGAGGATGTCGACAAACTTAGATGAATAAATAACAATGTGACAAATTGATTACTGCTGGTGTGAATTGCGATTCAATATTGGTATAATTTCTATCTGGAAAAAATACCTTGAAAGTGTAGCAAAGCAAATTGGCTTATGGAGGATTGGTCACATCTTATGAAATAACAAATTAAATTAAGATAACAAATCATGTGATAATAAATGTCTACTTCGTCTTATGTCTTTGATATAAAATTAGATGTAGCTAGTTAGCATATTTTGAGAAACCCAGCTAGTGATATTTTTTATGTACATATATTTGAATGATAAATGGGGTTGTGAAATGTACTAAGTTAATTATTTCCTTTTTTATTTATTGGAAACTAGGCAATTGTATTGAACAAATCATTGACTTTTCTGCATAACAGATACGATTAGGCTATATCGACAAATATGTTTTAAGTGTTTTCAAAAAAAATTGCAATGAATTCAATAAAAGAAAATTCTTGCAAAAAACTTGTTATTTTTGATTTTTTTTTTTATTTTATACATTGAATATTATTATAATTAAATATGACTACAGATAAAAGTCTATAATGCAAATGTGTATTTTTTTGGAATTTTAATAATAAACAATAATAAAACGACATTTCTATTTGATTTCTATGTATTTCTATATGCCCCCTTTTTTGCATGTCCCCTTTTCTTAACAGAATTTATATAAGTGAAATTACCGATTCAACTCCATTAATATAACATTATACTTTTTTTATACAAAGGTCTGATGGTGATGAATCTGATCATGAATTTACTGATCGTGATGTCAATAAATTAGTTATCGTAACACAAAGCTCGTCCCGTGCACTCCGACATGATGGCCGAGACAGAGGCGGTAGTAGATGGGAAAGTCGAGTCAAAATTACTCGTGACTTGGAACAAGCCATAAGTGATGGTCTTTTCTTCTATGAAGCTGACATTTGGACTCACACTAGCTATGTAAGTAAACTATTACCTCACAGACGTCGAGCATATAAGTGTTATTTGTCAATTTAAAATATTTGGGATATACTCATAGACATTAACTTTTGAAATTTTGATTACAAAGTATCGACCAGCTAATATTGACAGTCTTATCGGAATGAAGGTGTATTTTTGAGAGTCACTATAAGGAAATTAGACACCATATTTAATTGTTTCAATTTAACAAATATCGTTGGGTCCAATGTTTCAATTCATTTCTATTTAATTTCATCACACTCAACATATATATCTTAAAAGATTATACGACGTAGGTAGAGATAACTGCTAGTCACTGATAGTGAATCATCCCAACGCAGCCATCATAATGATATCTCAAAAATACAAATAAGCTTTCATTATAAATCCATTTAATTCATTATAAAATAATATGTATAAATTAGAACCCGAGATAAACTGGGTGTTTGTAATAACTATTAGCTTTTATAATTGGAACAACACAATTTAATGTTAGAAAGTTCTATGTCATATTTTTACTAGCCTCTTATTACTTCGTTTTCGATTTTTCCGTCTGATTTCGTTTGATGAAATTTGGGTTCTTATCCAATCGTTTTTTTTTATTTCACTCAATTTTCGTATCAACTTTGTGATATGTTTTTGTTCTGCATGCATCTAAAAGTATGACTTACATATAGAAATGGTCCATTTATTTTTTCAACTTTAAAGGTAAATTTAAAATGAATTGTATTGTACTTATTAGGATCGAAGTCGCAATCATCGTTCATCTCGTGATGAAAAAGAAGTTTCTGATACCCCCCAGGTTCGGGAGCAAGAAACTCCACCACCACCTCCTCCACCTCCTCCATATGTAAGGAATCTGAGTAAGGTTTTTTATTTAAAATTATATATCATTTTTTAAAAAAAAATTACACATTTTTCTCAGTATCAACAAACAGAGGAATCACAGATGCAGTCTTCTGGAAGACGGAAAGACTTGAGAAAAGCTGCAAGATTTTATGCAGTTAGTAAAGATCCTCATAATACAGATCTCAGGTTTGATAGTACAATATATGTTTAATAATTAGCATTGTTTTGAATTGGCTGTAAATAAAAAACGTTTATTTTTTATAGAACTGGTCGTAAAAGAAAAACACGCCATAGTTTGGATCCGCCTGTTGAACATCATGTAGGTTGGATAATGGATTCTAGAGAGCATAGACCCAGAACCCAAAGCATGGGGTAATTTATATTATTGCTAATACACTTTCAAATATTGTTATTGGATATTAAAAGATAAAATTACACATTGTTTTCATTATTAATTTGATTCTTCATTACATATCTTATCGTAGTTCATCATTGGGTACATCACCATGTGAGTCAGCGGCTGGCAGCTCATGGGGTTCGACCGGACGGTCGCTTCCTGCTTTCCAGCATCCAAGTCATAGCTTATTGCGTGAAAATAATTTCACACAACAATTATACCATAAATATCACTCTAGATGTCTTAAAGGCAAGTTTATTGTGCCACAAACAAATAAATACAATTAATGGCATATATATTATTGTTATGTTAATTCAAATATGTATTTACAGAACGAAAGAGATTAGGAATTGGTCAATCCCAGGAAATGAATACTCTCTTCAGATTTTGGTCATTCTTCTTGAGAGATAATTTTAATAAAAATATGTATAACGAGTTCAAGTTAGTATATTTATTGGATATTATTAGTGAAATATTAACAACTGGCAAGAGTATTGTTTAATGTTTTTCGCTTGTGTTTTTTTTAGAATGCTAGCACTGGAAGATGCCGGCGAAGGATATCGATATGGATTGGAATGTCTATTTAGATTCTTTTCATATGGATTAGAAAAGAAATTTAGACCTCATCTTTATCAAGACTTTCAATGTGAAACCGTTCATGATTATGAAAAAGGTTTGTTTTCCCGGAAATTTTATTCATGCACTATATTTATACAGTTGTTTATATGTACATTTATTTTATTTTCATTGCGCTTACGTTTTGCTATTTCAAATTAAATTTTCGGTAAAATCCTCTCAATGCATATTGATATACATGCATTTTATGTAAATAATAAATATAAATTTTCTTTTTATATTATTCGAAATCTTTATTTTTGATTTATAACTTTATTTTTGTTTTAGGACAATTATATGGCATTGAAAAATTCTGGGCTTTCCTCAAGTATTACAAACATGCCGAAAGCCTTCAAGTTGATACTAAACTTGAAGACTATTTATTAAAGTTCAAAACAATCGAAGATTTCAGAGTCGTTGAAGTAAGATTTGCAAATTGTACAAATTTTGTGGATTGAGCGTTACAATTTGATATTGAAACATCTTGTTTTTCCAATAGCCTCAATTAAACGAATTACTGAGCAGAGCCAGACGCGAAGCTAATCAGCCGGAATCTAGACGAACGCCGGGACCAACTCGAACTCGTAGTGTTAGTGAATCAGATCAAACCTGTAGTTCTCAAGCTGATTCTTCCAAGTAAGTTTTACTCCTCTAGTTCAATAATGACGAACCTATTGTCAAGACTATTTTATACAAAATTAGCACCAACAAAAATGTACATAACTGCCAAAATCGTAATCCATTACCACTTATAATAATTTTCGTATCATCGGTATTTTCAGATTAGGCATGTCTTGGAGTGGAAGTGTTGCAGCAAGAGCTATACATGGGAACACTGGCAACCATTCTAGAAGCAGAACGGGTTCTTTCGGATCAGGTCTTCGTGCAACAAAAAAATTATCGAAAAAGGATTCAGATTTTGGTATTATATCATTATATTTAAGTATTTCACATGTTGGCTTTAATGTATCTTGATACATATTTATGAATAAAAAAATTATACATCAAGTAGACGGTATTTATCTATGTATATAAATATGTTAATTAAAAATATTTCTTTTGTAGGAAAACAAGGAAAGGATTCTGATCGTCCACACGACTTTACTTGGACCAAAGAATCATCACCTGCAACAGTTAATAAGGATAAAGAAAAATTTGGATCAAAAAAACTTAAATCACAAACAGTGCCAAAGGATTCTAACAAAGTGCATACTTTAAAAGAAAATCAAAGTGAGTCAAAAGAAGTTCCTAAAGGCATATCCACAGATATGTCCAGCAAAGTTCAAGGCGCTTCTAATAACCAAGCAGGATCAAGGAACAAAGAGTGGCGAAAAACTGAAGAAGTTGGAGGAAAATAAACTGTGACTGATTATGTAAATAGATGTACAATTGACTGCGTATGAAGAGTGCCTGTTCTATTGTAAAAGGTTTTAATAGATTTTTTTATTTTCCAATATACATAGATTTGTGATAACATTTTGCGATTACATACATTATTTTATCTAGAATGTTTTCAAACGATCCAATTGAATTTTTTGGTTTGATCTTCATATTGTATGTATGTATGTATCATTTAAGCCGTAAAGGATGGGAAAGTTGAGGTAAACATATATGTCTCTTGAAATCAATATTAATATCATTTTCGAAAATAATAGTTTTCGATTTTTTTAACACTTTTTTTATTTAGACCAATGGTGTGCCATGAATCAAAAAAAATGTTAATTGCTGGAATAAATCAAGGTTATTAGCATAAAATGTTTATCGAGCATTTACTCTATAGCAATTATTTGCGAGAAGATTAACTATCAGAAATAAGAACACATTATTTAATCGAATTAAAATTTATGATGTTGATGAAATAAAATTGATTATACCTATTTAATTAGCCATTTGAGAGAATATAAGTATCAATTCAATGAATATAATACTAAATTTTCATGTTATTAAAAATTTAACAATAAATTCATATATAATATATATGCTATTAATTTTTCAGATAAAAATGGATCATTTTCCTCTGCCAAAATTATCTTTTGCAGACTCAAATTTTGATTGGCTTTTGATTGCAAATATCCAGAACTTATTTATTTTAAGTACTTTAAACATATATATTATTTGTTGATTGTAATTATTATTTTTTTTATAACAATGTTAAGTATTTTATTATGTACACATGAATTTTATTTACTTACATTTGTAATTATTCTATTTGAAATAATGTGTATTTTAAACATACATAAAAATGCTTCTAAAGGTGTAGTAAAGAAAATAGGTTTTTATCAAAACTGTAGATACAATGTAAAATAATAATGTGAAATGTGTTGACATATGAATGAACTGTTCTTTGCAAGTCACTTTCCTAAAGTCTTAAGAAATCAATAAACTCAATGAGTTATTTCATGTTAGTGTTTTATAAATATAGATTCATCTTAGATATATTTTTTATAATAAAAAAGCATAACTGATATTCAGGCTGGTTGCTTTTAAGTTAACTACTTAAGGAATATGCATATGTGCGCACATAATAAAATATTTCTTTTTACGTATGAAATATTAAAAATGTATACAAACACCTCTAACCTCAAACATACTTGGTTTTCTTACGAAAGTCAACAATTTCATTTTGAAAATATATTTTTAGGATAGTTTGCACAATTTGTAAAAATCTACATGTGCTGTATTTCAAAGGGTGTATAAATTTTTTAGATACAAATTTTCAACCAATGCAATACATATTTTTAATTAATCATTTCAGTTTGCTATCTTTCGAATTTTTAATAATAATTATCTTGTTTGTAATTTTTCGACGACTTTCGAAATATGTATGTCATTTAATCAATTTATGCAACCAAATTCATAATGATCTTTTATGCATTTTGTGCCTTGTTAGTTTGGCCGACAGGTACATATATAGTGAAAATAGTAGATGTGAAGCGTGCATTTTCTAAGTAGAAGACTTGCGTAAATCAGGAATTTAAAAAATTCTGTTTTACTCTTTCTGCAAGAAAAAATACTTAGCATAATTAATCATAGCCATTTTTGTAAGTACCCGCTTCTATGCATATGTATGTATATATCGGACTGAAATTGGTTCTCAACTATGCATCAATACACCTTTTTTATTTTAATTAGCTATAAAGCATAAATAAACAAGACATCTATATTTTGTTTTAATTCTGTGGTTAAAAGTGCAATAGTTCGTTGAGTTTATTAGCGTTGATGTACAACTGCCTTGGCAATTTAGGGAATGAAAGGATGGGTACAATTTTATATTATAATATAGTCACCAAAATCACACCCAATGATCACTTGTCTTAAAAATTACATTCAATATCTCTTTTAGTTGTTCCAAAACACTAAGCGATACAATATTTAAGTCTGTTTCAAAATAATGTATACCATTCGTAGATATTTTTGTCTTATTGCACATATTTGACGAATTAGATGAACGTGCCGAAATGTTAATGAAAGTTGGATCATATTTGAAGATTAATATTAGTTGTAAAAAGTCAATAATAATATAAACATTAATATGTATTCACTGTCAGTACCTGCTCAGTATTTGTGAATTCGTGTAAGAAATTAATCTGCCAGTCTTACAATCGGTATCTGGCTAATGAGCACTGACTAATAAGTATAATTTGATGTTACTTGACTAGCTTTTTGTTACATGCAAATTAGCAACTGAGCGTGCATTATTTTGAAACAGTAGTAAGACTAATCTTGACTTTCCATCAGCCAATGATAAACAATGGCCTGATTTTTTTTTATTATGTAAATTTTAGTCGATTAAGTTCTAGTACCTAATATTAAAAACATGATTGAAAAATGCTTCATACGTATTTACTCTGTTCTAGCTTTATGATTCATAGTAAACTTTTGTTCATTATACAGTTCTTCTCGGAAGTGTAAGTTAAAAAATTATAATATAACTGCCATTAAATTATACCATTTTAATAGCATATACATATAATGTATGTTCATATTCCATAATATAGCTTCTGTTTGCTGATTTGGTAAGCCTTTGTATAAATGTCTTTTTCTGGAGTGTATTCAAGTAGTTTGCTCTGCTCACTCTTAACCGCTTAGACGCCCAGCCGACGCGCTGAGCGTATAATAGATACGGCTGTTTGCGCCTTAAGGCGCTTTGGGCGGCTTAGCGGTTAATATATATGAATGATTCAAAGCGCATGGAATATGATTTCAACAATACATATATATATATATTCAATTTACGCTATTCCATTGTTGTTTCTATCAAAAATACTCAAAGTATATATATAGATTCGATTTGATATCTACAAAATATAATAATACCTTTCTGCTATGTTCATTTCTAATTTTTATTATGCTCACATTTGTTATCGAGAACTGATTAAGAAGAAGAAAGATTGGATAAGTTTGTCGATCTCGATAAAGGCAGCTCAGAAGGGAAAATTTCAATATTATACATACATATATGACATTTTGTAGTTCTCACAACAATATTAAAATTTATCATTATTTAAATACAATCAAAAATTGTATTGACAGCTTAATTTTGGTCAAATTGTCTAATTTGGCTTCTTAACTGAAAATTGCAATACCGTTTTAAGTGAATTTTGCATGATTTTTACTTTAAAATGTCAATGCTCATTCTAATACCAGTGATTTCCTTCCGAGTAGCTAAATTTATTTATTTTAAATATGACACGGGATTATTCCTATCTAATAAGTTTACCACTCGCAATAGTAAATGGCTTATGATAAATACTCACTCTTTCAGCTGATTTCCATGTGCTCAATAAAGATGCTGGAATTACTTGTACGTTATTACGAGATTATGCTATTTGTGATGTTTCAAAATTTCAAACAAATCACACTTCAGCAATCTAATCGAATGAATCCAATTTTTCCTATTATTTCCTTCATCTGCTCGACTTCCTGTTACTGTGACGATTTTAATTCAACATAAGATAGTTTTTTTCTCGAAGTCTTCATATTGTATTCTTTTTGTTAATTTTTTTTTAAATTTATCTGTACTGTCCCTTATGTATTCTTGAAGTGAAATTTCATTTTGAAAGTGACATTATTGTGTTATACAGTGTTCATACATAGTAGTAAACTATAAATTTGAATAAATAAACATTGAATATTAATTAAAATGTAAAGGGGGGGGGGGGGGTGAGTTAATGAATTCTCATTAATATTTTAAGGATAATGAACTTATACATTTGTAGGCTACTTGTTTAATTTTACTGATGTGTACATACATATTTAAAAAAAAGTTTATCACCCTACGAATACAGCTTGTCACCAGCAGTTGGTGAATTTATTGATGCTAGTGTGACAACAGGACTTGAGGCTTTCATTTAAAATATTTTTTTTTGTTATTATTTAATAATATACATAACGTATAATTGAAGGGCTATAGTTCGCATGGGTCTGAAAACAGAAAGGTTGTAATAAAAAAAATTGCTTTAACGTCTTACACTTTTTTTAATGCCATTTTGATGTATAATGTATGTATATACGATTTTGAATATTTTTTGAGTTTAATGTGCATCATGAAATACATATATGTATATTTTTGTACTTTGATAAGTTCCAAATTAGTTCAATTATCGGATGAGATAAATAATTGAATTATGCTGAACTTCTCTATTACTGATTCTAGCATTTAATTTTATAGCATTAATTTTTACCTGTCAGATATTCGGTTTTTTTTCTTGACTAATATCTTATGAAAATATTAATATGAATTTTTATTACTGACATTGCATATGCCTTAGCGTTACTTTTACTATTTATATGATTCCTCTAGATATTCACACGTGTAACTTACAATATTACTTTTGAATATTATCATAGGTAATTGTTACCAATAAGATATGTATACTGTGCTAAGTAAGGTTAATTGTATGATAAACATTCATATAATATTAAAACTTTCTTAACGATTTGTTAAAATAAAAAAATAAAAAACTGTCAATAGATGACACGTAACACCTGGATCTCTGTTGTGAAGCATCATATTTCTCTAATTTGATTGTTTGCTCATTTATATAATCAAATTAAGTGTTAAAAAATCTTTTACAGTTGGTTATTTAAACAAAATTTCCTAATTTGACTTGGTTCATGAATAACTTAGTCAATTTATGGAACATTAACATTTAAATAAATTTATTGAGACCTGTATTATTGTTTAGCTTTGTAAACAATTATTTTACAATATTAATAAAACTATCAATAAAAACTTGTTCATCATTAATTATGGTAAAAGTTGTAAAACATAATTTTACAATGCGTGAAACTATTTCTTGCCTATACTAAATTTAGTTTTTGAAATCATTTCATATAATTTTTTGAGATTAAATCTAAAACGCGTATTGAGTTTGCATTCATTGTGCGCAAATTCAAAATGCGAAACAAAACAGATCTGTTAATAATTCAAGTATCCATATTTCACTTGTATGAAATTATTTGAACTCATCAAAGCGCTTCCAATATTTATGACAGTTGATTTAAAATTCATAAAGCATTGAATATTTTCATAATTAAATTCTCAGCAAGTGTGTGCATTCATGGTAATAACTGCTCAGCTTAAATTATACTTTTGCCAAATTATGCCCAATGTACATATATGAAATAATTATTAGAGCAGTGATCGGTCGTTTAAGTGCTCGTTCATCCGCTCCCAGTGATCGATTGTACTATTGAATCGTCATTTGAAATTTACATTTTGTTTGAAAAGTTGGTATCGGCTCAATATTCCTAATATCATATATAAGTTAACAAATTAGTGTGTAAATTATGATAACACACACCTATGAATTGTAAAAACCAGACTTACATGAATTTAATTTTTATTTATGCCATTCTCGCTACATCTTATCCATAATTACGTATGTATATATTGATATTTACAACATTTAAATTCACTCAAATGTATGTTATGTGTCATGTTTTATGGTTTTCGGTGGGATTGTATTTGTTTGTTAGTATATTTTGGGTATTCCATAGTTATTGCAATATTGAAAAGGTGACTATCATCACTATGTTATACTCTTGTATTTACGTTTTAATCATGTTTGTATGTATATTTGTTTAAGATCAATCTAGCTGTTCTTTGAGGTAGGTTTTTCTTAGTATTTAGTTGTGGTGCAGTTTCGGAATTAATTTGAATAATACTACTTCAAATATGTGATAAGATACATGCTAATCATTACTTTTTTATGATCGTTTGCTTTTTTTGTCCATAATGCAGTGGAGTGCTGTGAATAACTGAATTTTAAACTTACAGATTTAGTTTTTTTATTTTTTTTTTTATTAAAGTAACGTAAGTTGTTTTTAACAAATTACCGATTTAAATATTGTGCTTAAATAATATATTATCTTTGACCAACTGTGATAAAAGCAATGAATAGGTTTTTTTCAAATTTTTATTTTGAAAGAATTTTGCGAACATTTTTGTCTACACAATGAATCAAAAATTTTAGTGCAGATTTACCGGATGTGCCTAAAGTATTTTAAAATATTTTTCAAAGATACATTTGCTCATTTCAAAAGAAGGTTTTAAAGACACGTTTAACTTTTCTTTGTTCATAGTGAACAATATAAATCATTCTAGCACTGTAGCTTTCAATATATCATTATATATGTATTTAGGGTGGATTTCGATATTTTACTAATATATATATATTGGGTAGATTTTTGAAGCATTGAGGACATGGATTGTTATATGTATGTAGCATGGATAAATCTCATGGCTACCAAAATACAGGAATTCTGCCCTGTATTCATATATGTGGTGCTTGTTTGTGGGGAGGCTTACCATAGCTTAATATTAAGTACGTTAAGTGAGGAATTGTTAATTAACTATTTTTAAGATTAGCTATAAACATTGTAATACTTAAAAAAATAAATTTAAAAATGTGTGCAAAATTTTGGTAATTTTTATTATTCCCTAATTTTCATAAATTAAGTATTCAATACTTTTTGATTCAAAAATTAATCGGTTCGATTACGACACCCAAACAAACTTAAATTTTTCATGATACTGTTACGTGGACGTGAAGAGTGGTTTCCAGGATCGGAGAGGAAGACGCAGCTGGGTTTGTAGAAGTTGTTTATTAGTATATACTCGTCAGCTCTCCAGCTCCGAATGCTCTACGGTTCGAGAGCGCCCAATATTTATACTCATCGGGCGCTCTCCGTATACAGATATTCTTAAGATCCTGTTGGTATATGAGTCGCGTGATCCTATTGGCCGTTATACACGACTCCTCTATACGTCGAGGCCACTTTGGCGCGAATGTGAGATCAGGTGATCAGCGCAAGTAAACCATTGGTCTACGAGCGCCACTCACCTAATCCCTATTTATTTATTTATTTATACAATTTTAGCTAGTTAGCTAATATTAATACATACTACTATTTTAATTTAATATGTACATACTTAATTATGGTGATCGGAGAGGTTGTCTTAGCGTGGTACCCACTCTCGATAACACTGAGCAACAAAAAATCACGTTTTTGAGTTACCAGAGCGGAGACTAACCAATCTTTACTAAGTTTGACCCACTGAATTAGAATATGATATTGATTTTTGTTGGTGGGTGATCGTTTACGAGATATGAGCGTTTAAAAAAATCCGCGTTTTTTTACAGTTTTTTGGCTTTTGCGGTGTTTAACTCAAAATTTAGGATTGTTACGCTCAAAGTGAGTATTGGAATCAATAGTCAGATATTTTTCCTATTAATTGTTATATTTCACTGCTTTAAAATACTTATAATTAATTGTCTAGCGAATTTTAAAAGTGAAAAATATATTTTTTTTTACGGATTTTTTCTCCGATTTTTTTAAGCGCTCATATCTCGTAAACGATCACCCACCAACAAAAATCAATATCATATTCGAATTAAGTGGGTCAAACTTAGTAAAGATTGGCTAGTCTCCGCTCTGGTATTTTTATTTGTTGCTCAGTGTAATTGGCCTGTTGGCAACGCACTACGGAAAACTCGCCACAGCGATGTACACTGAGACGGGGTTGCACTTGTGGACAGCTGCACTCTTCGAAAATTTCCCAATCGCCCATCCCCACCAACGGCCGTATGCACACGTAGCAAATTCGACTTAAATACAATAGCACTCTTCGGAATCGTCCCAATCGGCCATCCCCACCAATGGCCGTATGCACAGGTAGAAAGTTAAACTTACATACAATAAATAGCACTCGCCGAAACTTTTCCCTAGGGCAATATCAAAGTCATGGGTTGGTCACATCGGAATTTTTTTGAATGCTAAATTAATTAAATCCTTTAATAAGGTTTATTATGAAAAATAATGACTGGTGTGAACAGCGTTCTCTCTAAATTTTCTATTGGGTGTGCGGATCATCGTCGTATCTGTGCAGTAAATTTTCATAAGAAAAAAAAGATGTGCAAATAGGTTCTTTCCTTACTCACTTGCATTGATAAATGAATTCTTCTTAAAGGGCATTCATGTGGCAAAGTAAAAACACTTCAGTCAACCAATTTTGCACAATTTCAAACACAATACTTATTCATTTGTCTCAAAATAATATGACGTAAAAACTTATGAACCAGGTATGTACATACAAACATACACATCACGTAGGTGCGGCACAAATATATCTTTAATATGGGTAGTAAATATATAACAAATATTACTGATAAATTAACAAAATATTTATACAATGAACATTTGAATAATTTATTAAGATTTTTTCAATAATCATTTTTTCCCTGTCTTGTCCTTTCTATCAACCCAATATTTAAGTCAACATATTTCCCAGGTGAAATGTATGACTTTCTATTTATGTCAATTTCTGTTATATTTTTGACCATTGTGGCGCATTAGGAATTCCTGTAATGCCTCAATGGTCGAAACGTTTTTCAGGCTCATGGACTTGTTGGCAAAACGCCGATCGGCGTTGGTCAGCATTCAAAGGGTTCATAAATCATAGAACGCGACCAAAAAAAGTCAATTTTACAACTTTACTCACAAAATCAGTGTGTTCATTCAGATGTTTCGTCAGTTGATGTTGAATACGCTCTGGAATAGGATCGCGGTTGACATAATTAAACTAACTTTCGAAACGTGTTTGATCGTTTTATATAAAAATTAGCTCATTGCTCAAGGTATAAAGTAAACCATTGTGTTATTTCTGCGTTGAGAAATCTTTCGCGATACATTTATTTTTTGATATATGTAAGTAGTTTTAAGAAGAAGTTTAGTGGAGCTGAATCCCAAAATTTTATCTTCTAACAATCCTGGTAATTTTTAATCTTTTATTAAACTTCTGGCAACTTATAATCCACTTTAGGAATCATTGATAGCCAAACATAAAGCAGGTTCTGTGACTTATGTATTTGAGCGTGAAAATACAAAATGCATACAAACAGATTTTTCTACGTAAAAAAGTTATGTATTATTATTTTGGAAAGTAATTTTTCTGCAAGGAAATAATATATATATATATATATATATATATATATATAAGGGGGGGGGGGGGCTTAAAAATTATAAATTAACATTTAAGAAAATAATTTCTAGAATGTCATTCCACATTCTCAATTTCACATTTTCAGCGTATTTCTTATTGATTTATTTATTTGTTTGTATGAAAATGAAAACTGAAAAGTTTAAAGCTTAAAAATTAAAATGAACAATGAAAACTGTTTACAAATGCAAATTAAATAAAACGAATATTTGTCGATGGAGTTTTTTATTGTTTTCGTAAGTACATATTTTTTCAATGGATACAATTCATGTGAAGTTAATTTCTTGCCTATATAATCTAAGTAAATCAAGTTTTATTGCTACACTTAAAAATTGAAATTACAAGTTCAATATCGAATAATTTCGTTTACTCATAATGGTATGTACAACAGTCGTTTTTGAATGACATTTTATTACGATTAAGTCAATGAAAACCAAACTGATACAACAAGAACAGTATCATATAAACACAGTTGGATACATAAATAAATATACATATTATTTTTCACAATTCAACATGTTCTTTGCATTGAAATTCTGACCAAAAAATATCAAATATGTAATTATAAAAAAATTAACTAAAAATTAACTTTAAGTGTAATACTCGTATATACATATGTATGTTCACATTTCAATAACTTGCTGTGGCTATCAATAATATAATTTAAGTTTCTTACACATTTAAAATTAAAATTCTAATGCCTTTGCGGTATTTATTTTTTGTGGTGTTCGTATTTATGATGCTTATGTGGAGTGAAATGATGGCAGTGACAATTGCAAGCCTTCTTACGGCACATAGAGTGGCATGGGAAGTGTCTACAGAACTTCCATTTCTTTAAATTAGGAAGGCAACTGCATTTTCGGCAGCTATGGAAAAGTGGGTGTCTTTTCGATTTTTTATGTCCATGTTCATCAACAGAAATTGAAATTGAAATGGAAACATCACTCGAGTAGGAATCAGGTAGAGAATAAGACACATCACCTCTAGGTAACTTTCTTAATTCGGTCGACTTTGGATGTGAATCAGAATTTGAATGTAAATGATAGTTATATGATTCTGATATGGAAATGGAAATAGATGTATCATGTGAATGTGGCAAATGTTTGCGTCCATAGCGACGTCCACGGGGTTTCGTCGGTGCTATTGAATGATCATTTGAGTGAGAGGATTTAGGGTGATGTTCAGTTGAATGAGATATTGAAATTGAAATATGTTTTGTAATGTGAACTTCTACGGAATCAGAACTAGAATGTGAATGTGGTGCTAGTGGATGTTTCTCTAAAGGCTTACGTTTAGGAAGAAGTCCACGAGGACGCTTTCGTCCATTGGGTTCGTTTGATTTAGAGGATTTGGGATGTTCAGATGAATGAGATATCGAAATTGAAATATGTTGGGTTATATGTACATCAACGGATTCGGAACTAGGTGAACCGTGTGAATGTAGACGTCCTCTTCCAGGACGACGTCCTGGCCCTTTAGACCCACCTGGACCTCTGGGCTTTTTGAGTCCATTTGGATATTCTTTGGAGTGAGAATGGCCAGGACGATGTTCAGTTGAATGAGATATTGAAATTGAAACATGTTTGGTGATGTGAACATTGACAGATTCAGAGCTGGAGTGTGAATGTGGTCCAAGAGGGTGTTTTCCAGGACGACGGCCTCCTGGTCCTTTGGGTCCACCTGGACCTCTACGTCCACCTGGGCCTTTAGGTCCTTTGGGTCCATTTGGCTTTTCGTCCGAGTCAGATTGTTTTGGACGATGTTCAGTTGAATGGGATATTGAAATTGAAACATGTTTGGTGATGTGAACATTGACAGATTCAGAGCTGGAGTGTGAATGTGGTCCAAGAGGGTGTTTTCCAGGACGACGGCCTCCTGGTCCTTTGGGTCCACCTGGACCTCTACGTCCACCTGGGCCTTTAGATCCTTTGGGTCCACTTGGCTTTTCGTCCGAGTCAGATTGTTTTGGACGATGTTCAGTTGAATGGGATATTGAAATTGAAACATGTTTGGTGATGTGAACATTGACAGATTCAGAGCTGGAGTGTGAATGTGGTCCAAGAGGGTGTTTTCCAGGACGACGGCCTCCTGGTCCTTTGGGTCCACCTGGACCTCTACGTCCACCTGGGCCTTTAGGTCCTTTGGGTCCATTTGGCTTTTCGTCCGAGCCAGATTGTTTTGGACGATGTTCAGTTGAATGGGATATTGAAATTGAAACATGTTTGGTGATGTGAACATTGACAGATTCAGAGCTGGAGTGTGAATGTGGTCCAAGAGGGTGTTTTCCAGGACGTTTAGGTCCTCGTGATCCTTTCGGTCCTTTGGGTCCGTGATCTTCTACCGAATGAGATATCGAAATTGAAACATGTTCAGTAATATGTATACTAACGGATTCAGAGCTGGAATGCGAATGTGGTCCAAGAGGATGTTTTCCAGGACGTTTAGGTCCTCGTGGTCCTCTAGGTCCACCTGGACCTCTGAGTCCACCTGGGCCTCTACGTCCACCTGGGCCTTTAGATCCTTTGGGTCCACTTGGCTTTTCGTCCGAGTCAGATTGTTTTGGACGATGTTCAGTTGAATGGGATATTGAAATTGAAACATGTTTGGTGATGTGAACATTGACAGATTCAGAGCTGGAGTGTGAATGTGGTCCAAGAGGGTGTTTACCAGGACGACGGCCTCCTGGTCCTTTGGATCCACCTGGACCTCTACGTCCACCTGGGCCTTTAGGTCCTTTGGGTCCATTTGGCTTTTCGTCCGAGTCAGATTGTTTTGGACGATGTTCAGTTGAATGGGATATTGAAATTGAAACATGTTTGGTGATGTGAACATTGACAGATTCAGAGCTGGAGTGTGAATGTGGTCCAAGAGGGTGTTTTCCAGGACGTTTAGGTCCTCGTGATCCTTTCGGTCCTTTGGGTCCGTGATCTTCTACCGAATGAGATATTGAAATTGAAACATGTTCAGTAATATGTATACTAACGGATTCAGAGCTGGAATGCGAATGTGGTCCAAGAGGATGTTTTCCAGGACGTTTAGGTCCTCGTGGTCCCTTACGTCCACCTGGACCTCTGAGTCCACCTGGGCCTCTACGTCCACCTGGGCCTTTAGGTCCTTTGGGTCCATTTGGCTTTTCGTCCGAGTCAGATTGTTTTGGACGATGTTCAGTTGAATGGGATATTGAAATTGAAACATTTTTGGTGATGTGAACATTGACAGATTCAGAGCTGGAGTGTGAATGTGGTCCAAGAGGGTGTTTTCCAGGACGTTTAGGTCCTCGTGATCCTTTCGGTCCTTTGGGTCCGTGATCTTCTACCGAATGAGATATTGAAATTGAAACATGTTCAGTAATATGTATACTAACGGATTCAGAGCTGGAATGCGAATGTGGTCCAAGAGGATGTTTTCCAGGACGTTTAGGTCCTCGTGGTCCCTTACGTCCACCTGGACCTCTGAGTCCACCTGGGCCTCTACGTCCACCTGGGCCTTTAGGTCCTTTGGGTCCATTTGGCTTTTCGTCCGAGTCAGATTGTTTTGGACGATGTTCAGTTGAATGGGATATTGAAATTGAAACATGTTTGGTGATGTGAACATTGACAGATTCAGAGCTGGAGTGTGAATGTGGTCCAAGAGGGTGTTTTCCAGGACGTTTAGGTCCTCGTGATCCTTTTGGTCCTTTGGGTCCGTGATCTTCTACCGAATGAGATATCGAAATTGAAACATGTTCAGTAATATGTATACTAACGGATTCAGAGCTGGAATGCGAATGTGGTCCAAGAAGATGCTTTCCAGGACGTTTTCCTAGGCCTTTGGGTCCTTTAGGACCATGCAGGCCATGTGGACCTTTCGGTCCATGTGGACCTTTCGGTCCATGTGGACCTTTCGGTCCGTGTGGACCTTTCGGTCCGTGTGGACCTTTCGGTCCGTGTGGACCTTTCGGTCCATGTGGACCTTTCGGTCCATGGGGACCTTTCGGTCCATGGGGACCTTTCGGTCCATTTGGTCCATGTAGATGATATTCATGAGATATTGAAATTGAAACATTTTTGTGTTTGTGAATCTTGGTAGAATCTGAGCTAGAGTGCGAATGCGGCGAAAGAGAATGTTTTCGTGGTCGACGGCCTCCAGGACCTTTCGGTCCGTGTGGACCTTTTGGTCCATATGGTCCTAATGGTCCCTTGGGGTCATGTGGGCCTTTAGGTCCTTTGTTTCCATTTGGATGATACTCATGTGAATGAGATATTTTTAAGTGATGCTCAATTGAAACACGATGTGTAATGTGAACGTCAACTGAATCAGAACTAGAGTGTGAATGTGGGCCCAAAGGATGTTTTCGCGCCGGATGCTTATGTTCGCCAGACATCGATATAGAGATAGAATGTCTTTCATGTATGGTTATTTCATGTGAATGGGAAACAGGGTGAGAATGTTGAATATTGATTGGATGTTTTTTCATATGGTGTTTTTTATGGTGATGTAAATGATGCTTTTCTTTACTATGCGAATGATGCATTCCTTTTTTAAGTGCTGGATGAGAGTGATTTTGCTGAGACATGGATTCTGATTGCAGAACACCGCCAATGCGATGACGTTTCTTATGGCGTACATTGGTTACGTGTTCTTCAACTGTTACACTATCAGTGCCTGGTTTACCTGGTTTACCATGCAAAACGCCTGGCTTTCCACCCCACTTCTTTTTGTGATGATTGTGAATATGTTTCCCATCATGTGAAACAGAGTGAGAATGCGAGTGATGGTTAATGTGCTTATGATTATGAATATTCGTAGATATCGACACCGACGTCGAACCGGGATGTCCGTGTAATTTATGTGGATGTTTTATTTTATGTAGAGTATCAATTGAGTGAGAATGTAAAATGTTATGAATTTTCTTTAAGTTATTTTTCTTATGCTTATTTGTGTGAATGTTATGTACTTCGTGTGAATGGGAGTGAGATGATACATCATGACCATGATGTTTGTGTTCTTTATGGTGTACATTAGTTATCACTTGACCTTTTTGAATGTGTGTTTCATGATGGTTGTGAGTTTCGTGATGGGTATGGGCTCCATCGTGACCGGCATCGCCGACTCCACCATCGTGAACTTCACCGATTCCATGACCGGGATGACCGGGATGAACAGGATGACCAGGATGACCGTGACCATCATGTCCGTGCTCCTTATGATGGACGTTGTTAATCACTTTTCCTTTCTCAACGTGTACATCTTCATGTGAATTGTGGGCATGATCATGGCCTTCATGATGTTCGTGTCCTTCATTATCGTGTTTATCATGATCATGGCCTTCATGATGTTCGTGTCCTTCATTATCATGTTTATCATGATCATGGCCTTCATGATGTTCGTGTCCTTCATTATCATGTTTATCATGATCATGGCCTTCATGATGTTCGTGTCCTTCATTATCATGTTTATTATGATCATGGCCTTCATGATTTTCGTGCCCTTCATTATCATGTTTATCATGATTGTCATGCTTTTCATGACTGCCATGCTTTTCATGATTGTCATGCTTTTCATGATTGTCGTGCTTATCATGTTTATCATGATTGTCATGCTTTTCATGATTGTCTTGTTTTCCATGATTTTCATGGTTTTCATGGTGGTCGTTATTGTCGTGGTGCTCGTTTTTGTTATGATTCACATGATCTGAACCGTCATGATGTCCATCCTTATGAACTGGGGCGCCATGATTGTTGTGATCTGGACCTTTTTTCAGATTGCCGCATGGCTCAGCATGTGCCAGCGTCACCTAAAAATTATATATTTTTTATTGTGCACAGATTATTTTGATGCCAATTAGTTTTAAATAATAAAAACAACTTACAGATACCAGCGTAACACATAAAAATACTAATATAAGAAACTTCATATCGCCTGGTAGTCCACCAGAAGGGACGCGGTTTCAGGCCAATCCTTGGGCAGGGCAAACTTGGGTGTTGTCCTGTCCAGTAAAAGTCTCGAAGAGTATTTGGTCAAATTCGTAGTGGAGGAGCGCTTATATCTTGATTGATTTGAATAAAATTGTCCACCAATTTCGCCAATAAAAGTACACGCTGATTAATAAAAAAAGTTATCCATAAACTAATTGTTTTATGTTAGATTATTAACAAAATGTTTCAATATTTTAATTTTATTATTTTATGAATTCCAATTAAGGAAGGGAGACATTACAGTCATTAATAAGCTATTTAGATTTTTAAGTTCAACAGTAATAACTAGAGGTAGGATAGTCACAGTGCTATCAATTGTTCCATTGTTGTAAATACTTTGTAAAAAAGGTTCGGCAAACCTTTAACAATGCATTTACAACCTTTGAACAATACACGGCTCCTTCAGGCTCCGGTGACTAGTAATAACCTATAGTACTTTTTATGCTCTCGATCAGGGGTAGACATTTGTTTCAGGTGGCGGGCCGGCCTGATTATTTTTTGGACCGTCGCACAGTTCTGCATTTTCAAAAATCATGGGAAACAATTACTTTCCCTGAACGTATCAAGCTGAAAATTTATATTTATATTTTTTATGTACTAACTCAGAGTTGATAAGCTTTTGGTCAAAATTCGTAAACCGGAAGTAGTATTTTTTTTTTTAAAACAATATTTCATTATTTTATTTTGACCTTTTAAATTAATTTAATCTTCTTGATATTTATTGTGTATAATACTGATGAGTAAAGGGCGGATAACCAGCGTGCTTTTTCCAGGAATCAGGGCGTTTTGGGTCTATTTATAAAGCTAGGGTGCAAAAAAAAAGTTCTAAATAAAATTGGCCAAAGCTCAGCGAACAATTAACAATGAACGGCACGCTTCCATTCCGACCTCTACTGATGAGGATGTTAAGTGATAAAAAAAAATTGGAACAAAATTCGACAACTGAAAGTAGTACTTTTGTCTCCATACATTTGCGTTCAATTTGTAACAAGTTTCCATACATTTGCGTTCAATTTGTAACAAAAATGCTGTCAAATTGTTACTTAAGAAACGCTTCCCATGACTGGCTTTTTAGCCATCTTTTCATTAAAATCATGGTAAAGTTGTTAATAATTTTGTTAATTTTTTTATAATATCTGGAAATTTACGCCAGTTAAACTTATCCTTTATAAAATTCCTTGATGTCGCTTCATTAGCCTTTATTCGTCCTCTGCTGCACAATGATTCATACAGCTCTATTCGAGATATTGCAATATGTCTTCCTGAAAAACAAAATAATCTAATATATAATGTCGAAAAAACTGTGTGTGTAATATTAGATGAGCCATATTTAAGCTGTTTATGTTTAAAAAAACACTAATAGATAAAATAACTTTCTAATAGATAACTAATAGATAAAATAAAATCAACTTTCTTAAATTTACTTTTCTAAATTGCTTGAAAAAACGGTGTTTTGTATTGTGGGATTTGATGTGTGAATGTAATGAGTAGTCACCGGACCCTGAGGGGGCTGTGTATTGTTCAAAGGTTGTAAATTCATTGTTAAAGGTTTGCCGAACAATGGATAGCACTGTGACTATCCTACCTCTAGTTATAAGTAAAGGCCGGATCCACAGCGCGCCGTTTATTGTTCAATTGTTGTAAATGCTATTGTTCAATTGTTGTAAAAGGTTCACCCAACCTTTTTTTTGGACTCTAGCTTTGTAAATATAGCCAAACCGCCCCGATTCCTGGAAAAAGCACTGTCTATCCGCAGTCTAGTTATAAGCTGTAACTTGCAACAACAATCTAGCATCCTAAATGAATTTGAAAAAGTACGATGTCTTTTGTAGTTTTTAAGGAATATCATTTTTTCAACTCCGATTTCTTTCAGCCGCCTATGTGCGTTGCACACATTTGTACATATGGTAAGTGTAGCCTTATTTGTTATGTATACCTTCTGAATTTTTGTAGGTGCTATCATATAATGAAGCCATAGTATCTAAGGACGCAATTCCATTGTAAACAACTTTATGCATTGAGACCATACATTCATTTAAGGCAGTGGTTCTTAACCTTTTCAGTGAGCCGAACCCCTTTGAATTTGAAAATATGTTCACGCACCCCCTTGAAAAATGAGTGGAATTTGGAATCTTTAATTTCGAAATATATATATTTAGCGCAGGCTTTTTTTTCTTAGCGCACTTGATATGGATATGCCACTTGAATATAATTGTGCTGAAATTTGCTCTAAACCCTGCCTGAACTACCGACCCATTAGTCTACTTTCAGCGGCTTATAAGCACTTCACGAAGGTTATTACAGAATGTAGAAGGCTAAAGAATACCCTCGACGAGAACCAACCTATAGAACAGACAAGGCTTAGGGCAAATTTCAGCACAATTATATTCAAATGGCATATCTGTGCGCTAAGAAAAAAAAGCTTGCAATAAATATATTTTTCGAAATTAAAGATTTCAAATTCCACTCATTTTTCAAGGGGGTGCGGCAACATATTTTCAAATTCAAAGGGGTGCGGCTCAATAAAAAGGTTAAGAGCCACTGCCTTAAATGAATGTATGGTCACAATTAGACTGCGGATAGACACAGTGCTTTTTCCAGGAATCGGGGCGGTTTGACTATATTTACAAAGCTAGAGTACAAAAAAAAGGTTGGGCGAACCTTTTACAACAATTGAACAATAGCATTTATAACAATTGAACAATAAACGGCGCGCTGTGGATCCGGCCTTTAGTCAAAATGCATAAGGTCGTTTACAATGGAATTGCGTTCTTAAGATACTATGCCTTCATTATTAGAGGTAGGATAGTCACAGTGCTATCCATTGTTCGGCAAACCTTTAACAATGCATTTACAACCTTTGAACAATACACGGCCCCCTCAGGCTCCGGTGACTATTCATTATACGATAGCACTACATAACTTATGTAAAGTAAGTTAAAGTATGAATATTGTAAAATAACTTGTTGACAGATCGTTTGGGATTCCACGAGATATTTCTGTGAAGGGTGTAGTTTTTCAATGTTAGCGTCAGCAAAAAGCAGATGTTGAAAAGTAAACCCCGCAAATAAGGCTTGTGTATGCACAGTGTGGTATCTGCAAATACAACAGTAACTAGCAGCGAATGCGACAGCTGTCGAAGTCGTCAACACTTTTGTTTATAGTTAATGACTACAAAAGTAAAGTAATTTAAAACGACGTTTCCTCGACACACCCCTCGAAACTTCGAATGAAACGTAAAGGACGTTTGTAAAAATATATTAATTTAGGAAAATTAAGTCAATTTCTATTATTGAGTATCATATTTTTTTTTCGTTCATTGTGAAACTAAGAATAGGATTTGAGGATTTTATTTATTTGATTTTTACACCTTTGTTTTTTCTTTCTTATGTATTATTTTTCTTGTTTTCTTTTTTTTATTTTTCATTTTATCATGTTTTTCTGCCTTTGTATTTTTGATTTTTAGTTTTTGTACTAGCTGAACCCGGCATGCGTTGCAATGCCACAATAACGCATGCAATCTCCGTTCCCGTTCCCGTTCCGATTTGTCGGAAAAACGCAGGCAGCGAACATGTTTGTCGCGACACGAAAACATTTGAAATTATAGCGTTGCAATGACACTCATTCCCGTTTTACCCGTTTTTTTTTCACAGTAATCTTCCCGGATATGCATACAACAAGTCCTGAAAGTTCCATCGTAATCGCTTTAGTGGCTTAGGAGCCTATTTGAGACACACACACAGACATTCATTTTTATATATTATAGATTTCATTTTTTGTTTTTCTTTATCAAATGCAGGCCATTGTGGCGCATTAGGTTCTTCCTGTAATGCCACAATGGTCCAAAACTAACTATAAATAAATAAATATTTAAAATATGTACATATTATGTACATGCATATATGAATACACATTTTGTATTTTTACTATATTCTTCTTACTTTTTATATTTGGTTTAGAACATTCCAAATGCCAGAAAATGGTGAATGGTCAAAATTATTTGAATAACTCTAAAAAACAAACAAAAAAGAATTCTTTTGTGTAAAAATAATTTTCCATGATAATAAATAATGACAATTCAAAACAATATTTAACTTTAAAAATAAATTTTACACACAAATCATATTTTATTTGATTTAAGGATGAATTAAAATCATTTCATATTGTTAAAAATTTATATTTTTGGACTAAATAAAATTATTACTTAAAAACTAAATATATAGCATTAAAGTTATATTTCGTTACGTTGATTTTTATAATCTCAAAATCAAAAACTATGAAATAGTATACAAATTTACTGATTTGAATTCTAAAATGTCTCAAGTTAATTTCAATCTATTATCAATATATTGTTCAAAATAAATAAAATTATAGGAAATTTTCTACTTTTAATTTAAAAACACTTGATCACTATTTCTGAATTCGTATTTTATAAATAGATAATAATTATATATTCCTGATAATAATAAAATCGAGAATGTTCTAGAATGTTATAAGAAATGTCATCGCTATCTACATACATATGTATGTATGTACGACTTTTATGTGAGTATTTTCACTAATAAGTTAAAAAGCATACTATAATTCGGTGAAAAAACAATTCGATATTATTAATTTTGTTATTATTAAAATTGAAAATGTAGTATTCTAGAATGTCTTAATGAGGTTAAAATGTGGCTTGTTTGGATTTTTAAGACCAGATGTGCATAATTGTTGGCTTAAATTATCATTGAATTATTTGAATATATTAATTTTGCCATTTTTCACTATGCAATGTGTGGCTTTTAAGTCTGTTTTTGTGATTTAATTTTTATGACAAGTCCGCCGACAAAACAACCCTTGTTTGACCAACTGATTACATACAGTTTCAACGCAGTTTACTTTTCTTTTGTAAATTGAAAAATATTTTATATAAATACATATATTTTTTCAAAATATGTAAGTACATATAGTAAACGGAAAATCAAATGTTTTTTAAATCCATATATGTTCATAAATCCACTGCTGGCCAACACATTTGCTTCGATTTTGGGTAACTCTCATCCATCTCATTCTCTCACGTATCATTTGAGTACTTCTTTCGTCCATCTATAATCCATTATTTTCCCATTGCTATTTCAATCTCTTTACCCTCTCCATTATATGGACTATTCACATTATTAAGAACGTATTTTCATTGATTTAATTTAAAAGTAAAGACATTTTGTAAAGACAAAGTTGGTTTGGTTTTTGAAATTACAAAAAGTGATATCGGCTTGGTTATCAGATACTTTTCATTTTTAAAAAGTCTACGACTCATTTTTTGCGATTTTATTTTTTTATAATATAAAAATTTGACAATAGTACCTATTTATTATTAAGATCACATTGGAATGCCATATTTACATACATACATATATGGATTTAAAAACATATATGATTCGGAACTTATCGAATCTTGCCTTATTAAACTCGCCTGAAAGATCCAACTCAATTTTAATTATTACCATTTTAATAATTGCATCTGTGCACATCGAAAGGTTACCCGTCATCTTATGTGCAATCTATCATTCGAGAAGATGAGAATTGCATTTAAAGCAGCCGTCCGTTAATCTGTCGTTCAATTTGTCTGGAGATTTTAGAGCGGATGCACCACATCCTTTTTCATCATATAGGTATATGTATATGTATATGAACATTAGGTTCGATATTTTAGTAAATGATTTGGATACACTATTGGAGAAGAAATTAAGTAATGCAAAGGCGTTACAATGTATGTATATTTTTTAACTTCATAAAACGTAATAATATAAGCACATATTTTATCACATATAAGGCATTAAATTGCGTGTCAATTATGTATTCAACACAAAAAATACAATCATGTTAAAAATACGATTATTTTTAATATACATATATGAAATTTAAAACAGATAAATAAACAAACGGTAATTATTTTATTTTACTATGATTGTATATTAAGTGTTGATGTATCTCATCACAAATACTAATTTATTAATATTATTTTATGCATTTATTTAATTGATTTTATAGTTTTTAATTTATGCCAGTGACATTACATATTACCTTAATGTTTCACTATGGCCAATAAAAAATAAATAAAAAAAGCTAAAAACGAATTGAATATATTAAACCACATATTTATATCGAAACAATTAAAAGCTATTATTTATTTTTGAATCTTATCTGGGTGTGTGTGTGCAAATGAAAGCATTGTACATATATTGTATGTACAAGTTCATCATGAACCCTCATTGACATGAAATAATGTGTTATTTATTTTAAATAGATATGTTTCAAATGTTGAAATGCACAAAAATATTAAATGAAATATATTTTGCGTTGTGAAAGAGTAGGCCTCAAGTATTAGACTTCATGATTTGCGTAGTTCTTACATGAACACACACACATTCCAACACAAAGCCATGTTTATATACATTTATGTATGTATGTATATTCAGAAAAATAAGATAATGGTTACGAATGAACAAACTTATGTCATATTATATAATTTTAGTTAGGTAAATAAAATGAAAAATGCTACAGTAATACATATTATATATATATATATATATATATATATATATATATATATATATATATATATATATATATATATATATATATATATATATATATATATATATATATATATATATATATATATATATATATATATATATATATATATATATATATATTTATTTTTTGGTAAAACATATTGATATTTAAATATATCATCAATAAGGTGACATTGCGGAAATCAGAAAATTATGTCATTCAAAGCCCAATATTCTGTGAAACAAACACAAATAAAACTATTTGATTTTCTCCAAAATATGTAAGTGGTCTACAATATACATTCATAGATATTTGTGAGCATTGATTTTAGTGATCATCGCATACATAATCGCAAAAATAACATGAAAAATGAAATATGTACATACATATACATAATTGTATATACATATGAGATATGTATGTATATGTATATATAATAATATCTTCATATATAAATTATTATAAAATTTTTGCCTGGATTTGTAGTCTATAATATTTTTATATTTGCATTAAATTTTCAACAATTGTTTTGAAAATAAAATATTTATTTTCTTCAAGTTTAATGAATAGATTTTATACATAAATGCACTTGTTGAATGTTAATAACATTCCCATACAAATATAACAGAACTCACTCTTATTACTTAATCATGTATATGTTAATTCATATGGCAAAAGTATAACAAAAATACTTATTTAAATAAATAAATAAAGACTTAAATATAATAAAAAAAGGAAGAGCTTTTGAAAGCAATAATGTTGCACTCATAAATTAATACACATATTTTTTGATTTCGTATTAAACTAATGAATCAATTGAAATCTTCACATTTTAAGTTAAGGCTCCTTTGCTATTTCATGCTCTCCATCACCAGTACTCCTACAAAATAAAAGTTGTAAAATAAATTGCAATAATAGAATAAAAACAAATCATATATCAAATAATTATTATGATTAAGATAATATACCTTGTATGTGCACCACAATGAGGACAAATTTTTGTCCTGTCTTTTATATCTCCTACCTTACCAGCCTAAGAAAAAAATCAAGTACACATGTATTATAAACGTAATTATAGTAAATTTGTAATTATAAAATACAGAGTAAATATGTATACCTGCTGAACAGATGCCATCAATTTTTGTAAACGTATTTTCAGGCTATTCTCCCTAGCTAAAGCTTCTAATAGTCTCCATTCGCTTTCGCCTTCATCTATGCCGCTAGAACTATTAGTCTGAAAAAAATATTTAACACGTTTAGATAATTTTAATACAAAAGTAAATCCTATTAAAATAAAATTTTACTTGTCGTGATACTGGAGGACGTAGTGCCCTTAGCCGAGCACGTAATTCCGCTCTTTCTTCTCGAAGACTCATCACTTCCTAATGATGAATAAATTGTTGTATTGAGTAAGAATCATAATAAAATTATTAAATAAATAAAAAGGTTGATATAATGCTATTGTACCTGCATAAGAACAGCCGTTTCCATATCCAGTTTTCTAGCATCAATAGGATCAAGATATTTAAGTCTATCTGGTCCTCCGTTTCCATTTTCTATGCCATCATCTGGACCATCATTTTCATCTAAAATTATTATGGATTATAAATTCTTAACTTCAGTTGTGAAACTCATTTTATAAATGTTTCCGTTCAAAATGTGAATTTGGCATAACGGTTATCATATTTCAAGCAAATAGCTGCTAATCGTTTTTTTTAGTTACAGTGTTATATACATACATACATACATACATCATTCGAAGATTTTTTTGCCTATTGAGCATTTTTTTGATTTGACAATTTCACATGATCACCAATTGGGTGTAACAAATACATAGTATACTTACATGTATATATGTATATTATATATCTAACTGATAATTATTTAATAAATTATACTAATAACTTAAATGACCTTGTAAAGGCCAAGGTGCGGGTTGAGCTCCACACGCTGTCATTGTTCTTTCTCTTTTAAGTCGAGATACGTGGTTTCTTAATCTTTCTTCATCATCTTGAGTCCATGTGGTACTACCCAATCCACTACTGCAAACGTAAAATGTTCAACTTTAAAATTATGTACAATTAATTTTCGAATTACATATGTATGAGCGAAAAATAATTAGCCCTTAATCCATAATTACCATATTTTATTGTTTAGACTGGTATTCATTGATCAAATTATATTAAAATCAAATTATATTATAATTGTAGTTGGCATGAATAAAATAATATTATATTTTTATTCTTACCTGTTGAGATAAAGTAATACAGCAGCAGGATCAGACCATGGTCCAGGTCCTGGTGTTGAATCTGGTAGCAGTAGTCCAGCGGCATCATCATCTAGACGGGCTAACAATTGCTTCGCAACTCTCTCAGCAGCAGCTCGAAGTTTCTGATTATTTCCTTTTCCCTAAAAATAAAAAAGAAAATAAAATAAAAGTATAAAGATAAAAAAAATAAGAAAAAAATTAACCACATGTGCAGTTTCAGCTAAGGCTAGTAACACATCGTAAGCTTCTACTGCTCTGTCTGCAGCCGCAAGAGCTACTCTAAGCGCACCAGCTTCAGCCGAACATTGGGCACATATTAAAGATAATCTAAAAAAGTATTTTATCAATTAATAAACATGTAGCATGGGAAAAATATCAATAAAAATCTAAATTAAGATAATGAAATCTAACCTATCAGCATGTTCTTTAGATTCTCTTAAAGTAGCCGATAAAAGAACATTATCAGCTTCTAATCGATCTACCCGGGCACCTAATCTAATTAATTCTTCACTATCATGTTCATAAAGTGCTCCCCGTGCAAGATGCTCTGCAACTGCTGTAGTATAAACCTACACAAATAAGACATGAAAACATTATACAAAAAACAACAAATAATACAAACAAAGAAATAATACCCCTTCTTGACAAATATCCTTTCCAGTTAATCTACTATCTTCATGGGTTTTTCTTAGTCTTACACGGGATGCAAGTTTTGTCTGTGGATTTGAAACTGAAACTGGACTACCTCGAAGACAAGGACCTGAATGAGATGATATTTTTTTATTTATTCACATACCACAATCATATCAATAAAAAAGTAAATAATTTTCTATGATAAATACTTTGACCAAATCTATGATCATTTTTATTTCCTAGTCTAGGCGAGAAATGGTTGATATTTTCTGATAATTTATGGGAATCATCAATATCTGCTTCATCTTCAACATCACCATCTGCAATATCTTCACGAGTGATTCCACTTTCGTTCAAAATTTTACCAACACCACAAATGTCTCGTCTTTGTTGTCTTGGACTCCTTGAGTTTGCTCGTCTGCGTCGTCGGTCACTTGGAAATCGCCTATCTACATCCAAAGTTTCTTCTTCTAATGAGGGCGAATCAGGAGCAAGATTAACAGGTGTTCTGGAATATTTTACATCCACTGATAAATTGGCACCATTCGTTTCTGATGCATACAGTTCTTTGGACTGAGCTTCTACATCTAAACACGAAGAAATATGATTTGGAAATGCAGGAATCGGTAAAGCAGCAGGACTGACAGGACTTTGACCTCTCTCCTAAAATGTTAAATAAACTAGTTGATTACATACAGTTGATAGTATATTTTAACTAGGTTTAATATGAAATTTTAAATTACATGTTCTTGGGTTATAGAAGCAGTTTCGTCAGCATCACCTGGAGACGTTGTACGATCACTGACAGCACCTCCAGTAATAGAACCTTCTCGACATGAAGTTTCCAATTCTACACAATAAAGTACAAAAAATATATATTTGTATTATATATAATATTTAAAATACTGTATGCATATAAATTTTAATGTGACCAATGTGAGTTAATTACCAGATTCATCTTCTCTTAGTTCGGGTATAGCAGCACGCTCCCTTGCAGCACCAGCTCTTCGGAGTTCAGCTATAACTCCATGCAGTTCTGTGAGTCTTTCCTCAGATGCTCTTGCTTGGGCGGCAAGAGCACTGCGTAATCGATTACATTCACTCTATGGTGTTAAAAATGTATGTAATCATTATCATTGATTTAAAATTTCATATCAAATTTTCATAATAAAATAGCACTAAAAGATACCTGAGATGTGCAGAGAGCTTCTCTGGCTGTATCACGATCTCTATGCGCTGCATGTAGTCTTGCAGAAAGTTCCAATACTTCATTTTTAAGAGATGATACTGCAGCTAGATGCAGCTGTAAAATGAGAGAAAAATTATAAATTGATCGTTTAAAAAATTATAGTCAGCAAGATTTGCATTGCTGGGCCTGAAAACGCTTTTATAGGGAACTGCTAATGTACGACGTAGATTAAAAATAGTACCCACATAAGAACAAAAAAAAAAAAAAAAACAACAACACGTGTATATACAGATGCACGTATAATAGTGCACATAGTGCACCTCTTTTCTACGCGATCTATTTTCGGCATGTGGAAGTGGAACGCCACGACCCGTCCAGCACGTGGCTGAGCGAATCTATCCATTACATATTTAATGGATATTGAACTATTTAATTTAAATCTTGTAGTCCTACCTACATACATGTAATATAAATCGTACAAAGAGAATAATTATGAAAGGATGAAAAAAAGATTGAAAATATTAAGGATGATATAAAATTTTACATATGTAAATCTTCTACAAATGTAAAATTCTAAAAATATTTTGACGGCAAATATCAGGATTAATAGAATAGCTTTACTTACATCCATACATATGTTTGAACTATATACCACAAAGCTTAGTTTTCATGTCGAAACTAAATATATGTATATATGTAATTTATTATAAGATTTGTTTGAATTATAAATACATATGTATCATGTATATATATATATATATATATATATATATATATATATATATATATATATATATATATATATATATATATATATATATATACTAGTTTAATGCCCGTTGAAAATTCAACAGGTGGTTTCGGAAAGAAATTGATATGATTTAAAATAAAGTTACAATACGAATAGTAATAATTAATCGGAATCTGAACTGAAACAGGAATCGGGATTCGGAACTGAAACAGGAATTGAGAATCGAAACTGAAAAAGGAATTGAGAATCGGAAATGAAATAGAATTCTGGATCTGGAGCTGAAAAAGTAATCCGGACCCGGAATACAAAATGCATTCAAAAGTTTAGCTGTTATGTTTAGTTTCCAAAATGTAATACTTTCCGATTATAAACAAACGGTCATTGACCTCGCAACCTTGTATATTATTATTACACATAACAAATTACATACATACATGATGTACATTAAGCATACGTTTTAAGCTTTTAAGTAAGGTGTTTGAAATTTATTTGAAGACAAACAAATGTTTATAACGAATTAAATTATTAAAAAGGTGAACATGTTTGAGTACCAACTGTCAAATCTCGGGTCCAAATCAGTCCAAGGACGTGTATACATATATAGATCTTGTAAACAGGTTATATCCCAAATGCGAATCGCTACCAGGATAACCGCCGCTACGAAAATCGCGCGCGCGGGTCTCCTGTCACACAAAAATTCATCGCACAGGAAAATTTCCGTACAGAAAACTGTCCAAATATTGCTCAGCATGTTTTTTTTGACGAGATTTTTATTATTTTTAATAATAAAAATCTCTGCCCAAATATTGCTGAGCAATATTTGGGCAGTTTTCTGTACGGCAATCTTCCTGTGCGACGAATTTTCGTGCGCCAAGAAATCCGCGCGCGCGATTTTGTAATCATTTTGTCGTGGACGTTCTGTCGTTAGACGTTTAGTCCGTAGACGTTTCGTCGTTGAACCATAGAGGTGATACATAAATTATATTCATAGCCACATTTTAGATTTATACAGTGTGTATAAATTTATATGAACATAATGGGTCATAATGGATTCTGGCTCGTGACGAGCCAGAATGTTAAATTACAGAAAACACAAATATTGGAAGGCAAAGA
This sequence comes from Arctopsyche grandis, assembly GCF_051622035.1. NCBI lineage: Eukaryota > Metazoa > Arthropoda > Insecta > Trichoptera > Hydropsychidae > Arctopsyche > Arctopsyche grandis. The sequence continues at coordinate 18,852,528 of NC_135357.1, forward strand.
TCGAAAATAGAAAGATCTTAAGTCGAAAGATCAAAAAAAAGGGTGCATGGTAAACGGTACATACTCACGTACATACTCTCTTAATTTGCGCGAGCAGGGTACAACAGGAACAAGAGGAACAGGCTACGGGAGACCCTTAACAGGCTTTTCCCTACGGGAAAAGCCTGTTAAGAGAGTATGTACCGTTTACCATGCACCCTTTTTTTTATCTTTCGACTTGAGATCTTTCGATTTTCGATCTTTGCCTTCCGATATTTGCGTTTTCTGTAATTTAACATTCTGGCTCGTCACGGAGACCGGAACATAATAAAGTGGCGTAACTATGTACTATGTAGCGGGGGTAAGCAATGCTTACGGGCCCACGGAGATAGGAGGTCATAAATGCAGGTAGTGAAAAACTATTTCGGTTTTCTTGAACCTAGGAAAATTATTAATATGTCGGAAAAATATATTCCAGACCATTGTTTGAATATCCAGAAATTTTCTCAAATGAATTCGAATCTCAATTTACACATGTAGTTTTATTAATAAAGAAAGATCTTTCTGAAACAATAACCATAAGGCAATTTTTAGAATTACTTATTACCAAGTACAGTTGTTTGGAGAGTGATTTTTCAGAAGTATATGTATACCACATTCATGTTATTTTTTACTCTTCCGGTAACTGTGGTTAATGTAGGAAGAACATTCAATAAATAAAAAATAATTAAAGATTACAAAATAAATTCGATCGGTCAAACCAGACTCAATTAACTATCTTTGCTTACAATTGAGCACAAAGAAGCAGCCAAAATTGACTTCAAATAATTAATTCATTATTTTGCATTTCGAACAGCAAGGTTCGAAATAAGAAATTTTTAAATAGGTGAGTTCAATTAAGGAAATTATATTATTTATCTACATATTAACAGTAATTATATATACATTAATATTGCGTTGCGAAACCAAAAATTTGGTATTTCGATTTAAAAATTCGACGGGGGGGGGGCCTTGATGATTTTTTGCTTATGGGCCCAAAATTCTTAGTTACGCCACTGACATAATACAGTATATGTATGTATGCATATTTGACCGAACTCAATCACAAGTGGCAAGAGCAGTTAAGGAAGATATACATAGGTACTTCAGAGATTTTTTTTTAAATTTATTTACCTGTAAGGCCTTCCTGGTATATTTGTAAAAATAAAAACAAAAAAAAAATAAAAAAAAAAAATAAATAAAAATTTTGTGCTTCGTTAAATTGGGTCGGCATGCAAGACGATGGGTGACATTTTTAAAATAGACGACGAGCAAATGGTACAATCGTTATATAAATTGAATAAATGTGAACATACATATGTACCTACACACGCACGTGTGTGTGTACATATGTAACATTAATTAAATTCTAAAATGTATTGTTACGATTATACATATTAATACTAAATTAAGCAAATTTCAAATAACAACGTCTTCTTTTCGCACATAGGAATGAATTATTATTAAATCTTTCACGAAATAATCGAATTGAGATACGTTGATTTGATATAGTCAACAGGTTATTTAAAAATTCTTACGTATTGGTTATCTCCAGGGCTGGGTGCGCTTGTCACCGGAATGGGCGTAGTTCTGTGTACATCTTCATGAGCCACGGCACTTCCTGGGTTCTGTATGGCCCCATTTCCGGCGCCGGGACAGCAGAGATACCAGCTTCTGCTTCGAGTGACACCACTAGCGTTCCAATCATCGCCATCTCCATCTAATGTCACTTGAGCGCAAGTTTCAGGCTCGTCGTAGTGGCCGCCCCTCTTACCATCAGGCATGGGGAACGTACCGGCATTTGAGTACGTGATGCTCTTCCTGGCTACATTCGGCTCGTCGTAAGTGAAGCTCACGTCGTCCGCTTCCAAGTCCAAGTTTTTACAGAGATACGCTCTCGATCTGTCGGCCAGAGCCACAGGGCAAGGGTTCGATCCGAGCAATGGTAAGTCCTCCCCTGTCTTTCCATCGACTCTCGCATGGCCGAAGGAAAATACGTCCTTGATGCCACTGTCAAAGTCCTCGAAGTCATTATCGACATAGTCAGTATCGCCATCGCTGTTTCCATTTCGTTCTACTCTAGTCTTGGAGTGCGGTATTTCACCATCGAACGTATTCGTTCTTCTCCTACCGAACTTGTGCTTTTTCTTCCTCCTATTGTCCAGAGTCAGCACTCTGTTTGGTTCGCCGCCTTCTGAGCACCTGTCGGTTTTTATCGGAGTCGTCCTGGCTGTGCCGAATGGTCTATCTGGATTTTTCGGCGATTTGATCGGCCGGTGAGTTAGTGGGAATTCTTCTAGTGCTTTCTTCTCTCTGTTGCGGGCCAAATCGCCGTAATAATAAAGGGCCGGCCCCAGGGGCTGCTGGTTTACATCCCCAGGGGCCGCGCAAGCTTGTCCTGCCACTATTAAATATTTAAAGATCACTTTTTGATCCGGGTTCGGTAATCCAAATACATGAACGACATTTTAAGCAAAACTTTTACACACGTCCACTTCAAACATTTTTTTTTAATTAAGTTCAAATTAGATCACGACGAACACGACACTTTCATACTGACTTCTAAAATCAAAATCAATACTTAAAAAGAACGGAAATGCATGTATGTTTCTGTGACAGAGGCGTATTCTCCTTGGTGCGGGGTTGGTGCGACCACAACAGGGCCCAATGCCATAAGGGGCTCTTTTGGGAAGAGAAAAATGTATTTGTTCACACTGTTGTAATGAATCGATTTTTTTTATATAATCAAATAACGCAATTATATGTAGGTTCACATTGTGCTATACATAATCAGGGCTGTTGAATAGGATCAAAATTTACCGACTGCGACTTTATTTTATGATTCGACTCCCGACTCCGATTCCAGCTCGAACGATTTTAGTAAGATCGATTTATTTTGCCAACGTATAAAATTGTTAGTAATAAAAATAATAGCGATTTTAAACATACGCAAAATAAAGGAATTAGAAAAATCACCAAAAATTGACATATGTACATATAACCAGGCGCGGCTCGTGCATAGGAACTGCGGCGCTGCAGCACCCCCAGAAAAAATACAAAAAAAATCACATTTGTATACATTTACAACTTGTGAATATAATTTAAATAAGAATGATTAGATATTTGACATAATCATTATTAATGAGTATGTCAAATATATCTAAATACAAGTTGTAAATGCGATTTTTTGTAATTTTTCTGGGGGTGCTGCAACGCCGCAGTTCCTATGCACGAGCCGCGCCTGCATATAACCCAATTTATCGAATTATTGGTAATAAAATAGGTATAAATAAAAAGTAAGTACTTTTATAGTGTATGTGTATGATTTCATACACAAACGAATCAAATTTAATAAAAAAAATGAGAATAAAAAAGTATGAGACGGAGGAAACAGTCGGTTTTTCGCAGTAACACATCAAAATACGTGCAATTCAACGATTCTATTTATAATATCATTCAAATTCATGATTTTTATAAAGAAATCATTAAATTTCAATTTATTAGTAGATTTACTTCAACGAAATTGCCTATTGACTACAGTTGACACACACCGTAATACTATTAATTAAAGAAAGTAATAAAAAGGAGTCAGGAGTCGGTTGATTTTTTTACTAGCCTCTTCTTACTTCTTACGACTCCGACGCCCTGGTTATTATTTCATAGTTGGCACGTAGTGATAAATTGCGTAGTTCTATGATAATTAAAAATCAACAAGCGCACAAAAAGAAAATTTGCAGAAATAAAATCGAGAAAAATTAAAATTTGATCTAACTAACATTTCGTTTTATTGTTTTGTTTTTATTTAAGACTGTTGACCATATTTCATGTTGTACTATTTTGTGAATCAACATGCTTCTCAATGGATAAAATATTCCTAATGGTGAAGTGAAAGTGAATGCACCAATCTTTCGTTAAATATTATTGAAAGTGAATGCAGAAAATCTTTCGCTAAATATTTCGGTAACCGCAATTTTTGTAAATTAGAGTTTTTGTTACACGAAACTTGCACTTGTTATTAATATAAGAATTTTCTTATTTTTAAACTGTTTTGAAATTTTCGTATATGTATTTTGAAAGTTACAGCACCCCTATGATTTCAAGTTACGAGCTGCTAATGATTATTAAACATATTTTAATTAAATAATTCATAAGAACTACATACAAAAGATTTTATAAGTGCAAAATGTATTATGTTTGTAAATAAAAAAAATTAAGGGGTGCCCAATTTTCAAGCGTTGCACTATTGATGATACGCCACTGTTATGTGAAGAGCATTTGAACACAATCGGGAGACACTGCAGTGTGCTAGTGGGTCAGGGACACAACGGCAAATGAGAAAAACGGGAAAAGCGCGCACACACACACTAGTATAAAATATATTATACATAGATACAATATTGCATCTAGACAAACAAAAACAAGTAAAAATCGTCTTCTACAACGTAACTATCGAGATTGTGTCTACCATAGAAGTTCGTCACTACCAGTTAATACTGCAATGTGTTTCGTATGACTCAAAAGCCTCAGTCGAACCACAGTCACGACAGTAAGCAGATGACGGATCAACATATTCAATATTTATTTCAACATGACAAAAGTTTTTACACAGGGGAAATATTCGCATTTATGGTTTCATGTTTGCAATGTCAAAGTATGTATGTATGTATGTATGTACGTGTGGCATAAAAATAGTTGCATTTCGTATTGTGCATTCACGTAAAACGATATCCAAATTGAGTAATGCACAAGCCGTATTCATTCGGATAGTGTTTCCTGTTCTGAAACCATAAATGGATACATGCAAATTACAAAGCAAAGAAGCACCGCAACGTGTACCATAAACGTAGGTTCGGTAGCTAAAAGGGTAGAATTACAGAACGGACGTAATCCATATATGATGTACCTACTCACTTTAGGTACAACAAATACGAATTTTATGATAAGCAGTACTAAGCCATATCATATTAAATCTTCTAAAGTCCATATGATATGTACATATATACAGTAGCGTCGCTAGGCCCGTGCGGGCAGTAAGGTCTGCACCGGGTTACACCACATTGTTCAAATTGAAAAACGCTAATTCAACATATTCGTTGTGTGGCGGTCCTCGAACGGCTACACGCTTCATTGCAATTTCTGAATATATAGTTTTCTGTATTTATACAGCTTTCTGTATTTATACATCTACCCGAAATCTGTTTGGTGCAGTTATACATATGTAGCAACAAACATGAGCCATAATTGACATTTGTTCGGATTCCTGAGAAATCAGTGCATGTACCTAAAGGTAAAAAGGTTAACTGATTCAGTCAGAAGAAGACGCAATCCAGAAACAACGTGTGAACTTGGCTTCTCTTTTGGCGCTTCTCTCTCTTAAGTCGTAATAACAGATATTAATAATTAATAAAAAATATTTTTTAGGTGACACCATCCCTAGCAACGCCACTGGATATATAGCCAGCAGTATAGCTCGGTGGCTGCATAATGCTAACCGAGGTTAGCCGAGCAGTTATCAAGTTCAAGCCCTAGGTTGACCTGGATTGAAAAGAATTTATTCGGAAGTATTTCTGTAGTGCTGTTGTTCAGACTTAGATATTTGTGACTTCGGTTAGATCGTTTTCTATCAGAGATTGCTAATTTATTTGATTTCATTATTGAAACGGTTCCTCATCAAATTGGCAAAAACATTTATAACCACTATTTGTCACCACTATTCGAATATGATTTCAAATTTACAATCTATAAATTTATACATGGTTTAGTAATACCATAGGCAACCCGTAATGTATACCACATACATTACCTTGAAAGGAAAAACCTGAATTATTCCAGCATCTACAAACATAGAATCGACACAAATTCAAAAATGAACATACAATATCTGTGCACCAAGCCATCGATATGCGCTTCATAAATGAAAATGTCTGATAATATATGGTCATATAATCGCCATTAAACTAAATTATCGAATCATTTGGCAACAGTGAATATACATAATTATGTATGTATTTACATACATTACATACACCACGAAACGTGCTGACGTCTCCGTCGTTTGTGTACTTTAATTAGAGACACAATAATGCCATTAGCTGAAGGCATCCGAGGAAATGTACACATTCATCAACATACTAACGATTTGGCGTACATTGATGTGAAATTACCCGTTTTCGTAGAGTCGGTTCTATCTACATACATATTTACATTTCCCACTTCCCACGTTCATCAATTAATAATGCACGAGGTAGATCAAATCAAGTTCAACTACAAACACACACTGTTGACACGATAAAATGCAAAAATTTTAGTCACACATGAACATGGTCAAACAATTTTAAGTTTAACTGGAAATCAGGGACGTGGGCATAAGCAAGTAAGGCAGCGCCCAAGGGCGGAACATTGAGGGGCGGCAAACAGAAGAAGTAAAAAACACAAAAAAATAATTGAAATTATCATTATCAAGTTTACATTTTATAACAAATACAAAATTTACCATTCACGAATGAGTGCATTCTGATTACTTTAATTAAAATATACGACAATATGTATTCAATAATATCTATCATTAATGTTTGTATGGCATTTTAAGAGGGGGCGGCATTTTTAACTTCGCCTAACGGCGGCACATAATCTCGGGACGTCACTGCTGGATGTAATATATAATTTTGAAAGACACTATGTATGTAAGGTTTAAAGGTTTATTGGGAGCATCGAAGACAAATCAAAGTTTCAATGACGACGACATCAATATGGCCGAATTTTTTTTTTTCGATTCAAATAAATTTAATAAAAAAACAAATGAATGTTTACTATTAGATTGTTTTGTCATGCTTTAACTGTTTATATTACAAATACCGAGCGAAGCCGGGTAAAACCACTAGTATACTATATACTATAAATAGAGCATACGTAATAAGTGAAACAATATTTTTTAAGTATCCCTCCTATAAAAAGGTAAAATATATAAGAAGAGAAAAGAAAAACAATGAAATTGTATGAAAACATGATACGGAATAAAACGCCCTCATATTTTATTTGATTGAAATTTATATTTTTTCATAATGCAATTACGGGTTGCCCCTGAGCGACACTTATGGTATTAAACTTGTACATATGTATATACATTTGAAATCATATTCGAACCGTGGTGAAAAATAGTAGGGAATGGTTTTTGCTCACTTGATGAGGAACCGTTTCAACAATAAAATCAAATAAATTAGCAATCTCTAATGGGAAACGATCGTCTTGGAGGCATAAACATCCAAGTCTAACCATCAGTACTGCAGATATACTCGGAATAAATTATTTTCAATTAAGGTCCACCCAGGGCTCAAATTCGGCAGCCTCTCGGTGGATAGCATTAACCTAACCGTTAATGGTATCCACCGCTATATATTTATTTATTTTAATTTTCTTACATTTGTTGCGCCATTTTGCCTTTTGCTGCCGATCCAGCACGTTGAAGGAGGGTTGACTAAACTTTGAAAGATACCGATAAGAGTATTTCTACGAATTATATTGAAATTAAGAATCTACATATTTATCAACTTTCAACTTAAATAAAAAAATTTTGAATGTATATTTTAGTACACACTCAATTGAACGTGAGATTTTGAGTTACGATTATATCGATAAATAAAAATGGCGAAAATGTACGAATCAAATAATACTAAAATATTGAGAACTTTATTAAATAAACAAATTTAAATACAATTTATATTACCCGATGACATATCGCATGGGTTTTGGCATATGAAGTTATTAAATAAAATAAATGTGTCGGTTCGATCCGCATGCGGTCGAATTTTTTCAAATACCTTTTAAATATATTTAATTTAATATTTATATTGAATAGTTTAATATGAAAAAAGGTAAAAACTACCTACCTACCTACATGTAAACAATATAAAAACCCAATAGAAAAATTAATCAATGAATTAAATAAATTTTCAATAAATGGCGGTAAATTATCTACAAAGAGGAAAAATTGGTAGCAAATAGTATATGTAGAAGTTTTTTCTTTTGTTATTGTATTCGTATATACGTTTTGGCAGTGGTTTAGCTGTGACGTACAAACGTATGTCGAATCGAAAAGACTATTATAGTGAGCGTTATCTCAGACAGACAGACAATAAAAGAAAATTTATTGTTCAATGTATATACAAAATTTAATTGATTGAATACGTAGAAAATATTGTATACATACAACTTAGTAAATAAACATGTGTCGTGAAAACTGAAAGGAAATATTACGTTTTCCAGACCAATTTATCACCACAACACGTCAGAAGTTCAATGGCGTCAATTTAATGTACTCAATCAATGGATTTTTATACACGGTAACACTCCATCAAACTTTTCTTATATAAAATGAAAAGCGAGAAAAATAAATGTATTGATAGCTATTTCATTAGAATTCGTTACGTGTACGTGTAAAAGGTACGTATATGTATATATACATACATATGTATTAGATATGTATAGGATGGCGATATTAATATGTCGTCTACAGACATCCCCTTCGGTATTATTGGAAAACGCGAGCTTTGAATTCCAACAAACGATATATTCTGGATGGGATTAAATTATTTAAAAATCGGTTCCATTCGAAAGGGTAAATTTATTTTTTGACACGGAATAGGTATCCGGTGGGGTATACATACGTGTATAAAATATACGTTGGTATATCGGGCCATTGGGTTTGGTTTCACGTCCATTCCATCCCTCCATAAATCAATTAGATTAAAAATAAAACGTGAAATTGCTTTCTAATAAAATTACTAGGGAGCGTACCGAATTCGGCGATAAATTAATAAAGCATGATTGCATGCGAGATGGATTAAAATATTGGTTCTGCACCACGAGGGTTGTAGGGAATTGTAATTCGCAACGTTTTCCAAGATGTCGATGCCACCTGATGTATCCATCTGGAGTGCCTCTTTCTTTCCGCACGATTTCAGATTGGACGTGGGTGTGCGAAAAACGGCTAAACGGCAGAATTGTCTGCGAAAATAAACACGACGAAATTGCGAACATTCAAGGAGAAATTATTTCCGTTGAAATACCTTGGAAGCAATCGAGTGGAATATATAAATACGACTATTTATAACTTCGAATGAAAATAGTTTTCCGTTTCCATCAATTTCATTATACATTCACATGTAATATAGTTGCTTTTAGTGACGTTTCAATCAAAATTTTTAGAATTTAAATCATATCGAATTTGATGGGTAGTTTTTCGTGATACCCGATTTACAGTACGACAATAATATGTATGTAAATATATGTACATACTCTTGAGAAATTGTCGTTGTGACGATTCATGTGAAAGATTACAGTATGTTTACCTGCACTGTAATCTTATGAAACTACGTTGTTATGTGAAAATACAAAAAAATTAACTAGTTACATTATACATACATATGTAGAGTATAAAGTCTAGAAAGTTTCGGAATTGAAAGAAAGTCAATTTATTTCAAGTAAAAGATCTGGTGAACCGATTCGGTAAATTTGAAGTAATATTGACTAGCGTCATAATATTTACATATGTATGTGGTTCGGTGAGGATTTTCCGTGCAGAATGTTTCCCGACAGATTTTTCCGTAGGTGCATGATATTTTCGCAAACTGACGGATTTTTTCTGACAAAAAATAGTTTTAATAATATTAAAAATTAAAATAAGATTAAACGTTTCGATTGTTCAACATGCGAGTTAATCAATTATTAACGGAATAATTGGTATCCGCAAAAATCATGTATGAAAAAATCTGTATACGAAAAGATCGCGTCCGTGAAAATCTTTTCGCAAAATTCGTACGTAAGAATCCAAGCACATATGTACGTTTAATCATCATCATCATTATTTACAGCCATTGGTTCCATCCACTGCTGGATGAAGGCTTCTCCAACGCGTCTCCGTTTTGCGCCACTCTCATTCATCTCACTCCATACATTTTCCTGATTTCATCCACCCATATCCCTTGCGGTCTTCCTTTTACCCTTTTAGATTCTCTCGGGTACCATTCTGGCATTCTTTTTGTCCATCTTTCGTCCATTCTTCTAGCTACGTGACCCGCTTATTGCCATTCCAATATGTTCACTCTTCACTAAATCCACTACCCTTGTCATGCTTCTCACCCCCGCTATTCCGCTTCCTTTATTTTCTCATTATGCCAAACATGCAGCGTTCCATAATTCTTTGAGTGCATTGGAATTTGTATAGCATCTTGGCGTTCAATGTCCAAGTTTCACATTCATACGTCATAACTAAATACAGGTGTGGGATGAATGCTTTTAAAATAACAATAGATCGCTCCATTAGTGTCCAAAGCAAGAGAGCAAAAAATATGTTTTTTCTAAGCAATCGACAATAGTGAACTATTTTTTGGTCTTTAATCATCACTGGCAGAATACATACATACATATGTACATACAAGATCGATGATCGTTTTCTCGAGACAAAATCGCATTTTTGTTTTAAAAACGGCGTTCATTCGTCCAAATGTACACCATCCTAACTTCATACGTCTTTTCAATATGTACAATGTAATTTAATATGACCTATAAATTGGGATCGTTTTCAGCTAGTGAAAATATAATACATTAGTGGTTTTACCCGGCTTCGCTCGGTATTTGTAATATAAACCGCATAAACATGGCTAATCTAATAGTAAATATTGAATTTAATTTATATGAATAGTTTTATTTTATTTAAATGTATTTGAATATTCGTTTGTTTTTATTCGTTATTAAATTTAACGTCACGGATTCTCCCACCAAACCTTACATACAAAGTCTCTTTCGAAATTATATATTAGATTATAATAAAGTGTTACGTACATTTGGGGTATGTTATAAACTAGTATTTAGCCCGTTGATATTTATTAGGTGGTTTTTACAAAAATTGAATTTAAAATCATTATTATGATAGATGGGAGACATTAGAAAAGTTCACGTACACTGGAAACTCGACTCATTTAATTCCAGACGTGAGTAATTCAACTCGATTGGCGAGAATTGAATTAAAAGTGGGCGTGCAATTTGGTGACTTGCAATTGAAACGAAAATTTTAGTGTCGGAAAGTGGTGGAAAAAATAAATTTGAAAATTTCGGAGCATTTTAGCTAAGAGTTTTCTAAATGTATGTACATATGATGTATTATGTGTGTACATTTTCGTTACAAAAATACAAAGATTATGAACGTTGCGTAATAACAGTATTATTTATACAGCTCTTCTGTCTAAGTTTCTCAACATAGCATTCATTGAAGCGCCGCAAGTATATCTTGGTATGCTCCATCTAATATTGATGTAACTATGTACATTGTATACATATGTACACACATACTGTACAAATGGTTAGTACTCTTAGCATTTTCAACTGGATATGTAGGTAGGTACTACATTATTTTATCGTATGATGCCCGAGGCAATTATATACATATATATTCGTATATGGTCAAACGACAATACAGCCCTGGCCTACAATGACGATCGCAAACGAAATGGAAATCCGCTATTGCTTGCGAAAGCCGACCAAATCGATCATATTTTATTTCAATTTATAACATCTCGAAATACTGGCATTGGGATTTTCAATAAATCGAATAAATGAGCTATTTTTATAAATATCAAAAAAAATGTCGGTTGCCATGGTAGTAAAGATAATACACATATACAAATTTTAAAATTCAAAAAGAAAAGTTTTCATATAATTGAAAAAATTATCTGTTCGGTTGTTCGACTTTATTATATACACAATATATAGCATGAAAAATGTCGTACGAAATTTTGAGAACACTAAAGAATAGTTTCAAAGTGAAATAAACGTGACGCAAGATAATTTTGTATACAAATAGAATTTAAATATGTACACCGGTAGCCTCAAAAAAAGGTAGACCACGTCCTCAATTTGAATCAATTTAAATTAACATAATAACAAAAGCTTATCAATGAATGGACCCATCAAAATAATACGTATGTATGTGATATACATACATACAGCTCATACATGGTGTATCATTGATTGATATGCAATTGAATGCACGTTAAAATCGGAAGAACACCAAAGCTTAAATATGTAGATGAATAAATTGTAAAACGTACGCACATATGTATATACATATGTACATACATACAATATATCTATTGAATAGCGCGGAAAAATCGCATTTTCCACCAAGCACAGATAATTAGCTAGAATGAGATCATTTCGAATGCATTCTGTATCACACAGTGATAGCATGAATAATTCTTTTGGGTTAAAAAAAAAATTTATCAACGGATTTCCGGAGTTAAGCTCTCTTTAAATTGAATTGCTACAGATTGTAGCTAAGGTCTGCAATAACCGAATATGACTCGGATCACAGTTAAGATATAAGATCAGTAGCTACATACATATGTATACGCAAAGGTAACTCGTCGATTTTTGAAACTAAACCATTCATACCATTAGACACTTTCACTTTTTTACAACAGAGACGAAACCATAAGATTCTGACCCACTGACGTTAACGTGATGTTAAAATCCGTCCATTTATGCGATTTTATAACTCGTAGATCTAGCGTCAAAATAAGTACATTCAATCTTACAAAATTAGTTCTGCCAGAGAACTACATACATGTAATCGTTCATTAAAGGATTTTCCAAAAACCTACTTGCATACTAAAGCTATACAGACTTTACATACGAATACACAAGAAGTGCATCTTCGCTAATCAAGATAGTGTTTTCTCACTTCACGAAGGCGTATTTTAAAAATTCCATTGGGTATTCTATGGGTTTTAAATGTTTATAAGATGCATGAAAACTTCATTCATTTTCTTGACAGTCTCAAGCAAGTGAAGTTAATAATGAAATCTTTATAGGGGGCCAAACCTTGCAAAATGGCAAAGTTTTAAAGCGATCGTAAGTATATAGGAAATATTGCCTGACCGATTAGCGAGGTAAAACTAAGAAAAGCCTTGTAAAAAGCTTGTAAAATGAGTTCACTATCAGCATCCTCCATTTTGTATTATATTTAAAAATTCTATTGGGTATTCTATGGGTTGCATGATGCATGAAAACTTCATTCGTTTTCTTTACAGTCTCGAACAAGTGAAGTTAATAATGAAATCTCTATCGGGGGCCAAACTTTGCAAAATGGCAGTTTTAAAGCGATCGGAAAAGTGTAGAAAATATTGCCTGACCGATTAGCGAGATAAAACTAAACGAATGAGATAAATTCTCAGTTTAAGGAATATAGCTGTATAACACAGAATATAGAATCATAGCTGATAACACAGAACAACACTGGAACGCAAAATTTTCAGACCATCTCCGTCACACGGGAAGGAAAGAACCGTTTGGAGGCAGAGGATTAGGCAGGTAGGTAGTGTACCAAGGGACTTATTAATCTAATGTTTGATAGAGAAGTGAAACATTTAGTTGCAAGTGCGTGTGTTTGGGGGGGTTGGCGTTGACAGAACAGATGGGCGTTTCTGCGCGTGTCCCTTCGTCGCGGATCGAACCGGTTCGATACAGAGAGCATCCCCAGATGAGGAGGCGCGTTTCGCGATTCATCGATCAAACGTGCGGTTTCTCTGCGATCGGCGCGGTTGCGTCAGAGAGCGTTTTCATACCGTGCGATGTTGCGGTTTGTTTTCGCGGTTGCGTCGACTCGCGCGCGTCTGACGCCAATACGCGTTTGAGCGCGAATGACGCAGACGAGTAGGCCCTCTCCCTTCCCTCTCCCTCCTCTTTAGCCGCCTCCTCCTCCTCCTTCTCCCGTTCTCCCGACGCGGCACGCGATACACCCTGTACCGTAACTAGCGTACGCAATTATCGATTGTCACTTTTGGGGCACTGTCAAATTTGTCAATAGACGGTCGTTTGGGTATGTACATATGTATGTACTGACCCGATGAAAAATTCAACGCGATGTCGTAGAAGAAAATTGGGACAGGAATACAGTACAACGGTGCTCGCCAAGTGAGCTGTTTTTGGGTGTAAACCTTTTTTTCGACTAATAAAGGACGAATACTAGTCAAGAAATTGATCTTGTTCTCGCATCTTTTCAAAGGAAAGGATGATTACTAACAAAATTAAATTAAAATTATAAAATAGAAAAAGATCAGTATATCAGTAGCTATTAAAATATATACAATATATTCATTCATAGTTTTGGACCATTGTGTCATTACAGGAAGAACCTAATGCGCCACAATGGCCTACAATATAATATAATATATTTTATATATAACTAGCTGAACCCGGCATGCGTTGCAACGCCACAATAACGCATGCAATTCCCGTTCCCATTTGTCGGAAAAACGCAGGTAGCGAACTCGTTGGTCGAGACGCGAAAACATTTGAAATTATAGCGTTGCAATGACACCCATTCCCGTTTTTTCCGTTTCCGTTCCCGTTTTTTTTCACAGTAATCTTCCCGGACATGCATACAACAAATCCTAAAAGTTCCATCGTAATTGGTTCAGTGGTTTAGGAGCCTATTCGAGACACACACAGACATTCATTTATATATATATAGATATAATATATTTTATTATATCTAATATATAATTTCGAAAGAAACTTTGTATGTCAGTATGTTTGTAAGTATTTTTGGTTGGGAACTTCGTAAACAAAACAAAGTTTCTATGACGACGATTCAATTTTTTTTTTCGATTCAAATAAATTTAATAAAAAAACAAATGAATATTTATTATTATATTCGCCAGGTTTAAGCTGTTAATATTACAAATACTGAGCGAAGCCGGGTAAAACAACTAGTATAATATATTTTGTGAACATAATTTTGTAACAATAAAAAGCATTTAAAAAAAATACTTTTTTAATATTTAGCTGCCAGCAGGGATGTTCGTTTTATTTAAAAATAATACTCTCAAAAGAGCCGAATAGGTAAAAACAGGTAATAATGTTTATTACGGACGGACAGGCCGATATCGTTAAATGTAAGTACAAGCCTAATTATAAAAGTATGTAGGTATAAAGTCCAGTGGTGTGCGGTGAAATTCTCCCTGTTTTCGTCGCACAATCTTACTTACATGTGTGCAAGCAAAACACAATAGGATGCGGTATGACGTCACAGCATCCTCTTGTATCCTACTCGCGCAAATGTTAATAAAGTTGTGCGATAGAAACAGAGAAATTTCCACCGCACGCCACTATAAACCTCCCAGACAGAAAAATAAAAGGCAAACGACAGATCTGATCTAAAATGTTTAACACGAAAATATCGACATTGTTATTGATTTATTTTATTCCAATTCTTAGTACTTGTTTATTTATTTTATTAAATCTTGAAAATCAATATATTTTATCTTGAAAATCCCTATCAACTGCATCTATAGAATAAAAAAATAGGCCAATAGGATAATACTGGAAAAATGAACTACGTCCAAATATATGTATATAGCTCGCGTGGCGACCAATGCAGTATAATGAGCCAGTATTGTATTTGCAGTAGTATTCGCTAAAATGAGGCTGTCTGTTAGTCGAAACCAGTCGTAAAAAAATATTTTTTAAAAACTATTTTGTTTTATATTCCTTCAATAGTGCGAACTGTAAAATGATCTGTTTCGTTGGTATATTTGTAGAAGGTTTACATATATTAGTTTCGCTTGGCCCAATGTTATTACAGTATGTAGTCTTCGACGATTGTACAAGTTAGATTTTCAGTATCAAATGGAGATAATTTCATTATTTTAACAATATTTCATTATTTTATTATGATCTTGTTAAGTATTTCTATCTTCTTAATACTTTATGTTTATAATATTTATAGTGTTGTTAAGTAATAAAAAAATTGAATAAAATCTGACAACCGGAAATAGAACTTTTGTCTTGTGTAAGTTTCCCTAAATTTGCGCTCAATTTGTATTTAAAACGCTCTCATAGCTGGTATGTGTGAACCTGTATGTATTTCTATAATTTATGTATGTATTCCATTATCGAATTTTGTCTTTTATACTTCTTATATTCCTCAAATACATAGAATCAGTCATGGATTGGTCACATCCAATGTTTTCTTGTTCATAACTACTTGTTGAACAGATTGATTGAAGTGCATTGCTTAAATATAATTTTATTTCTGATGTACATATGTACCTATATGTATGTTAGAATGACATTACAATTTCACTGACTCAAGTAATGAGTACGGATGTAACAATAGAATTACAAATTCACTTTTTAATGTTAGTGAAATTATAATTTCACTTGTGAAAAGCGTCAGAAGCGTAAAAAAATCAGTTAGGGGTGAATGTAAAAGCATCATTCGGATCGTCGTAATCATACATTTTATTTTCATAGTACGTACATAATATCAATTAATTATTGAATCATAAAGAATTCTATAAAATAATCTTAAGTTGGTATTTCACTATCATCCAAATGTCAAAAATTATGATTTCACTAATAGAGGCCAATGAATATGTAATTTCAGTAGTAAAAGATATAACTATACCCAATGAATGTTTAACTGGATATACATTCACTGAAACGTCAGTGTAATTATGATTTCACTGCTGTTAAAATTCAACTCTAACATATACATTATGAAGTCTTTTAGACCAATCTGTACACGTGAACATCCTTTTTGATACCGATTTAGTATCACCCCAAGATCTACGTTCATCCTCTCCTACGACTCATATTCTTTTCTATTTATTTCCGCTTAGCGTTTGGCGGTAAGCTATTACGAGTACGTAACGTTTATTATATTGAATGAAAAATTCGTTCAAACAAACAAAATTTAAGGAAACTCGCAAATATACATATGTACTTCAAGAAATAAAATATATGTATGTACTTCAACATGCGAACTGAAAGGGGGGACTTGTTCCTACGAGCTGAAATGCATTCTCAATTTCGGATAATTTAAAAACGACAACCTTTTCCATACAACTTATGCATATACACATTAAATTAGCAAACCGTTAATATGAAGTTTTATCATCAGGTGTTCTCATTTATTTTTCGTTTGACTGAAAAAGTCGCATTGTATTCTATAGGTTTACCAGTATGCAGAATGTGTATGTGTCATTGCTAGAGATCGGCGGTCGAGTTGCCGCCATAAAATAACAATAGACCTCTCCATTGTCCGAGAAAGCAGAAGAGCAAAAAAATGGTTGACAAAATAAATTGGCAATAGTGAACCACTTTTTTAGCCGTCGATACAGTGGCGTAGCTACCGCGCCCGCAGACCCCGCAATGCGGGGGGGCGCCGAGACTTGGGGGGCGCCACAAAGCGGCACGCCTTTTTCACTGATTTTTTAATTTGTTCTGTAATTTCTTTGTAATATATTTTTTTAAAACCTCTCTTATATTTCAATCTATTTGCATCTCGTTTTATTGTATGTCAAAATATAATAATGTACATACATTATTATATTTTTAAGTCATCCTCATTGTGTTTAATATTTGTTTATTTGTTGAATACACAAGTATACCACAGTGTCTTCACAGGTCACTCCAATATGACACTGTGGCCAGAGAATGTAATTGATCTATGCCAATAAGGCTGGAAGACTGCCTTCTTTTTCCATCTTTTGAACATCAGTGCCATTTTTCAACCTATTTGCTAAGAATTCTCTCTTATTCTTGTATATATTTTTTCAATGTGTTAAAACAGTAAAACAAAATTGTATGAGATGGAAAAACTAATAAAATTTACAAATTTATAAATTTTTCGCTGTCAACATTAACAGGTGGGAAGTTTTTAAGAAAGATTCACCATCAGTTACTTTATGTTTAAACAGATTGTGCACTGCTTGTTGATCGTCCAGATAAAACTATTAATGCACTTCGATATATACATAAAAATAATGTATGAATTATTAATTTGAAAAGTATTTTTGCTGTAAGAAAATAGTATGAATATATGGGGGGGGGGGCGCCTTAAAATATTTTGCGGGTGGGCACCTGTAATTCACGCTACGCCACTGCGTCGATAGATGTAAGAATAAGACTAAACATAAGTTTTCGTCATTTCCAACGAGATGACGTACTTACACTGTATCAATGAAGGGTCTAGATTTTTGTAATGAGTATGTTTTCAATTGTGGTTTTTCGTGTGATATAGTAGTTTTTTTGACTACAAAACGTTTAACAAAAAATTGAAAGGACGATCAAAATTTATGACATGACGACAAATTTCCAGTTAATGCATGTGTGTGATTGTATGTACGTAGTAAGTAGGTGGTATTTTTAAATCTCACTGTATTGAGCGTAAAATTCCGAAGGTCAAAATGGAAACCCCTTCCCCGGTATATGGGTGAGTCGAAGAAATACGAGAACAGCCGAAAGATGCCGAACGATATCTACCGTTATTACGTTCGATGGACGAGACTCGGCCGTCTGAACTTTCTGTCGCATCCGCTCAAAAAAGAAAACTGTAAAATTGTTGAAAGACTTTTTTTCGAAGAAATACAGACACTTGTGCAGACATCGTTCCATACATGATATAAATATATAATGCGTATTCGGTGGGGTGATGACCGATTAGTACACATGGACAAGTATAATACATGGTAAAATTTCCTATTCAGTTTATTTGGTGAAACTTTTATCGAAGTGAATATTTTAAATTACCATAGATAAACCGTTACATCAAGAAAAATGGTAATCGCCAGAACTAAATATTCCTCTTTCCTCAAACGACTTCTCAACTAAATATAGGCCGTTTGAAGAGGATCAAAAGTAATTCGCAAGGATAATTTGATATTCCCACAAGTCAACGTTTCTTAATCACTTTATCCAAAATTTTATATTCAGATACCACACATCTAGATGATTTTGATTTTTACAACGAAAAATTCGTTTTTAACCCATTGAATGCTGACCAACGCAGATCGGCGTTTTGCCAACAGTGATGGGCCTGAAAAACGCTGATAGGCGTCGTATTTTGAGCATGTACAAAGTAAACAAGAATACTACCCGCTAAGCCTTTCCAGGAAGCATTGAAAATAGTGTATTGAACATGGGTCGTATAAACCGTGTCATTCATTTGTCAACGTTTATTAAGACTGGTTTACACCGGAATTTCTGAATTTATAACCATAGCAGAATTTCCCAATGGAAATCCCTAACTGCTGAGTATTTTAGATTGTGGCTTGGCATTTAGATTGTGAGCATTACATTTTAACAACAATGAAGAAGATGGAACTAGTTTTGGAAAAATACAATTAATCGACTTCTTTTGTTTATTTTATATTACTGCAAGATATATTAGAGAGTCTAAGCACACCTTTACAAAACTAGAAATCCTCGGAAATAGTTATCTGTGGTAGTGATCTAGGTTTTGTTTGGATTAGTTAAAAAATTTATACCTGCTTTTTATTGGATTTCTAAATAATTATAGTTGGAAATGTTGGCGAAATTTTCAGCGTGGCGGACTTTCAACAGAAAAGACGTCAGCACTCAAAGGGTTAAATAACGTTACACTCTGCGTGGGCCTAAAATGTGATGATTTATTACGAAGAGGATAAGGCAAAAAGGGATAGAAAATGTAACGTCACTAAATTAACTATCATGATTATAGCCAGCAGCATAACTCAGGGGTTGCGTTAATTCCAACCACCAAGAAGTTCCCAGGGTCAAGCCCTGGGTTGACTTCGATTGAAGAAAATTTATTCTGAGTATTTCTGTAGTACTGCTGGTGAGACTTGGATATTTGTGACTCCAAGTTGATCGTTTCCTATCAGAGTTTGTCAATTTATTTGATTTCATTGCTGAAACTGTTCCTCATCAAATTGGCAAAAACAATCCTACTTTCTATTTTTCACCACTACTATTTGAATAAGATTTCAAATTTAAAATCTATAAATATATATGTATGTACTAGTTTAATATCATAGGTGTTGTTCTGGGGTAAAACCCGTAATGGCATCATGGTAAAATATATATTAAAAATAGAAATATCCAACATAAATTTTCAGCAAATGAAAAGATTCAGTACTATGTTCATTCAATGTGGCTATTGCTCATAAACAAACATGAATCTTGGGCCTTATTAACGTCATACACTATACCTCGAAGGAAGTATCCTAATGGGATTAAATGATGCATCTCCAAATTCACTACACTTTTCATATTAGAATAATGCTCAGTTAGACTTAAGCTTGTAAATTTTAATTTTATTTAGATTTAAAAAAAAAACTATCAGAATAATTGCTAAAAAGTGTTGAAAAACAGTGAAAAATCTCCTTGTCCTCATTTTAATCTCATAACTAGACAGCAGATGATGATTAGGGATGAACATGAATTCAGCGCTGTTGGAACGTGTATTGTTATTTCCCATTGCCCTAATGTGTATCCGTCCCTTAATCACAACATTGTTTTAGAGCCCGGCCACATCGGGTGACTTGTGGGCAACTCTGTGGGTGACTTTGTTGCAAGTGCAGTTATATGGAGCATGCCACAACAGACAACTCACAGGTTGCTCAAGTCGTAAGTCACCCAGCTGCCAAGATCCGTTGGCGGCGTTGGGTCTGGTCACGGTGATTTCATTATCTTAAGCAACTGTTACAATCAGTCAAAATGTATATCATTGTATTGAATGGGTGCCACACTAGGTGATTATTTGCCGGCGAAAACTCTATATTGAAAAAACTATTAGCATGTGTGGCTGCATCGTCACATATTGAGAGGATTTTTGGTCGCTTCTGGTTGCCTGAGTTGGGTGACCAAGAGTGACCACGAGCAACTACGCTTAGGCTACAAATTCACTCACAGAGTTGCCCTCAAGTTACCTGATGCGGTCAGGCTCTAGGGGTTTCCATTAAGATTCTTAATTGATCCAATTCAGTATGTACATGCATATGTTCCTCAAATTATTTTTTCCATGGATGGCCCAACAATCAATTTTATTAATACGTATGTATGTATATGTACATGTATGTAATTATTTTGTTGGGGCAGAGATATGAGGTCTAAAATAAAATTTCTAAAAACAAATCTACAAAATATACAAAGTAACTTACTGTACTTGCTAAGTCAGCTATTGCATCGGGTGGAGCTGTTGTTGAAGGAGGCACTAAAGGTTCTGGACTGAGATCTCTCGCACCCGAATCCCATTCCCAAAGTTCTTGTTTGCCTATATAATACATAATATATTTATCATATTGTATGTGTGTACATATGTACATACATATAATAAGTGGAATATAAATTTTCGATCCGAATTAAAATAAATATTGTATACTAACTGAAACTGTTTCCACTGTTGCTAGCTGATGCTGGTATGTCTTGAGAAGATTCTCCTCCACTATGGGTTGTGTCTGCTATTTTTAATGCTTCGATTTGACACCTAAATAATTATAATTAATAATTAAAACATATATCAAATTTTAAATATATGAAAGAATTTGAAAATAAACCTAAGAGCTTTGCGGCGACTGAGAAAATCTTTGTAAGATACCCTTCCACTGCGATCAGCACCAAGCTCAGTAAGAAGTTCTTGTACACATTGACCAAGTTCGAGCTCTTGGCAAACCATTTCCAAATCAGAACTAATAAAGAAATTGTCACAGTAAAAATATTTACACTTTTCAGATTCACATTGACAAATAAAAACAACAGTATAATTTTACCCAAAGTATAATATCTATCTTTACAGAAGTATTATGTATGTATATTTAGTAGGTTTTTGAGTTTTTGTGGTAAAGCTGTTTTCAGAGTAATTGATGCAAGAAAATAAATGCATTTGTAAAAGTTTTTGAAAATTGAAGAGAATTTTATATCTTATTTTAAATGTGCTGTATCTGCTGTACGAGATCTCCATTTTCATGGAGTATTATATATTAAAAAACTAAGAAAAACCTTGTAAAAATTACCACTTACACGAAAACCATGTGAAGAGGTATGTAAAAATGACTTATTGTTAAAAATTCGTGTGTGAGTCTGTGTATGTATGTATATTAGAGATAATTCGAACACTGTTAATCCTATCACATTGAAACTTGAATCATGTACATATGTATGTTGAAACATGTGTAGAGAACCCTCTATAACCATAACTGTTATGTATATAGTATTAAGTGAAATTTGTTTTTAATACTATTTATATTTTTCAAATATATATAATAGATAAAGTGGTAGGTTGAACAAGTATGATTTTTAAAATAAAAAGCTCAATAAGAGTTCTGGCATTTTTTTGATAAAGAAGCACTATTATCATTAATAATAGTATTAGTACTAATATTAATTACTACTGTATATGTAGGTAAACGTTAAAAATTTTTTTCTAAAATTTTAAACTTTGTATCATTGTAGGTGAAATAAGTTTTATATTAAAAAAAATAATATTATCTACTTCGCAAATTTAGATGTTCATTTAATTCCATATTATACAAGAAGATATTAAGTTTCATACAAACCTATCTATATATCCATCGCCATTGTAATCACATGCTTGAAATAGCTTCCGAACTCGTTCTTCATCTGCTATTGAGCTAGTTTCACTCAAAGAATCATCAAATGGCATTCCTGACATATTTAATCTGTCAACAGACAATAATAAAGGCTACTTTCAAGAATTTATGTCGGCATGTATTTATAATTTAGTAAATATCGCAAGACTCCAGAAATTCACTAAAAAAAATGCTAAAGTGAATTCAAAATGTATTATAATACTGTGAGAATAATTATTGTGACTAAGTTAAATCAAAAATTCTATATTAGTTACAATTTTTTGTCAACTACCGCTAGCCTAGCCCTTTGTTTACAACCGTCATCTTGACAGATCAGCCGCCATCTCACCACATTTTAAACATAGCACCAAATTTTATAGCCATGCTAAGCTAAGAAATAAAAACGGTAAACAGATTATTTCACACATTGCGATCGGGCACACGACAATCGTTGCCACGATAATCGTGAATACAGAATATCTGGCACTTGAGTTCTCATTAGTATGATAGTTCGCGTGTTTAACTCTCGATGGATGGGATTTTCGGGTGCCAGATGTTCCGTGATCGAAGTTTTAGTGACGTGTGTGAGATCGCATTGTGCGGAATAATCATGTACCAGCTCTAAGCCACGTTGGTTTACCGCTGTTTCACTTCCGTCCCGCCTGTCGTGTGTACAACGGTAAATGGGCTACGTAAAAAAAGTGAATCGCTACCAGGATAAACGCGAATCGATCGAATCGGTCGAACCGTTATGTCTTTATTTAGGGCCGGGCCGCACCGTGCAACTTTGTCCGCCAACTAGTTGCACGACACGAAAAAATGTATGGAAATGTGTGCGACAAACAAGTTGACGGGTGTGGCATGTCCCATCTACCTGCATGATTTGGTCTGGTCGCCGTCAACCAAGTCGCTCGCAAGTCGCACGGTACGGCCCGGCCCTTTAGACAAGATATGTTGAGGAAAAGTGAACGAACGACTCATTGAAAATAGTGATTTGCTCAACTGTAACTTAATTAGTTAAATATGTTTAACAAACTAATTGAAGAACGACACGACACATTCATAACGTTTTCATTTGAAAATTACCTCGTATTTATTGACGTGTTTTAGGCGCTAATTTTTTTGCAACATCTATGTATATATTGCATACTTCGCACACGCTACCCACCGTCATATATGCATATAAATATTTGTACATTAAGGTGACCATTCATACTGGCTTTGCCAATACAGTACTGGTTTTACCAGTACAGTACTGGTTTTTTGAGTATTTATCCTGACAGAATCTTTGGGATGGGCCTGTTTATAAATATTGAAATTGATTTTTTTCAAGTATAATAGAATTTAGAAACATATTTTTGATAACAAAATTCCTGGATTTGTATCATAATATGTAAAATAGTGCCCCAATCAGGCAGATACAATGGATGCATATGTATGTACGGTAAAGGTATTATTTCGCACATTGCGATCGCGCACACGACTATCGCTGCTATGAAAATGGCGAATACAGAATATCTGGCACTCGAGTTCTTGTAAGTATGATAGTGCACGCGAGAAGCTCTCGATGGATGGAATTTTCGGATGCCAGATGTTCCGTGATCGAGATTTTAGTGACGTGTGCGAGATCGCTCTGTGCGTAATAATCACCGAACTATTATATTTAAAGATTTAAGTTCGAGGTCTCGACAAAAGCAACTAGACTAATTTTAATATGTAATATTTGATATTCAAAAATTTTAGGCTAATTATACAGGTTCGTGACTTTTAATTGATATCCGTCTCCGAATATTACACAATATTTCTTGTGCATTTTTTTAGTTTTGAAAGGCCATATCAAAACAATTTACGATGTTTACCTACAAGATATGAAAAAATATACATCAATAATTATGTATGCGATCTTGAATATGATTGCCTACTCATTTCTTTGAATTTTTGATTATTGTAAATTGAGAAACCGGTTTTAATATCTCAATATGGAATGTAAGAGTTGGACTGGTTTATAATGTAATATAAATATATTATACCTATTTGGATTAAGCAAGATTTTTAAATATGCACTTCCTAAATTGAAATACATATATTATATTATACGTATCCGTATACAACAATTATTAAAAATAAATTTGAATTTTTAAATTTGGAAACGAAATAAATAAATTTAGTTTTTAATTCAAATTTACCGTATTACATTGACATATTTTATTTTGTTAACCATAAGAACGTGATAATGCAATGTTATTGGATATACACAGTGGCGGCTCGTGGATATGATAATTGGGGGTGCTGTGGTAGATTAAAAATCAGTTAAAGTGCATATCAATTATATTTAATTAAAAATAATAACAATAATGAGATAAACCTATTTCAAAACAAAATACATCCGTCTATTTTTGCTATTGGCAAATTTGTCTATAACTTTTTCATTAAAATTTTTCTCATCATATCTTTCTCTATTGAAAGCATAAATAAAGTTGTCAATCTCTCTTGACTCATTGTGTTTCTGAGGTAAGTTTTGATTCTATTTGTAGAAAAACATCGCTCAGGTTTTGCAGTTGTCATCGGAGTGGTAATCAAAATTTTTAAGAGCTTTGTCAATTCTTTAAGAACATCGCATAAGTTATTTAGCATGGATAAATTTTAATATTATTGAAGCCATTTTCTATTGAACTGTTTATATTATTGAAGCCATTTTCAGTCCAGACTGAATCTCCGCCCATTAATAATTTTCTTGGGGGTGCTGCAGCGCCGCAGTGTATATGAACGAGCTGCTAATTCTTCTCACTAAGTTAATTCTTCATTTATCGATATTTCGTAAATAAAGTAAAAATAGTAATAGCTTTAATAGTAAATTGTACATATGACTTCGTTTATAGCTTTAATACCAGAGAAATATAATATTAATAGAAGTGGCTTTAGGTGTTCGTTTGTTGTCAAGTGACATTCTGTCCACGGACAGATCTAAATATTTTTTTATTTTATTTATTTTATTTTTACATATATACCAGGAAGGCCTTACAGGTAAACCCCAATGCGCCTTCCTGGCCAATTACAAATTTACAAATTACAATTCAGCATTTTTTTTTGTATAAGTCACTGAATTACGAGACACTAAAACTCGTAAATCAATGGGACATCTATTAATTTGTACACAAACTTATTTATTGTAAATTAATTAAAAACAAATTATAGGTGACATATCGTATAGGAGGGATTTTTAGCCAATTTTTTTTCCGGGAACCGTTTCAACAATGAAATCAGAGAAAATTGGCAAACTCTGATGGGAAACGATCAACCTGAAGTCACAAATCCAGGTCTAACCAACAGCATACTCTGAAAAATCCATTTTCATCCGAGGGCCACAATAAACAACATGGGATACATTTTTATAAGTAAATTGATCCGATTGTATTCCATGCGATGTAGCGTATTTATAGAGACTTACCGCGTAAAATTGACAA
This sequence comes from Arctopsyche grandis, assembly GCF_051622035.1. Lineage (NCBI taxonomy): Eukaryota > Metazoa > Arthropoda > Insecta > Trichoptera > Hydropsychidae > Arctopsyche > Arctopsyche grandis. Next base: position 18,878,419 of record NC_135357.1, read on the forward strand.
CAAGTATTTATTCGTAAGGGCCCCTCTATTCTTATTACATCTCTCTGTTTAATACCCAATACAATTCACACTTACTTATACTAGGTCAAATAGAGTGGGCGAGGCCTTATACACAATTTATTGAAATATTTTTGAAAATACATATATATACAAGTACATATATACTAGTACTTAAATATATTTGTCCAATTCACCCCTGTTATGCTCTGCGAGATTTTGAGGAAATCCGCGTATAGTGACAGTGCACACTGTATCACTAGTATGTGTATTTTAGTGCGGATCGTCTCTTCGGTCGGATGTGATCAGACAGATTGAGACGCAAAAATCTTTAAAATACGGACATAGTTTAGTTTTGATTGGTTATTGAAATGAGTCTTAAAGTTTACCTTTTGTTGTCTATTAATATTTTATGTCTACGCTTTGCTCATACACAGACATGTAAGTTTATAGAGTACCATACCAAAACCTATGTGGTGCCGTTATTTGTCATAGTTTGTATAATGCAATGCAAGAAGTGTGATCTAATTGTTGTATAGGTTCACGTGTAATTATTTTAAAAGTTAACAAGGTAAATCTCAACTGGTGTTTGCCTGTTTGCGAATAAATATTTTTTTTCTGAGAAAGAAATTTGTGAATAATTATTAATTACAAATCAACGTTTTTCACATTTGGTCACCTTGAAATTTGAGGACAACTGACCACAAATGTTGCTGCAAATGTATATACATATTCACATATATGTATGTATATATATCACAGTGAAATTATATTTCAAGTGAAAATATATTTTCACTGACATCATAACCAGTTACATTTTCAGGGTTGGTTTTATTCATTTAAGATTAGATTGTTAGGGCTGTTATTATTTAAGGGTTAGGATAGGCTAGGTTAAGTAAGGGTTGGCGCTATTAATTTAAGATTGGGTTATTAGGGTTAAATTTATAGAGTTTTTAAACGTTGTAAATTAATTGTTTGATACATTTTCATTGGTGAAAATATATTTTCACATGAAATATGCTTTCACTATAACATATACATATATATACATATATATGTATGTATGTATGTACATATTGTTGCAAATACATTTTATATACTCGCAAATCGATGCAACCTTTTTAAACATTTAAAACAACTGCTATGACGTGTTATGTTGAATGTGAAAGTTTTCGAAAACTTTTATATTGTCAAGTATATAAAAGTGACATCATTTTTGATTATTTTTCCTTGTTAATAGTTATATATATAAATAAGTTTTGATTTGTTTTCCTTGTATGTTTAGAAATGGTCTTCTAGAAATATACATACTAAGATTTCATCTTCATGTGATCATAATCAAAAATAACATTTTAGTGCAAATAATTAATTGCATCAGAATTTTTTTTATGATTTTAGCAAATTTACCAAGAGTTAATTGTGTGGATAGATATAGTGGTAGAAGGGGTTTGTGTTCATACTACAATAATTGTTTTTATGCTCAAGTTTTATACGAATATCAACGAATCACACCAACAATTTGTGGATATATATGTGGGTATATTTTTTAATTTTTTTTTATCTTATTAAAATTAAATATAACCTGTATTTTAAACACTTTTTTAGCATCATATCCTATAGTTTGCTGTCCAAATACTGACCAAAATTCTGCACAAAAACCAACAAATAATGGGGATTTCACATTTCCGGAGAATTCAAATGATACTCCAAATAAAAATCCAGGAAATACAATAAGAACAAGTGAAAGAAGTAATTTTTTTATTATATTATACAATTTACTATTACTTTACTTGAAGTACTATTATTAAATACCCGGCTTCACTCGGTGTTTGTAACATAAACAGCTTAAACATGGCAAAACAATCTAATAGTAAACATTCATTTGTATTTTTATTAAATTTATTTGAATCGAAAAAAAATAATATTTGACGATATCTATGTCGTCGTCATAGAAACTTTGAGTTTTTCGATGCTCCCAACAAACCTTTAAGCCTTACATACATATATGTATATACAAACTCTTTCGAAATTATATATTATATATTACATATATAAGTATAATAAGTGCATGTGGTGACTAGTCACCGGACCCAGAAGGTGCCGCGTATTGTTCAAAGGTTGTAAATGCTTTGTTAAAGGTTTGCCGAACCTTTTTTACAAAGGATTTACAACAATGGAACAATGGATAGCACTGTGACTATCCGGTGTCTAGTGATGAAATACATATGCACTTTGAGTATCAGATCATTCATTCCATAAATTATATACATATATGTATGCAGTGATGTGCTGCTTAAATTCTATCAACCAGCTCGCACCTTGGCAAACACCCCCCTTCCCCATTTTCATACATTTTTTTTTCAAATTAAACAGAAAAATTACATTACAAAATTATTTATTTTACATTACATAAATTTATGGAGGCGTAGGGGAATGAATCGACGGAGTGTTGTACACACGACTATTTATTATTTATATTGATAATTAAATAAAAAAAATGTAAGAACTAATTCTCCGAACCAAAATTATTTTTAGCAACCAGCTTGATAGGGTCGGTGAAAACCCATAGTAGCACATCGTGCATATATGTACATATCATTATAGTTTATCTCCCACTGCTACATGTATACATTATATTTTTTCCTCGCTATTGTGCATTTTTTCCCTAATAAATATGATATTTTTCCTTGTTCATATTTTAAGAATAAATTTTCTCTTTTGCTGTTATTATGTAAATATACATATTGTAAATTAGCTTATCACCAACATTTTTAATTTATTTTTTTAAGTATGTACGTACATGTAAAGTAGGATTTTGTCAGGATTAATTGATGGTATTTAATAGGATTTAGAGAGTGTCAATAAATTTTTTTATGAAATCAATCGCCAAAAAATATTTTCATTTGTACTTTTTATAAAGTTTTTTATTTTTTACTGGCACGATATGAGTATGTACATATGTACATATATATGTATTGTATTATATGTATACACGAACTTTTTTTTTCACAAATTCTTAACATGGTTATTAAAATTCATTTAAATAATAAAATCCAGCTTTCTTTTCTAACAAAGCTTTTGAAGAGGTTGAAAAATTTCTGCCGCTTTTCTATTTCTTCTATGGTTTTGGGGGAGTGTCATAGCCCTCTGCCCCCTCCCTGATTTAGTTCACCATACATACAAGTACTATATTGTAGAATCAGTAAATAGCCCACAACGTATATGTATGTAGATAGAGAGAAGTTGATACTATGAAAACTACAAATGTTATAAAAATAATAAATTATATATTTACAGAATGTAACCAATACAGTTCCAATATAATTCATAGAGTACAAGCAGTGACATTAACTGCAAATCCAGAAACTTTGACGCCAACTCTATCTAATTGTGATTATAAAAATCCACTGATTGTGGGTGGAGAAGAAGCCAGAATTGCTGAATTCCCTCATATGGTGAACGTGATTTATATAATACACACACATGTGTTTTATTTTGTTAACTTAACTAATTGACATTAATTAATATATCTTTATTTAAGGCTGCCATTGGCTGGCAAAATGCAGCAAATGATTATGATTGGCTGTGTGGTGGATCTTTAATTAGTGAAAATTTTGTATTGACTGCAGCTCACTGTACTCATCAAAGAGGCATAGCAAAGTAAATATAATTTTAACTAAAATTGATTACTTCACAATGTATTCGTATTTTAAATATTTATGTGGGTAAAAGAAAAGCGGGTACATATGTGTGAAATCATCTACCACTTAAGAAATTAACACTCAAAACTTCATATAATGTATTTTAAATAAATAAAAAAAAAATCATTCAAATTCAAATTTACATTGAAATGCATTATTTGAAGTTATTTGATATTCAATTACATACATACATATGTATGAAAGTTTTCCTATGGAATTTTTAAAATTTTAGTCCTGAACCAAGTATTGTCCGTGTGGGTGATCATAATTTGAAAATGGATAACGAAGGAGCGTATCCTCAAAACATTGAAATTGATGGTATTTCTCAACACCCAAACTACCAATATCCATCGAAATACAACGATATTGCATTGTTGCGCTTAGCATCTTCCGCCAGGTGAGGCTATGTAAATAGCATTTATTTTATTTTGCATAATAATCAATTAAACACACAATTTTATCGTACAAAAATCGTTTCCGCGTGTTGGAGTATATTTTGATATCATCTTTTCAATTTTGCATACTTGCATGAAGGTATATATTGCTATAGAAATTCAAAAATATTGTATATATTTTGAATGATATGTATGTATTCAGTGCCGGTTTTAGGGGGGAGGGGGCTGGGTCGGGCGACGCCCGAGGGCGCCAAATAAGTTAGGGCGCCATTCATAGCGCCAAAGGCGCTTTAAAATTTAAACTTAGAGCGCCAAAGGCCTTATATAATTTTAGATTAGAGTGCCAAAGGCACCTTTACTTTCTAAACTCAAACATTTGTACTCGGCAAATTCTATTCATTGAGTGAATGCGCATTTCCTTCGCATTAACGTTACCCTGTGGCAACCACAATTTAAATCTTGTGCTATATGACGCTCCGAAATCTTCTGTAACATGGCAAACTTTTTTCGATATTCTCCGAAAATTGTTTACACTATGTATTTTCAGCTTCAATATATCGCTGGAAGATTCTAGCTGATTACGTACAATTATATTCCTAAAAAAATTATTTTAGATTCGAACAGTTAAACGAAAATTTAAAGATGTGGCGTTTTTTGTATTTTGTAAACAATCTACTGGAAAGAGCCGATCTTCAAATTAAGCTCACCGTGAATTCAAAATCTGATATTATTAGCAATGAACTTATCAATTTAAAAGCCTTTCTTTCAAATAAAGTTCAAGGTAAAATTAATCCTCATTGTATTAAATTTTATAAAACAGCATACTTTAAAATAACTATATCCAAACATTTGGGTTGATATGCTTTTGCTGACACTGCCTGAAACTGTAGCAAGGTCCCAAGCCCAGGAGAAGGAGGATGGTAATCTATTATTTTAGAAAAGAAATAATTTTTTAAGGATGTTTAGAAAAAATTGCCCAAGGGCGCCAATTGGATGTAAGGCCGGCACTGTATGTAAACGTCTACTTCCTCTATTATGTACATACTTCAAAAATAAGCGCCCAAACTGTCTTAATTATTACATAAGCATATATACCAAATTTTTCAATAGATTAAATAAATTCGTGCGTCCGGCATGTCTTTGGCAAGAAACTCTCACAGATAATCAACCACTGATAGCAACAGGATGGGGCAAACTTGGAAATCGTAAGTTAATTTGAATTATTTGCAATAAAATATAATTGAATAAAATGATTTTAGCATATAACATATTTTTATGCAGATGATGAATCTGCAGACGTTTTGAACAAAGTAACTGTAAAAGTAATCAATCATGATTATTGCTCGGGACTATTTCCCAAGAATAATAGAAAATTGCCAAAAGGTATTGTAGATGAGCAGTTATGTGCAGGGGATTTAGATGGCGGTAAAGATACTTGTCAGGTAAACATTAAATTTTGAAATCAAATCAAATATTATAGTGAGTAATTAGGACAAAGGTTTTAACACATTTTTTAAACTTTCTTATTTTTTTAGGGTGATTCTGGTGGGCCACTGCAGTTGACTAAAAAGAATGGATGTATCTTTTATATTGCAGGTATAACATCATTCGGAAAAAGTTGCGCAGCTGTCAATAGTCCCGGTATATATACAAAAGTAAGCAAGTATATAACATGGATTGAAAGTATAGTATGGCCTGGTGAATAAAATTTATTTTATCAGTACAAAAAATTACGTTTTTTTAATGAATTAAATAGTTTTAATGATGTTAATTTATTTTTTTAATCTATTATGACAAATAAACATATAAATAAACACTACGTATTTTTATTACTATAAAATACTGCTCGAAATCTTTGTAATGAAATTTTTAAGAAATAAAAATTAATTTTGTTTAAATATTGTGTACTTTTAGTAATTAGAATAAAATTGTCGATAACATGTTATTCGTGGAATCCTTAAGGTCATCGATAAGATGGAGTTTATCGAACTTGCAGAGATGGCAAGCTAATTCAGTGCTACGGTACTCAAGCTGCGGGCCCCCAGGGAACATGGGCCCTTTGCTAAACAGAAAGATTTCACACTCTTCTGCCCAATGTACATAATAATTTCTGCTGTATTCAGTATGCGTCCGTTTGTCAATAAATAACAACAATTAATGTATAGATAAAAAATATTTTCTGACAATTGGTTAAAAATAATGGATTCTTTTAAACCTTTTAAAATTATTTTATTCACAAAAGCTCCCAGAGGTCTAAATTTAGACTTCATATATGATCAAATAAAAGGATAAATACCACTGATTTAATGCATCTCTAACGTGTCAATCAGGGATCCCAATCGAATATTCGAGTATTCGAATTATTCGTTTGATTTTTCAGCCATTCGTTATTCGAATATATTTTGCAAAAAAGTTACTTTTTAAAAGATTTCATAAACAAGCTATATTTCGCGATCTTACAATATATGTAAATTTATATCTAATTTATAATGCCACGTATTGGGATTGGTGAATATAAAAGGAAAAAGGCGCAGAAAACAGAAATTAATTGAATTCAATATATGTAGATGTAAATAATGATGTTATTGCATCAACCAACGATGTTTGTGTAGAAATTTGGAAAGCATTTAAATATAATTAATCAACTTATTATATTTTGTAAATTTATTTTTAATTGCAATTTTCTCCATTTTACAAACTATCTTTTATTTTATGTGTGTATTTTAGATTTATGTTTTATTAATTTGAATATATTACATATATAAAGATGCTTAGTACGTGTGTAATTACCTTTTTTTAATTTTCGAATATATTCGAATATTCGAATAGCTCTTGATTTACTATTCGATATTCGAATAGTTGAAGTCGACGAATATTTCGGACCCCTAGTGTCAATGCCTAACATTTGCATCGTTGCGAAAATAAAGTCACACTTTGTATGTCAATAGCGTCAGTTACCTGAGCAATACCTGACTCGCATGAAATATTAATGTCAAAGAAACAATAACATTAACGAGCCATCACATTGGCAATGACCTTTAAAATTTCCGAGATGTTTGAAACGTCACATACATAATGACAATGTCACAATCGTGAATGTCTATAATAGTTAAAATAATAAGGCAGAGTATTGCTGCATTGAAAGTAAAATATACATATTTCATTACGTAATTTTATTTCATCCACCAACAAACATTGGTTAATTAGTATGAATTAATTACGCAAAAACATGACATTTTCAATCAGCCAAATTGGAGAGAAGATGCGCATTCAATATTGAGTACACGCACCACGTTTGTAAATCCACTGCAAGCGATAGTCGTCAGTCGTAGACCGAAGTCGGTGTGGATCTGAAGTCATTCTCGTTGACTTCGTAAGTATTTTTATTTTGATATATGTAGTATTGTTGATATACGGTTGGACCCATAAAAAGTATTTCCACAATGTTAGTTTAAAAATGTTATATATATACAATAATTTAATTTTACAGATTCCTAATTACCTATCAATACATTTGTGGAATATTTTTCCGCCAAGACTTAAGTGTACATGTCACTTTAGAACAAAATCTATATCTGAAAAACCGGTTTTTAATATCTACTCACTCTAATACTGTGTCACAGAACTATTGTTACATGACACATTTTTAAGTATCTATTTGAAAGAATAGTTTCATTATTAACATCTATTTGCAAGGGGTGACCGTGAAAAAGTCGAAAATATTCGTTTATCATGCATACATATGAAAAACGGTTATTATATATATATGTACATATATCAGTGGCGTGCGGTAAAAGTCTCTCTCCCCCCGTCGTACATCCTCACTTAATTTGCGTGAGCAGGATACAACAGGAACAAGAGGAACAGGCTTTTCCTCTTGATATATATTATATATACATAGTACCGTTTACCATGCACCCTTTTTTTTTGATCTTTCGATTTTCGATCTTTGCCTTTCGATATTTGCTTTTTCGACCTTTTCACTTTCGATCCCGTGAGGTAGACCCGTTTTATATACATGTATCAGTGGCGGCCCGTCTATATGGGCTGTGGGGCTGCAGTCTTCCCAATACAGTATAAATGCATGCTATTTTTGTCGTCCACATGGGCTGCGGGGCTGCAGACCTCCCAGTATAGTACATATTCAAGCTATTTTTGCTTTCATTCGATCAACGGTTTGGTTAACGAACTACTACAGCCTGAATAATCTCTGCAGCCCCCCCACTATGAAATCTCACGAGCCGCTACTGACATGTATACACATGTATTTTGTAAATTATTATCAATCGCAAAAAGTAATCAAACTTCGCTTCTTTTTACAGTAAATTACTCAAAAGAATTATTTTATTTACAAATATACACATATTGATTTGACTAAATACGTAAAATGAAGGTTTAATTATGTATTGGAAACTATTATTTTAATTTAAAACGTTTTTGTTTCTCAATTTTTTCATCAGAAGCCAATCGCCAAAGCTCTTCGTGAAAATGCTGAATAACGTTAAAAGGATTTGGTTGTATTTGGTTGTATCTATTTCAATATTGAATGGGGCTTATTCACAATTGGACAGTAAGTATAATATTACATTAACCGACTTCATGGTATGCACTTTATCTTTAAAAAGTTAACATACATAATTATTATGTTGTGATTTATTCAACACACGGGTGAAAGGGTCATTTGAAATATTTTTAGCGTCACATATGTACATATCATAACTAAATATACAAAAAAATGCATCGTTATTGGGGGTAAATTGGGGCTTTTATTTTCCAGGATGCCAACAAATGATGACTTAGTGCTATTTTGAAAACCTTGATGAAAGCTTCGAGACGGTAAAAAAGTATTAGTGTATCACTGGAAAAAATGCGTTTAAGTTTAGAAAGATTGTGTCGAAAAATAAGTGATTCTAGCCTTTATTATCAAGTTCAAAATATGTCAAATGACCCCCATAAAATAATAATGTAATCTTATATATTATACTGAATTGACCTGTTTATTCAGATAAATAAATTTACAATTATTTACAAATTATGGAGGTATTAAAATGATGTAAAATGAATTATTGTGTGTCACTAAACTAACAAACTACATATGTACATAAATGAAAAGTATTTTTTACAACATAAGCATAGTGGTAAAATAACAATACATGCCACAAATCTACTAGAAATTAAAGTGTATGAAACTTAACTAATAACACATAAAATTTCTCAATAGTTGATAAAATGAATTTTTATCACAAATTGGACATGTTTTTAAATTTGTATTCTGTTAGTTGACGACGCATGCGTGATTCCTAGAAATAATGAACAAGGTATCTGCAAAACTATTCGGCAATGTCCTGAAGTAATTCGACGTTTACAAACAGAAAGAATCAGACCTACAACTTGCGGATTTCAAGGTAAAATATGATTTTTATTTATGCTAATATGTATAATATTGGCTTTTAAAAATATGAATTAAACTGTTTGGTACATAATTATTTTGATTTTACATACATATACATACTATAACTAAAGCCCGGACCCTGAGGGGGCCGTTTATTGTTCAAATGTTGTAATTGAACAATAAACGGCACACTTCCGGTCCTACCTCTAACTAAAACATAACTAATTATATTATAGGTAATTTAAATTATTTTTCTTTGTGCTGCACTTTAAGGTACACAAACCATTGTTTGCTGTCCAAATAGTAATCCTGCGCCTACATTTCCTCCGGACAGAAATACACGTCCCTCAAATCCTAATAATTCAAATAGAGTACAACCTAACCAAGGTTCACAAAAAAGAATTTGCGAACGAAGTAAGTACATATATATATATAATGAAACATTTCAAACATGTGTTTTATTATTTTATTTGCCCTATTTTTTTTTTAGAATGCGATGAATATAGTTCAAGAGTAGTGAGAGTAGTTGAGGCATTACCATTACTTCCTGATCCAGAACCTTTATCATTTACGATAGCAAAGTGTGAATACAGTAATACACCACTAATTGTTGGTGGAGAAGAAGTAACTCTAGGCGAATTTCCTCATATGGTACGTATATAATATTTTTAATTATATAACGTGCTATACAATTACTGCTTATCAAATTGATATAAAGCGACATTATGTTATAGGCAGCAGTCGGATGGCCTTTGCGAGAAAGTAATGATTATTTATGGAGTTGTGGTGGATCATTGATAAGTGAAAACTTTGTATTGACCGCAGGTCATTGCTCAAGTGATGACAGAAATGCCAATATAGAAAGGTATACTTAAAATTAGTAGTTTTAAATTGAATTACTAGAATAAATCTACTTATCCATTGTTTGAAGTACCACATATTATATTGTATGGATGATATTATGATAAACTATAATTCTTTAGCACAACACCGACAATGGTACGGTTAGGAGAACATAATATAAAGAGCACAAACGATGGAGCTAATACTCAAGATATAAGAATTGACAGCATTATCAGACATCCTGATTATAAACCTCCAGCCAAATATAATGATATTGCTTTATTGCGGCTCGCAACGCCTGCCCGGTAAGTAATATGCAATATTGAACTCTTAATATTTAACAATTAGTAAAGAAATATAAAATCAGATAAATGTGAAATTTATTATACAGGTTAAACAAATTTGTTCGACCAGCCTGTCTGTGGACAAAGCCCACCTATAGCCAACAACAAGCAATAGCAACTGGATGGGGTAGAATAGATTACGGTAATTTTAATAATAATAAAAATTACACACATAATATATAACACAAGTTAGGAATCAAACCATATAAAGAAATCGAAATATCACGTTAATTAAAAAAAAACTGAATAATTTCCCATTATTAATACAGCTGAAGAAGCATCGGATGTCTTGCGTAGGGTGTCTATTAAGATCATCGATCAAGATGTATGCGTTTCCTTATACACGGATAGAAGTAGGAGGCTAGCGAGGGGAATTATCGGTGACCAGCTCTGTGCTGGAGATCTTAATGGTGGTAAAGATACTTGCCAGGTATGTACACTAATATTAATTATATCAATTTTTATTTCACATATGAAATATTTACATAATATACACGGATAATTTATTTTTAGGGAGACAGTGGTGGTCCTCTGCAAGTGTCTGAGAAAAATAATATGTGCATATTCTACATTGTTGGAGTAACATCATTTGGGTCTGGATGCGGAGGAAGAAATACTCCAGGGGTTTATACAAGAGTCAGTTCATACATAGACTGGATAGAGCGTACCGTTTGGCCAAGAGGATAAAGAACGATTATTTTCATATTTTAATTTAAATATTATATGGGCTAATCATTCGTGAAAAAGTAAACTTCACGCTTCTTAAAATACATATACATTTTAATTATATAGATAATTTACATACATATGTAAAATGAAGCATGAAATATGCCATACTTTACGCACTGATTAATATTTAAGTGGAGTATATTTTATATGTTTAGTTCAATATTACTACTTTCACTACTACATAAATTGTAAAACAAGTAAAGCCTTTTGAAATTACAAGATGAATTTGATCGGTTGTTTACAAATCTTCTCAAGTGAAAATCAATGTAATTTTCGCATAATATGTGTAATATTCAACATCAGTTGGTTTTTCAGTAACAATTGAGCATTTCTCGGCATTAAAAATTAAATATGTATGTGTGTACATACATATGTAAGTAATATTATAGATTCAAAAATGAGAGTACTTTTCATACATCGTCTTATTTATAAAAAATGCTTTCGTTCTAAGCAATCGATATTATTAATTAACAATATATGTTCATAATACATTAACGAAGATTACTTTTATTACAATTCTTTCCATTATATGTATACACATATTATCAAAATGTATAGGTATGATTTATTTAAAATATTTTTTCGTCCAAAGTTGTTGTTGTTTTTCATGTATTAAAATTTATCTATATATGTATGATGTAACATTATTGAAATTAATAATATTCGAATATGCATATACATATAGTAAATAATAAGCGACATTCCTAATTGACCTAATTATAAGCCCGTAATTTTAAAATGTCATCAATATTTTTTATATATTAAACAATATATGTATAAATAAAAAAAAATTGTACTAGACCTGTATTATTCAAACATTTTCCATATTATACTTACCAAAAAACCTAGAAGTAATTCAAGAGCTTTGTAACAAGAAAAGTTTTAATTTTTCAAAATATTTTTTATAACCGTTCAATGAATTTTATTGAATTTATAGTAAAAATAATTTTATCTGGTCATCCATTATTAAATCTTGGTTGTAATAATTGCTGAATTTTAAACATTTTCACGAAATTGGTTTGTACAAAATCAATGGTAGGTATAATGGTATTTATTTATTATAAAATAATGAAAAAATATAAAAAGCCATAATAAATTTACGATTAGCAAGGAATTCACAATATCTCTGCAAATCATAAAGCGTAACTAACCTGAAGGTGGATGAGTTTTTCATGTTATTGAGCATGTGAATTTCAAACTGATAATAGAATATTGGAGAATATTAACACCAGCTAAACTTTCACTTTTAATACAATTCATCGTGGGCTAGATTTTCATATACAACCAGTTTTAGCGACCTTGCGTTAAACTGGTTGTTAACTTGTCTGAAGTGACATTTCCTTTTGTAAAAGCATTTTAGTATAAAGTCAAGAATTTTTCGGCTTTATTTGAATATCTATAGATTTAATGAAAGTATGTAGATATCTAGTTTTTATGTACTTTTTTGTATAATATAATATGTATAAGAATTTCGATGAAAATAAACAGAAAATTATTATTTTTGAAAGTATTTATATAATATTTAAGTACATGTATTGTAATACAAACATTAAGTACATTTTAATTCATGCATGAGTATAAACAGACACATCATACACACATACATCAGGGGTATTTATATTTTTTAAATCGTAAAAAATTAAAAAACAAAGTATTGCATAGTTTATATGTAAGTAAAAATGCAAAGGAGGTATGTAAAAATACATGAACACGCAGTATATTGACAATAATAATAAAATTTGATTTACATGTGTAGCTATCTTTATTGCGAAAATGTACAAATTGGAATGCTGTTTTCAACCAAACATACATACTTTGTAAACTGTTCTAACAATCACTGATGTGTTTAAAAAACGGCGATGCACTCTGCAGGCAATTGGATAGGATATCGCTCCACTTATCAATAATTGCAAATTGCACACATCTGCAATTCGAAATCTGTATGTAATTTGTAGTGTCAGATTTATAATATAGTATGATATTTTCTCATCAAAATATATTAACACATTATCACCGGTAATCAAAAATATTGATAATATACCAAAAACGTTTGAAAATACAATCTATTTAAGAATCAATTTTCTTAAAAATACACTGGAATGCCAGAAACATTTTATGTTACTTTTTAATTTAACAATTTTAAATATCAACCTTCATTGGAGTTAAAATAATACCAATAAATTTATTCATATAAATATAAAAATATTCTATACACATTTTAAAAAAAATCTATTTAAAATTTTACAAACGTATTCTATTTTTACAAGGTTTTTATTAATAAAAGTTCCACTACGTCATATATTTTTTCTTTTAAAATCTGAAAAATATGTATGAATACACTATTACAATTTTCCATTTACTTCTCCATTTTTATGAATTTCTTCAGAAGGATGCTTCAAAAGTACCGGAGATGTGATGAATGATTTTCCTTTCACAATACTCTCAATATCCTCACCGGCGTACGAGAGCAATGGAGATATTTCGCATGTAACATCATCATTTATAATACCTCCTGCGTTTTTGACATAGCTTCGGTGTAATCTGAATATGTCCTGTTTGGCAGTAGAAGCGCAATCTTTGCCAGCGGAGTCAGCATTTTTCAAAGCGCTGAATTCAACGTCTCTTCGAACTTCAAATGTGACGAATCTTTCAGCGAATTGGAACACGTCGAACACAAACTTTTCAATCTTAATACCGTTTGGCTGCTCAGGCTTCTGTCGAATGCCATTTTTGTCCATGTACGGTATCTTCTTTTTGGCAACGTGTAATTTTAGCTCCCTTTCATGTTGGTCAGCAATGCGACGCAAAAATCTCGCAGAAAAATAGTGATTGCAGATATTACCAGCGTTAAAAGTTAACTTGCCATCATCTGAGTTGCGTAACTCAGCTGTCTTCTGGGTTATTTCCGAGTATTCTACCACTTGGTACTGACCATCTACTTTGCAGACAACACCGACAGCCTCATTTGGCGATGACTTTTCCACTACTTTGGCAGCACAGTCGGCATCATTGTCAACACAGTATCCTATAAAGATGGGATCTGCTACTTTTATTAATATGTTGTCGACAGAATGAGCATGCAAGTGCTTGATTCCTCTTCTTTCAACATCATCTAAAATTCCTTTATCTCTCAACGCTCTGTAGATTCCTCCATTGCCATCTGGTGCTCTAGCTACCCTATGCTTTTCATCCAAAATTATTTTACCTTCAAAAGTATAGCAAGGGAGGCTTCCTTGTTCAAACAATTTAATGTTGTCTTTGTTCAAACCAAAAAATTTATTCTTTGTTAAATAATCTAAGGTAGGTTGCATGGTATGCTCGCTTGTCATTATATACCACGTGATACATCCTTTTTTTCCGTAACTCTTTTCTGCCATACGTTCTAATCTGACGATTCTTTCGGCCTGTATTTGGAAGAGGGACTTCTTTGAAGGTAAGCCGACGTCATACATGCCCTTTGGGTGGGCGAAACCCAATCTAGTGCCTTGTCCGCCAGCCATCAGCAGCACTCCTACTTGGTTCGAAGCTACAGCCTCCAAACCCAACGATTGGTATTTTTCGAGCTGCTTCGCCGAACATTCCGCGATGGACATGAACTGTGACCGAGGCACAGGTTTCATTCTGTCGTCTAACTTTTCGCTCTCGCTGTCCAAACATTCCGTGGCGCGTTTGAAGTAGGTGTTCACTTCTCCCAAATTCAGCTCGGAGATATCTTCGCTGAGCTGCACCTTCTCCTTGTTGGAAAGATCGTTCCAGAAATCGAGCAGGTGATCCTGTCCGTGTTCGGCTAGTTTTGCGCGCAACGCGGAAAAGTCAGACATGACGACGGAATGCAGTTGCACAATATGTACAAAATTGCACCCAAATAGATCGGTGTCTACAATACGACTGCAGTTCGATTTATAGACACTATTGAACACTCCAGACGAGCCTTTCACTCGCAATCGATTTAAAGCGCTATGTTGTGGTAACTTTTGCTCGAATATTCAAGGATCTTTGTTGTTACTTTCACCAATGTGCACAAGGTAAATGTCACTGGGCGTATGACGATTTCTGCTCACCTCACAGATTGCGTCGCTGAAACAAGATTTACACACAAGTAAATAAACAGATGGAACGATAAAATGCAAGTATATAAATATAATATAAGTACAAAACATATCAGTAAATACGATAAATATGGTATACCAGCGCTTCTATAAATCGTTTATATTTCAAGTTACGATACTGTAGGGTAAATTAAAAACCATAATTTGTAAAGCAGAAAAAATAATCACCTTTATATAAATATATATGTATTTATCAACTAAACAAACAATAATAAAATAAATTAAAAATTTATGCTTTTTTGTCCAAGCAGTATACTAGTTACAGAATAAATGTCTTCTTAACTGAGCAATGCTTTGTCTTTCAGGTACTATTCATATGTTAACGGTTTTTCGTTAAAGTTTCACGTTTTGCCTCGTGAAAAATAAATAAAATTTTAATTGATTGATATTTCCTATTTGAAAGCTTGATACGCAAATTTACTGGTATGCCTTGAGGTATACATACATACATAAATGTTGAGTACGCGAAACAAAAAAAAAAACAAAAAAACTTCACAGTTCAAGTTTCAAGGATTAAGATTTCACTGTCCCGAAGTTGTACATCGGATGAGTAGGTACAAATGGGGTTTTTCTAAACTTTGCTTGGATATTCGATATACTATGTACAAACGGGTCTACGTGACGAGCCAGAATGTTAAATTACAGAAAACACAAATATCGGAAGGCAAAGATCGAAAATCGAAAGATACATAAGTCGAAAGATCAAAAAAAAGGGTGCATGGTAAACGGTACATACTCTCTTAATTTGCGCGAGCAGGGTACAACAGGAACAAGAGGAACAGGCTTTTCCTCCCGTATTCTGCGCGCGCACATTAATACGGGAGGAAAAGCCTGTTCCTCTTGTTCCTGTTGTATCCTGCTCGCGCAAATTAAGTGAGTATGTACCGTTTACCATGCACCCTTTTTTTTTGATCTTTCGACTTAAGATCTTTCGATTTTCGATCTTTGCCTTCCGATATTTGCGTTTTCTGTAATTTAACATTCTGGCTCGTCACGGAGACCGGTACAAACATACATAGATTTTGAGAATTTCCCGATTAAATTTATAAAAAACCTCAAGATGGTAGAAATTTTAGCATTTTTAAACGTGTCTATTACGATTATTTTTCACCATCTTACTGGCGGAATTGATTTAAATATCTATCGTTGAGCAAACCGCGCAAAATGGCAATGTTTCAAAACGATCGGAAGAATATAGGATACGATATAATACGTATGTTGTCAGACCAATGAGCAAAGTGGAATGTAGAAGAGCCTTGTAAAAAATAGATATTTCATTTATGTGGTACTTAGAACCAACTAACCACACAAAGGAAAATTACTATATTTAAAATTTGTCATACATGTACAAGTACCTTATCAAATACTGCGCATTTTCTGTACTTGTTTTACTTTAATTTTCAAAGATAATTTGCACGTCAATTTTGATATAATCTAATGCGACAAAATTAGATCGATTTGGGATGAAAAATAAAAGTTTCCCAACTTCGATGAAAAGTTATCTTTTTACTTTTATCTGCCGCAATCATATCTCGCATTGTCATAATAAAACTCTTCAAAATAGAAAAGATGATCTATGTTGATAATATTAACGATTGCAGCAAAACACGATTTTTAATAACTCGATTAGAGCAAATCAAAATCGAACTACCAACCTTGAAGCGTTGACAATTTCGACAATACGATTTTGGAATGTATTTAATCATTTTAATGTGTGCAAGCGTTTATCATTTCCTGTTTGGAGAAGTGTCGTATAGTATGTACACAAAAAAAGAGATATACACACACGTACCTATAAAAATAAACAGTACAAAGAGATATCGATTTATTTTTATAGATATCTGACGACAAATAAATAGTAGAAATGATTTATTTGATTGTGATACCAACGATTAAAAGATTAAATAACTTTTCAGGAAATGAATTATGTACGTGTCGAAATAGCGACACGTCAAAACGTTATCGATTGGATTACGTTTAATTACAATAAGAATTTATGTGGACTTAGCTCAATAAAACTAATAGGTATGTATGTGCTAATTTTTTGCACGACTTCTTAATCTTATCAACGGTAATCTATCGTTTACTTGGCTTTCGTTTACATATGACAATTCGAAAACATGCAATAGAATACATACATATAATAAGAAAAAAAATAAGTGGAATATACAATCGATTTAGCGGTGTTATTACGGTGTAGGAACACAGTACTTTCACTTCACGTTCGCCATTTCTAATCGGAACTAGTCAGTGGTTACGGACAACTAAGCAGCTTTTATTCAAATTTTTAACAAACTATTTGTCTGGGAAACGAAAGAATGTGTGTATAAATTACATGTAGTTTCACTAATAATTAGGTTCAACGATCAATGTTTATCCCGCGCAATTTGAATGAAAAGTCGGGTTACACGCAAATATAATAGAACATTTATATGGATAAGTTATTATTAAGCTTACTTTACTAATTCCTTCTTAAAATTTAGAAAATCAGTACTAAAGTTTTCGAGTGCAGTCAACCAATCACCCAAAGATCTGACGACGAACTGAATAGTGAGTTGTGGTCGTATTCATTTACGAATGCGGTGTTACCATCCGATTCGCGTATATCTTCTGAATGCTAATGCGAAAAATGGCATCACGAGAATTGGAATTTATTACCAAACAGTATATTCACAATTTCAGAAGCACAGAAAATGTATTTTTAAGAAACATTACGCTCTAATATGTGTAATTCAACATTAATAAAAGTGATGCGTGTAAAGTGTTATTCATAAAATGGCGCCTATTTGACGGTTCGTTTATGTTAGGACAAAATGGATGTTTTAAAATGATTACAAAAATTGAATCAAAAATACATTTTTTTTATAATTCAAATAAACTATAAAACTTAAAAATATGTATAAAATGCATTGTTTTGCATATCATATATCAGAGATTAGTTTCAAAAAACTTTAATTTCGACGTCATCATGGGTACAATACTAAAAGTGAGTTTACAGCCAAATAAGCACACCCACATGTTTCGGCCATGTTTTTATTTGAAGTGATACGTGTGCAGAAATTGACAACAAATATTAATACAAAGTGGAGATTGCTACACAGTCAATACGAATCGTGATTCTATTATCGTCGATTTTAAAACAGCCCTGATACACTACTGGTTATCACGATACTAACCTATTACACAATCAAACTGTTAATAATATTGATAGTGTAGTATGCCCCATTGAGACCGAATCATTAGTAGAGGTAGGACCGGAAGCGTGCCGTTTATTGTTCAAATGTTGTAAATGCTTTGTAAAAAAGGTTCGGCAAACCTTTAACAATGCATTTACAATATTTGAACAATAAACGGCCCCCTCAGGGTCCGGGCTTTAATCATTAAACATCAATACAGTTCAAAATCAATGTTTAGTATTGCACTACAGTGAAAAATCCGCTACGCGTTTGCTACAGTGAGAAATTAATACGGTGATGCATAAGAAAATAAAAGCTTTAAAAAGGTGATATTGAAGCGTACTATCGAGCCTAATCGTTGAAATTTGTACCGTGATACTTGCAATATGTATCACACATTTCAACGCGCACGTGGTATTATAGCATTATTTTTAGTTTATTTATAGGAAAAAAAGCGTGAATGAATTCTTTAATGATAATTTTAAAGTGTTCTGTATTAAAAATCGAAAATAGAATGGTTTGTAAAAATAAAATAAATGGTATGGAAGTAAGCAGTTATGGCCAATTAAAAAAGATTTGTAAAAGCGGGTGAGTAGCGGCATATTAGGTCCAAATTAAAAACATAATTATATACAAGATAGGTAGAACGTTGAACGTAATGATTGGATAGTAAACTTGGAGTCAAGAGGCGGCCGCCTTGGCCATGAGGCCGCCTCCTCCACCGACACGTCACTTTGACACTTGACGGCCGGAACATTTTTTATCCGCCGGGTGGTCTTAGCATATCGTTATTCGACCAGGGATCTTCGCAATATATTCTACAAATCAAAAGCATTAAATATACGCATATATACATTTAGCTCATGTAATTAAAGTAATGCTATATTGAAAGCCGTTAAAAAATAAATATTTTATTCAAATTTACAGTAGAATATGGTCGTTAATTTGTTTGATTTGAGACCAAGCGCCGGAGATTTTGACAGCTGTTTGTTTATGATGCTGTCGAAAGTAAAATCCAGGTATATATTGTAATTTTTTTATATTTTGAGATTCGTTACTTTAAAATTATATAGTGTGATTAAATTTTGTTGTTTTATAGATAAAAATAAATCTATCTTTCCAATTGAAGGATGGATGATTGTAACAGGTCGCAGTCAAATGTTGCAATAAAAACCGAGAATAATATCGATTACAGTCAAATATCGGCGCATAAAAATGATGTGGATCGACAAGAAAATACGAACGCCGAAAAAATTGTGGATCCTTCTTTATCTCTACTTGTCGAAATATTTTCTGAAACTCCCAAAATTGACTCGATTGTGCATTATGAATCCACAACTCATGAATATGTAAAAAATGATAATTTCTTTCGATGTGAAATTTGTATTATTTGGTTCAATGATATTGATGAACTTTTCTTACACATCATGGAGGAACATCAACATATAGAAGTAAGATTATTATTTTAACAAATAACTTGTTTTTATTTTCATACTAACAAAAACGTTGTTTTATTTTCCTTATGTGTAATGAATTGTCATTAACATATTTTCATTTATATAATTTACCTTTAAAATTTTTCCAGTTATCTGACGATATTCAAGATATTTTATATAAACAATGGGGAAAAATTTTGAACATGGAAAGAACTATAATAGATTTAGTGTCCAAAACCAGGTTTAAAAGTGCCAAACGGCACTTAAAATCATCATTGATGACTTTAAATGGAATTATTACCAATGTATTTTCAATGAATGACAATATATTTAAATATTTTATATTTTCTATGAGACCTCGTATCAAAGCTCTTATTAAAGAAGCTAAACTTCTAAACAGCAATAACTTAAAGGAAATAGATGATGAAATTGTTTCGAAAACTGAAACTGACAAAATACTGTTTTTAAACAAATCTGAAAAAATAAAAGGAAAAAAAAGGAAGAAAAAGTCTTTTGAGGAATACAAAAAAAATGAAAATTTATCAGATTTCTCATCCGATGACAACTTATGTTTAAAAGAAGCAGTGAAGCGTATAAAAATAGATGTTTCAGAAAAATTTGAACCAACAGTTGATATTAAAAAATGTGAGGATTGTCTGGAAAAGGTAACATATTATGTTGTTCCGGAAAAAAACAATGGAGATATGTTGAGTTACTCTGAAAAGGAAAAAATCAGAATAGCAATAAGAGATACATTGAAAAAGAAATATCTGGATACTGATCTATTTAAAGAAATTTGTTTTAAAAGATTTGATTTAGAAGATGATGAAGTTATTCCACATGATGCTTTCATTATTAATGAATGGATTTTACCAAATAAATATTCGAAACTTTGGGAGAAAATGACATTTCAAGAGTTTTTATCAAAAAATAGTACTAAAAAGTATAAAAAAAGAAAAAGTGATTGTGAAAATAAATATGAAATTCAGAAATTTTCCGAATCAGAAAAAAAATTGCATTTAAAAAAAAATAATGAAGATGAAGGTTTGCAAATTTTTTCTGAAAGCAAAGATCTTTTGATTAATGTTAATTGTAATGGAAAAGTCACATGCAACATTTGCTTTACAACTTTTTCTTCAGATAATGAATTGAAAATACATAAAATAAATATTCACCACATTAGTGATTTTCGTTGTGATACTTGTGGAGAGATATTTTTACACAAAGGTAAACTTCTACAGCATGAACTGCTGCATCATCCAACAAATACAGATCTTATTTCAACTAGCTTTGTATCCTCAAATGACGGCAGAAAAAATGCAGTTGAAGTCAATAAAATTACGGGAAAAGTTGTGAAATATGACAAAAATAGTAAAAATGCCCCTGAATGCGACAGATGCTTTAGAAGGTTTACTAGTTTTGGAAGACTTTCTCAACATGTAGCAATTGCGCATGGGGGGAAAATATTTGTAAGAAAAAAGAATAAAATTAAAATCGACCACTCTGAGATAGAGTTAGACCCCTAATTTATGAATATGTAGTTAAAAATGAAAGGTAAGCATAAATATATTTATGAATATGTATATAGGTATAAATTTGTTAATTTAATTATGTCTACATATAATGATTAAGTGTATAAGTGTAAATACTTTGATAGTATATTTTTTGTGTGTAAATTAAAAGAATATATAAATAAAAACAATTTAATTTCTTTTAAGTTATATCAATTTAGAATGAATCTTCATTATAATTTTATTGGTAACTTTCTTAGGAATGTTTATAATAACAGGCTTTTCAATATTTTGAAACACTTCAACTTTTCCATCTTCATTTTGGGGTGATATTAGTTTGTTACTAATTTGTTCACCATTTGAACTATTTTCTAGAATTTTAACACTGTTTCCCATTTTTTGTACTTTCTTATTTAATTTTTTCTTCTTCTTTCTTTTGAATACGTAATCTTCGTCATCACGAAGCCTTTTTGAGATTGTACACTCATTAGAATTCGATGAAACTTCTAAAATATTTTGGTTTTGATGGTCTTGGCAGAAACTCGCAGTGACCGAATTTTCGATTTGAAAATTGGAACTATTATAGTCTTTAGATAACACTGAGGGGAAAATTACACCATTACTAATACTACTGTTCACCTCAACGTTATTCTTGGATATAGCATTGACATTTTCAATAGCACTGTTATTTATATTAGATATATAATTGAGTGGTTTCTTCAATTTATTGTGTTTATTTAATTGTCTTTTAACAGACAACATTCTATACTTCAGTTTTTGACGGGTTTGTTCGATTGTTTCCAACTCAGGTGCATAACATATGTGTAAAATCCCCCCATAAAAGCTTCTCATGTCCACAAACTTTTTTGCAATTCTAGCCGATTGAAAATTTTCATAGTTGACGTGATAGCATTCTGTGAATTGTTCCGTTGGATAGATAGGAGATGCCGAAAGAGATTTAATCTTTCCATATTTTTGTAATAATTGCTTTAGTTCTTGACGTAGGTTTATTTTTGGGACACCAAATACTAAAATATGTGATGACTCGTTATTTATAGTATAAGCCTGAAAATAATTTATAAACTTTATTAAATATGAATTTGGCATTATGTGAAAAACAATTTTTTAACAATGAAAGAACTTTTGTACGTTGGTGTGAAATTACCTTTACAGCAGTAAGTCGACGTCCTTGTCTATATGCTGGTCTGGTTCGACATAATTCAAATTGGTGATGATGTGGTAAATCTATTATATTTGTATCAATTTCCTCAGACATATTAAATAGCCTAAGTTGTAGCAGTATGAATAAAATTGCATGAATCGAGTTAAAATCTGTGTTTTTTTTTTACGTATGAACGTACAAGATAAAGACTACTCACGTTGTAAATAAACTTTTGACAGTTAAATTGGTCACAACACAAAAATTATCGACCAAAGAGTTTCTCTTTATTTATTAACTTGACATTTTATTTTATGCTTTCGATAGTGCTCCTGTTCACTACTAGTTAGATAGCAGTTTATCATTAATTGAAATGATCAATGATTGTTGTATGGCCGGCGAGTATAATGTTTCTCTTTTCAGTAATGACTTATTGACAATAAGAGGGCTGGACACCAGCGCCTTGTCCATACAAACGTATTACACTTCTCCCTTCCTCAATTATGGCACTAGAGAATTTATTTTTTAATATGCTATGGATATCCACCATTGGGATGAATCTATCGTTTTATTTTTTTGATTAGTTGTTTTTTATAGGAGCTAGGAGCTGCCAAACATCTATAAAATCGCCTCTTTTTTACTAACCTCTTATACGTTTTTACACCCACGAAAAGAGTCCAGCGTGCTTATTTAACGGCCGATTTTTAAAAAAATACGCGCATAATTGCACAGAAAATATCTTTCTCATACCGATGATGAAATTTTTTTTTAAATTGGTTCAGTTTTGGAGGAGAAAATAGGAGAATACGAAACCTCGATTTTGACGATTTAAAATACGTATTATCTGGTCGAAGCGCAACTGTCGCATTCACTCGATATATATATTGATATATATTGTCGCATTCACTCAATATATATGTACATTCACTCAATATATATATATATATATATATATATATATATATATATATATATATATATATATATATATATATATATATATATATATATATATATATATATATATCGAAGAAAGGAACGGCAACAAAATTAAGATTTCAGGTGTACAGCCCTCTTAAGATCCAAGAGATTAACAACTTAAGCGTAGCCCACAACTGAGGTGTTTCTCTTATTATCTTTCTTTAGTACAGGATATTCAAATTATATTCGCTGGATAGGTGGTGGTCCTACTTTGAGGGGCCAATTTTTTTTGTAAATGTAAATTTTTTTTAGCTCTCCGAAACGGCTTAAATACATAAATAAAAGTTTTAATCAAGGCAATGAAACTATAATAATGTGCGTTGAAATCTATAATAATTACAACAGAGGATGCAATGTTGTGTGGCATTGTATTCAGGTCGCAGTTGTGGCCTGGCGCCTGGTGCTAATGTCAACGTGACGTTTAGCTAAACGTCATTCCATCACTGCATACCTCATGAAGGGCAAAACACATCAACTACTACAGACTGTACGCTTGTTTGATAAATGAACTCCTTCATTTATCAGCAGCTGCTATTTATTTTGCCCATGAATAATTACCGTCTCCTTAGGATATTGGGTGAGCGCCACTATACATTTTTTTGAACCATTTCTATTGGATACATTTATGAATCATTTTCACGACTACATACCGTGACAATTTAAGAAAATTAATATTTCATTAGCAACTCGCACGTCATCGTTTCGACATTTATATTTTCGTATGTGATTTTATTTTATTATTTCAGTATTTCAAAGATTTTTTTCTGAAAAAAATCGATCTCAATATATGTAAATATAATACGCTTAGCCATTAAATTACACAGTTTTAAATCAACCAGTCACCCCACTGAACACATTTTTTCTAGGGAATCTATGTATATATGTATGTATGTTCGCTTATTAAATATTCGCCAGTATTAATATACATATTTACTTATATGTATTTGAAAAGGTTACACCATGTGGTCTTAGTGCTGCTCAGTAAAACCAACCATTATTACTTAATATATAATTTCGAAAGAGACTTTGTATATATGTATGTATGTAAGTATTTTTGGTTGGGAATCGAAAACAAGTCAAAGTTTCTATGACAACGATGCGATTTTTTTTTTCGATTCAAATAAATTTAATAAAAAAACAAATTAATATTTACTATTAGATTCGCCATGTTTACGCTGTTTATATTACAAATACTGAGCGAAGCCGGGTAAAACAACTAGTATTTAATATATATGAAGTTGCGATTGTTAAAATACTAGGAATTTGGGTTGGTTCTGTATATAGGCATATCTACATCTATATAAATAAAAGTTTTAAAAACGTAAAGGAGGTTTGTAAAAATAGACTAGCTGAATCGTAATTTCTTAGCGTAACCCTTTAAATGCTGACCAGCGCCGATCGGGGTTTTGCCAACAAGTCCATGGGCCTGATAAACGCCGATAGGGGTTGTATTTTGAGCATGTACAAAGTAAACAAGAATACTACCTGCTAAGCCTTTTCAGGTAGCATTGAACATGGGTCGCGTAATCCGTGTCATTTATTTTCCAAAGTTTATAAAGACTCGTTTACACCGGAATTTCTGAATTTATAACCACAGCAGAATTACTAGATGTAAATCCCTAACTTCTGAGTATTTTAGATTGTGGCTTGGCATTTAGATTGTGAGCATTACATTTTAACTACAATGAAGAAGATAGAACTAGTTTTGGAAAAATACATTCATTTATAGACTTCATTTGTTTATTTTATATTGTTGCAAGATATATTAGAGAGTCTAAACACGCCTTTACAAAACTCTAAATCCTCGGCGGTAGTTATCTAGGGTTTGTTTGGATTAGCTACAATTTTTATACCTGCTTTCTATTGGATTTCTAAATAATTCTGGTTGGAAATGTTGGCTAAATTTCCAGCGTGGGTTTAAGAGAAATAAAGGGAATCACTCAAAGGGTTAAAGGGAAAACATTTTTTTTTTACTTTTTAATTTAAGTGGCCAAGTTAAAATTGCAGGCCACTTGGATTTTAAATGTAATAAATACGAACCATGTGACATTATTGAGCATATTTTGTGTTCTCAATAGGAGAGACGTCATTTTAACTTTTTCCAGAGGGGGGCAAAAGGTAGCTAGTTTGTGGTTTTTTATAAAACCATTTTTTGGAAAAAGCTTTTGATCGACATGTTATATCTTTTTGCAGTTTCTACTGGCCCAAACTTAAAGTACCGAATAATCGATTTGATTAAGATTCGTTGTATTTCAAATGAGTGCATGTTCTTTGGGGGGGGGGGGGGAAATACCCCCCTCTGAGCCTCCAAATTACGTCCCTGCAATGTGCTCTAGTGCTCTTTTTCACTACTAACTGATAACTGATACTAATTTATCGTCAATTTGCATTCATGTATTTATTATTTAATCAAATGACCAACGACTTTTATGTTTTAAAATTATTTATTATTTCGTAGTTTTCATTATATCTTAAACGAACTCCATACATGGGCTGTATAACCAAAATTGTATATGTCAATGGTGACTTATTTTGGCCAAAAGGATAAAAGCCAATGTGGATGAAATGTAACGTTACAATTCAAATCTATGCGAGAGTAGAAGTTTTGCTTCATAACAAATGTTTTGTTTATTATTATGGTTCGTTTTTGTTTATATACCTTGAATATAAAACAGATGATGACTTTTTCATTGTTGTCGACAATGAAAGCTATAATAATTTATATCTTTCACAATAATTCAAGAATGTAGGTAAATATCATCGTCATCATAATTTTCTCCAATGTTCGTATGGTCTATTTTCATTTTTCTGCATCTTCGTAAATGCATTCGAGCATTACGGTAGATACCTACATTATATATACATGCATATGTACATACATATATTCGACGCACTTCATTATTCATGCGTAAATCCATATATGTATGTATGTAAATACACTAGTACCAGTGCATACAGATAGTACAAGATTAATACTCTTTTTTTATAATATGAATGAAAATAATGTCCAAAGTCCAGCGAAAACCATTGCAATGATTTTTATAATGGATGTGATTGAATCGCAAAACGACGGTTACGTTGACACAATTGCAATCTGAAAGTATTCAATCCGGAAAAATACTGATATTTAAAAGACGTTTATGACATATTTATAATAAAAAATTACAGAAATAATAAAATTATTTTGTTTCCGCAATTATTTAACTATATTTTGCTTTTTAAAAGGTATATTTTTAACTTTTGAATACTTCGATAGTCGATCGCCATGAGCATTTCGATGAAAAGTAGCTCCCAACCTCAAAAATATTGGGCACCCTTGCTTTAGACCAGTGGTCACCAACCTACGGCACACGGGCCGGAACCGGCCCGCGAGAGATTTTCATCCGGCCGAATTGGCCGGATGAAAATCGGCTGGCATTTTCAATCGATCTTCAAGCGAATGATGGTTTGTAGTCAATATTTAAAAATGAAATGTTAATTAAATTTCATGCTATATTGAAGGAGTCCAAAAGAGATTATCAAAAGAGATTACCAAAAATAAAAGCATTTGCTAGAAAAATCGTATCTAGCAAATTAATTTTTGGAATGAATGAATAACGGGTTTCCGGACACTTTTGATTTTTTAACAACGGGTTTCAGGAAACCCATGGAAACCATTAGGGTGACACTAGTAGTAGGACCGGAAGCGTGCCGTTTATTGTTCAATTGTTGTAAATGCTTTGTAAAAAAGGTTCGGCAAACCTTTAACAATGCATTTACAACATTTGAACAATAAACGGCCCCCTCAGGGTCCGGGCTTTAGGTGACACCACTGCTAGCACATACATATGCGAACAGACGTTTCCCAAAATGAAATATTTTAAATTAAAAAATCGATTACGCTTAACCGATCGGCATCTGGAAAATTTTTTATAAATCGGAACGTCAAATTTGAAACCAGACATTATAAAAATTAGTTCCTCAAAATAAGCGCAAGCGTCGCACTAATTAAAATCATAACAAATTTTGTTCCATTACTTATCTTGTTTTATATGTTTATATTCACCTGTATATAAAAAGAATAAAATAAATAAATGTAATGATTTCAATGATTTTTTAATAGTTATCAACCTTTTTATTTTCGAATTTGTACATAGTAACAAAACATATGTACATACAAAAACATGTATGCATAATTTAGGTATAAAATCCGTGTTAACATTTTATACAATTATTCCAAAAAAAAATCCTTTTTTATTTTTTAAAAAATTTGTGTATATAAAAAATATATGCAAATTTATTTAATTGGATTCCAATAAGATTTATTCCATCCGGCCCTCCATATATTTTAAAATTCTAAACCGGCCCATTTCCCAAAAAGGTTGGAGACTCCTGCTTTAGACCGTAGATCACAAAATTTTCTAAATACCATTTTCCTCCTTTTCCTTCCGACTTTCACCCGCCCGAGTCACGCCGCGAAAATTGGCTAGTAAATTGTAAATATAAAGGAAATCAGTTTTTCTATGCATACCTATGTATGTACATACAGGTTTACACTCCATATTCAACATTTTACAAATCAAATTGAACATTTTACACTTCAAATTGAACACTTGACAATTCAAATTAAACATTTTAATGTATTTTGTAAAAAAAAAATAATTACGAAATACGTACATAAGATACCGGTCAATGTGAAAATTTGCCCGTATCTTATTTTGTTAAGACCAATAGCTGTGTTATTTTGATTTGTAAATTTTTCTGCTCGAAATTTGCTGGGGGATCCAATAAATTGTCTAAATTTGGAAGACATAATAAATCAGTCTATTGCAACTGTCACTTCTACCGATTGTTATGAATATGTACATGAAACTACCAACAGCTGCTGTAAAAGAACGTTTATAAATTAAATTAAGTACATACATATGTATTTATGTATCTTTTTTGTACATATGTATATCTGCAGGGAAGTTTTTATTAAATAATAAAATTTTAAAAATCACCTTAATTATGTATGTATACATACCAGGGCTGACGAGAAAGGTGGGGGGAGGGTATGCAAATAACCCGGGGCCCGGATTTCGAAGGGGTAAATAATATGTAAATTTTTAGCAAAAGTATAAAAGCATTATTTGGCCTTTATATTCTTAGGGTTTTTTGGACACTAAGCAAAATGGTATAACTGTTTTCGAGTAACGGATTTTACCTTCTTATGGCATAATAACATTTAGGGGAAGATCCATTCTGGTGTTCAGAATGGTCAGTTCCCTCATCACAATATCCAAAACAAATTAGTAAAATAACTCTTGGCCGATTCAAGCAGTTAACAAACGGACCGTTAAAAGTAGGAGATTAGTGCATTTTTACATCGACAATAAAGATAAAATCTTTCACATTTACCTATTTGCAAATTTGCTATGAAACTTTTAACTTAAAATTGCAATTATGATGCATGTGCTATTCTTAGAATAATTCAACAGAAATATACTAATAATAAATGATTGATTTCAATCGCTAAAAGTATCCGTTTGTCTTTCGACTTTAGGAAAATATCTTATTCAAACATGTTAAAATTTTGTTTATTTTTTATGATTTAGATTATTTCAAATCAAAGTTAGTTTTTAAATTAATAATATTTGTCGTTTATGAATTCATTTTTATTATTCAACTGTTTTCTATGTTGATTAATTTAACCCATAATAAACATGTATTAATCCGAAGTATGTATATGTATATAGAGACATTTTAAAATGCTCTCACAGAAAGAATCATCCCAAATTCAATACACTATTACCTATTATTTGCCTGCTTTTCCACAAATAAGTTGATATTTTACGTTTTTTTTATGTTATATGTTTAATTTTTATTTCACGTATGACAGCATTATTTTTTTACTAATTAAAATATTTTTTAACGTGTGTATACATACATACATTTGTATGTTTTAATTATTTCATTTTTCATTTTATGTGTTGTTTAAGTTTATTGTTGTATTTGATTAATTTCATTTGTTTCAATGTATTGTATTTATGTATATAAATTAATATGAAATATATTTTTATTAATTTAGCAAAGATATCAATTGAAATACCACATCACTTCCTTTTTTTTTTACATATTTTGAAATTTTTTTTTTTTTACTAAAATGGATCTAGTGGGGGGCCCGGATTTTCAAATTTGCACCGGGGCCCGAATTTTTTCTCTACAGCCCTGATACATACTACATACATATTATAATTCATCAAGATTTATTTGCAGTATGTATGAAAAGAATACTATTTTTAATTATTTTAGTGTGACAAACTTATGTTATATGTATATTTAATTAATTCTTTTTCATTCAGAATGATCCTTAATTATATATGTACATATATATTTATGTATTAAATTATTATGTAAATAAATAGCCTATGAATAAATTATTTAACTGTTTAATTTGATTTGTAAAATGTTCAATTTGAAGTGTAAAATGTTCAATTTGATTTGTAAATTGTTCAATTTGGAGTCTAAAACCTGTTCATGAGGCGAGTATTGTAACAACAATTGAACATTTTTAAATCTGTCGTAAACACAATTGAATAGAGTTAAGATAAAAAACAAACTAGTAGCACAGTAGTTGGAGGTGGAAGCCTCGGGCCTTTGAGGGCATGAAGGGTCCCCAAAATTAGAATAATTTTTGTCTAAGTCCTTTATTCTGTTACTAATTCAATTTCCTATAAGTTTTTACTGGCTGGCGTGGGGGGGGGGGGGGGGGTGGGGGCTTAAACTCCGATTATGCCTCGGGCCTCGCACATGCATGATGAGCCACTGAAGAAAGCTAATCTAAGCTGGTATTCAAACATGGAGTGTTCGTTGAACTTGTTCGGGTTAGCTTTATTAAATCCGACTATTGCTGGATACAAATAGTTATCGTCATTGGGGCAGTTCGCCGCCGCTGGCAGCGCGCGGCGCACGTGTTTTCAATGCTTATCGTTTTCAATTCAATTTTTTTTCTGTAAGTTTAGTGCTCAAACAATTTTTTGTTCGTTCCAAGTGTTAGAAAGTGTATAATGAATACTTTATAGTTGTTTTACATTTTACTCATTATGACAATTGTGGTGCATCCTCTCGTCGGAAGTCGTCATTCGTCATCTGAAAGAATTGGATCGGTCAGTAATTTTGATCAAAAATCAAATTAATTTCTAGAATATCGGTCTCCCTTACGGGACCGAAAGTGAAACGCCCGAAAACGCAAATATCGGAAGGCAAAGATCGAAAATCGAAAGATCTTAAGTCAAAAGATCAAAAAAAAAGGTTGCATGGTAAACGGTACTATGTATATATAATATATATGAGTGGCATGCGGTGAAATTATCTCTTTTTGTCATACAGCCTTGTTTAATGTGCGCGCGCAGAATACCGGAGGAAAAGCCTGTTCCTCTTGTGCCTGTTGTATCCTGCTCGCGCAAATTAAGTGAGGATGTACGACGGGGGGGGAGACCGTTTTTTTAAACTTTCGACTTAAGATCTTTCGATTTTCGATCTTTGCTTTCCGATATTTGCGATTTCGGGCGTTTCACTTTCGGTCCCGTGAGGTAGAAGAATACCCCTAGAATATGTATGCAAGTTTATGTATTCATACGTGTGTTCTATTCTGATTGCATTGAAGTTGGGCTACGCAAAACTTATTCAAAGAAAGTTATTATTTGTATACATTGTAATAAGTTTATTGTCTTTATAATGCAGTATATTCAAGGGCGTAAGTACGGGGTCAGCGGGATCAGAAATCACTGTCCGCCGCCATTTCAGCACAAAAATGTAGGCGTTGTGACAAAATAAATTTACTTTCGGTTAAAAGATCAAATTTTAAATGGAGATATTGAATGAATATTGTATTGAGAGACCCCAATAAGGTCTGTTCATACCTATCCAGCACGAACCGGCAGTAGCCGGTACTCTGCAAGTATGAACAGTATTCTTTGGTACATTATATATGGACGCATTCATACTCCATTCACGCATTCATATGCGTCCATATAGAATGTACCAAAGAATACTCTCCGTACTTGCAGGATACCTGCTGCTGCCGGTTCGTGCTGGATAGGTATGAACAGACCTTAAAGCGACCAGTTCATCGGAAGGCCTCCTGACCTGATGGAATCAAGTATGATACGGCATTTACCCAATGCATGTAAAGTATTTAGATACCAAGCTATTTTTAAAATCCAATTAATTACAAGTTTTTATTTATTTATACATATGTATTATTTCACGTGAAAGGGGACGTTGACATGATTTATTTTAAAGAGTTCTTTGAGCTCGGCAGGGTTGAGAAACTAAGTCCTGGAATGTCCTTTGTGTTTCAAAATACAGATACTGTATATAAATATATCGTAACCACGTACTACGCAGGGTAATGGACCGTAGAAGAAGCGTAAACATAAAAAAAAACTACGAAAGATATTTCGTATTGAAAAAGTATCCATTTACATGTCTATCTATTTACATATCTGTAATAGAGTGTATTGAATTGATTCGATATGTTCGCTATATTGTCAACATTGCATGTCACCGGTTGCCTTTAATGTTGTTAATTTACATAAAAATTCTAATGATATGATATATTCCTGGTATCCAACGTCTTGTAAGTAAACGTGTTCCATCATTTTTTGGGGCGTGAATGTACATATGTAGTGTTGATTAAAAAAAGATATGCAAAAATCTTTTAGAACAGATATGCAAAAACTTACTCGATTAAAATTTGTAACAGGTCATTACGTCACGTAACATGTTTTGTTGGTTAAAAATTTTGCCGATTACATGTACATATAATACATACGTACATATCCGTGCGTTCACGTTGATTACAGGTATAGCGATATGCCTTAGGCAAGTTCTTAGTAAAACGAACAAAAAATACGATCATGTTTTTATACGTATTGTGAACATTCAATATGGGAACCCTTTTACTAAATAAAAAGATGTAACAATTTTTATCCTTAGTCATTAAATTTTAGCAATTTGATATGTATCGTTTGCCAACAAACCGTTGCAGAAAGCACGTAGTCATTATTAAACGAACTGGAATTATAATTTGCACGTCGTAGATGCATGCGGAAATCACATGAAAGATATGGATATATATGTATGTAATTCGAATTGTTTGGTTTTTAAAGATAATGGGTATATAATCGCCATTTCAAATATGTACTTACTATATTTTTGAGTCAGGTATTATGTATGTATGAAAAATGTACATACTTTAATAATCTGAATGTGTGAGAGTCAATAAGAAATTAAATTGTTAACTGTAACACTCACGTAATTGCAAAACTTTTCTAAACCACTTGCCTTATTGATATTTTTGATGAGTCTCAATTTGGTTATGCATATGCAAATATGCATATTTATATTCGTATGTGGATGTGTAAATTTTAATTGATATGCAATTTTAAACCTTTCGACAAGACATTGTGTATTTCAATGTTTTTCTAAACTGGGTAAGATTTTCCGATCAAATCAAGTTTATATAAGACTAGTGAATAGCCCGATGAAATAAATAAATAAATCATCGCATGGGTATAAAATTATTATATACCCGTATAAAACTAAAAAAAAAATCCGGAACCGGAACCGTTATTTTCGTAGACTCTCATAGATAGTTTTCAATTCTTTGTTTGTAATAATTTTTAATTCTTAAAGTTAACGTTAACAAAATGTAATATTTTCCGATTATATACAAACGGTCATTGACCTCGTAACGTTGAATATTATTATTACACATAACAAATTACGTGCATATATATATATATATATATATATATATATATATATATATATATATATATATATATATATATATATATATATATATATATATATATATATATATATATATATATATATATATATATATATATATATATATATATGATGTGTATTTACAACACGTATTCTGGGCGAGGATATGGCGTACGGCGCGGGCTCGTGAGGACATTGCGCTTGGATCGGAGGGTCCGAGGTTCGATTCCCGGCGCCCGCGGTGAATGAAATCAATTTTTTTCTCGAATATCGTCAAAATATAAATAATTTAAATTATAATTTTAATTTAATTGAAAATAAATATATAAAAAAATGGTTCAAAACCTCCCTAAATGAAATTATTAAAATTACGTATTTTTATATGGCGAGAAGGAATATTTCAATAATACGAGTACATTACGCATTCGATGCGAATTTATCGCTTTTCATTGATTCATCGCAATTATCGTTACAATGTTCACAACGCTTCAACGCAAATATATACAAATATCAGTTTTCATGGATGAATTTCAATTTGTGAAAGCGAAGTGGCCAAAATTACGATATTGTGAAAACGTACGGAGTGTGACCAGTGAAAGGGTTACTAACAAAATTTCCACAAGTATAAATAGTTTTCTTTGTCAATGGAGTTTTCCGTTTGGCTTCAGTTCAAATTCCGTAGAAATCGCGCATACTCATTCCCCAAACACAACTTATATTGCCAAAAAAATTTCATAATTTTACACCTTATTTCATAATTTTACACCTCGAGTTTCTGATATGTAAATACATATGTACATAGATATTGTTTATTTTTAAATTCATATTCATAATTTAAAGCAACCAATAAAATAATTAATACAGTTTTTTAATTGTTTTCATTCTTTTGTTTTTTTTTTTAAATTAAAATGATTAAAACATTCCTGGGAGATTATGATTGAAGAGAGCAATAAAAATCAACTCAAAATATTATGACCATTGCAAAAAAACATTTCAATTTCAAAACAAATCAATTTCTATATATGTACATATGTACATCATATTACACCTAAAAAAAATTAAACGTACATACTATTTATAAAAACCGGTTTTCCAATAGTTTGAAAATGTATTTTCTATTTATTTTATTCCATACTATAAGTACATATGTATGCATGTACATACATACATACAAACATATTTGTGTCCAGCTGTCGATCGTGAATAAATATTTTATACATCAAAGAGATAAAGAATTTATGAATTGCTTAGATCCCAGGCAATTCAATTGTTAACTGCTAAGTGTTTTATTGCTGATAATATAATATTTTGTTTGATTTTCTTGGAAAAAATATCTAGACTGAAGAGCTGCCATATTCAATGATTTACACGTTTTCATCTTTTGATAAATTAATATTAGAAATCATACGATATATTTGTACATACATACATATGCTGGGCCGCGCCTACCATGTACATATATACAAATGTGTGCAACGCACACAGGCAGTCGAGATATAAAGGCGGTTGAAAGAAATGAGAGAAATAACGGGATAGCAGGTATAGCTTCAGCCCGCATAGAGGTTTTTTATGTTCTATTATTTTTGCGACTGCCAGATGTATTTCTTCAAGAATGTTGAGTATTGGTTGGTCATCGAAGAACAATGTCCTAGATGTGGGATTCGAGGAAAAACACTATTTTTCGGAAATTCCAGAAATTAATTCATATTTCTTTGTATTAAAATCTTAATAATCTAAGGGGAACCAGCGCTTTATGTAACTCCAATTATGAAAGTGGAACCGTAATTTAAGTGGATTTTGTGTTCGGTGAATAAGCAGTTTTGCATCGAATATCATATTGTAACATGCTAAAAATTGTAATAGTATATCGCAAATTATTTTACTATACATACATACATACGTATGTAGTATGTAAATATGTAGATACTTGAAATGTTCGGGTTTTTTTTATAATATAGCTATTTTCGTAAATAAATTTAAATTTATCATCAAACCACCCAGTATAATAGCATAAAAATCTTATTAAGCAAATTTATGTTAACAGTGATCTGATTTAGTAATAATTTAACGCCCTTGGAACGAGCGACGAGGATAAAATGTATTTGCTTGTAAGCAAGTATGATAAATTATTATGATGGCTTGGCATCCATAATTTCACTTTTGTGTGGATCTGAGAATGGTTTACGAAACAAGTAGAAACGTTTTCTCAGGTATACATAATTGTCGACCCCGAGATAATTAAATCCTATTGACAGGTATAAGTTAATCAATTAACATTGTAGCAATGTGCCTTATCTATGATTAGATCTCCATCTATTTAAAGAAAGCTCAAGAATATTTCATACTTCAGAATACTGAGCATCAATATATCAAATGTTTTGTATACTTTTTCATGATTTTTCAAAAGCATTTTTCATATAAATGCTTTTTTATGTCTACATACATATATGAACATTACTATCACCATTGTTATTTAACTCTTACTAGCTCCTTTGTTAGTCATTTAATCCCCGATTGTAGTTGATTATTGTATTATAAGTATGTTCGATGATGTATTGAGGTTCATAAAAAATGATTATTCTCAATATTTTGCGTGTGTAGTATTACTTTTGCAATTGTAATTTCGTGTGTTCTTACTTATGTATGTTCTTGTGCTTGCGTCATGCGAAAGGAAAATTTTCATAACTACGTATGCAATTTTCTCATCGCCTTGTCCACGTGGTCAGCATTAAACACTGATTATTATCAATGTTGTTTAGTCACCGTAAGTCTACATATATGTATCTTAACCACACTATTTTGGCAACAACGTTTAAATCGCTTTTTCTAAAACCTTGAACCGCGCATGCGATAATAGATTTTCTTATCGGTTCATACGTCATATTCGAATTAGACGCCGTGTCGCTCATCAGCAACGTTAAGTAGGTACATATTGGGTAAAGACAATTTAAGAATATGAGGTGATGCACATAAGACTATTGTTTTACTCGAATATGTAAATATTCGAATTAGGCTTTCTTCGATCGTGCATTACCAATCATTTCCTTCATTCAAATTTTGTGGGATTTGATCTGAACCAGTCGTTTGTTTTTTTTTTTTTGATTTTTAAATGATTTTTATTATTACTAAATTATGTTCACATTACATTTTATATCTATTTTAATAGCTAATTAGCTACTCATCTACTGATCATTTTCTAGTTTACAGTTTTAATTTAATTTTGTTAGTAATCATAGTATTATATTATTTTAATGTTAATGTATAGCATAATAGGAAAAAAGAGCTTAAAAACCTATTTATGTTACAATGAACCAGTGGTACATTTATTCGTCAGTATGTCCAATGTGTTTTAGTATTGTGAATATCACGGCCAATTATTGTAACAGTTGGAAATCTTCCAATCGATCTCGTTTCTTGAACTCTGTAATGATCAGACATTTGTAATGAATTGCTAGCAATTAATTAAAAGTACTAATCGCAGTGATAAATTTAAATCGCATGATGAATTTAATCCTCAATTATATTTTGTAGTTTGAATTTCAACTTTGTATATGTAACAAGCAAATTGTATGAGTCTGTGATACCATTAATTCCCAAATATTGCAATCATAGTGAATTTATTTATTTTGATTCCAAATATTGATTCCTAAAGTTGAATTCTGAATATTGAAGAATACGAGACTACTACGTACATAATTCAAAATAAGAATTCCCAGTAAAGTCATACACCGATTTACACGTCTTAAATTCGTGCCAAATTTACGATCACGCGACTGAAGGAAAATCATCACACTGACAGAAAAATTTGCAACACAAAATATTTTTTAAATTATGCTAAACTCTTTGTTTCTGTCTGCTCGTCACGTAGGTGCATCGTTTGTTCATTACTCTTAAATTCGCACAAGTGCAAACGAGTTGACCATTGTTAGCCTTCACATAACAATTTATATAGCAACCTTCATATTAACCCAATTTCGCGTTTATTACACACAATTACAGTCTTAATAAAACTGCGATAGTGAATGCGTTAACTTATCTAATTTACACGTGTTGGTGTTAGTGCCTTTTTGGCGTTTATCTTAACATTGTGATCGTAATTTTTTTTTACTTAATTTTCGCATCTGCTTCCAATGTGCTCGCAGCAATCGCGTGACCTATTATTTTCATCAACTTCCCGCAATAAAAATACTTAGGTTAATTCAGCAAAGTTGTTTGCGAAATCATATTTCGTAGAAACTCGAAAATGTATACACTATTCGTGTGTATAACGACTGAAAGGTCGACTTTCGCGCGATGATTATGTTTTCCAGTTCGCCTTCGCACTGTTGTGATGCAATGTAACGCGATTTATAAATGTTACAAGGATTGATTTAAATTTGAATGGATTGCCTATTGAACGGTTTAAATTCTGAAGTTTTTATTATTTTTTCTAACCCACCCAATCAACTCAACCAACACGATTTGCAGGACATTCTGATCCCAAGCCAAATGAAAGCACCCGAAGTTGTCGCTATTACAGTTTAAATATGTAGATTTAAGGTTTTGTAATACATAATAACCAGTAGAATATACTAGTGGTTAGCATATAATGCTTTGAACAGAGTGGTCACGGGTTCAAATCCCACTGGTTTCTGATGGCCAGACCTTGGATTTGTGACTCCAGGAGGTCGATCGTTTCCTATCAGAGTTTGCCAATTTATCTGATTTTCATTGAGACGGTTCCAACAAATTGGCAACCTTACCCATTTTGTCGCAAATCTCGTGTTTTCATCAATTTCGAATTTCGCTGAATTATTTAGAAAATGTTGCAAAGTTACAAATTAATATGTATCTGTGGATATTAATTGATATGTATTTATGTTCTTTGTAAATTACTAATAATATTTGTATCAAATGCACAATGTTTCTGGCCTTACTGGTATAAATTAAAGATAAAAATAAAAATGTGTACGTGTCCAGTGGCGGACTGGGACTGAAATCAGTGCATGCCAGGAGTCAAAGGGGGCCCACCCAGGGTTAAAAAAATTTGTCCCCCCCCCCCATATAACAAAATTTTCTTCTTTTCACCACGCTAAAAATCAAGGGAAAAAAATAATTGAAATTTTCAAAAATGGGAATAAACAAATTTAGGTACAAGAAAATTGGCAAAAGCAAAATAGATCCATAAATTTCGTTTTAACCCTTGTCCTGGGTAAATACAATGCATCATAAAAGAATGCGGCATAAAAGCGGCTTTTACTTTCGATAGAAAACAATCAGAGACGTCATTTCAGCTTTTTCTTGGGGGGGGGCAGGCAAAGATTGATCAAATAATATTTTCAATTAATGTTAATCGAAAATCGAGATTTTGGGGAGGGGGCCCCTATCCTATATTTCTATTTACATGGATGTGTCTAGATTAGGAATAGATTTTATATTCGGAAACTGTTTAAAATTGTGTATTTAAATCGTACTATATCATCGCAGTATAATCAAATGTTATTTTGAAAGTATGAAGTAAATTTAAATCGCTGGTTGATGATGAATCGTCCTATCAAAATTGTTTTAAGCAATTCTGTTTATATTATTCACGAAAATTTGTTTATTCCCATTTTTATTTCAGTAAAGGGCCCACGCAAATGTTGAAACTTACATTTCGAGCCTAATAAAAAAAGTTAACCGATCCTTGGGCTGTTAAAGCAGGTATTAGTTGTTTGTGTATATCGTAAGAAATTTGTTTTGTTGAAATACCCAAATTTTCGGTCCCAAAGTTGCAATATCCTATAAATAGTTAAAAATTTATTTAATTTTACTGAGGGCCCATATTTTCTAACAGATAGTGGGGCCCACATGCCATCGGGCATGTTCGCTTGTATGGCCAGTCCGCCACTGTACGTGTCTACAGTTCTTTTTAAAATACAGCATGTAATGTGTAAAGATCAGTTTCAATATTGGTATTATTTGAGTAAACGCGAATGTGTAATT
Organism: Arctopsyche grandis; assembly: GCF_051622035.1. Lineage (NCBI taxonomy): Eukaryota > Metazoa > Arthropoda > Insecta > Trichoptera > Hydropsychidae > Arctopsyche > Arctopsyche grandis. The sequence goes on from NC_135357.1 coordinate 18,917,915, forward strand.
CGACATAGGGGTTCCAAAAAACCGCCCAAAAGAAAAGGCCAGTTTTCGGTTTTTTTTTTAAATAAAAAGCCGGTTGACCGGCTTTCTCCGGTTTAAGAAAATTAAGATTTTAAGTTTTTAATTTTTATATCGATTTTTTTTTAAATATACATACATACAAAAAAATAATTGCTTACAAACTAAATTGAGTTATAAACATTATGAACTTTCATAAGATCATTATGATATACTAGTGTTGTGCTCGTTGAAATTTCAACTGGTGGTTTCGGAAAGAATTGATACATGATTTAAAATAGAGTTACAATACGTACTAAAATAGAGTTACAATACGAACTAAAACAGAAATCGGGAATCGGAACTGAAACAGGGATCGGTATCTGGAACTGAAAATTTAGTCCGTATCCGAAACAAAAAGGAATCCAGAATCCGGTGGCCCCCCCGGCGCCCCCCTCGTAGAAAAACTGTTATCGTGGAATCGTGAATAAGAACACTGCTAAGATGAATTTGTGTGCTAATATTTCCACCTTTCAAAGTTATTTTACACATCTGTTTTATTCTTAACAACTTAACAACACGCAAAAACTACAAATTATGAAAAAACCAATTTGCCAATAATTCTGAGAGGCCTTGTGTAGGTTTTTTTTTTTTACATATGTATATACCAGGAAGGCCTTACAGGTAAATCCCAATGCGCCTTCCTGGCCAATTACAAATTACAATTACAAATGCAGCATTTTTATTACAAGTCGTTCAATTACGAGACACTGAAAAAACTCGCAAATTAACGAGACATCTATGAATTATACATAAATTTTATTTTACATCAATCATACTTCAAATAGTGGTGACATAGTAGGTAGGAAGGATTTTTTGCCAATTTTTTTTCCGGGAACCGTTTCAACAATGAAATCAGAGAAAAATGGCAAACTCTGATAGGAAACGATCAACCTGGAGTCACAATTCCAGGTCTGACCCATAGCATACTCTGAAAAATTCATTTTCATTCGAGGTCCGGGCCCAGGGATCGAACCCGGCGCCTCTCGACGCTAAGCAGAAGCTTAACGACCGAGCTATGCTGCTGGCTAAATGTAACTATTGAAACTACTTTCAATAATATTTTATTGCTTTAAGACCTGGTCTTCGTTACTTACTAATTCTCAAAGCCGCACATTTATTTTGATCTTTCATATACATTTAAAATTCATAATTGTTAGTTTTGAGGAAAAAAACATGAATTAAAGAAAACCGGTTGATCGAGCCAAAAAATCCGGTTTTCGGTTTTTTGAAAAATGGACAAAAAGCCGGCTTTTCGGTTTCGGTTTAAACCGACTTGGAAGCCCTAGCATTCGACATCAACCATAAATGTGATAATTGGATTATTAGTCACATTGCGATCGCTCAAAAGACAATTTTTGACAAAAAAATCGCGAATACGGAATATTTGGCACTTCTCGTTAGTATGATGGACTTTTCGGCAGATTTTCCGTTATAAAGATGTTAGTGACTTTTAAATAATCACCGAACCATAAATGTATATTTTATATTTTTTCCTTGTCAATTTTACAAATCGACCGCAAGGGAATCGTTTGATTTTTTTATAATATTGTGTTAAAACTGATTCAAGGTCATTTTGGCTTTTTCGTTTCAGTTTTGATTAGAGTCGTTCATATATCATCTTTGCAGAGTCAAATTAATTTACGAGCACGCAAATGACTGCCTTTTTTCTCGTTCGCTGATTGATTGTAGTTAATATTTCAGTGTTAAGCGGAACCGAGAGGCGGTGGAAGAGCTGAGGCTGCTCTCGACGCAGGCGCATAGCGATGGCGAAACCAGCTGATGAAATAATCACCGTCGAAATGGAGCAGCAGAAACGAGGTTCTGAATCCCATCTCGATGAAGAAGAGAGCCTGCTTTGGCCCCTACCTAACATAGAACTGAGAGAAACCAAGAAAGGTTTGTGATTTGTCCTATTATTAACTGTAAAATAAACTATTATACATATGTATATTTATGTGTATGTATAATATGTTGATAAATATTCAGAGCATTCGTAGTTCTAGTTACTTTAGATTATTGGAATTTAAATACATATTTTTCTACTAGTGTCTATTTCAGTGGATTGCTCATTAGCTTAATTAATTTGATTAAATGCTATAAACTTTAGGTTTTCAAGTATTAAAACTAATTATAGAGAAGTTGTAAGATTAATTTATATATGAATTTCGTATTATATTAATATCTTATCGTGTGCATATATTTTTTCAATCATTAAGCATCATTTATATGTATATAAGTGAATTTGTCATATAACACATTGATAACATTATAGAAATTATATTTACTTGATACATATGTATGTATGTATGTACATATGGTATGATGCTGCTCATCAAAGAATGATGACGTGGAGTATTTATTAAAATCTATTCATCAACAGGACTATTCATCAAAGTATCATTCAGCAAACGAACGATTCACGAAAGAAAATAATAAAATGTAAAATATATTATTGCTTAGACGTCAACTGTGACATATTATAGTTAACGTCACGCCCATTTTTAACATATTCTTCACTGTTTACTTTGATGAATAGTCTGTATAAATTGTCCATTGATCAGCAGTCCTATATTCGTGCATAGTTAATGTTTTTTCAATCCGGGAACGAATTTTGATTAATTTAGATAGATATCAATCAAGAGAAACCTTACATATCTAATTCAACAATTCTGAACGGCTTCATGTATTATATGTTTGTATAATTATTACACACTCCTGTCTGTGCAGTGTTTTTTTATTCCAATTTTTTTCTCATCTACATATAATCAACATTTATTTCGAACAGTGTGTCCATTTCAGTTAAAATATAAAATCACACTTTTGGAATGGAAATGTGAGCATTATCTGAAAATTTTCCCTTATGTAAAAGCAATGCAAACGAGGAATAACACTCATGGTAAACAATTGATATCTAAAATGTATGTGTCATACAAATTGTATATCTATATATATATTTATATATATGAGTGGCATCGCAACGCAGTAATTTCAAATGTGTTCGCATCGCCTCCGGGGTGTTGTTATGGTAAAATAAACAAACAATTTAATAATTTCAAATGTATTCTCTGCCTGCGTTTTTTCGACAAATTATCATTACTGTAATTTAATTTGATTATTAAGTATTAATTTGAAACTGAAGCATTCACTTATCGAAAGGGAACGGGAATTGCTTGCGTTATTGTCGCATTGCAACGCATGCCGGGTTCAGCTAGTACATTATAATGTAGTAAAACATACATACATATGTGTCACAATAGCCAGAACTATATTTTTCATTTCAATAAGCAAGGTTTCTTAATTGAATATGAATCGTCGGATATAGTTAATACATTTTATTTTTAAATTCTATACAAGTATTCAAAAACATTAAGTATCATTATGGGGAAGAAAAAAATGTATTGCAATAAAAGTAAAAAAGTTTTATTTTTTATTTAATATGTATTTTCTTAGAAAAATTATTTAACAAAAATGTTTTAGATATTTTTTTCAGAATAATCTTTTTTACACTTGCATATGTTCTACGAACTACTTATGTATTTTTTCTGAAAGTCTAAAATGTGAGGTTCATGGCAGATGCCTTTACTGCTCCCCCCCCCCCCCCCTCCCTGATATGGCCTGATCATATTTGAAAATTGGATATCTTGCTATCTTTAATGATAGGTCTTTATGCATTACGTATTTCAAAGAATATATATATGTACAAATTGGGTTTGGTCTGAGTCTGTCTGGCGCTTGTCGATCGTTTGCACCAGGGACGCGACAATTGGTGCAAGTCCAAAAGGTTCAACGACAAAATGTACCCGAAAATTAGTGCACTGACAAAATGTACCCGCGACAAAATGTCCACTGAAATAATGTTCAAGCGACAAACATTTTGTCGCTTGAACATTATTTCCGTGGACATTTTGTCGCGTGAACATTTTGTCACGGGTACATTTTGTCGCGTGAACATTTTGTCGCGGGTACATTTTGTCGTTGAACCTTTTGGACTTGCACCAATTGTCGTGTAACCGTTTGCACCGCATCGGCACATATTATAGTAATACATTTGAATCACAGTAAATTTTAACAATGGAGGTTAATATACTCAGTTTGTTTAATACATGGTTGAATATTGTTTATTAGTTTGTTTAATACAATGACCGCACAATGATTATAACATGAATATCAAATATTGAATATATGTAATTTCAATGCTACACATATGTGTAGACGAAAAAATCTATTTGTAATAGTTTATAACGTTTAAGTTTATATTTTAATAATATATACTTAAATTTCCTTCATTTTAAAATCCATATGATGAACATAGTCGGTGTCATTAACGAGCTCAAACGATAAAATTCCATTAGTTCAGTGAAACGTTATTTCCCAATATAATGAAAATTGTTGTCATCACGCGCTTCAACAGCGTAAATCAAATTTATATTCACTATACGATCTCGTGATACATCACCGGTTCACACCTGTATGATCCATATCGTAAACTCAACACTTAATTATCGACGTTGTATCCAAACATAACTATCTCTATTTGAATTATCTACTTTCATTCCCTCAATCATTTTATTACATATATCAATAGATTCCACTATTGATGTTGTAAATAGATCGTTCGATATTTTTTTAAGTGTATGTCAACAAGATAACTGAAAGTCAATCTGACAATTTAAGTTCTCAGTCATTGATTTATCAATAAGAATTTAATCAAATTGATATACGTACATATATTTTATATTATAATACATACACAATCCTATCTTTAATAATTAAATATGTACATACATATATTAATAGGGTGTATTGTGTTTTTTTTTTTGTTATTATATGATTGACATAATATTAAATATTACTTATGAAAAATTAGATTTTATGGTTCGGTGATTACTAGTCAAATGTGAACCGGTCACAGGACAACCGGTCGCTCTAGATCGGTCACACGTGATCATCCGTCACACTAAAACTGGTCACGAGAAAACTGGTCACACCCTAAAACTGGTCACGAGAAAACTGGTTGACCGATTTTGGGGTGTGACCAGTTTTCTCGTGACCAGTTTTAGGGTGTGACCAGTTTTAGTGTGACGGGTGATCACGTGTGACCGATCTAGAGCGACCGGTTGTCCTGTGACTGGTTTACATATGACTGGTAGTCCGTTTACCAGATTTTATATATACCTATCTATACATATGGTTATCGAATAATCAATAAGATTTAAAAAAAAATAAAAAAGTATTTTATTCTAAATTAATTTACTATATACATACATACTTCATAGTGATTAAGGTTTAAGATGTTTAACTTGTTCCAATTGACACAAGGCCATTGTTACGAATCACTTAACTTGTCACAACCCATTGGTTTTGGAAGGTGTGCTCACAGTAAAATATCTGCATGATTCATTCTTAGATTTGTTGTTCTATTTTACAAAAAAAGATTTACATCAGTAGAGTTTGGAGGCGTCTAACCACGACAGTCATAAATCATGGATAGAGCTTGATTTTGGGGGCGATACTAACAATAAGGTTATTGTTAGTAGCGCCCCCAAACATTTTAATCTCATGTATTTTATCTGGTCCTTGCCGTGTTTATCTTATAAGAAATGATATCTGGCTTATAATTTAAATTTACTCATGAATATTATTCTAATAAATAATGTAGGCAGAGTAAATTAAATAGTATTAAACTTTTAATCAATCTTTAAATATTTAATAAAGCAAGGAAATGAAACAATTTGGCCCCTCTCAAACTTTTTTGCTTCTAAATATTCTTCATTTATCATTCTAATTTTTTTTTCTTTGTGTGTTTACTTTACTACTTCATCTTGATAAATATTGTGATAATTATCTTGAATATCGTCCAAATGGGAGCTAATCTTTGTTCATGTTTTTTTTTCTGTATTGAATGCCATCATTATATGATAACATCTGAATATGGGTTTTCTGAATTAACTGCTTCAATTGGCTTTCAATTAAATTGCCTATGTACGACAATTAAGGCCACGCCAAGCTCATTTCTTTCAATTATCTTTAAATTACATGGTAAAATTTTTTAAAGAAAACACCAAACTATACATACAGACATATATCGTCATAACAAAAGAGACCCCGTAATTTGTTATGTCAAAATACCCTTTTAACTTTTCTATATTTATTAGTTTTTTTATATTTTTAAAATAATGCATATTTTTCCTTGCAGCCATACCAAATTATAAGAATTACACAAAAAAATTATAATATTTTTTTTGGGAATAAAATCATAAATTTTTTTGGGAATAAAATCATAAAATCACAACGCAATACAAATTCGATAAGCATAAAAAATGTCTGAAAAGTGAGAGTTGACATTTGTTAAAGTAATGTTTGTTTTCATGGCAACAAATCTAATAAATACAGACAATTTAAAAGTCATTTGTAAAATTGAATTATCACTGAATACATCACACTTCTCATAAGTCATTTTTTTAAATAATCGTTAAAGAGTTACAACTAATAATTTAAAATTTTCCATACCCAATACGCTTATATCATCTGTACATATGTATGAATAATAAAATGGTTCATAATTTTTATACTTTATTGTTGTCTGTGGTAATAGAGAATATTATGCACAATTATATTATTCTGATGAATGAATATGCTATTTTTCAGTTAGGCTGGGAGTGGACAATGACGTTAAACGTCCGGTATTTGCTGGTTTTACAGTGGGAGATCCTCCAAAGGAAGAATGGATACTTGTCCCGCCTGATGGAGGTTATGGTTGGCTAGTATTAGCAGGTAAAAATATGAGAGTTATAATTTGCACAAATAAATATTATTTATTTTAACTATTTTTTTTAATTTTGTAGGAGCGATGCTAGTGAATATTCTGGTACCTGGTACTGTTAAATCTTTTGGTGTACTGTTTGTTGAGTTCCTTGATGTGTTTGATGCTGGGCCAGCAGCGGCTGCTTGGATTCCTGCACTTTGCTATTTTTTATACAGCAGTTTAGGTATCACATAATTTTATATTTATTCACATATTCGACTAACATACGATAGTTATATTAATATATTAATTCTAAAAACGATTATAGGACCAATATCTTCCATATTATCAGTAAAATATTCTTACCGAACCGTTACCATAATTGGTGGTACCTTTGCGGCTGCTGGAATGATTATTAGTTGTTGGGCTTCATCTGTAACATATTTATATGTCAGGTTAGTAATGAATAAATGTGGTAAATTCTTGAGTATGACATTTACGTGAGTGTATTAATGCTAATTGTATTTTTTTTAAATCACCATATTTTTGAGGTTGTTTTACGTATGTTCCTATTGGTAAATCTTTTGTTATTGTGCTTACATTTTAAATACTTTATATTTTCAGTTATGGCGTTTTTGTGGGAACTGGGGCTGGTTTAGCGTTTCCTCCTACAGTTTATATAGTTACTTCATATTTTGTTAAACGCCGAGGTCTTGCCAATGGTCTCTGTATGTCCGGAAGTGCGCTTGGTAGCATTATATTACCACCAGTGCTTAGATATTTATTAGAAACATATGGATATAGGTATTTCTCATCATTTATTTGTATACATTTTTTACTACTTAAATATATTTATAACTCCATATTAATATTTAATATTTTTATAGGGGTGCAGTGCTTATCATGGGTGGAGTTACTCTTCATGTATGGGTTGCTGCTATATTTTTTCAACCAGTCGAAGAGCATATGAAACGAGTGCCAATAGAGGTTGATGATGATGATGATGATGAGGACGCTGATTCTCAACAAAACGATATATTCTACGAAGAAGATTTAACATTAGATACATTTGAAGAATTTTCTGATCCAAATACCAGATCGCCTTTAGAAAATGGTTTTATTAAACCTCAATTTTCCATTACATCAGGGGAGTCCACACCATCTAGTGATTTTAAAACGTCTGAATCTACACCAGTTAGAGAAAGAATATCAAGTATGTCTAAAAAAGAAGTTTCCCTGAAAATTCCAAGCGATTCCAAAAGTGAAACTTTAATTTCTACAGATGGTAACATTCCAAAAACTTCGTCTCCATCACTTAAACGTACTGAAACACACAATATAAATTCTGACCCTAAAATATCCCCTAATAATGGTAACTTCGCGCGCTCTGCGTCTGCTGTGGTAGTCCAAAACTTGCAAAAGAATTTAGATTCAGACAGAAAAAGGAAGGTGTCAATGCCTGTATCATCAAAAAATATAACGGGCGGATCAAGAAACAACAGCAAAAATGCTTTAAGCAATTCGAATTCACGATCTAACATTAGAAGTAATCCATCATTTCTCAAAGCTGTTCCAGAAGGTCAATACCAATCAGAATCAACTGATCCGTTTGCACAAACTATTCGAAGAACTGGATCAAATAGAACACCAAAGAGGAGTCCAAGTACTTCAAGTTTTCAATATATGTCAACACCGTTTCACGGTTCAACTTTAAGTGCATTTCAACAGCCCAATGAATTTGCTTCTCAATTGACACTTCAATCGCTAAAAGACAGCTTTGAACCAGTGTCGACATGCTGTGGTTTGAGGAAAAGCAAAGATCCAAGGTCTCCGGAGAAAGTAAAAGAAAGGAGCAAATTTTTTGATATTACTCTATTAAAAGATCCTATATACTTAGTAATATTAATTTCAAATTGCACAAATGCTATTTCGTATACTAATTTTATTATACTTCTCCCATCGTACGCCATTAAAATGGGTTTTGACAAAAGTCTTGCAGCTTATTTGTTATCTATAGTATCTGCTTTCGATCTTGTTGGACGCATAGGTGGTTCTGCGCTCTCCGATACAGGCTTTTTGCCGAAACCATGGTATTTTATTGGAGGATTGTTTTTTTCTGGTCTCAGTCTTGCATTGTTACCTTTTGTTTACACATATGCCACAATTAGTGCTTGCTGTGGAGTTTTTGGATTAGCATCGGGCGTTTATGTAGGTGTAACAGCCATAATAATGGCAGAAATGCTGGGAATGGAACGTTTAACTTCCACATATGGAATAAGCCTCTTTGTCAATGGTATACTTCAATTAATAGGCCCTCCGATTTGTGGACTGTGGTTTGAGAGAACTGGTTCTTATTCTGCTCTCTTTACAACTCTCGGTCTAATAACAGTAGCTGGGGCAAGTATATGGGTAATTATGCCTTACTTAAAAAGGAGACAAATTAGAATAAATGAAGAGCTGAATAAAACATCGATGAAAGCTTGACAGTAAAAGATTCGTTTAATATCTAGAAAATATTTTTTACATTGCCTTGAATGTATATTTAAGCCTGTAATTTCATTCTTGATACCATCAAGCTTTAACATCACCATTTCTTTTGAGAATGATTATTAATATATTGACTAGCAATATTACTTAATTTTTTTTATATCTAAATACTTACATATATGTATATAAAATAGAGTGTGACATTTTATTTGAAAACGAAGAAAAGATTTCTTAAGAGTATTTAATTTTTATATGATAACCTTTTTTAGATTTTTTTATTTATTTTATTGACTCATGTCAATTATTGATCATTTAAAATTCATTAAATATATACATTATGAATATTGAAATTACTTGCCTTTAATAAGTAGGTTCAGTGTTCAATATGAGACTGAATATTTGTAGTATTGAAATGGTTAACAAAATATAAATTTTACACATTCCTGTATCATTTTCTCAAATAAATACATTTATAAATCGCGTGCTATTTTCTATTACAAATACTTACAATTGTTATTATGTTAATAAATCAAGTGAATCAAGTAAAAACTATTTGTGTTAAAAACACAGACAAATTTTCTCCAAATAAAAGCAATTAGAATTAGATTTATATATTCGTCCTACATATTAGATAAGCGTTATTCTTCCGTTGTCGTTCGTGTACCCCCCCCCCCCCCCCCTAAAGAACCTATTAGTTATTTTTGGACCCTCATATACACGTGTACATGTTTACTATATTTTACTACAGGTAAACCTCTATAATTGAATTCTTATTGAATTGCTTATAGTGAATTAACTTTTTTGTACTGTATGCAGAATCAAATAGATGATAATAGGTTCCCAACCAAAAATAGAGAAACTTTTCACTGCCAATCTCTTTTAGGCAATAGCTTGTCAAAATACTGCTAATTTGCCTTTTAAACAACTCTTCGGGTGACATAGTACTGTATTCATCCAAGGCTTCGTCTATTTCCATTGTATTAACTCAGATATTTAAAATACATGATACCATCCCGTGCATCAACACTTAGCAAAATAATTGAAAATGATCAATAATCGGTGTACGCCAAGGTCAGAAACGACAGAAATGTCTTTCTTTCCACCATTATTAATATTTTAACGCGTACCTGTAAGTGACCTTTACTTACCCTGAATTTTGAAAAGCTGCTCATTATAGCTCCCATGTACTCCCCAGTTGAATATCTGTATATTTGTTTATTGCATTTTGGTGCATATTGTATAAAGTATGTGTTTTCAGAAGTATTATATACCCTCTTATGTTTTGGTACATACAATGACTAATGAAGAGGTCATACATAAAAAGATTTAAATGTTATTTACAAAGCTAAATTTTACATATCATGCTTGCATATATGTATGTACATATAATATATACATATGTAGCCGAACTTATTATACATATGTATGTACATACTACTTGCCTTCGCAATAAGGAATTCTAGCTGCATGCATATGTACATATTTAAGTAAATGACATTTTTTGTATTTTTCTCTTATTTCCTTCAAATAGTATTGTATTAATCATCTTAACAATCATTTGTACTAATTTTCATCACTATGATTTTTTCGGAAGAAAAAATGAATTAGGTTTATCTAATCATGTTTGGGAATTATTCACCATTTTTAAAGAATTGATATTATCATAAATAATTTTGATAGTTTAACAACGCCATGAAATCTAGTTATATTAGTGAGATTTCGGTTAGTTACGAGAATTATGTTTTTCACATACATACATATGTACATATATGTACACTTCCTCATCAAGGGATACCTACAAACGTGTATTGGGCAAGTATCCAAAATCTACATCTTTGAGACTATTCAATGACTCTAATTATACTGTTGGCATATTTCTTCTTTAATTTTTATTTTAAATGAATTCAAATCTCGAATGTTTAAGATAAATGGTGTAATCAAATTTTAACATATTTATTTATATTTTAGATAAATTATTTTGATTGAGCATACTAAATTAAGACAAATAAATCAAACATCTTATTATATTAAACACAATTTAAACTTATTGTTTTTAAGTATGAAGATTAAAATGATTTTTTTTTCATTAAAAAAAATCAATTTTCAGACTACAAATATTTTTATAATATTTAAAAAACATGTATATTTTTATTGATTTTGAAAACTAGAATATAGTTTCAACCTGAAAGCTCATGACTTTTAAGTACTTAGCGACAATTTTACTTAATTTTAAATGTATCTGAATTTTACAATTATTTTAATATATTATATTATGATTTTCAAACTTATTTTTAATTTAATTAGTTATATTTAAAAAAAAGTGAAATCATTAACGTTTGAAATTTTTCAATTATGAACTACAATGTATGTAAATTAAAAGTTAAATAGCAGATTTTGGATTGTAAGATCATGCACATTCACTTTTCAATAATTTAATTAATATATTATTTTGACTTCCAATATAATATTGGTTATGCATAAAATTCGCATATTGCCACATTACATACATACATACATACATGTGGTCATGTGTAGTTTACTTACTTGTCAATCTTTGATGATCAGGACATCTCACATTACAATTTATCATCATAGTAATTTGTTAGATCATTTAATATTTTTTTATTGGTTGTATTATACAATACATGTAAAAGTATTCTTAATCCAGATTTAATGAGTTTTGATATATTTTTTTATTATTGCCATTGCAGTTATTGCTCCTGCTTTTTTAAAAAATCATTATTTTTTTATTTATGTATGTAAGTGTCGATATTAGAATATAAGTAATTTTAATATCCATTATATCAAATTAAATAACTGGATTCTAACTATTTGATTGTCCTTTTATATATTTACGTGCAAAATAAATATAAGGTAAATATCTAAACCAGTGATTTCTGACTCAGTCCAAGACTGTTTGGGGTTGCATGAGAATTTGATTGTTTAACAGTGTTTCTCAATCTTTTTACACATGTGTACCAGTGATGTAGGAATAAATAATAATATTTACATATATAGTACGAACTGAATTGCTCAGCGCTACTCAGGTGGATAAATTTAATAAACGAAAAAGTCATTTATTTAATTCGAAAATTAAATAAGTGTCTTTTTCATTCTTGAAATTATTTTTCTCCAGACCGCCGATTAAGCAAAATTGAGTTAGCGCACTTTTTATGAAAAGAATGAGTTCATTATTATTTATTAACCTCACTGTTTTACATGTCTATTTTCTAATTTACCTTAATCGAAAATATGTTTGTTAGCCAGGTGGAGATTCCCCAAGATTATTTGAAAAATTTCATAGTTGCTTTAAATAAATAAATATGTAGGTTGGGAATCACTGATCTATCCAATTATGTCTACCTACCTCAACATTGTAATTTGCAATATGAATCGTATTATTTATGGCAAATATTATTATATCATCTTGCCATTTTATTTTAATAATTTTAAAATTTCTCAATTTTATTTCATAATTGATTAAAACTATTAATTGAGATATTGTTTCATTCATCTTATCCTTTGAGTACATTACAAATTTTTTAAGGTATTGTAAGAAACTTATTAAGTTTGGAAATAAAAAAATAAATAAACTTGATTGAATTTATTAAACATATGTATAACAACTTGATTAGATATAAATAAATAAATATTTTACAATAATAAAATTATTTAAAATGATCCTAAATTATTAAATATCAGTTGAAGAGATGTCAGATCATGAAGATGATGAATTTATGCATTTGTATATTTGAACAATATGTAACAATATGAACTCATATTTTATAATAAGATAGCTTGCGTCATAATCACTATGATTTATTTGACCAAATAATTTAATGAATAAATTTCCGCAGTATTAGTCTAATTATTTTAATTTGCACTTAATTTATGTTAGGATAAATATGGCAAACTTAATTTCACACACGAAAAACTTGATAGTGGCAGTTTGGACATACATACATACATGTATGTCATATAATCCTCCAAAATTTTTGTACATATCTCTTGTAAATACTAAGTAAAATTGTACTAATGAATCCAAATAAAGGATGAAATAAATACATGATATATGATACATTTTATGATGGTGCAAATAGATATACACAATACTGCGTGAAGCAAAACCACTAAGTAAAAATTTCAAAAACAATTTGAAAGAGTTTTACTTGAGATTTGCAATAACAGCATGAGTGAAATCAATAGTTGATGACTGGCCACCAATATCCTTTGTTCGTACTTTCCCGGCTTTTAGCACTCTGAAATAAAAATCAAGTTTATAAAATGTTTAAGGAAATAAGAAAATTACATAAAAGCAAATGTACCTGTCTACAGCAGTCTTTAACATGGTGGAATATTGGGGCAAATTGATGTGAGTCAACAAGTTTACAGCACAGAGAAGAATAGCAGTAGGGTTGGCAACATTCTTACCTACAGCTTCAGAAAAGGTGTGACGTGCACCCTGTAATAAATTTTATTTATTTAGAATTTTTTTATTATATTATAAATATTATTTATCACAATGCAAACATATGTGAAATTAAACAATCTTAATTTACATTACAAAACATATCCTGCTACATTTGCATCATTAGTGAAATTTCAAGAAAAGTATACTTTTAATATATTTTAAGTATACTAAGTATAATTTTGTATTCATTTGTATAAAAAAATACATGAATAAATAAACTTTTCGCTTACTGGTTCAAATACTACGCATCTGGCGCTGAAAGAGGCACCAGCAACAACACCAGCACCGCCTACAAGTCCCGAAGCAAGATTGTCAATGATGTTACCATACAAGTTGGGTGTCACCATAACATCAAATTGATGAGGATTCGAAACCATTTGCATTGTGCAATTGTCAACAATCATTTTTTCAAATTCTATCTTTGGATACATCTTAGCCATCTAAAAATTATGTACTAATGCAATAGATATTTATAAATTAATTATTATAATTACATTGATTATAAATGAAAATAAATAATCACATCTTCACAACTTTTTAAGAAGAGACCATCTCCCAACTTCATAATATTAGCCTTATGTACGGCTGTGACCTTCTTACGACCATGTTTGGTTGCATAATCGAATGCAAACTTGGCAATACGTTGAGATTTTGTCTTTGTAACGATTTTGAGGCACTCTACAACACCTGAAATGGCACAAACAATGTTATTGGTTGAAATAACAAAAATATTAAATTCATCATATGTAAATAGATACCGGGAACAGATTCATGTTCTAGAGCAGAATATTCTCCCTCCGTCTGTTCTCTGATAATAACACAATCAACATTTTGATGTCGAGACTTAACGCCAGGCAATGATTTTACATGTACCACGTTGGCAAATAAATCTAATTCATTTCGTAATTTCATATTTAATGTTTGCAATTCGCCCGTGTGTGAAAAATCGGGAGTCGCTAAAATACCCTAAATATATAAAGATAATTAAACTTAGTTATCCCGAAATATATGTATGTATGGTTGGTGTCAATCAAAAATAAATCATTATTACGAACTTTCAGACATATTCTGTTTTTAGAGATTGAACCAGCAACATCCTCAAGAGGAGCACTCAAAGTCGGATTAACTTCAGAAAAAAAATAAGGTTCAAAATCCACTGGGATGTTTGCAGCCTATAAGAAAAATAAGATAAATATATGAAACACAACTACGTATAATTTATTTCACACACAATTTAAGTAATAATAAAACCTTGAAAACTTCTTGTACTGAATAAACAAGCTCTGGTCCAACTCCATCACCAGGTATCAATGTACAAGTCGTCCTTCCCTCTTTAAGTGATTTTCCTTGCTGCAAAATAGTCAGTAATAAAATGAGCTAATGTAAATAATACATACATATGTTCATAGTTTCAAGTTTAAAAAAATAATATACATACAAAGGCATTCAAGATTCTGTAAAGTGCGTTTATATAAAATTTGACTAATATTTAAAAACATAATAGAATTAAAGTTTAACTAAGAACTGAGATTTTCAATGTTCAGGATACACGTAATTTTAGAATGTTGTAAATATTGCATTAGTTCACACAAGTTATTATTTAAAAATCATATCAACTTTATTGGGCAAACATTAGGCTCATGCAAAATATATGTATATAAGTACATATATAATGAATAGGATGGTTACTTTATACATAATTGTAGTATAAAAATATAAAAATATATTATATAAGCAAGTATATACATATGTTTATTAATCAAATAGTGAAATCACACAATACAAATGCAGAAAGCCACATTGAAACATGCCAGGTAATAATTTCTTTTAATAAAAAAAAACTTAAAAACTCACACCAAAAAATATATGTATAATGAAAGAATTTATATTTTCTTCATGTTTGTATAAATATTATACATGTATGTAGGTATATTAGCCACAATATGTGTTCAAAAATGTAAATCATGGAGTAAAATACTCACTAATAACTTGAAACATATTAGAAATACTCCCATCTTTTTATATAAAAATTATCTAATTAAAAGACAACAGAAATAAAATTAAATTGAGACAAAATAAATATTCATTGATAAAAATATATTTCATCGAAAAAAGACAAAATATAACATAGCATATATGTATGTTATATGACAGGTAGATATGATAGCATAAAATTGAATACACATCAGTTTGTAGAGAAAAGTAATTAGTATGTTAATAAAAAACGCAAGCTCACCGGAAATGGAGTCGTGGGGTTATGTATACCTACATCTTTTTGGGTGGATATTACCGTAGAATGAACAGACCTCTTGCAAATATTTTGGGTACCCTGAAATATTATTTTATTATCAAATTATGTTTAAAAACCTAGAGGATCCGAGAACATAGAAAAGGACAGATTTTTAGATAGGGTTCAGTTTGTTTATTAGATGTTGTTTATCTTATAGGACCGTTGTAAAACGGAATCGAATAATATTATGTAATTGAGTTTGGTTAGTTAACGGAAAAAAAGTGAAAAGGAGTAAAATGAGAGACCAATGTGACGGGAAGGATCGAAATTAGTACCTGCAATAGGGCGCGTCGCATTACTAACGCCATTATGAACGGAGAAGATGACTCGAACGAAAACCAGAGTGAAACACGAGCTACGATTGACGGCAGACAACTCGCAGATGACAATCGCAGCTGATGCAGTGCTGCCACTTGTACCGATACGAACAGCGCACATTATTTATTTTAGAACTCGATTGAATATTTATATTAAAAGATCAATTGGAATAAGCCCAGTAATTTTTTAAAATCTTGATAAGCTTTTGTAAGAATTTAAAATAAACAAATGACTATTGTATTGGTTTCGTTTTAAAATCCATTTTTTTCCAACACCTTTTGTGACGTTTACTTTTCTACCACTAGCGGATCCAGAAAATGGTCAAGGGAGGATTTGGGGGGCATTCAAATTGAAAATATACATAAAAAATTTCTTGTTAAACGCCCCATACATTTTAAATAGTCGTGTCGACAACAACTCTGTTATTTCATTCTCACCGCTCTCTAGTGGCAGATCAGTACATAGGGGGGGAGGGGCAGGTGCATTTGAAACTTGAGGCCCCCACTTTAGTAAAAAAAATGCTATCATCGTTTTTTAATATGCTTTTTCATTAGGATTTTACAAAACCATATATATTTTTATTTTTTTACTATATGTACTTGAAACATTAACAGTTTTTAGAATAAAATATGTGTGAACGTATTGTGGGTAATGATAATAATTTATATGCAAGGATGGACCCAGGATTTTTTTCTGGGGGGGGGGCGATAAAAAAAACAATGCAATTAATATTTAATCATGCAATTAAAATCCAATGAACAAAAGGATTACCATTTCGTACGCCGTGACAAAAATATTTTAAATCAATATATAATTTTCAAACGGTAATGAAATTTAGGGGGGGGAAGCGATTGGTGTCATCGCCCCCCCCCCTCTCTGGATCCGTCAATTGTTTGTAAGTTGTTAATTTTGGTAACAAAGGCCCATTTCGGGCCCCAAGCGCGCGGCTATTTTCAATGTATTATGATAGACCACCGCTGCCGCTCTCCATAATGTTTTCTTAAAATTTTCTTTCTTACATTTTTTTCGTTTGAGAATTGTCGCGATTGACAATCTACCCAACGGGATCTTTTTTCCGATGGGTGTAAGAATGTCGAACTATTTGTCGTTTTTAACAACCGTGTTTGTGGAAAATTATAGTCGGTCGCTCTATTTCATAATTTTGGTTTTTTTATTGATAATAAATTCAATGTCACTCTATATAATGATTAATAATAAAATTTTGACCGATAAAAACGTCGTCGGGTATAGTTTTTGCGTTTTCAAGGGAGAGACTATTTCCACAAAGGAACGAAAGACGAACCATAGAGCATAAGAGTCGGATGGTGGCGAGCGTGGAGCGTGTGCGTGTGCCTTTGTGTGTGTGGCGATTGGAGTGGAGAGGAGAGGAGAGGAGAGGAGTAGAGGGGAAAGAGTGGAGTGGCGGAGAGGTGCGGTAGTGCGGGTGGCGGCTTTGGCGCGGTGGTAGCTCGTTACATAAAGGTGGTGTGCGTGCGTCGGCTCGAGCGGGAGCGGAGTGGGAGTGGAAGTGCAAGTGGAAGTGGAAGCAGGAGTGGGAGTGGGAGTGGGAGTGGAGTGGAGTGGAGTGCGAGAGTGTGTGTGTGAGCGCGAGAGCGAGGTGAGGCGAGCGCGGAGAGCGGAGAGCGGAGAGCGGAGCGTTCGGAGGGTCGACGTAGGAAGGGCCGGAGGGCGCAGGAAGGGTCAGCCCTCGCAGCTCTCCCGCACCCGCACCCGCTCAGCACCGCACCGCACCGCACTTCACCTCACCAGCCCGCACCGCACCCGCAGCCGCACCGCCATGGCGTTCCGCATCGGGATGCGCAAAGACACTATGATCGCGGGCAAATACCGCATCGTGCGCAAAGTCGGCTCCGGATCCTTCGGAGACATTTACCTCGGCATCAACATCACCAACGGAGAGGTCAGTACTGACACCCACACCCACACCCAACCCCGCAACACTCTTCCCCGCAACCCCCCCGCCCCACCGTCCTTTGTCGCAAGGCGCGCGGAGAGGGGGGGTGGCGGGCGTGGCGCTTCGCCCCCGATCCGTCAACGTGTACGGCCATATCAAGTGTCGCGCCACTCGTCATAAGCTACAGCCACTTCCGCGTTTCGCAACTTGAGTCACTTTCTAACGGACACGCACGCGGCAGGGTTGCTCCGCACTCAAAATCCCCCCCTCTCTCCCCCCCCCCTCCCCCCGTTTCGAGTCGAATGTGTGTCACCTGAAACGCGACCCCTATCGGTTGCGGCCGCCATTGTCAAACATAGGCACATTCCTTTTCTTATTTTCGTCGCGTTCACTTTTTTTTTTTTAAATATTTATTTATTCACCGTTTCAATTTTTCATTTAGAATTGATCGTTTATATTGTTTTGTTGTTATTATAAATATGAATTTCTTTTGTTTTTTACGTTCTGATAAATTTTAATTTTAAATTTTCAAATAAATTCCATTGGAACTACTCACTTTTGTGTGAAAAACGATTACTTTAATCTCACACGAATGACATTAATTTGTTTAAAATACTCACTATTCCGACGAAAATGTACTAAAAAATGTGATAATGTAACCTATCATCGATATCACAATTAAATATGACCAGTGTTTAAATTGATATTGAATGTTGTCGTTTGTATTGATAATATGTAAGTAAGTACCTTTTAATGTGCCGAATTCTGTTCATTCTCGGCACTAGCGTTTCTCTCCAGTATTCCAGTGATGCAAATCGTATACATATTACTGTTTTCAACGAACCATAATAATTGTAAAATATCAATTGCATAGGTTATTGTTGAGGTCAAGTTTTCATATGACGATATCGTGAATAATACAAATATCTCGCAAGTTGCTCGCAATATCTATATTTACAATATAAATCACGGTTGAATAATTTTCATGCCCATTATGACAAATTCTCTTTAAATTTTCAGGAAGTAGCAGTCAAGGTTGAATCGGTCAATTCACGGCATCCCCAACTTCTATATGAAAGTAAACTATATAAAGTTTTGCACGGAGGAACCGGTATTCCACACATTCGGTACAGTTTCATTTTTGATATACATTTTTCCGATTGATAATTTATTTTAAATCATGTTCACATTTTTACTATACATATATATATTTTCTTTTCCTGTTTAGGTGGTTTGGCCAGGAACGCGATCATAATGTCCTGGTTATGGATTTACTGGGACCTAGTTTGGAAGATTTATTTAATTTTTGTACGAGGCGGTTTACGATTAAAACTGTACTAATGTTAGTTGGTGGGTAATATTTGATATATACTCATGTATATCTTTTTTTATATCTTGTTATTATTCCAAAATTCATAAAAAAATATTGTTTTAGATCAAATGATTGGTCGTATCGAGTTTGTTCATTGTAAACACTTCATACATCGCGATATTAAACCTGACAATTTTCTGATGGGCATTGGTCGCCACTGTAATAAATTACACATAATTGACTTTGGCTTAGCTAAAAAGTATCGGGATCCGAGAAGCCGCATGCACATATGCTATAGAGAAGACAAAAGTTTAACAGGTTAGTACTTGCTTTTATATTTTTACGTTTTATATATACACATATATATATAGTTTTCATTTGTTGATCATGTGTGGTTTAATTTTGGAAATAACTATTTTAGGTACTGCTCGTTATGCATCTATCAATGCTCACCTTGGGATCGAGCAATCGAGAAGAGATGATATGGAATCACTCGGTTATGTTTTGATGTATTTTAACCGGTAATTTTTTTGAATTTTTATTTATTCAACACTAGATAGTTGTGTTTTTTATTTACTTATTAATTTTTATTTTTATAGGGGGACTTTACCCTGGCAAGGTCTTCGTGCTGCTACAAAAAGACAAAAGTATGAACGTATCAGTGAAAAGAAAATGTCGACTCCAGTAGAAGTATTATGTCGAGTAAGCGAACTCTATTTATTCGGAGTTTTTATTGAAATTATTTATTATTTTACAATTCGAGTATATTTAGTGTGGTTTGAAAAATAACGTATTGTCGTTTTGTCCAGGGATCACCGGCTGAATTTGCAATGTACCTCAACTACTGCAGAGGTTTGTCATTTGAAGAGGCTCCGGACTACATGTATCTCAGACAGGTACAAAGAACTTTAGCCTGTTTTTTTTTGTATTTATGTTCTCTTGTGGAATTAGTTGATTTTATCATTAAGCAATTTAATATTAGTATTAATGTAAAACGATAATTTTGTTGTTGTTTTTTTTTTACAGTTGTTCCGTATATTGTTCCGCACATTAAATCACCAATATGATTACTTATTTGATTGGACTATTCTACGACAAACGACAAGTGAAGAAGCTGCTACTTCAACTGCCACGACTCTACCAACTAGCGGTGGTGCAAATGCCACTCAGCCTGGTAAGTAGAGCCGCTGCAACCAAAACATGGTATTTCAACTTGTAAATCATGCAGAACCACCAGTTACAACAGGATGGGAGGATGTTGCACTTTCTTACTTCTCAACTGTATTAATTTTCTTACATTTCATTGATCTTCAGCAATGTAAAGCTGTTGTCGACTTATTTATTTACTAGTGTGTAAAAACATGCTACACTAAGTGAACTAAATTTACGTTTCGTATAACATAGAGCTTTTCGGTGACATAATTTCATTTTTGTGTTTCACAGTTTCATTCATGAGTTAACAATTTTGTTTTTTTTAAAACTTGCAATTAATATGGAAAAGCTTGGCATTTAACACTCATACTTTTTTTCTCACTATAACAGTCCGAGATTATATCTAGGATTTGTGTTTTAAATCATTACAATAAAAATATATTGTATATAATAACTAAAGGCGTGTGGACCAAATTATTTACTTTTCATTTAACTCATTTTTTTACTTCATCACACATTCGAACAACTTAATAAACTACATTTAAATCAATGTTACTATCTTACAATGATTTGGCCACAGCCTGTACAATTTCATTTTTTTTTTATTTCTTTTCTCGTATGGATTTCATTCATTAATTCTTGGACAATAATTAAAACAACTTTTTTGCTTTTAAAATGTTTTTTGTTTGCCAAATTGATATATGTTGATAATTTATGAATTCAAAAATATTTAAACTTATTATTGCTGTGAGAAATTTTATTGTGAAATACAAATTCATGATTTTTTTTAATCAATTATAATTATTTTATATGCAACTTCAATTTACTATAAAACTAACGATCGATTGTTGTATGGAATCGTAGGAATTGTGTCACTTTGACCATATGTATATGTATTTTAACATATTGATTTTTGTTTCGATTACTCTGATGTTAGAATATAATATCATCCAGTAGTAATCATAATTCATGAGATTCCTGATGGTAAATTGAAATTGCATTTTGTATTGCTATAAACCAACGTAATTGTCATATATATCGAAAGTATGTTTATAAAAAAAATTGAAATGGGTGTGAAAATGGGGTTAAATTTATTTTTAATGAATTAGTTATTTACTCTAAGAATTTCTTGTAATTATTCAAATAGAATTTATATCATAAAATCACTATAGTAATACGTTTAAATAATTTTATTTTTATTAAAAATCCACCAAGTATTCCTATTAATATTACAGTAACTGTTAATAAATTTAGTTTGCTATGAAGGAAACTGGTTGGGCTTTGTGAAGAATGCAAATCGTTTGAAAAAAAAAAGTGAAATTGATAAAACATTTTCTATAGGATTATGGTATGATTATTTATATTTTAGGGTAACTTTCAAAACTTTCTATAAATAATAATTTTGACTTTTCAGAGTCATCATGCCTCCCTCCTCAAAAGCTTACCGACCGATAGTCGTCACTTCTGAGGAGGGTAGAAGTATGAATGTTTATTTTCACAGAAGACTTAACTGTGCGACCATTAAAATCTAATAGATAATGGTTTTTTTTATTTAAACTTAATAATAGTAACACTTGTATCTCATTTGTTTGTTTTTCTTTTATATATACATATATTTAAGTTTAATAAACTCACATTTTGTAATTCTGCCTTTTTTTACCCTAAATTACAATAAATTTATTTACCTATTGGAACTCATTTATCTCCTGTGCAAATTTAAATGTATGGAATAAAGGATGGTCAAGTTAGTATATTATGTTTTCGAAGTGCATAGTTATTTTAAATTACATCTGTCCCTCTATTTTCGCATAATAGGTGTCAATTATTATCACCACATTATCCACTAGCTAATTGGATATCTTTGGTCAAATTCACAGTAGTAAATAAATCTGATTCTTTTAAATCACATGTAAATTGACTTTCGATTTCGAGACATCCATATTAACTAGATTGTATTCAGTTCATTCATTCCAATTGATTCTTAGCTAATGTCTTTTCATCATATTATATCGTTCAGGTTCATTATGTAAAACCGTGCAAATCGAGGGACGGGTGTATTGTGCAGTTTGTCTTTTCTCATTTATCTTAATATTTATTCTTTCTTATCCACAGCCCGTATCAAACCCTTGAAAATTCCTTCATCCTGTTCTGCTGTTCACTCTTCCCAAATTCCTAATATCAATACTTATAATAAAATTTGCAAGGCCAAGAAACAATAAATTTCTTTTTATGTATTCAAATTTACTATAATATGTCATTCACTAATAGAATATTGTATATAATAGTTTTTATTAATCTTTTGTTGGGTTTTATAGCAAGCAGTTTAAATGCAATTATAATTTTAAATGAGTTAGTACAAAGATGACTGAGTATTGCCTATATCAAAAATAGGTATTATTGTACATAACTTGAATATTATAATGTTTTTTTTTTTTTTATTATTTTGAAACGAGTCTTATAAATTGATTGAGTCGAGTGTTATCACTGTATTTTATGAGTAATAGTATAATATAAATTTGGTCATGTTAAAAATTTTTGTGACTGATTTTCTTTAATATGGAACTAATTATTCAATGGATAAAAGTTGATGAAAATCCTATGCATGTGATAATCGCAAAGAATATGAATATGTAAACGATATAAATAAAAATTAAAAAGAAACATTTATTTTAATTTTATATAGTTGTGTTCAAAGTTTATTTACATACATTTTTTTAGTAACAAAATCGCCGTTTATTTTAAACAATACATTTTTTCTACATATGTAAACAACATCTTATTAAACGTATGGGCTGTAGTGGACAGTTATATTTAATTGGGGTGGCTTTATTTAGTCATATCTACATATGTAAAATGTAGCAATTTGGTGAAATTTAAGTAAACATTCAATTGTGATAGTTTTGAAACCAGTGAAAATATTTGAATTCAGATCTGTTTCTAAATTTGCGTCATCTCACTTTCTCTAGATTGAGAAATCGTGAGATGAATCCATTTTTAAACCCCATATGTTACTTAAATTAGTAATGTTTCTCGCTTTGCTTCAAACCAACTGCCTCTTCACTGAGTTTCCAAACCTTTTTAGAAATACTGTTATCTTTCGCTGTCTCGGACGTATTTGATAATTTACAATCCATGAAATACCGTCCAGTCACATCGGCAATCTCAGGACTCACACATGCAAAAATCGATGTCTGGGCACCTTCTTTTGAATTCTAAAATATTTCAATTTGTGGTGTTAATCTGTATGCATGCTTTGCAATGAATTTTTATTATATTAGTTTTACCTTTAAAAATATCTTTATTAAAAAATTCCAAGGTATCCTAAACCAAGGTGTAACATCTCTTAATATTTCAGTAAGAACGACTCCTGGAGTAAGACTATTGACTGTAACACCTTTGAACATACACACATAGATGTGGATAAAATTTTTTCCATAAGTTATATGTAATGTAAGTAGTATGTAATATTACCAGTCCCTTTCAACTTATCAGCAAGCTCATTAGCCATTAATATATTACACAACTTTGAGTTTCCATAAGCAACGCTTGAATTCTTGGTATCACTCAAATCCGAACATGCTAGATTTAACTTAGCCATTTTATGAACTTCCGAGGACACATTTAAAATACGGCTGGGAGCAGAACTTTTTATGCACCCTGCAGCATATATATATATACATATGTATATAGGTCATTTGAATTGCAATTTTAGATACAATTACATAAAAGATATTTTACTAACCCAGAAGTATATTGGTAAAAAGAAAAGGTCCAAAGTGATTGCTTTGCATCAACAAATCCAACCCATCTTCACTTTTGGTGCAGCATCCAGTGGCAGTACCCGCATTGTTTAATAATATATTTATCTGGTTTTCTTCTCTCAATATTTCCTGGGCGCATTCTCGAACCGTGGTCAACGATTCAAAATTTATATGCTTCAACTAAGACATGTACTAATAATAATTGTATTCAAGAACTTATGTGATAAGTAATGTACATTTTATAATAATCTAACCACAATATCAGTATTTGCAGTCTCGTTGATTATAATTTTTTTTACAAACTCGGCCTTTTTCATATCTCTGCATACCATAATCACTCTTGCCCCACGAGAGGCAAAATCCTTAGCAGCTTCTAAGCCAACTCCTATGTGACACCGAAAAGTAAGTATTACATTATGTGATTTACCGGTAAAATACGTACGTCAATATGAGAACATCAAACCTGAATTTGCTCCTGTTACAATGACAGTTTTTCCGGTAAGTCTTTCCTGGCCTTCATATTTGCCAGTCGTATACTTCATCCACACCTTGAAAGCTACCATGCCGCCTATCGCTGATACGAACCATGGTGAAGTTACCCAATCCATTGACATTTCGTACTGATACATATTATAACAATTAAATATGCTATCAATAGTAAGGTAATGTAATCTTTTCAGATAAAAACATTATATTTGCTAACCATTTTAATGAAATATGCAAGTGCAAAACGTGATTTTTTTGTTAATTAGTCTTGAAAATATGCTTGTGGGTAATACTTTTATAGATAGTTACTTGGAGTTTACTCCATGCCTATCGATCTAGCGAATTATCTAGGATCCGATTCGCGTTGATGTTGTGTTGTGGTGAAAATAGTTACAATTTCTTTATTTTATACTGTTCTTACCTGTAGCAATGTTGGAATACTAATGTTCCTAAAATAGTTTTATTGCTTAATTTTTGTACAGGTTATAAACCGGTTATGCAATATGTAGTTGGAGGTGTTTGTATGATATATCCATTATTTCTAGAGAAGCATAAAACGCAAGTAAACATCTTATCAGCTAATTACATATATACTGTGTGTGTTGCTGTGTCAAAAATATCACAAGTATTGTAAACAGCATTGATGTGAACATATATTGTATTTATTTTGAAAGCGATTCTTAAGGTTATAGAATCAGAAATAGTAATATATGCATATCTTTTGAAATTTTACTAATGGTGTAATTCAATTCTAGCGTAATGACAAAATCATATTTATTATCTAATCAAAGTGTATCGATTTTAATTAATATGCTTCACTTGTTTTTCAAATATAATCGAATAGATTAAAACAAAAGAAAAAACAAAAAAAAAAAAACAGTTTTTAATAATTCAAATCAAATTTGATACATGTTATTATACAATTTTATATAAAACTAATAAAATGCTTGTAAACGAGCAAATATGAGACAACACAGTTTTCAAAAATTTAATTAATATTATAAACTGTTGTTTCAACTTATTATTATCTGATATCACCGTTGGAAAATTTGTATACTTGCTTATGATTCATTAGAACAATATTGTTCTTAATGTCATTCATATTCATTGGAGGATGGTCATCCACTTTTAAATTTGTATACTTCTTGCTTATGATTCATTAGAACAATATTGTTCTTAATGTCATTCATATTCATTGGAGGATGGTCATCCACTTTTACAGCTAACTGATAATAACATTATAACAGTGAAATACATATTTATGTTACATGATAATATAGAACCTGTTTACTTTTAACGTTTATAGATAATTTTGTGAATTTGATTGATTCCAACGTTAATATAACAACAATTTACGGTCAAGCAAAAGGTCTCTTTTTCCATACCCGGATGTTTTGGACATGATTGGAAGCGTTTATTACTCTTTCGAAAATTTGTACTAATGGCTCAATTTTATATTCTATAAATTCGTTCACAGTGCTATCATCAAAAAATTCTTCCATGTGCGATTTTATACGATGCATTAATGTTTTCAAATCTGTGTTATATTTTATGGCCTTTTCGACTGTATCTTTGTTGTGATACTCATTGATTGAATCGTGTCGAACGTTATAAAACAAATAGCCGTTGTTTCGATATGAATTCACCAAGTGGAAATTTTGAGCATTGTCTTCCAACGGGATCAAAGTTTTCAAATCAGCGTATAATTGGTTGCCTTTGAAATTACATGTGTGTAATATATCTTCCATTTCATTCAAATAATTGAAATTATTGTTTTTGTTTTTATGGAATGTCCCTTTTTTGTGAAAACAACTCATACCATCTAACCACTGTTCGAATACGTATTTGTGAATATTTGTTGAAATTTCATTTTTCCTTGATAAAACTGCATTTATAAGTAATAAATTCAAAAATAAACTCGGAATCGATACCGGTAGTACTTCACAAAGCACGGAAAAATGCTCATAACGAGACCACCCTGTTAAAACGATGCCTTTAAAATTGTATTGTTGATATGTTCCCGCCACTTGATAATTTTTGGCGAAATTCAACCACGCCAAGTGGTTTTCATAATTTTTTTTTAACTTTGGCAATACATTTGTAGCACCGGAAGCTCCTTTGAACGCCGAAGCAATCCAAATACCTGAAAACACCTTTGTATACAAATACCAAACACGATTTGGTACGAGAGCTTTGATAGAAGATGTATAAATCCATACCACTGGTTCAACTATATTTCCTAAACCGGATTTTTTCAATTCTAACGGTTGAAAGCCACGAAGCATATCGTCCCAAATAAGAGGTGTTAAATGAGGATGTCTCATTTTCACATAGGTAACTATTTCGGTTACATGATTTACAAATAATTGCCTGAAATCATCATGAAAAAACTGCGTAAATTAATCTTTATTAAGTACAGTTATATATCAATAATTATTTAGTTTAATTATGTTGTGTATAATTACCTGGTTGTCATATTTCTATGTTGACATTTTGAACACCTATTAATATGATATACTTCATCACAGCCCAAATGAATCCATTTTAAATCCATAATTTTAGAATGAAACGTTATTATCTGCAATTATAATCTATTTTATTATGAAAAAAGATCCATTTTCTAAGATAAAAAACGACATTCCTACTTGATCGATAATATCAGCAATGACTTCTAGAGATCGATTTCTTGAAGGACATATGGAATCTGGAAAAGAATCTATTTCCCTAAGGTATCTAAATTCTTTCAATTTTAGCACATATTCTAAATGGCCGAAAGTTTGCACCAAAGGTATCACTTCAAAGTCATAAGATTTTGCAACCTCCAAAAACGTTTGCAACTGAATATAAAGAAAGATATTATTTTGATGTAATTAAAATGCATTTTATTTACAGCAAATTAAATTACCTCTATTTTATTATACGCATTTCCGGCTCTGATTACTTCCAAATTATTCTCATAAGGAAACATGTCTTCGTATTCTATCAGCAAGCCGGTGGCTCCAGCTTTCTGAAGATCCTTAAGTAAGCTCGTTAAATATTTTAATTTTGGTGGTGCTCCTTTTAGATCCAAATGCACTAGCTTTTGTTGAAGATTTGTATGAACGTGTTTAAATACAACATCGTTATAAGTTCTTTCTTCAGGTATCGGCATGAAAGATATTTGTTTGAAAGTGACGGAACTAGCATTGTTTATAATTTCTTGGTATTTCTCTTTGTCAGAATTTATGTTTCCAAAATAAATTTCCCTTTCGTCCTTATCGCGTTTTAATTCAAATTGTCTCATAATTAAATCACGACCCGATGTCGATGTGTCGATAGTTTCGCTGATTTTTGGAACGGCTTCGTTTGAACTAGTTGATTTTCGCGTTGTATTATTGAATAAATTTGTTATAGTTGCCAACATAAATGTGATTATAATTAAAATATTCACAAAGAGCACAATTTTTACACATGCTTTAAACTTGTAATGCCACATTGTAGCGCTACTGATCAATAAAGCATTAGTAGACCAGTTCTTTCAGGTGGATACATAATACATAAAATTGTATAACTTGGTATGTATGAGTCATTTGTAAGGTTTCTTTACTCGACATACACACGTTTCTCAATTACAGTGATGGAGTAAATATATAATAAATTCTGTTTTACAAATAAAAACAGTTGTAATAGATATATTTATTATAATACGATCTATACCAATGAACCAGTTTGCTTATACTGACATTTACATGTTGTTTACAGTCTATGAAATCGATAGCAGTGTTTCCAAAACTACAGTTTTCTTTTTATTTTATTTTTTTCACAGCTCGCACGTTACTATGTATATTATAATGGCTCTACGTACATACATACATATATATGTTTTCACCTCTCCTGTCAACTTGAATAAAATATATACATATCTTATACATTTTTTATGAATTATTCACCTGATATGATTAAATATTTTTATTTATTTACGAATTAAGAATGTCAAAACTATTTGTGAGTTTATAAATTATTGACTTGCGGTTAGCAAGTCACTAAATTAAACTGCATGATGTTTTGTTGTGGAAAAGCGACACTATGAAGATCAACATGTTGGATATAAAACTGCTAAACAGTGTGCATACAACTTAATCATTCAATATACTTCATTCATAATTATTTGTAGGCCTACATTGAAAGAAAAAGATTGAGATGAACTGGTGGGATTTGGTCTAGACGTCTATTTTAAGTTTGGCTCACAGTTCAAAGTTATTTTAAAGTGGCAATATAAGGGTTTGATCGCGCTTCACTATTCAATAAGTATAATTTTATATTTCGTTGGTGAATTAATTATTTTTGTTTGTATTAAATAATTGAAAACAAACATAATTTGATAACGTTTCTAATAATTCTTTATTTAATTATCCTACAAATAACCAACAAATATTTATACATTTAATAGGTTATCTTCCCAATCATATTGTTGAAACTACAAAAAGCATTTACATACATTGTAAATCTATAAAAATATCAAAAATTTAGGCAAGAAATATGATTGACTAGAATCTATCAAATGTTAATACATACAAATAAATTCATAAATTAAATGAACATTTATTAAGGCAATTCACAAAGTGACTTACGGCTTAGTACATGTGAAATTTTTTTTTTGTACATTTATTAATTGCAATTAATAATATGTTACTTTTAAAATAATTGTGTGATAAAAGATAACAATTCTACTTGTTATTTTGCAGTCGATCTAAAACTTTCTATCTACTTTATACCTTATATCAAATTCAGCATGTAATTTTTTTCTAATGGCAGTGTTTCTGACAAAATTTGACTACATAATATTTTACTTTCATGTAATTTTATTCTAAAAAAAGTATTGCATTTTTCAAAGTTACAGACCAAGCGTTAAATTATAATACTTGGATCAATTACTACATATTTTAAATTACTAAAAATTGACCCTAATTTTCAGTTCTAAATAACTATCGATAAAATGGACGAAAGAAAATGTGCATGCAAAACATATATATGGTAATATGAAAAAAAAGGAAAAATAAAATAAAATAATATCTTAAATATGTATATTATATTTATTGAAATTCTTCAAACCTTTTGTCTTATGTAAATTACAAATTCAATTCGATGGAAGAATATACATTTGTATATATGTATGTAAACTGTAAAATCGAAACGCTTTATATGAAATGTATTCCTTAAATGCTGTAAGGAATGCTTTGATTTTGAGCACTTGTTTCGATTATATATTTTGACTAATACGGGAAAAGTAATTCATTTATCGTATGATTTGGAAAAGTTGAAAAAATAAATCGAATTAGATTTTTCTCAATGATAAAAAAACAGGAATACAAAACTTTCCATTAAAACCAAATTTGATATGAAAAAATATAAATACAATATATGATAATATAATAAAATACATAATGTACATATGATATATAATGCATAGCGAACTCTTACAACTAATATTAAAAACATCATGTGTATCAACTTTTCGAAACAAGACGGATTTTTTAAAAATAAATTATCATGCATTCTAACGTAACTGTCATTAAATTTAAATTTAATTATAAAGGTACTCAATTTTTGAAATAAAAAAAATTTGAAAACGCAAATTTTCCAACATAATGTTTATAATATTACGCTAAATTACAATAATTGTGTACATATATGTATGTAGGCAATAGATGTATAATATACACATAATCTGAACACTGAAGTGGAACAAACCAACAATGTAAATTTTCTTATAAAAAATAATATTTGAACAATTTCAAGTGTACAACAAAAATTTGATCACTGAAATTTAAATTTAATTAATGTAAATACAACTATCTTCAATATCAAAAGATTTATGAACGATTAATTAGGCAAATTTTAAAATCTTCAATACTATAAAATATGGATGCAGCATACCCCCCTATACACGAGCATGTTTGTATTATGGGATTTGTTGCATAGTAACAATCGATATATGAAAACTGAATATAGACATTCGATACATTTAAATAGTAATACATGTTTTTTGAATTTAAAAATGTATAAAATCAACAAATGTTAAGACATATAAAATTGAACAAAATGTTCAAAATTCATTGCAAATTATATTTCAATATACGGCTGTATACAGTAGGGAGTAAAATACACGATTTCTATCTGTCAGCGAAGATGTTCTGACTAATAGGAATCGCATATATTAGAGGTTTATAAAAAAGCTTTTAGAACAATAGAAATCGATATTTAGAGTTTGCCTACTGCAAAGACTGCAGAAATGAAACAATCAGAAATCATAAATACATCTTCAATCAATTAAGGAGAAGGCATGCAACGAAGACGTTCAAAGGAAGCCTTTTCAAGAGATTCCCGATGATCAGGATGAGCAATATTAATAAGGGCATGCGCCCGTTGACGAAGTGATTTACCAAACAATTGGGCAATTCCATGTTCTGTCACGACATAATGAACATGAGCACGCGTGGTAACCACTCCAGCACCTGTGAACAATTAAAATGGTATTGAAGGAATTTAATTATTTTATGAGTGCTTTTTCATATTCTTATATTTAAAAGAAAGAAAAAAAAACACTGAAATTTAAATTCAATTTGACAAAATAATGAATTGTTAAAAATGGGTCAATATTTTTTACAAACCCGGTTTGATCAAAGGAGATATTTTAGATTCTCCCTTATTTGTGCTTGACGGCAACGCTATAATGGGCTTTCCGAGGCCATCAAAGCCTTCAGCTGCACCTCTAATAAAGTCAACTTGTCCACCAAAGCCAGAATACATACGTGTACCTAAAGTTTATAAAATTACCATGTTAAATATACTATAAAAATAAAGTCATTATTTTTATACTTGCAGACGTTTGAAAACTAACCGATAGAATCAGACACAACTTGACCTGTAAGGTCAACCTCAATACACGAATTGATTGCAGTCATCTTGGGATTTTGAGCAATGACACCCACTTTGTTGACATAATCAATCTCCAGCATTTCTGAAAGAAACAAAAATCGGACTCGTAAAATTCCATCTAATGAAAATACTTTGTATAAATTTGAAATAAACCTTTTACCAATGAATGGATTATTATCTACAAAATCATACAGCGCTTTAGTACCAATAAGGAAAGAGCCAACAATTCTACCACGGTGAATGGTCTTTTTGTTATTGGTGATACAACCTCGATTGACGAGATCGATTACTCCACCACTGAACATTTCCGAGTGTATACCTAGATCCTTGTGATTTTTCAACGATGCCAAAACGGCATCAGGAATGTTGCCGATGCCTGTAACAGTGGTAAATATTAGAAATAATTTTATATATTCATAATTCACTCGTACGAATGTAAAGCAACCCATTTGTACCCATTTGTAATGTAGCTCCGTCATCGACAAGATTGTCTCCAATTAATTGACCTATTTTCTGTTCAACTTCGGTTGGTGGCTTTCCACCATGTTCAGGCAAAGGAACTTCGTGTTTTACGGCATAATCAAGATGCGAAACGTGAATAATGCCATCGCCAAATGTACGAGGCATATGGGGATTGATTTGACCTACGAAAAGTGTATAATGCATACGTTTGTTTTGAAGCTTCTCACGTACAATATTTAACAAATAAAAATACCATACCGATTATAATTTTAGAATTGACTAATCCAGCTCTCACACAATCTACCGACGTGCCCAAACTGCAATAGCCGTGTACATCAGGTGGCGATACCTTTTGAAAAATAAATAATGATAATTAAGTATACGATTTCGATAGGGTGCGTAAATATGTATAGCATTTTTTTTCTTATTCTATAATAGCATCATAATATTTGTTTAGCAGACCTAATTTATATCGAAAAGCTGATTCATCAGTTGACTATGGATTCAATATTAATCTGAAGTTGCTGAAATGTACACATATACAATACAATGAACTATGCCTTCAGTTTCATTGCTGAACCATATGAAAGCTTTACGAGCAGGTCTGTCAAATCTATCAATAGAATAATGTTATCAAATTTACCTGAATCAATGCAATATCGGGTTGTAAAATTTTCTTATGGAAAAGTTTGGGAATCTCATGGAGGAAAATGGGAATGCAATCTCCTCTGCCATCAGCCACAGCTTTACGAACATTTCCACCCATGAACATAGATAGAGATCTGCAACAAACCAATACAGTTATTTTTATCTTAAATGCATTGCAATGAATTTCACCTAAGGTATCTAATTTACCTAAAAATGCCTTCACACTCCGGTTCGGTGTATGGGGCTTTTCCTTCTGTGTGCATATGGCAAACGGTTATATCTTTTAAATTTGCAGCCTTTCCATGTTCGGTCATTGCAGTCAGCAAATGCTGTGGAGTAGCAGCCGCACCCTGAGCGAATACTAGTTGTCCTAAATTCCAAAAATTACACACATTAAAATATGTAACTGCACATTTATTTCTTGACTATTTATAGAAAAGCATTAGTCCAAGCCATATAGAAAATGCTATTTGTAGGTGTCATACAAATCATTTAAAATTTTGGCACGTCGTTTTAAGCATTGAAGATTGCGCAATTATAAATACAAATAGGGTCAAAATGTCAGAAATAATTCAATTATTCAACAAAAGGATTGGTGAGGGTAATGGCGAGATACAAACGGATACGTGGATATGTATACATATGTACAAAAAAAATCATGAATATCAATTCGTTGAGGTTTCAATTGGGCTGTGTTGAATGGGAAATACTAATGAGGCGGCCCAGAACTTGTAGGGTCAATTGATGTAGCTTTTAAGAGTGATGTAGACCTTTTAACAGTGATTTTTAAGTGTAAAACTTTCATAAAGACTAGTACAAGGATTGGGTCCCACAAAATTAAAAACTGGAAATTTATAATATAAGAAAAATGGACTAAAAATTAATTTCTATTAAATTTCTCTATTTTTTCGCCTTCCATTCATTACACCCATATTTATCATATTGGCTGATGGAACATTCAAACCTTTTTTGAATAATTTATTGATGAATTATAATCGCTTAGTAGGATCCAACAGTTGGAAGCTGCTGATCTGTTACGATTTCGTCCTGCTATTTTGGCACGATTCCATACTATTTGAAATCAATGCTAAAAATGATCTTTCACTTTTATGCGTAACATAGACGAACCATGCAAAACTCGATTACATACATTAACATATGATTAGCCAAATTAGTACCTATTTTGTAACCACAAAAATGAATAACAGAGATAGAAAAAGAGAGACCACTTAAAAAAAACTTCTGAACGCAGATTACTCTGTTTATGACATTGGACTACAATCATTTAATTGAACCATTACATACGCAGACGACTGCCTACATTCAATACATCCGCCATTTCGAGTTCATTGGATGTTAAAAGGATTTTCTTATATGACCTATATAAAAAAAAAACATCATCATCATAAAACGTAGCCCAAATATAGAGCGAAAAATTCTTCATTTATTGACATTGCTCCATTTTGGTTATACGATCTGTATATCTTATCATCTTGGGCAGATCAAAGAAAATTTGATATGATAAGAAAACAAATTTGAAAAGTGAAATTGTAAGAAATATATGAGTTATGTATGTATGTATATGTACAAAATGATAAATTTTATGAACGGCAAATGAGGTCAAAGCTATTTGTTGGAACATCAAATAGCTTTGACTTTTGACAATGGGTCAGTATTGTTTTCATGTACATATGTGAAGAAAGTATTTTGATAGTGTAATTGTTACGTATATAATAAATATAATTACTACAATAATGGTCATTATAATCATAACCAATGGATTGATTATTGAATATGATGAGAGAATTATTCATATACAACTTAAAATTTAATGTTAATTACATTATAAATTAAGAAATGTTGCATGATTTATCGGAACGATGAAATAAAATGATGTGAAATTGTGGGTTTTACTTGATATATTTGATAGCAAGTTTTCTTTCAATGTTTATGCAGTTGAATAGTGAATCGAGCTTCAAATGATGAATAAATTACACAATAATGATCGGCGTTACTACTACGTCTAAAACAAAGAACAAGGTCTTTCAATGCCGTAACATTTTTTATTCTATATATAACACACATTAATAAGAAAAATTACAATTAAATAATGCATAGCGCATTCCGGTTATTGATTGTGGTTAGAAATAATTTTTAATGCTTGCTTATATGTACATAGACAGTATGCTAAAGTCCATTAAATTTAATGTCAGCAAAAAAGTCATATTGTTATTCTAAAATGGGCATTTATACGGATATTTTGTTGATTATTATGATCTTTGCTACTACTGATAGTCGCATGAATGCGTTTATAATAAGAAACGAGACGCTTTAATTGAGCATATCGTAATTTTATTTCGAAGCCAAAGTACAAATTTCAGCACTATCAATAATTACATATGAATTATCTATATAATTTTTGAAATTAATTTGTATAGTATGGACCAAGAGGCGAAAGTAATCTCTGAAATTATTTAATTAATTAATCAATTTGGTTCGATACATATTATGGATTATAAAAATATGTAACTCGTCAAGCAGATGATAATTATCATTCAGTTTGTTAAAAAATTAGAACAATGCATTCGAAGTTGTATACATAGTATTAAGAAAAAATTATATTACTGAAGATATTATAGACGAATTATTTCAATTTAAAAAGTATTAAATTGAAGTCTGTTTTTTTACTAATTTAGTATTTACTTCATATTATTTCTTGATGGCGACATTTACATACAAACATATGTATATATAATAATATAAAATATTCATTCCAGACAGTACGGAGAGGAGTTGATGTAAATCTAATAATAGTCACGTAACTTACCTCATGCCCTCTTCTTAAAAAAATAGGTCATAAGGTCACTTTCATAATCTTCGGCACACAGAACTTTCCGTTGCCAAACAATAAGTTTACTTTTGGCTCGGAAATTCTCAAAAGATTATTTAACATGTTCAGAATAATAATTATAAAAGATACTTTTGTATAGGGAAATCGGCAATTAAAAAAGTTTCAATCGGAAAAAATGAACGTTGACTTTGCCCTACCGCATAGTAATAGTAATATCGCAGCGCATACATATGTAGTAAATAATGTAAAACGGAAGGGTGTAGGGGGTGTAGGTGGGTGTTTACCAGACTTGAGACATTTGGCGAAGGCTTCGGGGGCGGTGAGCCAGTCGGGCTCCCGCTGGAGAGGCTGCGAAGGCTCCTTGGTGTAGGTGTAGTAAGGGCGAGCCGCCCCCACCGCGCCCCACACTCGCGGCAAATTCACCACCGCTCGAGACATTTGCCTTCAACTTCAAACAAACTTCAAACTTCAAACTTCAAACCTTCGACACGGATACGGACGATCAGAGTGCGAGAGCGAGAGCGGGAGCGAATGCCGACACAGACGACACAGACGACAAACGACAAACCTACACACCGGCGACTGCCGATTGGCAAATGACGTCTGCGCAACGTCACTGCGTCGCGCCTTTATCTTTTTTAATCGCTATTCGTATACACCGATGCACCGAACGCCGATTTATACGACCATCAAGCTTTTTAATGCCAACTGCTATGCTATTGTTGCGTAGGGGTGGGTGGAGGATCCAAGTAAAAGGCCAACAGTCGTCTCACAGCATTTATTGATGATTCAGGAGATACACGTATTGCCAGTGTTCAGTCCAGAATGACATGATGATGATTGTGACTGCGTTTTATCGATAGTTTTCTCGGGTAGTGACACTCCCTTGACCTATCTATCTATCGTGTTATATCAGATCGATCTCTCGTTGATGTTGTAGTGCGGGCTGGCGGCTGCTCGCTCGTTGAACGTTTGTCAGGCTAGAACACTAAGCAAAATTAGTGCATCATCTGTGGGATACTGTCGGGGTTAGTGTGTTAGTGGGTGGTTAGCTGGTTTGGGACCGTTCGGTGGTGATTTGTTTAATTTAACTGAATGCTAATTTTAGCCTATACCCGTCTTCAAAATGACATGATATCGCCTACGTACCGCCTTATAAGGGGTAGATCTCTCAGGACGTCTAATCTGTTTACCTACTGTATAGTCACGTATTCGGATATGTATTCCCACGGTATGAGAAGTGCAATAATTGTTTAGCTTTCATGCACTTAGCTTGTCGCTAATCCTTAAAACCACTTACACCGGTCTCACGGTATGCATTTAGTTAATCCGTTAACAGATATCCGTTACGGATAATCCTTGAACGGTCACACAGTCTCTGGGATTCTATTCGCTTAATCCGCGGCGTACGTAACACTATCAATCTTCACATGGTGAACTCTATACCTATGCTGCATTTACACGAGACCAATTGTTAAAACATTCCACAAAGTCAAATGAATATTGGTCTTATATTTTATCTCTGAACGTAATATCAGAACAGCACCGTGCATCCATATGTGCGAGTTGTGCAAATCACACGGCGGCCGTTGTGAAAATCACCAAAGAAATCCTCGGGTATCCTTTCATTATTACTAGATGGGAAACAAAAATCTAAAAGGCGAACAAGGGGGAAAATAATTTTTTTCTACATGTTTTGCCGGATGTTTTCACGGCCGCCTTTTGTATTGTTTTGTGTTTTGTACTGAGAAACGATTTTCGAATGCAAACCCACTAATCTACAACAAGGGTGATCAGTAGAGGTAGGACCGGAAGCGCGCCGTCTATTGTTCCATTATTGTAAATGCTTTGTAAAAAAGGTTCGGCAAACCTTTAACAATGCATTTACAACATGTGAACAATGAACAGCACGCTCTGGGTCCGCTTTTTAGTGATCAGCACGTGCGTTTTTGCCAGAAAAACGTCATCCAAGTGGCGTTCAAATATTGTGCCCTAGAAGCATCAGCCGCTGGAAGACCGAGACGAAGACTTCTGATCAGGAACCTAACGAAAAATACACGACATCACAGGTCAGTCAATCTGTTCCCTTTGACCCCCACCACGGAACGAACGCACCTGGAAGAACGAGAAACGTATCCCTGTACGCCAGTAACTCTCCCAGTGAGAGAGTTGTATTCCCGCGTAAAATACGTTTGTCACAATATATTATTTAAAATGATAGTTTAGATAACGAAGTTCCCTTTCGTTATCTAAACTATATATATATATATACATACCTATCTTCGAACTTGTTGCCTTTTTTTGTTTAAAATTGAAACGTTACGATAGTAATCTTAACATTAGTTTTCATTTTTATTTTATGTTACTAATACAGTTTTATCACTCGTCGTTCGAATTTTCGAATTTTATTATTCATCCAGATTTTTGTAATAAACCGCTTTTCAAATTTAATAAATATTTTGTAATAAAGAACAATAATGTATTTAGTTTTATAATATCCTTTTCCTCGAAGTGAATAAATGCTATTTGACAGTTTAAAATAATTAGAAATGGGGGGGGGGGGGGGGAGGCAGTAAAAATATTTTTGACACAGGCGGCTGAGCTCCTCGAGGCGGGCTTGGTTTTTCTTTGTGTCTCAAAAATTGACCTCGTGCAGTGGCGTAGCGTGAATTCCATGCACCCCCCCCCCCCCCATATATTCATATTATTTTCTTACTGCCGAATAAATTCCCAAAATAATAATTCATGTATTTTTAAGTAGAAAAATCATTTTTTCTGGCAAACACTTTTAACAAAAAATTTTGTGGAAATTCATGTTATTTGTCCTCTCTGGTTCAATACTTACCAGCTCTTATCTTTTTAATCGATGTTGTGACATAGTTGACTTAATTTTAATAAGATTCAATTTCAAACGAAATATTTATAAGTTTCAACATCGAGAATGAGCTCTCTGCAGTTACCGGAAACGTGAGGAACAAGATGATTGAAATGACGAATTTATAGAATAATTAAAAAAGAAGACCTTCGCCAAATTATGAACACTGTCGATCTTCTTTATTTTTACAAGGTTTATTTTATTTTAGCACGAACACAAATCAAGCACTTGATTAGATAATGATTTGTCAAAATCATTGACATATTGGTCGGTTAGAGATTTGGCTTCACAATATACATACATATATATGTATGTATGTAAATCGTTATCTGATAATTCAACGACATTTTTGCTTTGCAGGAAAGCGAACTTTGAAACAATGTCATTAAATGATGCGAAACGAATCTTCAATTACACTAAGGTTACTTTTACATAGTGCCATATTAAAAACTGTTTAAAAATTCTTTTAATGGGTCCTGGAATTGTGTATTATGACTAAGTTCATCAAAGTGCTTTTAGACAAGAGATTAATGCTTCTATGTCAATTTTGGCTTCAATCCTCATTTAGTTGCAATATTTGTTGAAATTATTACGAATTTTTCAAATTTATTTCTAAAATTATTGATCTCGTCAAATGCATATGCATGTCTAGTTATAGACTGAGTACATCAAACAATGTAAGTATGTATTTAGTTTAGTATAAACAGATATATATTCTAAATAAATTTGAGTTTGTAACAAAAATTATTAACAGTACGAATCGTTCTCTTTTGTGCATTTTGATTGCGATTCTTTATAAATAAAACAATCTTTAATTGGTTTGGTCTATCTAGTTGGCCATTTAGATTTTGAAATAATATAAATCAAATTGATGTGAGGCCACAAATGGGAGAAATGAAACCCAATTCGACGATAATGGTAGGGGGGGGGGGTGTTACAAGTTTGTATAAATGAATAAAAGGAGAGGGCGGCGATTTGTAAGCGATAGCGTTATTTGAAAAGCATGCGTGTGTGTATTCGATTTTTCAAAACGAGTGCAAGAAAGAGAATTGGTGGAAATTCACACGTGTTTGAAAAATATAACACGCACCACATTACCATTCTGCGATCATTGAATTTTTAATTTAAAAATAATGGTAAGAAGCTTTAGTGTGTCAATGCTATACTAGCTTTAAAAGCCAAATATTAATTGATTGTAGTTTGACTTTATATCACAAGACCTAGATATGAACTAAAGAAGGATAAAAAATTTGAATTCGAAATTTATTGCTATTTTCAGCCATAAGACGTACAAGATCGACCAAGTTTAATGGTAAATCAATACACAAAGTGAACGATTTAGGGCAAGATTAATTATTTTGAAAAGGTGAAAAAGTGAATGAACATTGGGTCGTCGAATGAAAAGGATCGAAGGAGAAATTTGAGCCGAAATAAGGAAGTTTTCGGTGATTGTCTGTGGCGAAGAGTATCGGTTTGATCACGGGACGAGGGTCACGTGAGCTCACGTGCGGCGCATGTCAGGCGGTGCGCCAGTCGACGGTGGGCTCACACGGGGTGGGGAGCGTTTAGCGTTTCTTTCTATTCGCTGCCATTCTGCTCGTCTGACTGTTCGTCTGCCATTCGTCGATCTGCCATTGTTCGTCTGCGCCCGTTCGTAGAAGACTCCACCGAGTTGATTGGCCATGTCTATCAACACTACCCTCAGCAGCCGACAGGCGACGCGGGAGCATCTGCTCGCCGTCTCCAGGGACTTTGTCTCCCAGCCGCGACTGAGTGAGTCAACTCCACTCTCCATTCTCCATTCCTCGTTTCTCCACTCTCCACTCTCCATTCTCCATTTTCCATTCTCCATTGTCCCCCCAGTTCGAACAGAGACGCAGACGCCCTTCTAACATCCCATTCCGCCTTATATTGTAATCCAAATCAGCTGACCTCTGCAACGCCATCATAATATGTCGGCCCGAAAATCAATTCTACCCCACCGATACGTTTCCCTTTTGTCATTTGCATACTTTCATAGTCTTATGTGGCACTTGTGCAAATAATTGATTTTCGCAATTACACAATACGAAAATGCCTACTAGATAAGCATCTAATAAAGTGGCTCTGGTCGCTAGAGTACATACATTTGATTCAAATGCACTTTTCAATACTGTGGCTTAAATTTGCATTTGGTAAAGACTTTTTTTAATAATCTGATAAAATATCATATATACATTATAAGAAATATTGTAAAATCAATATTGAACTCCATTGTTTTTTTTATTTATTTGAAATGAATCAATCCTATTCCATTAAAATATAATTGAATATTGCGAAACTGAGACGTGCTGTTTATTATTTCAGCATATAAGACGGTTTCGGGTGTAAATGGACCCCTCGTCATCTTGGATGAAGTAAAATTCCCAAAATTCGCCGAAATCGTACAGTTGAAACTTAGCGATGGTACAGTTCGTTCAGGACAGGTAAACGACTTGCATATATAATATACAGTTATACAATGAAGGTGTGTTAATTAACAAAGTCTCACATTTTTGTAGGTTTTGGAAGTGAGCGGTTCTAAAGCTGTTGTACAGGTGTTCGAAGGCACGTCAGGAATTGATGCCAAAAACACGTTATGCGAGTTCACCGGAGATATTTTGAGAACTCCGGTATCGGAAGATATGTTAGGTATGTATTTTCGACACGAATAAATTTCATTCTATTTGCATTTTCTATTCTCAATGTCTCATTTTAGGGCGTGTCTTCAACGGATCTGGAAAGCCCATCGATAAAGGT
The DNA here is from genome assembly GCF_051622035.1 of Arctopsyche grandis. Taxonomy (NCBI): domain Eukaryota; kingdom Metazoa; phylum Arthropoda; class Insecta; order Trichoptera; family Hydropsychidae; genus Arctopsyche; species Arctopsyche grandis. The sequence goes on from NC_135357.1 coordinate 18,959,441, forward strand.
CCTCCAATTTTGGCCGAGGACTTTTTAGATATTCAAGGCCAGCCCATCAATCCGTGGTCTCGTATTTATCCCGAGGAAATGATACAAACAGGTAAATTGTATTGACTTTATGATAAATATTACACAATTAAATTAAATTCTCACCTAATGTCAATTTAAACTTCAGGTATATCTGCCATCGACGTAATGAACTCTATTGCTCGTGGTCAAAAGATTCCCATCTTCTCGGCCGCTGGTTTACCGCACAATGAAATTGCTGCCCAGATCTGTCGTCAAGCCGGTCTTGTTAAGGTATTGAAAGTGCATGGCTAGTTCGTTTTTTTGGGACTTTGTTTTATATTGTTAAAAATTAAAATGTTTGTTCAGGTGCCTGGAAAATCCGTTTTGGATGATCACGAAGACAATTTCGCCATCGTATTTGCCGCCATGGGTGTTAACATGGAAACTGCACGTTTCTTCAAAGAAGATTTCGAAGAGAACGGTTCAATGGAGAACGTATGCCTGTTTCTTAATCTCGCAAACGATCCTACAATTGAGAGAATTATTACTCCTCGTCTTGCTCTTACTGCAGCTGAATTTTTAGCTTATCAGTGCGAAGTGAGTATTGATAAAATCGCACTACGATTAATTCTTATGTATTGTGATTATTATTAATTTTTTCGATTTTAGAAACACGTATTGGTTATATTGACCGATATGTCTTCATATGCTGAAGCCTTGCGTGAGGTATCTGCCGCTCGAGAAGAAGTACCCGGTCGTCGTGGTTTCCCCGGTACTTTATTTAATATTTTTTTCATAATAAAATAGTTGCAATGTAATCTTTTTGAACATAAAAATATATATTATTTGTTGTTTAGGTTACATGTACACCGATTTAGCCACAATTTACGAAAGAGCTGGTCGTGTTGAAGGCAGAAATGGTTCAATTACTCAGATTCCTATCTTGACTATGCCTAACGATGATATTACCCATCCAATTCCTGATCTTACAGGATATATTACTGAAGGACAGGTATGCATATTAAATTTTTGGTTTTTTGTCGAAACATATTTTTTTGTTTGTTTTCTAATTTTTTTTATTCATATTGTAGATTTACGTAGACAGGCAGTTGCATAACAGGCAGATATACCCACCAGTGAATGTACTTCCTTCTTTGTCTCGTTTGATGAAATCTGCTATCGGTGAGGGAATGACACGTAAAGATCACTCTGATGTATCCAATCAATTGGTAATATTATTTTGTACTCTACTCTGTGCGTGTAGTTTTAATTGTTAATTTAAACCAGCCACTAAATTATTTGTTCCGTTTTAGTATGCCTGTTATGCTATTGGTAAAGATGTGCAAGCTATGAAAGCTGTAGTGGGTGAAGAAGCTCTTACACCCGATGATTTACTTTATCTTGAATTCCTTACCAAATTCGAAAAGAATTTCATTTCTCAGGTATGTATTATATGTTTTCACTTGTATATTTTTAGACATTTAGTAATGATTCAAGGTTTAATTATTTTTTACTTTTTCTTAGGGCAATTATGAGAACCGTACGGTATTCGAGTCGTTGGATATTGGCTGGCAGCTTTTGCGTATCTTCCCCAAGGAAATGCTTAAACGTATTCCAGCTTCAATTCTTGCAGAATTCTACCCAAGAGATTCCCGTCATTAAAATGTTAGTGTCATATTTTTATTTTCACCTCACTGTTGTCATGCCAGAATGTTGATAATTAATCATGACCTATTCATATGTTACGTATTGCATTGTATAATTGTTTCAGTTTTTTTTTTTTTTATTATATACATATATATATATATATATATATATATATATATATATATATATATATATATATATATATATATATATATATATATATATATATATATATATATATATATATATATATATATATATATATATATATATATATATATATATATATATATATATATATATATATATATATAATTGAAATTCAAAGTTCGGTTAATCGTACTTATTTGATATTAATTCCACAATTTCTGTAAACTCAAGTGTCGAGGTGGTTATTTGCGTTTGTTTTGATTGGTGAGGCTTCTAAAACATCCAGGACAATATTTAGTCTACATAAATATATGATATATTTACGGATATAATTCGTAAGCAGTTTTGTGTTTGGTGTAATAAATTTCACAAACAAAAAAAAAAAAAAAAAAGTTAAGTGTTATTCAGCATGCACATTATTAAGTGTTGTTGATTATATAGAGTTAAAATCGATTTAATTTTTCTTTTTGTAAAATACTTGGTACTACCATTAAGTTTTATTTAAATTCAAAACGCCCATACAATTGAGTTATTTAACATTTTTTGGCCATTGAAATGTTCTATTTATACTATACATGATTGTTATGCATAAGTGTTATTGTATTCTAATATGTAATTTCTTGTAAATAGATCAACATCATTAATTGTAATTTACATCCAACAGTATTGCCTAAAAATACACAAATACATATGTTTGTTAAATATTATTGTAGTTATATATGAGAAATAAAGTTTTATTATTGCTGATTAAATTTATTATATTACTATTTATATTAATTTTCGTTGTTTGATCTACTGTTGTCCATTATAATATTTGATGCAAATAACGAGTACTTGAGTGTATCATCAATAAAACAAGTACTAATGCAATAAATAAAGTGTATGTAATTTTTTTTATAGTTTGCTACACATTTAAAAATACATAAAAGATGTATGTATATTAGATGTAAGTCTTGTTCGGATTGAAAGTGATTTTCAAATGTATTAATATATATCTAATTGACTTGTACTTGGAGTTAGTTTAACTTTTTGCAATTCGAAATTTTGTTTAATTGTTCCCACATTCCAATTTGTATTCATGCTTGTGTAAAATACATGTGCGTATGTATTTATATAATTATCTATAACGTTCTCTATTCTTCTGCTAAATTGTTGCGTTTAATCTTAAACGCAACAATCATTGCACCTCAATATCTATAAAAGTAATTAAGTATTACAAACCAATACATATGAATTGATATTATTGTTGAAATTTGGAAAAATTATAAATTACATATGTATGTATCTAGTATTTACTAAGTTTCGTGAGCTACGTAGAAAATGTATATGATAAATTGAAATAAAATGTTATACTATAAAATTTATTCGTATTTTCTATCGTATCTGAACATAAGGAAGGGAATTGAAAAAATCACTTAATAACACATCCATACATACATATAGTCATATACGCCATATTTTGCTTTTTGAGTTCAATAAAGACAGTATCCAGTATATCAGGTTCAGTATATGGGGATGGGATAATAAGTGTAAGGTAAGTGCAAACGATGGTTCTGGAAATTCCGAACCAGAAACTGCAGTCCAAAAGACGAGCCTCATCTTAGAAGATCTATATAACTCGACGAGGCTGTCTTGCATACCTTGGTGGAGAAAAATCCTTTAGTAACTAGCCAAGAAGGTTGGATTTGATCGTTCAACCATTCATCGACATCTGCGTGCCATTGGAAAAATCAGCAATGGGTTCCTCAAGAACTCTCTAAGTCTAACGGTGCGCATTGAGTGAATGTGTGATCTTATTTTCTGTCACGCCTCAGGAATGAACTTTTTTTTGGACTATAGTAACTGGTGATGATAAATAGATCAGTTATGCCATCTGATCATCATTTGGATGGGGGAAAATATGAATTCTATAGACAAGGTCAGAATGGTACTGGGGATGTGTTTTTCATCACGGACAAGTTTTGGAAGTTTAACAGAAAGTTGGAAGAACATTGTAGAAAATGAAGGAGACCATGATGCCTTTACGGGTTGTCCCTGAGCGACACCTACAGTATTATACTTGTACATATATACATTTTTGAAATCATATTAAAATAGTACTGACAAACAGTAGGTAGGATGGTTTTGCCAATTTTATGAGGAACCGTTTCAAAAATTAAATCAAATAGATCGGCAAACTTTGATAGGAAACGATCGATTTGTAGTCACAAATATCCAAGTCTGACCACTGCACTGCAGAAATGCTTCGAATAGATTCTCTTCAATCGAGGTCAACCCAGGGCTCGAACCCAGGAACCTCTCGGTGGTTAGCATTAACGCAACGAACGAGCTATACTGCTGGCTGTTTTATTTTGAAAAATAAAATAAGTGTAAGAAAACCATATTATTAATGGGATGACCTAATTACACTGAGCAACAAAAAAAAATACCAGAGCGGAGACTAACCAATCTTTACTAAGTTTGACCCACTGAATTCGAATATGATATTGATTTTTGTTGGTGGGTGATCGTTTACGAGATATGAGCGTTTAAAAAAATCCGCGATTTTTACAGTTTTTTGGCTTTTGCGGTCTTAAACTCAAAATTTAGGATTGTTACGCTCAAAGTGAGTATTGGAATCAATAGTCAGATATTTTTTCTATTAATTGTTATATTTCATTGCTTTAAAATACTTCTAATTAATTGTCTAGCGAATTTTAAAAGTCAAAAATATATTTTTTTTTACGGATTTTTTTTCCGTGCTATTTTTCATTTATTTGGCAAATTTTTTATTTCACCACGTTTATAAGGATTGGTTTTCTATCTCAATATTTTTCTTTTTATCTAAACGTACTAACTCAAGCGGTAATTGCAATTTAAATGCTTTCGTTGTATATATGGTTGTATCGCGTAATATGTTAGGTGCAAGCGAGATGGCATGTAGCCCGACCGCTGTACTCTGTGAGGTGGATTATATGCCATCTCGCTTGCACCTAACATATTAAGCGATACAACCATATATACAACGAAAGCATTTAAATTGCAATTACCACTTTAGTTAGTACGTTTAGATAAAAAAAAATATTGAGATAGAAAACCAATCCTTATAAACGTGGTAAAAAAAAAAAATTTGCCAAATAAATGAAAAATAGCACGGAAAAAAAATATATTTTTGACTTTTAAAATTCGCTAGACAATTAATTAGAAGTATTTAAAGCAATGAAATCTAACAATTAATAGGAAAAATATCTGACTATTGATTCCAATATTCACTTTGAGCGTAACAATCCTAAATTTTGATTTAAAGACCGCAAAAGCCAAAAAACTGTAAAAATCGCGGATTTTTTTAAACGCTCATATCTAGTAAACGATCACCCACCAACAAAAATCAATATCATATTCGAATTCAGTGGGTCAAACTTAGTAAAGATTGGTTAGTCTCCGCTCTGTTAAGTCAAAAACGTGATTTTTTGTTGCTCAGTGTTATTAGGTCCTAATACATACACATTGTTATTGTTGTGAGAAAGCTCTACATCTTGTAAACACTTTTTTGAAACTTAATCATATTTGCAAAACAAACACACAAATTTACAAATAAAAAACTACCACTTTCGATTGGCAGATTTCAACTAACAATAACCTAATCAGCTCTGAAGGCACCCGCAACTTGACGTTGGCTTAAAGTCAAGAGGTGGCATGAAAGAGGCCAAAACATTCAGCTCAATATATTCGATAGTAGAAAAAATCGTATGGTGACGAACATTTTTGACTTTTCCGTAAGAGTCCCACTTTCAGTTTACCACATTTGATAATTTTATTCTAATCGTGATATCGATGCAAGAATTTTAATTTTAAAGTATTGTGAGGATTGCAAATGTTTAAAGGTCGACAAGATACGAACAAGAGTAAACTAACACTTTCAGTTGACATATCTTCACCAAATTTATTATGTTACTTAACCTAATGCTGAAGTTCATAAATGTGAAATTCAAAAGAAAACAACCACTGTACTTATTTTATGTTCATATCTACAAAGTTTCACCTCAAGCTTTGGTGAAACTTTATAGATATCAACAGTTGGGGAGAAAAAAATTGATAAAAACCTCGTAATAAAAATAGGACACCTAAGAGGTGGTAATATTTCTGATTGACTGTGAATTTTAAATAAAACTTATAATATAACGTTTAGTATTTCACTTCCCAATAGGAAGTTTTAGTATGTATCATGAGCGTTCGAGATATCCTCAAAATACAGACACACCTATAAATATTTTCTAAAAACCATTCAATAAGAATCAATACCGAGTACATTATTGTATTTTAATATATGATTTGTAATGTACAAGCTCATCTGGCCACAATAGGGATAGCAGGCAACTATGGTATGAATAAAATATTTCTCAAAGACCTATTGATGCTTCATATATGTATGTACATATATGCCAAAAACAAGGAGATTTTCACGGCACGCCACTGAAAAACATCTATAAAATAAAAAAACAAAAAGGGATTTATCAATAAAACAAAAATAGTTTAGACCTTTTAGTTTTATTACATGTGTATACAAAATGTTTTTGTTACAGCGGTTGGCTTTAAAAAAAAGTACATTTTTATGGTGAAATTGCTAGTTTCAAAATTCTTAACAAAATGTGGTGACACTGAAACCAAATCAAGTAAAGAGTGTAATAAATAACAAAAAAATCCATTTGTGCAAAATATGCAATCCTTAAAGTATTTATATGTAGGTCTCTGACAGTAAATAAAAAAAGATAACTAGAATGCTTATTTATAGACATGACAAAAAATTACTTTAATTTTTACATTTGTAAGTACACTAATAAGGTGTACATATATTGGATAGCGAAAACTAAATTATGTCTGCAAATGTAATACACAGTATAGGAATGGAAATATATAAATATCATTTAATACTTTTTGATAATGAAGAACTGAACTCCATGTAAAATTTAAAATTACATTGCATCTTTTATTATTACTGAAATATGTATTCTGAATAATTAACTTAAACTAGTGAAAAAGTTAGACTTCCAATGACTTACAAATAGTAATATACTTCTAATTTGTTTAGTATTTACTACTGAAGAAAACAAAGAAACAAACTTCAAATAATAGCTATGTAATGAAAACAAAATGCAAGTCAATAAAATTTAAAATGTCGTCATAGAAAACAACGATTTGACCATATTTTCAGTTTTGAACAATTGTCTGAAAATTGAATGACAGCTTAAAAAAGTTATAAATGAAACACATAACATCAACGCAGCCTACCAGATAATATATTTGCAAAATTATTTATTTAATGATGTAATAAAATTATGTTAAATTTAGCCGGCCAGACCAGCTATAGCTTCCGATGCAAAGTATTTCACATCAACGTCGGGGTCAACATTCAGCTTTTCTAAAACGGGTTTTACTTGAGGTTGAATTACGCCTGGATCGAGCCACGGTCCAATTTTTTGAAGGGTTTTGGCCACATTGAATCTGACATTGGCTACGTTGTCTTCAGCCATCGCCAAAACAGTCGGGAGTAAAACTCTAGTAGTGATATCTTTACCGCACGCTTCGGCTAAGAGGTTAATACAAAACAGATAAGTCATACGGTGAAGATAGTTTTGATCTTGTGACATTGACAAAACTTTGGGCACTATATTGGTTTCAGCCCAGTGTGGTCCAAATTGTTCGACTAGCTTTTTCAAGTTCAAGGTTGCCGCTTCTCTGATGGCATTCACGTGATCGACCAGCCAACTCATGCAAAGAGCGCTCAATTTTTCATCGAACACCTCCTGACCAAGCTGACCGGCTAAAAGTGGCATGTACTCGATGATGGCTAGACGCACTCGCCACTTCGTGTCTTCGGCTAATTCGACTATGGCGGGCAGAAGCGACTGCGAAAGCTGTTGGATACCTATGACTTCATTTACGCATTCTAGATTGGAGATGATGTTTAATCTGACATCTGCGCATTCGTCTTTCAATTGACTCAGGAACAAAGGTAAAAGATGTTCGATTGTGTTATCTCTTCCTAGTATTGGACAAAGTCCCATTATAACGGACGCTAGTGCTGTTTTGACGTGTTGATTTGGATCAACCACCAATTCTTTGATCTGAGGCATGATGGAGTTCATTATTATCTGTTCTTGATGTGTCTTGTCTAAATGCATGCAGAATTCTTGGACCTGTAAAGATAACATTATTTTAATTAATGCAGAACAAAAATTCTACTATCATTTCCAAACACAGTTCATAATATTGTAGTGTGGGAACACGGAAGAGAGTATCCACTGTCTAAGTGCATTCGGGGGTGAACAATTAGAGAACCCAGGCTTAGGCTAACGGGACTCAATAAGTGCCCGCTAGAATTCTTAGAACCGGGGTGAGTGCGTGTGACTTGCCATTGTAGACCTACACGTGCTTACACAATAGACACATTAATGGATCGGGGAAGCTGTGATAGGCAACTTGTCCTTTATAAGGAGGTACACACGGCACAGCAGATTATTCTGGAATTAGCGCTGGATCTGTGTAGACCTCCGGAATCGTTAAATAAACGCTGAAAAGCGACTTTGGCTTTTCATTTGGGTCTTGAACCCGTCCCTACGCAAAAATACAAATTTATTTGTTATAATGTAACTTAAAAGGAATATACAGTGTCTTTTCACCAAGAATCTCTTAAATGACTCACACCAGGACGCCTTTCATACATACATGGAAATGTTTTAAGAACAGATTTTTTCTTATTCAGAACAAATTTTAGATTGATATAATGATTATAAATTTTCATCGAATGAACAAAATATTTTCGAAACAACTATGGGCTAGTTATATCTAGTTTGTTCATACACGAACGAATTTGGCCAGATATAATGTTTACAAGAGAATAAATTGATAAATGAAGTATTTTTTTCATGTACAAACTATTAGTGGTTTAACCCGGCTTCGCTCAGTGTTTGTAATATAAAACGCTTACACAAATGGCTAATCTTATAACAAGCATTCATTTGATTTTTTATTAAATTTATTCGAATCGAAAAAAGAAAAATTCAACAATATTAATATCGTCAGCATAGAAAATTTGATTTGTTCGATGACGTCATGGATTCTACGAACCAAACAAACATACAAAGTTTCTTTCGAAATTATATATTAGATAAGTTGAAGATTTTGTTTGGAAATAGGAATTGTAGAAATGTTAAAATGTGTTTTCCATAGGGTTTCCCTTTTTAACACTCGGCGTTTTGACAGCCAAAATTTAAATGCGACAACTGGTGAGTCTATTCGAAGATAGCCTTTAGCTGTCAGCATTAAACTAGAACCAACAGTTTGAGTATTGATGAACCAGAGTGAATGCTCGGACTGTAACATAAATATTTTAGAACAAAGGAAATTGTATAAGTGTGACCTCGAGATTGTGATTTATATTTTTGAATTTCAATTGTAGACATTTTTAACGTGTTTTTAAATCAACACTATTAATATGAGAGTTGGATTATATTCAGTGGCGGCTCGTGCATAGGAACTGCGGCGCTGTAGCACCCGTAGAAAAAATACAAAAAATCACATTTGTACACATTTACAACTTGTGAATATAATTTAAATAAGAATGATCAGATATTTGACATAATCATTATTAATGAGTATGTTTCAATAAATATGTAAGAAACAACTACAAATACAAAACATCCCTGTAAGGCCCAAATGGAAGAGAGTTAATCAAAATTTCACTCATAAATCACAATCAATCATGAAAACAATGATGAGCGCAGACTACCAGATAAATGGGTTAGAATAATTTCCGACAATTTACGCTCACTAAGGTGGAAAATATCACATTCAGTCTCGGCAGCAACGATTTCATTAAGAAGTCGAATAGCTCTTGGAATAGGAGCCATTCGAAAAAGGACTGTGCGGGCAGGAGGTACAGCCAGCAAATGATGATGTCTACCACGCACATAGTGATTAGGGACATAAAGTCCCAACTGCTTCAGCAATTACCACGTAAGAGCAGGAGAACGAAACGAATTATACCTTGCTAGCGGCAGCGGCGCGCACCTCGGCTTCCAGATCCTTCAGTAGACTTTGAAAGGCGGGCACGAGATCGGCTCTGGCTAGATCGGGCCCGACGGCGGCTTGCAGTTCTCCAAATTTATCGGCGACCATGTAACGAACCCGCCACGAGTTGTCGACGGCGCAAGACCTCACGGTGGGCATGACGAGCTGCTCCACGTCGTCGGTGGCCAACAGGCCGGCGATGCTGATGGAAGCCTCGACGGCGAGAAGCCGCACCGAGTCCTGCTCGTCTTGGGCCAGATTGACGAACATGGCGATGATCTCGCTCTTGAGGTATTCGAGCTCGACGACCTTGGCGAACTCGCCCAGCTTGGCGGCGGCCGCGCGACGCACCATAGGCGTGTCGTCTTGGCACAGCAGGCGGAAGTGCTGGCGCAGTTCGGCGCGCAGGACGGTGGGCACGCGCGGGTAGCAGCACGCGAAGAGGCCGCACGCCGAGGTGCGCGTGCTGAACCAGTCGCCGGCCGCCAGTCGCTGCACCAGCGGGAAGAAGTACTCCTCGAGGTGCGCAGCCGAGTGGTGCGCCGCCACGGCCTTCAGCGACTCCACGGCGCGGTCGCGAACCACCGTCTCCTCCACGGAGGCGAGCGCCTCCAGCGGCGTCAGCAGACACCACGCGTGCTCCGCGCCCCCCACCAGCGACACGAACTCGCCCAGCTGCTCGGCCAGCGCCAGCAGCACCTCGTCCTCGTCGTAGATCGTCTCCTTCAGGAACGGGATCAGCTCGGCGCGCGTGCGCTCCACGCCCAGCGCCAGCGCGATCGTCGACAGCTTCTTGATCGAGTTCAGCCGCAGCTGCACGTCGTCGTTCTTCAGCTCGTCGATGAGCACCGCGATGGGGTACAGAGAATCGTCGGCCGCCGCGTCCACGCCCCCCGCTGCGCCCCCTGCGCCTCCGCCCCCCACACCCGCTCCGCCCCCGCCCCCGCCACCTGCGCCTGCCATCATTCTATCCGACTCGACTCGACCCGACTGCTGACGACGCACGCCTCCGCCTCCACCTCCTGACGCCAAACGCCAAACGCCGATCACCGAACACCCGACTGCGATCAGGCAGACACCACTCGAGAAACTAACGAGCGAATTCGCAGCCAGGTCCGCTTTTGGTCGCCCACACCCATTCTTCGGGGTCTACCTCACGGGTCCGAAAATAAAAATATCGGAAGGCAAAGATCGAAAATCGAAAGATCTTAAGTCGAAAGATCAAAAAAAAAAAGGGTGCATGGTAAACGGTACTATGTATATATAATATACAAAAAGCATTTCTTCGTTTTCTTTATAAGAAAGAGTATGGGTACTACCCATATCTCTATCCTACTCCTTTCCTTTTGGGCATGCTTGGGTATAATTCCCTTGAACTTCGGAGAAACTTCTCGTTAATTCGTTTCGTTCTCCAGCTATTGCGTGGTAATACGTCATGCCCGTTGGGACTTTATGTCCCTAATAATTATGTGCGTGGTAAACATCATCATTTGATGGTTGTACCTGCTGCTCGCACAGTACTTTTTCGAATGGCTCCTATTCCAAGAGCTATTCGACTTCTCAATGAAATCGTTGCTGCTGTCCCTGAATGTGATATTTTCCACCTTGGGGAGCGTAGATTATCGGATATTATCTTCACATATTTATCTGGTAACCTGCGCTCATCATTACTTTCTTAATTTGAATGTGATGAATGAGTGGAATCTTAATCTACTCTCTTCCATTTAGGCCTCACTGTGATTTTATTTTTTATTCATATTTTGTTTTAGTTTATTTTACTTTTTCTTTCTCCTTTGTACATTTTTATATACTATTTTAATTTTGTTCAGTGTAAACAAAGAATGGGATTTATGGATTTTATTTTTGCTATTTTTTTTTCTCTCTGAATGATGTATTATTTCCTTTTGTTACTTTTTTTTTTATTATTTTATTTTACCATTATAGGGGATGAACGAATGAGACGACTGGCATGTTAATGCACGTGTTTATTATATGACAGCTGAAGACGGAGTGGGTAGCAGCTCTCCGAACCCAGCCGGGTTGGTCCCCACTCGCAGGAAGGCAACCAAACTCGACCATGTCGTATAAGCGAGCCGCCACACCATGTTTTCCACTTTTGCTTTTTTCCTTTATTTACAGTTTACTTGTTTTTATATCATGTTTTTATATCTTTTTCAAATGTAGGCCATTGTGGCGATTTAGGTTCTTCCTGTAATGCCACAATGGTCCAAAACTATTAAATAAATAAATAAATATATGTATATATGAGTGGCATGCGGTGAAATTATCTTTCTTTTTGTCATACAGCCTTGTTTAATGTGCGCTCGCAGAATACGGGAGGAAAAGCCTGTTCCTCTTTTTCCTGTTGTATCCTGCTCGCGCAAATTAAGTGAGTATGTACCGTTTACCATGCACCTTTTTTATCTTTCGACTTGAGATCTTTCGATTTTCGATCTTTGCCTTTCGATATTTGCGTTTTCGGGCGTTTCATTTTCGGGCCCGTGAGGGAGACCGCCATTCTTCGATATAGACCCGCCAAAAGGATTCTTTCGCCGTGATGCTACGTTGCATACGAAAAAGCGTCGCCTTTAAAATTTCGAATAGCAATATGCTAATTGAATTATTACGCACATTGCGATCACCCAAAAGACAATTTTTGCCATGAAAATTGTGAATACGGAATATTTAGCACTCGAGTTGTCGTTAGTATTGTGGCGGCTCGCTATACGACATGGTCGAGTTTGGTCACCTTCCTGCGAGTGGGGACCAACTCGATTGTGTTCGAAGTTAGCTACTCACTCTGCCTTCAGCTGTCATAAATAAAACACGTGCATTAACATGCCAATCGTCTCATTCGTTCATCCCCCATAGTATGATAGTTATCTCTAGAAGTAGAATGCATAGAATCGCGCTCAACCTCAAAAAATGTTGCTACAAAAACTCTGCACGGCAGAGTTTGTTCATTATTTGCTAGACTTCGTCTCTCTTCAATGGCTCGCTTTTTAGACGATACTTTTGTTAACAATGACCATTCTATGCATTCTACTTCTATGTAGTTATCATTAGTATGATGGACTTTTTGGCTGCCAGATGTTCCGTTAATACAGATTTTAGTGACTTTTTGGCGAGAGCTCTGTGGGCAATAATCACCGAACCAGCAATATATCTCATATCAAGAGTAATGATTACAGACCGGCGTCTGAGCGCAAAAATTGGTCAAATTTTTTTTTGGTCTCTAGCTTTATAGTTTGCCCTCTTTTCTAGAAAATAGCACCGTCGTGCCGTTCTTTAATGACGATTAATAATAACGATGGCCGTAATAAAAAAATCACCATTCGAAAAGGGTAAACGGATTATTACGCAAAAAGCTATCTCGCGCAAGTCATTAAACTGTTGATCATGGAACATCTGGCACTGGAGTTCTCGTTAGTACAATATTTCGCGTGGTAGCTTTCGATCGATGTAGTTTTTGGGTGTCAGATGTTCTTTGATCGAGATTTTAGTAACGTATGTGAAATCACTTTGTGCGGAATAATCATAGAACATTCGAAAAGTGTGCGCATGTTACATTGGTTTGGTTATTTTTTTCCTAGGACTTAATTTTACTTTTAAGAGCCCTGATAATGATTAATGTTTCTCTCGTATAAATTTCATCAAAAATAAATAATTCTACTAAAAAACCAAATCTCTCAATAAAGACATCGAATTTTAACATATTCTCAACATTTTCAATGCATTTTTATCTTTATTCGTTTTACTTGGTTAGTTAGATGAAATTCCTGATTGTCGAAAAGTTTTAAGCCAAATTTTTTTATATTAATCAAAAATTTAAAGTAAAAGTTAAAACTTCTGGGAAATGTAGTAAATATTAAAAAACATTTTCAACATTATATTTTATATTTATAATACACGAATATATAACAAATAACACTAAATGCATAATATTTACATCTAAATTGTTTTTATGTGCCTTTTTGTAATCGTTGATATATTTTTCAATATTGTACAAACTATAATATCAGGCTATTGAAATATATCAAAGACAAAAAATATATTCGTTTATTTATAAATCTAAATACATACATATGTATAAAATCTTTGAAATTGTTTAGATTTCACCAAATTCCTATATAAATAGGTTTGCTTTAATATCATATATATTCATTAAATATAATATTATACAAACAAATGTTGTATAATCGAGAAGTTGCTTAGAAACAATTAAATTGATTTTAATAAAACAAACATATGTATTAGACATATTTCCAATTGAGGGATAATAATACAGCCATTGGTCGAAGAACTTGAAATTTTACATTGGAAGGAAGGATTTTACATTGAATCGCACGCACATGTATATACATACACACCCATTTAATATTAGGTATACAAGGAATATAATTTTACTTATTAAAAAAACAAATTATACTGTCGAAACAAAAATTATGCACTGAAATTGGGTTATCGGAATGGAAAAAAAATAAAGAAATATCTTGATTTTTAGTAAATATATACATACATAAATATATTACACCTACATAAACATTATGATAAATTTATTTAACATTTGAATATTTTTTAATACCTATGTATATTATGCCATCATGTTATGTAGGTGTGCAATATGTGAGCATACATATATACATATGTATGTCGAATGCATGTATGTAGGTATAATAAATATCGTTATGCTTTTTTTACTAAAAATCAACATTTAAATGTTAAGTGTCATAAAGTATTAAATTTAAAGCAAACACGGGAAAATTGTTACCTTTTGTTACATTTTGTTAATCTACAACGACATTTCCGTACATTACAGTATATTATAAAAGCTTATCGAACTATCATAAGCATCATACAAAGATCAGTTTCAAAAATATAATGCAAATTGGGTGCATAAAAATAACGTAATTCTAAAAATTGTGAGCTGAATTAATATTTAATATAATCAATTTCATTTTATACGTGTTATAAACGATTAAATTGTGTAAAATTAGCAATTAGCATGTAAACATGTATATAATGTATTTCTTGAATTGAAGTACAACATCAGAATTCTACATCGTTGCAGATTTATATATTTTGAACAATATGTGTATATATATATATATATATATATATATATTTTTTTTTTTTTCTAATTAACAAACAATCATATCAAGAACAAAAATTTCTCTACAATCGATAAAGAACACTTGGGATAAGGAATATCAATATGTTAATACTTACTCTACACTAGAATTATACATGCTGTTACATATATGTATGTATGTACATATGTAACAGCATTTCTGCTCTAATGATCGTTAACAAAATCCTTTCATTAGAATTTATAATATTGTTTACTATCCAAGACTATAATATTTAATGCCAAAAACATGTTGCACATTTTAATTGACTGTAAATAAACCAGTGTAGTAATTGACACATACATTTCATGACAAGTTTAATTGTATAAATTTGGGAGAGCAAAATTAAAATATCGAAAAATGGTATTATTTAAAAATGATTATTTTGAATATTTTATTTTTTTGTTTTGCAATTCAATTTCCTTTCAATGTGCAATTTACAAATATTGATGCACTGCAACTACATTTGATAAGATAATAATTACAAAGTTTATAATAGCAATATCAACCAACATAAGTATAGTATTTTATAGAAGATATATAATATTATAATACATCATTCGTAAATTTGGAACAAGAACAATCGTTAATTCATATTACACTACAAGTTACCTATTAAAATTTTCAGTACACGTGTACAGTACAACTTGAAATATGATATGAATTAATTATTTATCATTTGAAACATAACTGTTATGGATTCATATCTATGTATTATGTACAAGTGAATATCCAATATGTACTGAGGATTTTATACAATTCACTGTTCCAATACTATTTAATATGTTTAATGTATCACAATAATATAACGGTCTCTTTTTGGATAGATTGACAAAATCAATACTAAATATTGTATTATTAAAATATATATATATGATAGGTATATATTATTATATCAACATTTGAAAGAAATTTGATAATACTGTTTGGTAAAAACGTAAACAATAAATTAATTGCTATAAATTTTGTTCATGATGGATAAAACTCGGCCTTCAAAATGTATCATATACGCACATATATATATGTACATAAATATATGTCTTCTTTTAAGACAAGAATCTTTTTCTCAAGTAAGAAAGGGGAATATGTGATAGCAAATTGATAACAATTTAAATATGTAATGTAATATAAACAACAACAATAAACGATATGCTATAATACGTAAATTTTTAAAATTAATAGGGTTAAATTGATAAAAGTCATAATTAGTTAATTAAGGCTCTAGTTATTGTCATTTTTGTATTATATACAAATGAGATTCTTTTGACACATTTCATAAATCTTAATTTAAAATATAATAAATAGGTATTCAGACATTATATGTCAAAATAAATTAAACGCTGTTAACGAAATTCATAATGAGATTCTTTATTTAAATAAATATATTAAAATTATTTTCATGCTTTTTCAATTTTCATTTAAGAATTATTGTTTTAAAATTGGATTTTTAAAAAACTGTATGCATGCTGTTGTAATACATACAAATACTTTTTTAATGCTAACAATTAGACTAGCAATGAATAAATTTGGTGAAGGACAAAAATATCAGTGTCTTTAAAAGTTTATTTTGACAAGTCTTGGTCTTGTACTATTATAGTCCTTCGTTTTAAAATAAATTAATATGTAAGTTTAAACAACAAAGTTTCATAATATAAGACTTTTAAGTTTTAACTTTATTGATGACTTAAATCGATGTATGAATTGACTTGGTTTTAATTGAATTTTATTGCCGATGATCGTTAATATAGGAACAATTACATTCACATAAATTTCTAATGAAGATATAAAAGAAAATACTTACAAATCGTGGACGTTCAATAACAATAGTAGTATAATATTGTGTATGCTTGCGCTTACACATATACATATATGCATATCCTATAATCACCTCAGGGATGGTTCTACATAATTATTTTTCACACAGGCATAGATTGATAGACCGCTGAGAATATGTTGCGTTTTTCATTTAAAAACACTGTTAAGTATTCATAAATCACATTTTATGTGTATTAATTCTTCATTTCATAGTACATACATAAATAATATGAACATTCATTATGAATTGAAACAATCTTCAACTTCACTCATTTTTGTTCTAAATACGATTTTTTAAAATTTTCATTATAATACAGATACATGACGCATAAAATAGAAATAAGTGCTGTAAATTACCAACAAAGCACTTAAATCTACATACATAACTTATTTTAAGAATAATTGTATAAGTGATTAAGTAAAGCAAATAATCATGAAAATACGAAATCAGATGCTAATAAATGATTAATTCGTTGTAATATGTAATATTAGGTAATTTATGATTAAGTTATATTCAATTTTAATAACAAATTTATGTTGAATTAAAAGATTTCTAATTAATCAACATACAATACAGGTGTAGGTACTAAGAGAAATTAACTAGCTCTAAAGATGTTTTCTAGAGTTAAGTTTTTTAAACCACGTGTTTAATTTAAATTATTTCAAAGTCAAAAGCAAACATACATACATATATGTAATATGTAATATATTATAATTATATGAGAGATTAATTCATTTTCACACGGGAAACTTAAACTATGCATATAGAAGATATAGTAGAATTATTCGAATTTTAAATCAGTGTTGGCTATAATGTAAGAAGCCAATAAATTTATACTGTTCATGAAGATAAAACGTAAAAACTAGTTTTCCATTCCAATGTGAATTTAAAAACGTATATTCAAGAATAATTAAAAAAAATATATTCTTTTGGGTAATACATAGTTAAAATTAACGTTTTTGATCAAATTAACCCAAATACTTCGTTTTTCAGACTCCACATTTGAACAATAAAAAAATGCTCCAATTTAAGTACAATATAATGAATTGAGGAAACTTTTTTATTATATATACATTTAACGGCAAAAATTTAATGCCTATTTATATAAATTAACAAACAATAAAAAAATTAGTCACAATCAAAAAAAATGTTAAACAAAAAATAAATCATTTTAAAAATAAGCATAATAAGCATAAAGCATAATAAAAATATATTTTTCAAATAACCCGCCCCAAAAATAAGGTTCTTTGAAATGATTTATGTTATAATTTGAAGAAAAACCACTTAACAACTCCGTCAGTCAAATGAAAATGACTACTTTACATTGTGTAATGATTTCCACAAGGCTGGTATTAAACTGTAAAATTGTATATCTATTTGATTAGTCATTGAAATAATTGTTGGAAAACCAGATATATATAATATTTTTTAACTTATAGTGTTTCCCACTTACAACATACCATATTCATTTTATCAAGCAATTATAAAGCCTTAATATTTGTTAACATCATAATAAATCTAGTGAGACTACAACAAATATATATCCCGTAAGTGTATCAATTGATTTCCTTTTTTTACTGGAGAATATGATATTTTTAACATTCAAACAATTTGATATCGTATGTATAATAATATTACTATGGGCACTCTTGGTATATAAATATCCATGTTATATATAAAATTGAAATCGATTGATACAAATATAGGCCGTCAGAAAACAATTATGCGATTACGATCGGATGCCATGTCCGAGAATTTAGAACACACTAAAACACTCGGGCGGGTTGAGTTGTCCGAATACGTTTAATTCGTAAAGGGAAGCAAACGTGATGAAAATTAGGTACCAAACCATAAGGATGACTCCGTATTTTCTATCCAACTTCCATCCATTTAAATGCGTTGCTAACACCAGAAATACAACTGTGCTAAGTAAAGATAACGTTGAATACGTCAGACCTGCAAAAAAGAGCAAAAACTATTTAAAAAACTACCGAAATAAAGAAAAAATGTCAATGTTGCTTATCGAATATTTTATTAATAGTACTTTAAAAAAAATAATATGTGTGAAATAATATTACCTTTACTTATGACATTAACGTGAGATCCCGGTTTAATTATTGCCGTTTGAATAAACCATGGTAAGCCAAGACATATGAGGATGTCGAACACATTAGATCCAACAGCATTGGATACTGCCATATCACCATACCTTAAAATTTAAAATTATGCATATTATGCTATTTTAAAAGTATCTAACGATTAAAATTTTTATATTAAAAAATAATTGATTACCCTTCTTTGATTACAGCGATACTACTTAATGCATCAGGGACAGATACGCCAGCAGCCACAAATGTGAGTCCCATTACTGTGTCCGGTATTCCCAATGTACTTCCTGTAAATTAAATATCCTATTAATAATATATATATATATATATATATATATATATATATATATATATATATATATATATATATATATATATATGTCACACGGAAAATAATGTTTATTAGTCATCAATTAAATGATCTAAACACTAAATTTCGGGAAGGCCGGTTGAAATGTTATTATGCATTTCAAAGCTTTTGTGTTTAGATAAATAGCACTGAGGAACAAAAAATCACGTTTTTGAGTTACCAATATTTACTAACTTTGGTCCACTGAATTTGAATATAATAATGATTTTTGTTGGTTGGTGATCGTTTACGAGATATTTTTAAACGCTCATATCTCGTAAACGATCACTAACCAACAAAAATCAATATCATATTCGAATTCAGTGGGTTAAATTTAGTAAAGATTGGCTAGTCTCCGCTCTGGTATTTTTTTTTGTTGCTCAGTGTAATTAAAAATGCAGAATTATTATAATGTATTTTTATTAATATTTGGTACAAGAACGTTACCAATAACAGTTATCATCCAGACCATGAAATAAGAGTAGAACGAAATCCAGATCATGGAAACTAGAAACGTAAATGGATACCAATTGCGATATTTTTCACTTTTACAGTCGGGCATTGTAAGTCGACACATATAGTGGATAGGAAAAACAATGTACCAAGATGTCAAACGGAATATACCTGTAACAATGGAATATTTTTGATAGAAATGTGTGTTATATTATGTAGAATGAGCATGTGCATAGGTTATGTATGTATATTTATGTATATTTTACCAGCATCGACGGGTTTAACAAGAGGGTCAACAGCACCATCCACTTTATTTTCTCTAGGCTTATAGTAGCTTTGATTTGGAATACCTGCCTGAATATTATTTTAATTTTAGATTGAAAATTTGTTCATATCCATAGTGTTCTATAAATCATTTTAAATTACTTACTGCTTGGATCGTCAGTTGAGCTTGCTGCACAGGAGTTTGACTTCCTGGTTGAACTTTTCCCTGATCTACCTGTGATGGTGCCGATTGAGGTGGCTGTCCACTTTGATCCCACATTGAATTTGGGTCCCAAACTGGCAGCTTTAATTAAATTTTGGAATTTTTTATTTCTTCCAAGTAAGTATATTATATGTATTTAGGTAATATTATATATAGAACAGTGGCGTGCGGTGAAATTCTCTCTCTTTCTGTCGTACAGCCTTACTTAATGTGCACGGGCAGGATACAAGAGGAACAGCCTGTTTCTCTTGTATCCTGCTCGCGCACATTGAGTAAGGCTGTACGACAAAAAGAGAGATAATTTTACCGCACGCCACTGATATAGAAGCAATATTATTAATTGGTGAACCTGTGCAGCTTGAGGTTGTGAAGAGTCCTCAGACCAGGCTGTATTTGGATTCCATTGATCAGTATTGTAATATCCTTCATTGTCATACCCAACATTTGTGTTATAACCTTGAAGTAAATTAGTTTTATGTAGTAAAATAATAAATTTAACACGTGGCTGAACAAAAAACAATATGTAAAAGCTTACCAACTGGGCTCAATTGGTTCATAGCAACATTTTCACCGACAACTGGGTTTTCAGTTGTACGACCATTTTCAACTTTGTTGACGTTTGCTTTAGATTCTGGTACAACAGCTGATCTAAACAAAACACAGTATTAAAACTTTGAGTTAAATTTTATTCAGAATAGAATCGTTTCGAAAATTTCTCCAATTTGATTCAATGATTCACAAGATTCAAATATTACTTGTAAGTCACCAATGAAGCCTGTTCTTCTTTAGTTGGCAGTTTTATGGGCAGCTTGAGTGACAAAGCCCAACGCTCCAGTTGGGAGTTAAAATGAAGAGCAATGCAATATACAACGTACATTAATAACATTATTAGGGATTCTGGCCTGAAAATCATATATATATATATATATTTCAAATTTATGATACAAAATGAATACTGTAGGTATATGAAAAAGATCTTTCTTAAAATTACCAACTGATTACTTCGTTTGATATGGTAAATAGCATAATTAAAATGGATATAGCATAAAAGAAACAATCTCTGCATAGAGGCCACCAATTCAAATAGCTCACGGTGCCCGAGCACAAGGCGCAAACTGATATTACAAACATGATATTGAAAACTGCTGAGCCGATTACACCAGAAACTCCTAAAATATTTATTGAGAATAATCAATTGTATATTATAGTTAATCACTTCTTATTTTGAAGAAAATAAAAAATTACCTATATCATCTTTTGCAAAAAATACTCCAATTATAACGGTAGCCAGTTCTGGCGCTGAAGATCCAGCTGCCATAAAAGTTGCTCCAGCAACATCAGGGGATAGTTTTAATTCTAAATTAAAATAATAATAAAAAAATTAATAATTGTTCAGTTATTTATCGTTTAAAGACTTCAAATACAAATTCTGATATAACCTTCACATATTCTGTCCAATGAGCTTACAAAATAATCATCACATACTATGGCCAAGCCCAAGAAAGTGAATACAGCTACTAAAACGTGTATGACCAGTCCACCATGCTTTCTAGCGTAAGGACCCATCAAAGGTCTTGGAAACTAAAATTTGTAAGATAATTTGATTAAAATAAATAATCTTTAATACCTATATAATATATATATATATATATATATATATATATATATATATATATATATATATATATATATATATAGTTATTTAAATAAATCGAACATACTTGTTCAATTGCTGGTGCTGTGCAATTTTCTCTACGAGGTCTCCATGTTGGATGAGCATTGCTGCTCGGAAGAGTGGGAGCTGCTGATGGTGAATATGTCGACGATTCGTTTTCCTAGAATACGTACACGCAAACTTATTTACATAATTTAAATTTAATTTAATTTTGTGGATATAAAAACCGAGTTAATTGACCGTGGGGTATTTGCGTTTCATTCATGCGGAAACATCCAAAAAGAAAATAAATGGCACGAGGCTAATGGATTAAATTCGCATCGAGTGCTTATCGATTTTTGGCCGTTTTAAATCGGCCACCTTCCATTTGTAGACACATGAATAATTAAAAGAAATTAAATTGAATTAACTAACATCAAGCGGTAAAGTTTTGAATTATGTATATTTACCTCGGGCACACTTTCAGTAGACGAGGTGACATTTCCTCGAGGACTTTCGACAGTTGAATCGATTTTGTCGATACTTGTTAGAGATGCGGGACTTGAAGATTTTAACTCTTCTGGTATAGGACTGGTAACGTTTGTCTGCTGAGAGTAGACATGTAGAATGGAGTAAACTAAAAAGAATATTCCTGCCGATGTGAACTTGTGCCTGCGGGGTCTCTTCATGGCCTTAAATAAAATAAAAGTGCAACAATTAATATATTTATAACAATTAACATACACATATGTATAATGTTGATATTTTTTATTTTATTTTAAACTAGCTGAACCCGGCATGCGTTGCAATGCCACAATAACGCATGCAATTCCCGTTCCCGTTCCAAATTGTCGGAAAAACGCAGGCAGCGAACACATTTGAAATTATTGGGTTGCAATCACACTCATTCCCGTTTTTGGGCGATTTTTTTTCACACTTATCTTCCCGAACATGCATACAACAAATCCTGAAAGTTTCATCGTAATCGGTTGGGTAGTTTAAGAGCCTATACGAGACAGAAAGACAGACAGACAGACAAACAGACATTTAATTTTATATATGTAGATTTAACCATTATTTTTATCAAACGGTTCGTTCCAATTGAAGTTAAACGAGCTCGAGCAGAATGCTAATTGTGCACAATTGCACTTGTTCCTTATTAACTTTTTACTTCATCTCGTTCCATGGAATCGATTTCAAAGATTCCGCAGAAATATTCAATATATTCGTCAATCCGTTTATACGAAAAAAAAGTACAAAAAGGAATTCTGTATTCTGAGCGAAAAATGCCAACTTTGGATATTCCACGATGGACCTAAATTTGCGTCAATGTTAAATAATTTCCTATGCCTCAAATCAATCGATTCATATCGAAGTGGTTTTTTTTTTAGAAAAGCAATTTTTGTTACTATTTAAAAAAAATAAACGCTCAATAGTCACCTTTTGCATTTTAATTAGGTCGATTAATATTATTTTATTGTTTTTAATTAATTTTTATCATGGTGTCATTACGGGATTGCCCCCAAGGCGATACCTTTGGCCAACTTTATGTCTATGAATTTATAATATTATAAATTTGAAATTAAATAAAAAAATAATAGTGAAAAATGAGGGTAGGAGGCCAATTTGGTAGGAATCGACAATGATATCAGATAAATATTGACAAACTCTGGTTGGAAACAATAGACTTGGAGTCACATTGATTAATATGGTTCATAGTCAAATTCTAAAGATTAAAAAAGCTTAAAATCTGACATGTTTGTGTAAATTCATACAGAGTTAAATTACACACATACAAAAACTGTAATACATACATATATGGAAAAAATAGGGTTTGAAAATTTTAAATGTGAATAATAAATTGATAAACGAAATATCTGGGAATTATGTTGCATTTATATTCCATACTTTCAAATTAAAATGAATGTTTACTCTATTTTATACGAAATGGAAAATCATTACAAGAAATGTATCATAATAAATTATTATGATGATGAATCGCTGAATAATAAAGTGACTTATGGGTATTATTAAGCAAATCATGATTTATTCCGGTCTCCGTGACGGGCCGAAATGTGAAATTACCGAAAGCGCAAATATCGGAAGGCAAAGATCGAAAATCGAAAGATAAAAAAGGGTGCATGGTAAACGGTACATACTCACTTAATTTGCGCGAGCAGGATACAACAGGAACAAGAGGAACAGGCTTTTCCTCCCGTATTAATGTGCCCACGCAGAATACGGAAGGAAAAGCCTGTTCCTCTTGTTCCTGTTGTATCCTGCTCGCGCAAATTAAGTGAGTGTGTACCGTTTACCATGCACCCTTTTTTTTTTGATCTTTCGACTTAAGATCTTTCGATTTTCGATCTTTGCCTTCCGATATTTGCGTTTTTGGTAATTTCACATTCCAGCCCGTGAGGTAGACCCGATTTATTCCATAGATTAAGGTTTTAATATGATGAGATGTCCGAAATTTATAGAAAAGTGGTGGTAGACTAATAAAAATATCAAATCGTTATTCTTCCATGCAATATACTATTGTAATTCTCGAATATCTGTTCGTTGGGTGCTATTTATTTATTTATTTTTTGCTATAAACATGTTTATGCATTGTACGACAATTTAAATGATATTCAAATTCCTTAGTACATTTAAAGCGAGCTCACACGTACAACGAGCAAATATATGCACAACACTCGAAAAGCATTTGTTAACAACGTTCTAAAAATTCTCATGATTTAGGTATTTTATGAAAGAGAATTCATAAAATGGATATGAAATTAAATTCGAAGTCTGTCATTAACTACTTGCAGCTCTTAGCAAAAAGATCAAAGGATAAGAAAACGAGAAAACTGAGGTTGATGCAATCTTGCCTCACAAAAAATCCATTTTTTATTTAAATTTTACCTGTGCTAAAATTGTACATATCTAAATTTATAGATAATAAATTTTAAATCATATTCAAATAGTGGTGACATAGTGGATAGGATGGTTTTGTCGATTTTTTACGAGGAACCGTTTTAACAATTAAATCAGATAAATTGGTAACTTCTGAAAGGAAACGATCGAATTTGACTCACCTAGTCTGACCAGCATCACTACAGAAATACTTCTGAAGACATTGAAGACATATTCAATCGAGGCTAACCCAGGGCTTGAAGCCGGGAACCTCTCAGTGGTTGGCACTAATGCAACTAATAAACTGCTGGATATATGTATATGTATATATTTAATTGTGCTTCTAATAATCATGAAGAAATGGCCGACCTGATCCGTCGTGTTGAGACAGAGAGCAATGTGCTTGGCCTCCAGATAAACCACCCCAAAACAAAAATAATGATAATTGACCGTCACCAACAGTTGCAAAATGACAACTCAGCTTTAAACGGTATAGAGGTGGTTGATAATGTTGTCTATCAGGGGTCACTCAAACAACGGTGGCAGCGAACTGGAAATACGACGCCGGATTATTTTAGCAAAATCGGATTATTTTAGCAAAATGTCACAACTAACGAAGATTTGGAAGGATTGAGCCATTATAACTGCTGTCAAAGTTCACCTCGTGAAGAGTCTGGCTTTTTCTGTCTGCCTTTATGGAGTCGAGACGTGGACTATATGTATATGTATGTAAAGGCGGCGGATAGACGGAGAATCGACGCCTTTGAGATGTGGTCCTGGAGACGACTATGGTGCGTACCTTGGACCGACAAACGCACAAACAAGTCTTCGCCTGGCCGAATTCAGAACTGAATGGAGGCAGCTGGTTGACCGGACATCATAGTCGCGATCCTCAGTGATGACGGATCCGACAGCGATAGTATACATAATAATAATTGTGCTTCTATGCTCAAATATCTAATTTCAAGTAAGACAAACGGACTTATTTAATCTGTTCAAGGAGTCGATCGACGAACCACATGATTGATTGATGTCGTTAACAGCGACAGGTCATTGTTGTTGTGTCTGTGCAAACAATGTTCTGTGGGTAATGTGACAGCAGAGTGGCCCCTCCTAGCTGCTGTATTGTACTCGGGAGCTATTTCTCCATAAATTTTTCCTCCTCACATAAATATTCCGATTTTCGCGTCAGACTCCGATTACAAAAGCGTCCACTTGAAGCTCGAGATGACAGGTTTTCCAGTCGTCTGGAGAAAAACGTCGTGGAAAATTGCGAGTACCATTTGCGGACATTACTTTTGTACTACGGCCGATAAAAATGACATAGATTCATTTCAATATTGCTTTAGTCAGAAGCAATTAAACAATGACGTATTATGTCTGTTCAAATTTGGACACGATTGAATCGAAAAGGTCCGTGAGTAACTTGCGTGTCTGTGTTTATCCGTGCGCTTTATGGCCTAATTTGGACGGGATAAACCAAACATAACTTAAAGGAGTATGTAACGCTGTATGCTCGAGGGTGTCACGACAAATCACTCACGGACTTTACACTCAATATAAAGCATTGTCAAAAAAACGAATATGGGTAATACACTATGTTGTCGTCACTAGGGATTGCAATATTGAAAGTAGCGATACCAGTGCTATTGGTATTTTACCGAAAACAAGTTTTTGGTACTACCGGTACTATAAACTAAATAAAAGCTTTTGAAAATCCGAAGATTTATCAAAATAATTGATCTGACTTTTACAAACGATTGCAGTGATCATAATTTACCCGTTAATTTGAACTCTATATGATTTGATACAGGTGTCATTGCATCGATCAAAAACTATAAACCATTGAGTGTAAAGTCCGTGAGTGATTTGTCGCGGAACCATGCTCGAGGAGAGATAGAAAATGGAACCCGTGGGTGAGAATTATCACAAGGGTAGTTAATATATGTAATGGAGAGAGTAGAGAGATTGAAATGCCAATGGTCACGTAGCTAGAAGAACAGACAATAGATGGATGAAAGAATGCTTGAATAGTACCCGAGAAAATGTAAAATGGTACAAGGAAGGTCACAGGGAAGATGGGTGGATGAAATTATAAAAATGTGTGGGATGAAACGGATGAGAGTTGCCCAAAACAGAGACGAATGGAATCGTGTTGAAGAGGCCGCCATACTGCAGTGGATGACGAGTGGCTGGAAATGATGATGAAACCAGGCATGCAAAATTGTAGATTTTGAGTGTGTTAAAAAAAATATGTACATTATATAACCACATGTTATATATGTATATACATAAATACATAAAAATATCTCTTAGATAAATTTATTGCTTATATAATATTAAGCACCATTCAAATAGTTGATTTTTAGTAGAGGAATGACGTTATTTTAGGGATACATACATACATATTTATATATATCGAGATTAACAAAAGTTATAAAAAAATCGAGATTCACAAAAGCTACAATACACAAACTCTCGTCACTTATGTACATATGTATGAATGTGCACGGTGGTGTCAAACGTCAATTCGAAACCATAACAGGCTTAAAACTTTTGCAGGTAAAGTGGCTTATAAACTTTGCAAAATTTATAAATAAACTTTGCAGATATTAAGTTATGTATCGCGTAATTTATGTATATTCTTGCTCGGTTTATTTCTGTGACGCGTCTATTCTGGAAGGGTCTTAATCGATACATTTTATACAAAGAATCCTCTTTCTATTATACAAATTCGAGATAGCAGTACTGACTACAGTTTATAGATTTTATTCAATGTTCAATTTTACGTAATACGAAAAGCTGACGCCGAAGTGTCTGGCTTTTAGAGACGCAATATCTTTAGGATGTCTGCAACCCAGTTTTCATGGCGACATTTTATTTGGTGTTACTTTGAGGATGCTGTAACCGGATAAATTTAATGATCGATGGTTTGAAAAATTTTATGAATTGCGGTATATAAAAATATGTAGACGGATAAGTTTAATATTTTCTCTTCAGTTTAAATAAAGAAAGCAAGAACCTTTTCGAAGTCACGGTACACTTTTGATCATGAGAAAAAATGGCGGTGCACCAGACTTAAATCGTTAAAAATATATGCAGACTAAATTTTTATCACAAATTAAATAACAGTTAAAAAATAAAAATAATGAAAGAAAAGATATATATGTATGTACATCTACGGAAAAACTTTAACTAAAATTACCTTTAACAAAATGGAATTTATTTGATGTATGTAAAAATTTATTAATGTGATGCCTGAGCTTGTCGGATTTTGCAGACTTCAGAAATATTCGGTCGAATATTTGATATAGCTACCCTCAATTATTTGTCTAAATTCCTAAGTCTTTCTAGTTTTTTAGTTTTTATATTAGTTATTTTTTAGAAACCGAACTCACAAAAATATGATGTTGAAAACTGTAACAAAATTTTCAGTGCCCTCATGTAGAGAATTGGATATTCCTCTTGGACAGAAATCCAAAATTCCTCCATAGTCATTTCGGAAAATTTAATTTTTAGAGTACAATCCGTCCACAAGGAGACCAATTCTTCTCATTTTGGGTACGAAAATCCAAAACTCAATGTATCAATCGTAGCAAATGGATTTCGATCCAGTCATAATTTTCTATATTTAAAGAAGGAAAATTATGTGCAATTTTTTCTTATAATAATATTAAATATTCTATTACAGCGGAAATAATTCCCTAGGCAATGTTTTCGTTAAGTGAAGGAACTTTATTTTTCTCTGTTAATCAATTTTCGAAATCCTGTCAATTTGTCAATGGATATAAAAAAAAAATCGTTTTTCCTCGAACGCTTGTGTTAACGTTATTTAAATAATTAAAAATATCTGCTAAATATGCCATTTTAGCACACCAATCATCATTCTGAAAATATTTTACAAGATCATCCATAACATCATTTCGGAAAAAGATTAACAATTCATTCTTAAGTTCTATAAATCGGCATAAAGCTTTACCCCTAGATAACCACCTGACTTTATATATGTATTTGAGGAATAGAAGAAGGTCACAAAACAAAATTCAATATTGAAACGAACACATTCACACATACTGGCAGCATTATAAAATAATACAAATTGAGTTCAAAAGTTCTACTTCCGGTTATCGGATTTTGTTCAAATTTTTTTTATTACTTAAAATCACTATCAGTATTATACACATTAAATATCAAGAAAATAAAAATAATTTGAAATATCAAAATAAAATAATGAAATATTGTTTTAAAAAAAAATACTACTTCCGGTTTACAAATTCTGACCAAAGCCTTATCAGCTCTATGTTAATACATAAATACTACAAATATAAACTTTCAGCTTCATACGTTCAGGGGTGTGGACAGCATAGTGGCCACAATATTTTTGACCTTTCTAACAGGAAAAAATCCCACTTTCGGTTTATTAAATTTAGTGATTTTTTTTTATTTTCATCATATTGATACAAAAATTATACTTGAATTTTTTTGTGAAGAGCAAACATGTTTAGGAGGTCGAAAAATATAGTGGAAGAAAAATCGAACAAGAGTTGTTTCCAAAACTTTATTCATAACTTGGTATTACGCTTAAATTTCTACAATAGATATGAAATTTTAGTTCAATAAATCAAAAGATTTCTGAGAAAAACATAAAAAAAACCTCGATTCTCTAGTGTAAAAGTGCTACTTCCGGTTCAGGTAAAAATATTAGATAAAGTAAAAAGCAAATATTCGTACTTAGTTTCCATATAAATGTAATTTTATTTTAAAATTAGTGCTGCTGGTAATTTCTTTAAAGTAAAGTTTTTGCAAGGTTAACAAATCCTCTTAATGAGCCTACCATTGACGGAGCACCATCCGTACAAATTGCTACAAATCATTCCCACGATATTTTAAATTGTTCTAAATATGAAGAAATATGTTAGAATCAAAAACACCTTGTCCTGTTTCGTTTTCATTTATGAAATGAATGAATCCTAATTCACTATTTCGCGGATTTTTCTGTTTTTACCATTTTTTTCGCGGTGCACCGGTTAAGAACCACTAGTGTAACCAAATGACACTGACCGAATTATATGTACCATGTAATTGATATATAAAACCGCAATAATACATACATACATATATACCACATAGTTTTTATTTTAAGTGTTACAATTTCATCAACTGTAGATTTTATACACGAATATCGTGTGGTCAATGAGGTCAAATTAAAAAGGTAGAATTTATAAGCTTTTAATAAAATCAAATGTTTTCGCTTATGAATGAAAGCATAAAGATTTTTTTTTTATTTGCAACATTGTTTTGTATTTGGTTACATGAGAAATATTTTAAATCTATATAAATCCATAATATATGTATGGATATGAGCCGCTATATTTGAAAGTGGCGGAAGTCTAATTTTCAGTTTCAAAAATAATATTTCAGTTCGACTTAATTCACAAATTGTTATCACTACTTCGATACACAATTCGATACGTCCAGAATCTCGGAAAAGCAGAATAAACTTATTACAAGTAAACAGTATTTTTGAATATTTTATAAAGCAAAACATTAAATTTAATGTTTTGCGAGATATTTCTCGAAATGAAGAAAAGTGGACTTACGCCACTTGTTGTTACGACTTACGCCAAACGATTGTTTGTCTGCTATGCATGTACATACATATTTACATATTTATAATCAGTTTTTAATTTGAGACAATTACATTTAATATAATTGAACACTTTAGACAGTTAGCGGCTTTTGGAAAGAGTTTAATGTTTGAGGTTTTATTACCAATTTTTATTCGTTTGCATTTTCAGCAACGCCTGCTAGTAAAAAAGAAAATTAAAGTATTTATATACATATAAATGTATGTATGTATATCTTGAAATAATAATTTATTTTAATTGCATTTGGTAGTTAGTTATAATAACATATATGGAACTTAAAAAAAAAACGTTATTGTTACATTTCTTTGGTTATAAATGTTTAGTATAGGTATTTATTTTCACACCACTAAAAGGTTAAGCTTAAATTTTTAGCAGTAGATATAATTTTAATATGAGAGTGAAACTATTAAAACAAATCATTGTTTATTAAATAAATAATAGTATAATAGATAGGTAAAAAATACATATGTATGTATGAAAAAAGTGTGGATTAAATTTTTTGACGTATGTAAATATGTATCTACATATACTTATTTATTTAGTATGAACAATATTATTATTAAATATTGGGATAGTGAAATTATTTTAAATTAGTTAATTGTGGACACCTAAAGAGGTGTCCAAAATTAAATGTGACTCACAAGATGGAAAAGTCCACATTTTTTTTGACAACACATACTGTACAAAAGTTCATACTTAAATTTCAAATCTTGTATCAATTTCTTGCCAAACACAAGAAAGGATACTTGTGGAAAATAAAAAGCAAAGGAACTTACATAAATATGTATAATGTAAGACGGATAGCTAGAGTACAATTGCAAAGAGTTAAAATTTATCAAATTCAATCTCCCTAATGCATCTTTATCTCGAAAACGAGGCTATGATTAATTACATTTTGTGGACAAATCGTATGTTATTACTAACCTCTGCTATTTGTGTACTCTACTACAGTAATTGATAACTTGGATTTTTAAACAACAAGAACATTTTTTGGGAAATTTCTGAGTACCTTTGTGTACTTTGTGTACTGTTAATGTCCATTACCAACTTTTTTTTAAATTTATTTTTTTACTACAGTGTTATTACGGAATTGCCCCCAAGGCGACAACTATGGCCAACTTTGTGCAGATATGTATGTACATATATTATGTATATATAAATTTATATTAAATTCAAACTAGTGTTTTTTTCCCGATGAAATATCATCGCAAGGGGAATGGCATATTAAGCAATTAATTAAAAAAATATTAAAAGAAATGTGTCGGTCCTGTGTTCGATCCGCATGCGGTCGTATTTTTTACTAACCTCTCCTTAGTTCAGAATCGATTTTGTCGTCTGACGAAGTTTGGGTTTTTATCCGATCGCTTTCAAACTTTACCATTTTGCTCGGTTTGGTCATCAATATATTTGGTCATGGTGAAAAATAATCGTAATAGACACATTTGAAAATACTGCATGACGTCTATCGTCCACACTGTTCTGATCGTTTATTGCTTTTCGCCCCCCTCTCGCTATGGCAGATTGAGCAATTTGCAATGCTGATCAAAGTTTATGGAGAGAATTGGTGATTTATTAATTAGGTTTTTTATATATTTTCTTAATTTTATAAACAAAATATAGAAGAGAATTTATATATATATATATATATATATATATATATATATATATATATATATATATATATATATATATATATATATATATTCTTTTCAAATACCTTTTAAATATATTTAATTTTATATTTATATTTAATTGTTTAATATGAAAAAAAAAAAATGGTAAAAACTACCTACATATAAACAATATAAAACACCAATAGAAAAATTAATTGATTAATTAATTAATTCATTAAATAATGTATTTCAACACATGGCGCTAAATGCTCAGAGACTTATTATCCTAGAGAAAACATTGGTATCAAACAGTATATATAGAAGTTTTTGTTGATCTGCTATTATTTTCGTATTATATTCGTGCGTTTTGTTGGCAGTGTCTTAACTGTGACGTACATATGTCGAATCGAAACGACTATAATAGTACGCAAAGCGTTATCGCACACAGACACACAGAATAGCGCTATTATATATATGATAAAGCTGACAAATGAGGGTAGGTGGTCAATTTGGTAGGAACCGTTTCAACTATGAAATCAGATAAATTTGCAAACTCTGATAGGAAACAATCGACCTGTTGTCATCTATATTCAAGGTCTGGCCAACAACACTTTATCAGGGTTCAAACCCGTGCCCCCTCAGTTATGAGCATTATTTTTATTTATTTTATTTTATTAATTGAAAAATCAACAGACAGGATGTACATAGATATGTATAAAAAAAAACAAAAAGTAAATAAATAATATATGTAACATCCGAGTCCAATAATAGATTTTTACAAAAATGAAAAAGATAAATATAAGGAAAACAAATTAAAAAGTAAAGAATAAAGGCATGACAAAATATGTAGAACATTGCATAATTAAACTATAGTATTAAAATATTTGGAAAAGGTTATAAAATAGAAAATAAGAAGAAATTGAAATTTACAAATATAAAACAAATGAAAAAGGTAAATACAAAATAAACAAATGAAAAGGAAAAGAATGAAAGCTATAATATGATTAAATAGCACATTACATAACTAAACTAAAGTATAAAAATATTGGAAATATTGGAAAAATAGAATAGGAGAAGAAATGAATCAATCGGTCAAGGTTCTCTTGATGTTAGACCTGAATTGATGTAGGGAAATATCAAATAGATCAACCTCATTCAGCTCTCCGTTAAACATACGATAAACACGCTGCAGATAAAAATATTTTTGGGAATTAGTATTGAAAGGATCAAGTGAAAAGAGTGCAACGCGTCTAGAGTACCGAACTGGGATTCTGAAATTAACCTTATTCAGTAAATCAGAACAATCAAGGAAACCATTTATGAGCTTAAAGAAGAATATAGCATCAGTATGTCGTCGCCTGACAGAAAGATTGTTAAAAGAAAGGATTTTTTAAAATGTCGGAAACAGTAGAATGGGTATAGGTAGGAAAAAGGTAGCGTAAGGATTTAATAAATTTAAGTTGAACTTTCTCAATACAATTAATATGGGATAAATAAAAAGGTGACCAGATAATTGAGGCAAATTATACTCTAACCACTGAGCTTTATTGCTGGTTAGCAACATAAAGCAATGTATTATATTAATTTACCAATCGGCTTCAGTGTATTATTTGAATCCACTACCGCATGGCCAACAACTGCAGCGTTTCCTCTATCTATGTATGTATGTAGGTTGAGTCAAACGCTTATCATTAATCATCAACAATCGAAACTTTTTTGTGCCGCTATCAGGTGGAGGAGTCAACTCGGATTTTTCGTGTCTATTGTGTCATCTGGAGACATGGTTGTACCCATGTCTTGTCGACATCACTGACCTATATGCGGGGGAGGGTGGGGTGTACAACTGTTGTTTAGTGTCGGGAGTGGCGCGCGCGCTGAGCCCCCGGACGGGGCGCGGGGGCGGACGCCCGGCTATCGATTCGCCGCCCTGCGCCCCTTCCGCACTCCCCCTACAGACCCTCCCCCTCTCCCCACCCACCTCAACCCAGACCTTACCGGGTAATGAATGTATCAGCTGAAACATCCCCGTCCGTTACAAATTCTCTGCGACTAGTATTCGTGTCTACTCTTCAGTCATCTGATCGCTCATTTGTAATGATTAACTGTGATCGAATAGGTGCTTATTTCGCATTCGTATTACGGTCCAAACGCTTCGTATTAAATTAATTATTATGTAGTTTACGCTTTGTCGTTTGCTGAGGCTTCAGTTCACCGATAAATGTGAAGTAGGAGAATTGACTTGAGGATTCTCAGCTGTCGATTCGTTTGCTTGCTGCTCGCTTAGGTTTTATTGATAGGTATTGAAGTGGGATCTGATTGTTTTTTTTATTATGATAAAATTAAGCTTTACAAATTTATTAAGAAATTGGTGTATTATATTAAATGTAAAACTGTTTTGAAGAACCAAAATCCAAATTGATTCTTAAGACCCTCAAAACAAGTCGCATGATATATGTATGTATGTATGTATGTATGTATGTATGTATGAAGTCCGTAAGACTATTTTTCGTATATTATATAAATACATTAGGTTGAAAGTTTTTAAAAATACAATCACCTAATTTAGATCAAGATATTGTTAGGAAAACAGTTATTATGCTAGAAAATTTTCTTTGGAAGAAAAAATTGTTTCAAAACAACAAAGTTTAGTAACGTTACTGAGTAAGAAAGTTGAGAAATTTTAAGACGGCGGAAGCTTTTTTGACTAACATAAATTGCTTTTCAGAAGAATGTTCTTTTTACATATGTACATATGTATACCTATGCGGTTAATTTTGCGAAAAAAAATATTTTTTATTGCGTAAACTTTTAAAATGTAGAAAATTAATAAGCTTACATTACAAATTAGAAAATAGATGAAGAATGCTGACGAATACAATATAAAATGTACATATGTATGGTTTCATTTCCATGAAAGCAAAATCCATTTACTTGAAAGATATCATCTTATTTCGAATTAATTAAACGTGAAGTACACACAAAATTGGCTTTCGAGGTTTCATTTCTACGATTTCTTCCGGAAATTTTTTATCGGAATTGAATCGGATTCGTTTATAACACTGTAAAAATTACACATTTTGATTTATAAACATTGTGCATTTCTCCATAAAAATAGTATAGAAATTTTTGGAATTGAAATTTTCTGATTAAAAAATCAATAAAACTAAAGTATGTCAAATAATTATAGCTCATATTCAACTTTTTTTTGGTGAGGTTGAATGTATCAAGCATCGAAATTGAGATAAATATATACATTACGTAGTTTGAATAATGATTTCGCTTCTTTTTTTCTACAGCGTTATTATGATAAATGTTTATTCAAACTATTTAGTATCGGAAATGGAAACATTATATTGTGAAATATTGTACATATTATACTACATACGTACATGTATGTATACATATGTTAACGATGATAAACATAAATACCAAAGATAATAGATATTTTCATTTAGATCTACATTATTTATTAAATATGATACATTTCATAATATTAATGAATAATTATAAAATGCATGAATGTAATTGAGAAAAGTGACATCTTTGAGATGTTGGTAATTTCTTTTAGAAGAAAATCTAATCTAAATACTAATCTAAGAAAATCTAAATCTAATCTAAATCTAAATCTAGAAAATCTAAAATCTAATCTAAAATTTTATTTAGGATTTCTGAAAACTTTGGATGCGTTCAAGAATGCTTAAACGACAAACATTCCCAAGAGGCAGGAAGGGAGTAGTAAGTAAATGTAAACAGGGAAACGACTTGTTTATTATACACAAATCCCCCTTGTGCTTCTTTGCTTCCACGACTATATTACATGCCTCCGATTACTTTTATGACTCTTTTGGGGAAACTTTAAAATAGCTAGATAAAAATTTTATAGGATAGCATGATAATTTTCAGATTAGTAATACGAAGAGGTAATCATTAAAGCCATTTATCAATGCAGCAGGTAAATAAAATAAATTGAAATATGTTTTCCATTTCACTAAATGGTTATCGAAGTTATAAGTGCCGTCAAGTCCTACAACATCAAATATACAAATGAATGTAAGTGAGAAAACAATTGTTCCGTAAATAATGCATTCTGATGATAAGCTCAGAATAAGACTTGACCTAGTGACCTGTTCGAAGAATTTTTAATAGCTTCTTTAAATAAATATTTACATTTTAATGAGTTATTTAATATTTCGAAATAAATACGAGAATAAAAATGACCTTCACATAATATGTAGGAAGCTACACATACATTAGATATGTACATACCTACATACATACATATATTCCAAATGAAATATCTTATTTTTCTTGGAAAATTGTAAATTAAAATATTCTGCGTTTTTATAATATACACGGTCAGCAATTATTTGAGTCCTGCATTCATTAGAAAATACAGATGAGTGAAAATTATGATGAAACATCTTACACATCATTCTTCGAATTATAGAAATGAAAAACTGAGAAAACTTTTTAAATTACGAATCAAAAAGTCGTTCATTAGTTTGTTTCATAATAAAAAAATCATGTTGCAATAACGATTATAATAGACGTTGATGAGAACGATTTGCCTTACAAACATTATACAAGCATTGAACGAATAGAGTACAACAATAAAAAAATCGATAGTTAGAAGTTAATTCGCGGAAGTCCACTGAAACCTCATCGATATCACCTATTTATATCTCGATTCGAAAATATACAGATTAAAGAACCGATTTCACACAGTAATTTAAAAAAAATAACGAGTTCAACGCTAAATTAGCACCACCAAAACACGCAGATATGTTTAGTATGTAATAACAAATTTTCCGTGAATGGAAAGAGGGGGAGGTGACGAAATAGCAATTTACCTTGGATTTAGCGGCGAAATTTGTCAGATATTAATTATCTTCTGTTTCGGATCAGTTGAGGGCGAAGGCTGCGGATTTTCCTCAGTCCACGAGTGGCGATCGATGTGGAAAAGTGTAAGCGCGGCAGCCGCGCTTTCCCGGACGAGGCCGCCGGCCTAATGCGTCCACACCACACCAATACTAATACGCGAACACACCACGCCAAGTACTCAAAATGTGGCTCGCGAATACACTCACTCACTCTCTAAAGCCTTCTTCCTATAAATGTTTGCATTTTGACGTCTAAATTCCACTAAGAATGGTGGCGAGAAACGAAATTCTTCCCCAATTCGGTACTTCAGATGCCGCATAAGCTAATTTTCACTATCGTAAAGTTAGTATATTTTAAGATAGAATAGTCTTCGATTATATTTTATGCTAGAAATAAATATCGAACAGGAAGAATAGGATAGTGCTGTTAATAGAATTATTAAGTGAAGAAAAATTGACAATTTTATTTAAAATGCAATAGATGATATGTGTACTGCGTTTTAAATGTCCAAAAAGATATCATTCGACAATTTGGCTTGATTGAATTATTGTTGCCGTTTTGTTTCTATGTCAATAGTTGTATAGTTTTCCGATGGTTTAAGTCTTAAAACGTGTGTTTATAGTTAACATAATAGTTAGTTCATGGCCTGCACATCCGAAGCCAGGCCCCTGGGCTATCATGCTTAAGAGGGCTGTACACCAGCGCCTTGTATTACACTTTTCTCTTCCTCAATAATGGCACTAGAAAAAATATTTTTTAATATATTATGGATATCCACCATTGTCATGTTTCTGTGGTTTTATTTTTTTGATTAGTTATTTTTTATATGAGCATATATGTACAACTATAAAGTCGCCTCTTTTTTACACCCAGGAAAAGAGTCTAGCGTGTTTATTTAACGGTTGATTTTTAAAAAAATTCGACCACACAAACATAGAAAATATTTTTCTCATACCGATGATGAAATTTTTTTAAATTTGATCCAGTTTCGGAGGAGAAAACTAGAGAATACGAAACCTCGATTTTGTCGATTTAAAATAGATATTATCTGATCGAGGCGCAACTGTCGCATTCACTCAATATATATATATATATATATATATATATATATATATATATATATATATATATATATATATATATATATATATATATATATATATATATATATATATATATATATATATATATATTGTCGCATTCACTCAATATATACATTCACTCAATATATATATGTATAGATCGAAGAAAGCAACGGCAACAAAATTAACGTTTCGGGTATCCAGCCCTCTTAAGCCCCCCCCCCCTCCAAAAAAAGATTCAAAATTGAAATTAAAAATCATTTCATCAATATTTTAAGGAGTAATAAGATTGAGGATCACCTGATAAGTGATATTTTCACAAGTTTCAAATAAAAGTCATGGTGTAAAAATAATAGCTATGGTATCACCGATAATTTACTACTCGAACATATGTAAATACGTAGTACGAAAACAAATGACAGTTCTCAATTTCGTAACAAATTAACAAAAAAAAAAGATCTCAGTGCTGGGCCCCCTCGCGATCTGGCCCCCCGGGCTAGAGCCATGGCATGAGTTAATTGTATATTCATATTGGTATCTAATTATCACAGAATATGGGTAGGTTTTGTTAGTGCTAGTTTAAGTACTACATATGTAATTATGCAATACAGCGTACAAATTCTTATATATAAAACAAAGACCGTTCGTTATGTGTCTGAAGTTTGTTTCTGATTGGCTGCTATTATATCTACATATATACATACATGTATAAAAATGAATGTCTGTTTGTTCGTCTGTCTGTCTTGTATAGGCTCCTAAACCACTCAACCAATTACGACGAAACTTTCAGCATTTGTTGTATGCATGTCTGAAACTTTGAAATTTTTGTGGTATATACCTAGCGAAGTTGAATGGCACCACTTTTACATAACCAGCAGCGTGGTCTAGTGGTGAATGTAGAATTATTTCGTACTTGATGTTACGAGTTCGATTCCCCGCTAAGTCTCGTTGCTGGCCAGACCTTGATTTGTCTAGGTCGATCGTTTCTTATCAGAATTTGCCAATTTTTCCGATTTTCATTGAAACGATTCCTGTAAAATTGGCGTTTCCTTCCCAATTTTCTGTTATGAACCTTTAGTTATTGTTATATCTTAGGTTTCGCCATATTGCTCACCATAGATGTCTCTGTGGTTGTTTATCGAATATAAAATTCGTATTGTTACATGAAAGTTATTCATCGTTATTTATCGTATTAATACGATGTTTGTAATATATGTATACTGACCATAGATGTCAGATATTTAGATTTACATGTATCTATGTAATAATTATGTGGACCAGGAAGGCGCATTTGGGGTTTACCTGTTAAAGCCTTCCTGGTATATTTGTATATATGTATGTGAAAATATGTATCTGAAAATATGTATGTAAAAAATAAAAATAAAATAAAAAATATGAACATATTTAACAAATTATAAGATTTTATGACTCTAACAGTAGAGCGTTGGTTTTGATATTATTATTATTCAAATCAAATAGTTTAAATATCAAGTAGAAATGCTGAAATGCTTGAGAAATACTGAAAATGCGGCTGCTCATGTGGAGGGATTGCGCGGGTGTTTGGAGCTAAATAGAGAGCCTTCGTTTGTACGGGCTGGGGAAATGTTGCCCGGGAAAACTCACCGTGAAAATCCGACGTGGAAATTCGCCAATCTCGGCGAAATCAAACACGCGCGACAACTTTAATATTTAACGAAAATTCAGCCGATCATCCGGCGGGTAGTTTATGTATCTACATATGTATATATGTAGATAATCATAGGTAATATGTAAACGCTATTTTGTGCATGAACGTATTCAGGTGTCTTAATTAACAAGTTTCACGTAGTGATCGGTTACTATCTAATTAACTGTTCGGTTGAACACATGTTTCAACATTTCAACCACCGGAAGATTCTCTAAGAACAAAAGATTAATTTAATCGTGCCTGAGTCTATATATAGCTTATTTCTCTACTCGGTTTATTCACGAATGCGAAATACCCACGTATTTTTTGATCAGTCATACATGATATCAAAAAATCAACGAATATTTATGTATACTTATTAAAACTATTGAAATAAAATTATTATATACATACATACATTTAAGCATCAAATGATATGTATTCGATTTATAAAAAAAATCTTTTTATACATTTTATAAATTATGTAAGTAAAATTGAGTGGGTGTATTTGTGTTCATAAAAACCCCTGATATAAGAAGGTATTTATGAAAGGAAATCTATTTATATATGTGGACGCACCTTTATTTTCCATCGATGTTATAAATTTGAAAGAAACGAGGGTGGAAAAATATCACAAGCAAAAAATATATACTTCATAAAATTGATACTTCAAACGAATGCTTATATAATATGTATAACAAATTTGCATTTGTTACAATCATTAAAAAAAGCTGAAAAATCGATATGAAATATTTAAAAAAATATTATATCAATAATATACATATTCTTTGTGAAGTTTGGTGATATGTTCTTATTATTAGTTTTCACGACAAAATTAACATTTTATTTCTCACATTCAAGTTGTGTAACAAAACGTAGTAGATATACATATGTATATCTGAAAATAAATCAAGAAATATGTATATTAGATGCATAATTTTATGCAGGGTATGAATATGTGAGCATATATAATATTATGCATATACACAAATGTATGTATTAATAGTACGTATTGCTTGAATATACTATTTTAAATATTATAATATTATAATTTGACTTTGAGTTGTGTTTCAGAGGTCATCGTCAAATCCTCTACAATGTATGAAAATCAAGCACAAATGGAATTTTATTCTTACTTCAAGGAATTCTGGAAAATTTGCGATCTGTAACCATTACTGGCTCATTTCCAATTTTATGTACATTCATCTGTACAGTATTCGCATTGGACGTGTCTAGTCCATATAGACAACTTATGTAATAAAACATACAAATGGGTACGTATGTACGAATTAAAATGTACAGTAAAGCAATTTTTACACTAATTCGAAAATAAATGTAAATTTTTTTAATTAAACTGGAGTGAAATTTTTATTCCGACTAAAATTAAATCAAAAATACATCGAATAATATGTACATATACATATATAGCGTTCTTTTATAGAAACGCCTAGCGTTTCTTTCAAACAAATATCGAGTTACATACAAATATACGATTCATTCACCGTCGAAACGGCAGAACAAATCATTTTTACTTTTATTAAACGAACTGTAATGAATGAATCGCAAGCAATCAAAATTTTTCTTTATAAAAATATTGTATTTTGTGACGCAATTTTTTAGGGTATATCTTTTCGTATTTTGTAAATCACATTGTATTTATTCACATAGCAAAAATCGAGTACTAGCCCTTGCCAGAATTGCGTGGTTCGCTCTGTCCCTCTCCAGTGTTCGAATATTATAGTGTCGTCTCTCTCGTTTGTGCTTCT
The DNA here is from genome assembly GCF_051622035.1 of Arctopsyche grandis. NCBI lineage: Eukaryota > Metazoa > Arthropoda > Insecta > Trichoptera > Hydropsychidae > Arctopsyche > Arctopsyche grandis. The sequence continues at coordinate 19,000,837 of NC_135357.1, forward strand.
ATTGATCGCTTTGGTTTGTACAATTGTCTCTTTCGCGCATAACGTATTGAAGTGTTTCAGGGTTGACTTTTTTGCGTTGCAAATTTTTGTATCTTCATTCATCTATAAGACAATAAATACACAAATGACTTATATATCAAAATGAATTAGTTTTAATACCATGTAAACATTTGCTTACTCGCGTATTTTTTTGTGTTAAATTTTCTCGTTATCATACATAGGCATGTTATATTACATATATGTAGATATGTTAAATTGCCAAAACCTGTTTTGCTGTTACTACAGTTCCTTAGAGGAAAATGGTACTCAATTTATGCTAGGGTTAATGATAAATAAAGACTCTCCTATTACTTCAACCTCGTTGAACAGAAGTCTACATTTACAACCCTCGTATTATCGGCGTAACTTCTCATCTTATACAGTTATGTTCGAGCAATTTGGCAGTTAAACTCGGCTGAAATATACATATGTCAAGATGCATAACATTAAAAAAAAATTCGGATGTGACCAACCCATGACTTTATCTATGTATTTGCGGAAAGTCACAAAACATAATTCGATATTGAACCGTACAGACACATTCACACATACCGGCAGTATTATGAAATACTACTCGTAATAGCTATGACAGCATTTTCCATACAAATTGAGTGCAAATGTATGGAAACTTGCAAAAGACAAAAGTTCTACTTCCGGTTGTCGGATTTTGTTCAGTTTTTTTATCAGTATAATACATTAAAATAATTCAAAAGGTCAAAATAAAATAATGAAATATTGTTTAAAAAAAAATACTACTTCGGGCTTACGAATTCTGACCAAAACCTTATCAAATCTAAGTTAGTACATAAAGAATACAAATACAAATTTTCAACTTGATAAGTTCCGGGGTGTGGTCAGAATCGTGACTACAAAATTTTTGACCTTTCTAATTAGAAAAAATCCCACTACCGGTTTATTAAATTTAATGATTTTTTTTATTTTCATCACATTGATACAAGAATTATACTTGAATTTTTTTGTGAATAGCACACATGTTTAAGGGGTCGAAAAAAATAGTGGAAGAAAAATCGAACAAGAGTAAACTGCCACTTTCGGTTGACGGATGGTTGCCAAATTTTACAAATAACTTGGTATTAAGCTTAAACTTTTAGATATGAAATTTCAATTCAATAAACCAAAAGATTTCTGAGAAAAACATAAAAAACCTCAATTCTCTAGAGTAAAAGTACTACTTCCGGTTCAGATTAAAATATTTAAAAAGTATTACGTTCTAAAAATTTTAATTTTTATTACATGTAAAAATAATTCCATCCGATTTAGTTAGCGGTTTGGTAGATGAAAACGTTATCAGTAATCGATTCCGAGTTTGAAACAGTCAAAATCTCGAGTTCGAATTTTCGCATGATCACAAAACCTCATCTATTGTTACTACGTACATAGATAAAGTAAAAATACAAATATAATAAAACATCAACATAAATCTGAAATATCGAGCACAATCGATTGTTTGTGTAAATTCCATTTTGTTGTGATGTAGCGTATTTATGTACATGTTACAGTTGAAGTGTATCTTCCAGTTGTAATATATTTTGACTAGTTGGAATATATTCCGTCTAACCGAAGCAAGTAACATTCCAACTGGTCAAAATATATTACGACTGAAAATACAGTTCAATTATAAGTTGGTGTCAAGTTAGATAGAGGTAAGCGTTCCGTGAAATCTAAATTGAGTTGGAAAGTCACATTTTTTGTTTTGAAGATATTATAAGAGCTATCGTAATACGGTAACCATTACCTTAATATATATTACCTTAATATCTATTACCTTAACCATTACCCTAATATCTATTCTTAATATCTAGCAAATATCAACACATTATTGAATTTTAAATTCGTAAAAACATCAGAGCTGTAAAAACTCAACTGTTATATTACAGCTGGGTCACATTGTTGAAAGTGTATTTGCGCTTGTAGAGATATAATTTACTAGTTGAATTTTATTCGAATATGAATGACCTAAAACGCCAGTTGGAATATATTACATCTGAAAATAAACTTCGAATGTAACTTATATAAACTCTTAACAAACTAAATAAAAGGTTTTTAAAAAAACCGTCGCCCACAATGCGAAGCCTCATCAATATTTCTTGTTGTTTTATTTTTTGAACACAATTTTACCATACAACCTTGGATTATAAATGGAAATTTAAATCCGTTATGCGTTTTAAATATTCGAGTATAGTTAAGTCGAGCCCGTTTCATTTCCACGATTTTCCCCGGAAATGCGATATTTTACATCTAGTCCTTTGAGTTTAATTTTATGCGAATATTTTATAATACACTCGAACAAAACACTCATCCCTTCCAATGTGACACAAAGTTATAAATATGATATAAACTCCGAGCTTAAATATTTACTAGGGAATTGAGAACAAAGTGGGATGAAATAATATGATATAAATTGTTAGGTACCTCGCATATCAGTCTTGTTCCTACAATATCAAATTCACTTTTCATACGCTCATGTATGTATGTACATATGTACATACGTGAATAACAACACTATAAAAATTCTTGTAAGAGGGTATATGTACAAATAACATAGGAATGTCGGACTTTGGTCAGAACATCAGATAAGACATAATTTCTATAAATTGCGCTTTGAACGCATTAGTCAGTCAAATACCATCCGATTTATTTAGCAATTAGTCATTACTAGAGGTAGGATAGTCACAGTGCTATCTATTGTTCGGCAAACCTTTAACAATGCATTTACAACCTTAGCTACTACCGGAGCCTGAGGGGGCCGTGTATTGTTCAAAGGTTGTAAATGCATTGTTAAAGGTTTGCCGAACAATGGATAGCACTGTGACTATCCTACCTCTAGTCATTACCATCGATTCCGCAAGTGACAGTCGATACCATCGAGACTCCGAGAGTAGCAGTAAACACAAATTCACTTTTCACACGCAAAACAAAGTTAAAGTGAGACAGTTATACGAATCTCATTTAAATTTTCCGTTCCATAATAAGATAAATGTAACGGTTTAATAATAATAAAGAAATCTTGATTAGTTAACCAAGTAGTTTTAAAAAATTTATATAAACTGCGTTTGGAACGTGACAATAGGTAAGAACCGAGCGCAACACATTATTACAATCAACTCGCGTTTTATAGTGTTCCGACATCCTACAAGACTGAATGAGTAATCATTTTTGTTTTGTATTTACACAGGTGCTGTGGTAATCAGTGACAGTACTAGCCAGACTTGTACACGGAATTTATCATGGGAGCTTATCGTTCTAATTCGAGCAATTATTCTTCTATAAAAACGGTTGGTCGACCGGTGCTAAGAGGCATCTCCGAGGAGTGCCCGTAGGCCATTTAAGTTTAATAAATTAACTTCGGCAACGGCAGATGTTCCATAGGTATGAATAAAATGGTGAAAAATGTACGAGACCGCAATACGTGTGTGACACATTCACTGTTGACATGCTCCTATTCAGACATTCAAAGCCGCCAAACATTCGGATCAATCCTAGCGCGCGCCTACAGTAGCGTCGCGTGAAACTTTTTTTCAATTCAATTGTACTGAAAATATAATAACATGGTGTTGAAAAGATATTTTTGTTATTTTGAGAGACCAAAAAGCATTATCTATGAACAGTTTTATGAAAAATTATAATTTAAATCAATAAACAGTTACTAAATATACAGTTACATATTTCAACTACATCTTATATTTGAAATGAAATGAATCTCAAATGAAATTTTCAATCTTGAAAATAAATAAAATTTTTAGCCCCGGAATCCTCAAATTGAAAAAAAGGCAACAAATAAAATGATATATTTTATTTAATAAATGGTAGTACATATAATAACTTACATATATTTGTTGAAGCTATGCTGTAACAATGTAAATACTATAAATAATAACTGATGGTCACCAAAATCATTTAGTATTTAGTATATTTTTATAAAATTTAGCAAAAGTCAAACAGTAAATGTCTGAATGGGTCGTAGTGAAGGGGAGGGGGGGGGGGCAGACGACCCCGGGTACCGATGTAGAAGAATATGCTTGACTTTATTTGAAATTTTCAATTTTTTGGATTGAAATTTTTACCAATTTATCATTAAAATTAAAAATAGCTTCCCATAAGTAATAATGGTGCGGTGACTATTTCGCACATTTCATTCTCGCGCACTTCACTAATATCTGGTAGTATGGTATATCTGGCTCTCAAAAATTCCACACCGAATTATCACATTAACGAGAATTTGAGTGCCCCATATTCCTTATTTGCGATTTTTGTGACAACGATTGTCGTATACGAGATCGCCAAGTGCGGAATTGTCCGTTTACCGTATATAATATACGATGCTATATCTATTTTAGTGACTTTGCCAAATACATGCCATGAAAATACTACCATGAAAATCTATTTCAAAAATATTTTACAATTTTTTACTTAATTTACAATTTTTTCAAAAATTGTAAAAAAAAGATAATAAGAGGGGAGGGGGAGGGTGTAAGTAACACGTTTTCCCCCGGGCGCAAACTACCCTAGCTGCGGTTCTGCTTACTGATAATACTATTTTTTCATCAAATCAAGCAAAATTACTGACCAATTTAAGACAAGCTTGCAGTAAATACTATTGTATGTACATAATATTTTCATAAATGGATTCGTTTCAACGATTCACTTCATGCAACATATGTATGTACATACATATGTGTATATGTATAAGTAGAAAGCATGTACATACGTACATATGTAATATGAATTACAGGTCCGAAATATTGCAGGATACAATAATTACATGGAAATTCTGAATTGTAAGCAATATTTCATTTCAATAGGTATTAATACAATCTGCTCAAAAACATAAACAAAGCCGATTTAAATTTATCATGATTTAAATTTCGAATACGTAACGTTTATTTACAATTCAAATGTTTAAATGGAATATAGTTGTAAGATTTTCATATATAAAGTACTAAATTTTGTAAGTAAAGTATAGTATATACATAAGTAAATTAATAAGTATAAAAAGTAAAGAATATAAGTAAATTTTGTTAAATTAAGTAATTATGTAGGATGTAGATATTCGGTCATCAGTTTGGATTTGTTTATCGATTTTAAAAATATTAAATAAAACGGCACGGCTATGTATTTGAATGACATAAGTGCGGTTTCAATGACACAATAGTATTTAGAAAAGCCAAACACTCAACAAGCGGCACCATAAATAATATACCATTACGGTTGTCTCCATTGTTGACTTCATCCCCCCACTAGCATCGCATCACCCCAAGTCTTCCGATCACAAATTAAATATAATTCTATATTTTATTTCAAATCGAGGACCCCTATACATTTATATTCTTTTAGGGACTGATGCTATGGAAAAGAAAACCAAAAGCATATACGCGGTCTTTGTAAGACGACCCCGCGTATTTAATAATAGAGAAAAACTCACACAACCGACCAATCTTCAAATAATTGTGAAATTATAGTCCTCATTGCGTATATAATTTTATATTGAACGTTATACATATAAGAGTATGAATCAAGTGATCAAAGCTAAAATTGCGAAACAAGAGCTTTAATTTTTCATAAATGGATAGAGAGTGGGGGGAGGATGAGAAGACTTTTCAATTCAATTTACTCGAGTCGACAAAGGAAAAAGTGCGCTTGAACAATTTCAAAGTGGAAAAAATAAGTCGTTTATGTATACGAATGCGAAAGGGAGCATCACGATCGTCGATCCTATTGTGGTAAATGGATTTTCGGCCAAATTTGGCATTGATCTGTCAGCGGTTCGGCCACATCCAAAGTCAACCCTTTTGACACGGGTGTGACGTTTATTGTACCATTCTCACATATTGTTATAAACAGAATTTTTACACCTTATTATAACGTCAATGTAACTAGAGTACGTATGTACATCCAAGTTAAGGTTGTTCCGTGTCAAAGCGAACCGAACACATGATATTATATGTACCGCGTAAAACCTATTTTTATTATATAGGCACTTCCAACCCACGCAACGAAAATCCCACTGTGTTTTTCGATGATCATCTAATATATAATTTCGAAAGAGATTTTGTATGTAAGGTTTGGGTGGTAGAATCCGTGATGTTATCGAAAAAATATAATTTTATATGACATCGATATCGAATTCGATTCCGTTTTCGATTCCTATTTCGATTTCGATGCCGTTTTCGATTCCGATTTCGATTGAGATTCCATTTCCTGGATTCCTTTTGCAGTTCCGGTTTCGGATTCCTTCGTTAGTTCTAGATAAGGATTATTTTTTTGGTTTCGGTTCTCTTATATACCTATATAAAAAAAAAAAAAAACATTTGTTGTGTGTATATAATTTCTAGGCTGTTGTTCAATATTATTTTTTTGTCAATTCAAATAAATTGAATGAAAAACGAATGAATGTTTACTATTAGCCATGTTTAAGCGGTTTATATTACAAATACCGAGCGAAGCCGAGTAAAACCACTAGTATTTTATAAAGAAGCCAGCTCTGATTAGCAGAACTCGTATATAATATTCACACCGACAATTACTTAAGAAATTGGAATTGTTAAGAAACTAATATTTGTATTATCGTAGTTTGATTGTGTTATATTGTTTATGACGACAGCTGCCGTGGCCATGTTTTTATGTTAATAAAATACGTGACCAAGTTTCTAAATATAGATGAAATTTAATGCGGAGAGCTTTTATGTATGTAGCAAAATATTATTGTTTGAAATAATAAGCCTTTTCGTATATGGAACAGCCGGTTCATTAAGCATCTTGGCAAATTACATAAGTATATAGCTAACGATCTCGTAAGCATCTAACAGCGATTATGTATAATATATTTAGTATTAATAAGACTTCAATTGTGAACGATGTTTCCATACACGAGAAAATTTTGATAAGATTTTCCTTGGAATTTTATTTATTGTTTGTGATTTTTTTCGTTAATTTTCTCTTTAGTGGGACAACATGAACGTTAACTTATTTATTAAGAAGTGTCGAGTCTATTGTCGGTGTTTGCTTTTTGCGGCTCTTCAAAAAGACAGCGGCGTCCTTTTGGATCCTTTTGAGGTGTTCGGCCGCCCGGGGGCGGGCCACTCCACAGACTCCAGACAATGGGGCGACATGGGACATACACACACCAACCACCCGAAAAAGACAAAAAAAGTGGAGCAGAATGGCAATTGTGATCTCGATATGCCACTTCAGCGGCGACTGACATTAATATTTCAATCACATATAATATTTTATCCAATTGTCCATCACTCAATAACTTACATACATACTATTTATCTACATATATACACAATGATTAAAAGCACCAACTATACGTAGGTAAAATCGTTATCGTATTTATTACTAGTAGTTTTACCCGGCTTCACTCGGTATTTGTAATATAAACCGCTTAAACATGGCTAATCTAATAGTAAACGTTTATTAAATTTATTTGAATAGTTATATTTTATTTAAATTCATTTGAATAGTCATTTGTTTTCTTATTAAATTTGACTCTTTCGAATATGTTTCTTGTATAACATGCGTACCGTTTCCGTAACTACGCAATATTGTACGCGTATGCGTATGCTATTGCCGAATGCCGACACTTTCATGAAAACTTTCATATACGATGTTAATTGAATAATATGTTACTTAAATGATCAATTTACTTATAAAAATGTATCCCATGTTGTTTATTGTGTGTTTTTTAATACATTGCGCAATTTTTAACGATGCACTTGCCCATTGCCTTGCCCAGAGAAGTTTTTATCGGACATACGTCGACCACCAAGCATCAAATACGACTGATGCTAAAATTATTTAGGATTGTCTGTGGACAATCGTCACTTGACAACAATATAACGCCTAAAGCCACTTCTATTATTATAACATTTCTCTGCCAACGATAGTTACATACTTAAATACATACAAAGTCTCTTTCGAAATTATACATATATGAGATATAGATTATTAAATAAGTAAAAAAAATGAACGTATTGAGTCGTATGCAGAGAAATGTTATAATAATTATTGAAATAATAGTTATTGAAACAAAAAATGTATTCGAAAGGGCCCTTCTATTATTATAACATTTTTCTGGTCGTATGTACATATGTATGCATATATAAACGCAAGGATCGCGCGCGAATACTGATTTTATTTTAACTAACCTCTTCTTATTTAACACTTGACTTCTGTTGACATATGTATGCATGTATATATGTACATTTTGAACGTAATAATTGGTTATTGAGCGCGAAACGTGAGCCTTACTACTGAACAAGTACTTTTATTTGTTTTGTAAATATCATTGAAATTAACAGTAGTTTTGTTTATATAGGAAAAGTGGATATATCAAAGCTATATGTGGTATATTTTTCATATGGTTAGAACATTTTTTAGGTTTTACCTAGTTTATAAAATAAAGTGTATTCGTAAGTAAATACATGCATACATATTTAAACAGTTCCTTGATATATGGATATACAGTAACCCAGTGGCGGTTTATCATACATTGAAAATAAGCGCGTGCTTGGGTCCCACAAATCTTGGGGGCCCCGAAACGAGCCTTTGCTATCAAAATGTACAACTTACAAATTATTATCATTGTCCACAATACGTTCGTAAGCCAAGAATATGTAAATGAAATTAATACCTATTTTACATAGAATTTTAAAATTGTAGGTACATATTTTATTCCAAAAACTGTTAGTGTTTCAAGTACTTATAGAATAAAAAATATGGTTTTGTAAAATCCTTATGAAAAACCATGTACTGAAAAGCATGGTATAAAACGATGATAGCATTTTTCCACCTCAAATTCCAAATGCCCCCATTTATTTAACTCTTTGCGGCACGAGATTTGAAATAAAAAAAGTCACGTGTTGCACAGAAAAAAAAAAATTTTTGGTTAGTTAATGGGACATAATATAAACCTTTGTGCTTTAAATTGTTTTAATTTTTCGAAGTGGTATAAATTACATCCCACCATGCAGCAAAAGATAAAAAAAATATGGGCCATTTTTGATACCTCTATGCTTCAAAGAGTTAACCTATCATTTAAACCTATTTGTCTGGTAGCCTGCGCTCATCGTTATTTTCATAATTTGATGTGATGTATGAGTGGAATTCTGATCTTTTCTCTTCCATTTTGGCCTTGCAGGGAGGTTTTGTATTTGTGGCCGGTTCTTATACATATATTGGTGCTGGCTGTAGATGATAAACATGCCCTTCTATGTACATATTTCGTTATTTGATATTTTTACTTGTTATATATTATAATAATACTATTGTTTTATGATTACGTATAAATGTATTCTTGTATGTATATTACATTCTGTATATTAAAAGTATGTATATTATTTTTCTTATATCTCTGTAACTGTTCGCCCATTGTGGCTAAATGGTCTAAATTTAAACTTAAATACACAAATAAATAAATACATGAAAAAAGGTTAATCTTCCATTACAGGTAACAACTCATCCCATTGAAAAATAATACTTTTATTTTAAATGCTGATACCGAGTGGATTCTGAATTTCTCCATTATCGACATATAAGTAAGATATCCATGTATGTACATACACAGGTGAACAGATCGGATCCGCCTTAAACACATATGTTGAAAGAAGATATTTTTGAATTTAATTTCTCCGTTACTTATATTGTACAAATAGTAACGTCAAACGATTTGTGCACTTTTGCGGTTCACATGAAAGCGTAGCGTTCGCATTCATCACAACGGGAGTCCGGCCGCACAATGGCTGGGCAATTGTTACCGAGTGTTTGTGACTCGCCGATAACACGCTTGTCCTTTGAGAATAAACACTATTTTCCTCTTTGTTTGTTTATTTGTGCTGACTGGGTGCCGACGAAGACATGGGCTCGTCAATCGAGCTAAAGGCAAACTTTCGGAGTTGAAAAAAAAGATTGGCAGATCCCCACCACCGTACAAACAAAAAGTTCAAAATAATCCATGTGCATTGCGAGAATATATGTAAGTGCTCCCGTAAATTTATAACATGATGGTGTACAATAATAATAATAATATAAGGGGGAAAACGAAGCCACACCCCTATCTTGAACAACAATCGCGATTGGAGTTCGTTACTCGCTAGGGGAATGCAATTGCATTTGTGAATATAAAGTGCACCGATACATTAATATTTTCATACATGCAATCATGAGTAGAATTGAGAAAAATCAATTTGAAAGTAAAGCAAGTTTGACGTGACAAAAATCTTACTACCGAAAAATGGGAGAAAGCTGTAGTGAAAAATTTGTTTATTTTACTTCAATTATCCAGCCCTTTAAATTTCTCTATTCGAAAGGGTTATAGTAATTTGACAAATTTTGATTGATCATACGTTTAAAATTTGTCGTTAAATTGTATTATATATTTTCTATTCGCATTTTTTTTGACAATGGGTATATTATGTTCTTTCATAGATATATGCCTAAAAGTTTCCACTAATCTTTGATCTAATAAATAACATGTTGCGTTTAAAATGAGATGTAATATAATATATTGCAATCTGGGTAACATGGAAACACCTTTTAATTTCATTAACTTGCTATGGGCCGTAAATACACGCTGTGTTTTTAATAAAATTTAATTCAAAAGCCGTCAGCATGTGTGTTTTTAAATCCTCCGAACTTCATACAATTTTTTTTTTTAAATAACGAGAAATAAATTAAAAATATATATTATATATGATCGAATATCGAAAGAATCAATCGACAATATCCCAAAGTAATTACATATATATTCAGAAAAGATTTCAAATCCCCAGATATTGAAATTGTCTGATTTTTTTCTCGCGAAACATTCATAGATATTTCTCAAATTGAATTTTTCATTCAAATGAGTAACACAATGATCTATCTTTTATTATGTGAAAATATAACAAAACGTATGTATATACATTTTATATAAAATTGAATATGTACAGCAATCACCACAGCTTAGTAATACTTATTTGATAATTCATACAATCGAAGACAACTGTAAATAAGTTGTATTCTAATATTTAATTTAATTGATAGAAAGACTTGGGAGTTATGTTTAATTTACAAAATCTATTATTTTTACAGTTTCTTTGTGAAAAATACGCGGACTTTCATTGAGAGTTTTCAGAAAATTCGGGCGGTCCATAATGAGTTACGTAATAGCCTTTTTACTCAGTTATACCATTATTCTTATAAATACACTATTTTTTATTTTTATTTGAGTAGTGAAATTTTATAATCTTCTTAAGTACAAACAGAAATCTGATCTAATATAATATAAAAATATTCTGACATTAATATGTATTAATTTGTGCAATATTCATTATTTACCCGAACTATCAACAGTAAAATCTTTTCAGAGCTATGTAAATGCTAATAATTAATTCAGATTATTATCATGTCAACAAAAATGGGGACAGCTTTTGCAATGTGTCTGGTAAGAATCAATTAAATGATATAATTGTAAGATTACGTGATCAAAGGAAAACTACGCATTTACCGAAAACACGCTATTATATGTAAATTGGTAGATTGCGTTATGTGTATACAGAAATGTGGACAACTCTGAAAAATAATAAAACCATTTGCTTGCTAATAGTAAGGTCGATTTAATACTTACATAATTTACATGTGCACATATATACGTACATATATACATTTCACTAGAAAAAAATCTTCAGTAGAATTTTCTAAAAGTTTTTTGGACATTTTCACATGCATTATAAAGAATTTGTTCTCTGTAAATTTTCTTTTGTTTGATAATATGAAAAAAATTTAAATGTATCCAAATATAATATTTAAAAATTAGGTTTTATTATTCATATGTTTTTGATAAAAATTTAAACGTTGTAATAAAGTTATATTTGAAATGTACAATACATATTACAGGCATAGAAAATTATACACCGAAGAAAATCATAATATGACAGCACAAATGGTGTATACCAAAAATGAAAATATTTTTTCACAATAACTTAGTGAATTTTTTGGAAATCCTCTTTATGAAGACTTAAGATTTTATCTTCTTTAAATTTCGATTTCACCCCCGTCGGACACAATAACGATCTCGGCATAGCGTGCTCGTATATGAATGAGCAAATTCAGCGCTCGAGATCCCTTTCATATTGCTTCACGCTTTGATCCATTGATTTATCACGACACTTCGGTTTTGTACGATGTTAAATATTTTAATAATTTTTGCAAAAACGCATTGCGGGTTCATGAGCGTCATTGTCGACGCGCCCAACAATGGGGGTGGGTCTTTATTAAGTCGTTCTATTAAAAGTAGGTAACGTGTGTGGTCACAGATTCTGTGTCTGACGACACAATGAAAACTGACTCGTAAATTTTGATTCAATTCACCGTAAGAATGAAAATCTTGATTCATATAATGAACATACCTACATACTTTTAAATAAGTGATCCCGTACAATGAATTCTAATATAACAGTCACACATTTAAAGCTACCAACCTGAAATGAAGACCAACAGATACAGGTTTTTTACAAAAAATCGATAATTTATGTGATATGGATTTATTCCATAATATATGTGTACATATTTAGATAGATGTTCTATATTATTGAACGAGATAATCTTACATATAATTTCGAAAGAGACTTTGTATTTACATATGTAAATTGTATGTTTGGTTCGTAGAATCCGTGACGATTCCGTTTTAAATTCATATTTCTGTTCAGATTTTGATTCCGATTCCTTTTGATTCAGTTCTGGTTCCGTATTCCTGTTTCAGTTCCGGATCAGGATTATTTTTTCAGTTCCGGTTCCGTGTGTGTAATTCATTTCTGATCGTTAAATATTATTTTTTTTCGATTCAAATAAATTTTATAACAAAACATTAGCAAAACATTTTTACTATAAGATTAGCCATGTTTATGCGGTTTATATTTCAAATACCGAGCGAAGCCGGGTAAAACCACTAGCATGTAATATGTACATATGTTGCATTGAAATTTTTATTGTCAGTGGAACTGAAGTTACTAGGTAGTGTGAATGGATCTAGCAATAGAATTACAAATTCATTTCTCAATGAAAGATGAGCGAATTATTTGAAAATGAAGTATTTTTGTGATATTATAATACACAATTTATAGGTATATAACATTGAATGTCTTTTTGTCTGTTTGTCTGTCGGTCGGTCTGTGTCGTATAGGCTCCTAGACCACTCAACCGATTACGATGGAACTTTCAGGATATGTTGTATGCATGTCCGGGAAGGTTACTGTGAAAAAAAACGGGAAAAAACCTCTTTATTAATAATATTCGTAATTACGATTTTACCGATGCGAAAGTTTGAAGCGCCGTTGTGTAGTCAAGGAAATATGTTCGTTGGTAACCACGTTACCAGTTGGTTTATGACAACACGGCGTTGAAGAGACGTTAGTGGTGCTCCAACCATCACTTGAAACGGGAACGGGAACGGGAATTGCATGTCTTATTCTGGCATTGCAATGCATGCCGGGTTCAGCTAGTATAAAATAATTTAAAGTTGACAGCTATCAAACAATTTGGTGTCTATAACAAAATAAATAATAGTTTGATTGTTTATATTGTTCAATTCGGGTGATATGTAGGTACATACATACATAGTTTGGGGCAAAAGTAAAAGTGTTATTCGGGTCATCGTAATCAGAAACCTGATTTTTGTGTCTAATATTGTATAATTGAATGTTTTGTATGTTTATATAGTTGTAATTTTTTCAAATCCTCATCTCACATCTACATAATTGTGGCCAATAAATCACAATTTGATGAATTTTGATCTTGAAAAAACTCATTTCAGGACTTACTTACTTTTGAAACCGGTGATATTTCGATATCACTTGACGGTAAAATGCATCCCGAACATATGTAATTTGTGAGCAGAATGCAAGCTGTATAGCTTAATTGTGTGTATGCGAGTGAATGGTTAACACTGTCATTCTTAAGACCATGAAACTTAATTATAGGACCTAAGTTTTCTAAAATAATACTGATTTTGGACTGTGATTAGTTATCTTTAAATGTACATATGTATGACGAATAAATTAATCTATGTAATGAATTCAACAAAAAATAACATGAGTGAAAGAAATACATACATAAATTTTGATTTTGCGGGAAAATTGGGCAATTCTAGTATCAACAATAAAAACTTGATTGAATCAATGCGATTGTTGGGGCGCAAGCTTTGCGAGAATTTGATCGATTAACTATGCTGTTTATAAAGTAAAAAAAACACGCCTATATATAATCAATCTTATTTTTTTTAATAAACACTCAATCTATGCACAATTATAAGTGGACAATTGCGCAATCAAAGAAGTTGGCCCCGGGGCCTGAGACGATTTTATTTAGGACAGTTTTAATTCACCCCACGGGGATACAAAGGAGAGAAACTCTCAGATCTATTCTCAACCCTGACATCCACCTGTTCTACCGCTGGATTGACCCAAAACGAGGATACATCATTCTGTGACGTATGTGCCATTGTCAGTTGTGGATTTTAGACGTGTGTCCTTATTCCGTGAATTCTCTTCCTGTATGTTTACGATCGTTTTCCAGGCACACCCAATATACGGATTTATTCTACAACCATTTTATAACTTTATATATGTATATATTATATGTATTTTTATAAATATATTCTGATTGAATAAATAAATCATATTATAAACACGTTTGCATTCTAAATATCAATGAAAATGTAAAAATGAACACAACAATTGGTATTTGAAGAAAATAGTTAGAGACAGCTAACGTATTGTAGTGACATTTAAATGGCACAAGATTCGATATTTCTAACGTTTTTATTATTTTGAAGAAATAAGAATTAAACATTATATTTTTTAGTTTATAAGATGTTTTCGGATCAATTTTTGAATGCTAACTATCGATACAGGTTGATTATGATTATTATAGGGTCAATATTTTTCTTGAATTTTTGAACAGATTTTTTTTATTAATAAAAAGTTGATCAGTATTATTGACCTTATATATTTATAATAGTAAATTTTCATATAAATGCTTGGGAGGTCTACAATACGTATGTATGTATTATTTTCAGTTGCTCTAGGATTCTTCTACCTTTTAAATAATTAAAATAGCGAGTGGCACTATATATCACTACTCCAAATATAAATCGTCCTTGTAAACATTAAAAATGGATAATATCAAAGATATCCTCTTTTGTGTATCCTTCAAATCTATGTGGGTCAAACTTCGAGCCGAACCGTGGGTTTTCCTTTGACGCAGGGCCGATCGATCAAGTCGCACACTCTATACGCTTGACATTTTGCGTAACTTTCGTGTGAAAAGATTACAAAAGTCGAGAAAAAACCATTTCATATAAAAAAATTGATAAACTTAAAGTTTTGAAATTTTCATGTAAATCATACTCATGGTAACGTATTTCGCAGTGGAATTTTCATATTAATATTGTGATATTATGTTGTTCAATATAATATATTATATGTTCAAATAAAATACTTTCAGGACTAGACATGACAGAACTTTCAAGTATGTTGGGTTGAAAACTAATCTTGACTTAAAGTTTGTTTGACGGGAAACGGTTAAGCCTGAGTTCGCAAGTAGTTTCTAATTAAGTTTGGGCTTTTCGCGACTTTTCATTACGTTGAATTTTAATTTACCTTCAAATGTAGCTATCTATAGTTAGAATTTAAATGAATGCTCAATTCACTAAGTAATTACAATATCCGTTATTTGTATACGAAATGTTTTACTACGACCTGTATTACTTCGTAACAAAATGCTTAGCACTCGGAGGTATTTGAATATCCATACAAAAGTATTTTTATTTTAAAGTTTCGTTGAAAATCAATTTGTAATACAGATACATCTAATATATAATTTCGAAAGAGACTTTGTAAGTATGTAAGAAAATATGTAATGTTGGTTCATAAATCCGGCACGTTATCGAACAAATGAATATTCAAATAAATTTAAATGAAATAAAACTATTCAAATAAATGTAATAAAATGTTCACTATTAGATTGGCCATTAAAAATACCGAGCGAAGCCGGGTAAAAACACTAGTCTGATATAAATATGCTTTTGTGAATATTGCTTATGTGGAATTGATAACAAATTAAGCAAAATTGAAAAAAAAAAAATTAAGTTTATATATTGAGTGATTTTAAAGAATTAAATAAGTATCATTTAATATTATATTATGGTAACAACTTTTTATCATAAAGTAAATCTGTGAATAAATATTTTTTCATACTCTCTTTATTATTTCCTATATTGGTTAACATACATATGTACATTCAAAAGCCATACTGAACAGCCTGATTTACTTTTTTTTCTTTTACTGATATTTATTATCTTGGATTCGAATAATTATTTGCGAGAAAAAAAATCTGTGTAAAATCCTTTCAGTTTGACGAAAATTTAATAAAAACCTTAGCAATTGCGGAAATAAGCTTAATGCTTATGAATCGGAAATTTTGGTTCAGTTGGCTCAAAAGTTTTCCGACGTATGTACATAGTTACTTATGTACATAGGACGTATGTACATAGAACTTTCATATACGGATATACGAACTTTATTACAAAACAGTCAAGACTGATATACATACATATGTATGTAGATCAAAAGCAAACTAGAAATTGAATTTCTACTGTTAAAAATAAATGTATACTGTACATTATGAACAAAGTTTATCAGGTAATTAAGCAAAAAAATCTAAATAAAATCAATTGATTTGATACATATACTATATGTATATATAGTTACAATTTACGACACATGCATGTGTGAGTGCATTGTGCGTGCAACGAAAAAGGGGTGCAGCAGCAGTATCAGAAAAAGGGGGGCAAGTCCTGCCCCTACCCTGTGGGCCATTGTAATTGTAAGAGGGCCAGCCCCTCGATGTCAACCGAAGGCCGGGGGCTGGACAGACCCCAACTCGAAAAAATCGTAACACCACCCCTAAATGCACTGTCACTATAGCAAACAGTCCCCTAAACAGAAGGTAACAAGCGACACGCACTCGATCCATCTGAAAAGACCATTCCTAACAACAGTGATGGATGCGAAAGTCGTCCAACAGTTGAATCGGAAAAGCTGCATGTTGCATCTCGCTAGCCTATTCATGCTTTTCGGGATGAATGCACATCGGTTTGCCTGCCTCCTTTTTCGGCTTGTAACCCCTGTTTGAATGGCACTCGTGAAGATTGTCATATATATAGAAAAGGGGCATATTGATTCAGAAGTTAGTGCAAGAATTTCCGTTGAGCGACGCGCGTCCCCCGACACCACTTTTTTCTATTCGACAAAATGTTGCTATCAACTTCTGCATATTCGAGATTGTTCAGACCTTGGGACGCCATCGAAAGTCAAGACCATACCAAGTGTACGAACTCTCACAGTGATACGAGTGCAATTAATAATACTACAGACGACACGATAAAAACAAAGACTAAATTAAGAAAAGTTCGGAATCAACAAAAAAAATTAGAAACGGTACAGCAAGACTCGACGATTTCAACTACTACCTCCGACGTATCCTCAAATCAAGAAAAACCAGAGAAAGAAGACTTGTTGAACAGATTGAGTGCTGATTCAAGTTTTTGCTCGCAGACGAATCAAATCCAATGCTATCCAGAAATGTGTGATCCTTTACAATATGCGCGATATCCTGATTTTATGACGCAAACTGAATTCGCTCAATCTTTGGGTATACCGCCGACGGATCCGCTGCTGCTGGAATCGTTCGCCCAAGGATACGCCATGGAGTTAGAATACGCCAGGATCATCCACCAAGAGAACCAAAATAAACTGTTGAATGCCAGGAAACAAAGACCGAAGAAATATCGCTGTCCCCATTGCAACGTTGGCTTTTCGAACAACGGTCAGCTGAAAGGACACATCAGGATACATACGGGAGAGAGGCCTTTCAAGTGCGACGATAAAACTTGCGGAAAGACTTTTACGAGGAACGAGGAGTTGACCAGACACAGGAGGATACATTCAGGACTCAGGCCTTACCCGTGTCCCACTTGCGGGAAAAAATTCGGCAGGAGAGACCATCTGAAGAAGCATACGAGAACCCACGTCGTGCAAGCTGAAAGAATGATGCCCATGTTTGTGCCTCTTAGTGCCATGCCGCCAATGCCGGGATATCCTTATTTGTACGGTTATTAAAGAACGATATATTATAATATATTTTAATAGAATCTTAATACTTATAGAGATATTGTACATATATACGAAATTTGTTTATATATTCAAAAATATATTTTTGTAAATTCTAAAAATATGTGTATTTCAATAAAGCAATGATGTGAAATTATATTTCTATTTTTAATTTATTTGAAACCTTAAGTTTTCCTTAGTTCAATTTCCTTTGTAAATTTTCCGACGAAAAATTTCTTTATACAATTTTACCTTTAAGGAAGTGGAAAATAATTAAATTGCAAATAAAAACATTAATTCAAATACTCAAACATACATTACATATGTGAATGTATTACATAAGGCCAAATTAGCAAGAAAAAGTTTTTCGTCATTTAATTAAAAACCTCATAAAACGTTGATTAATTTTTATTCATATGATGTGTTTTGTTTTTACTTGTTTACATACATTTTCAGACTAAGTCCATTTCATATTTATGTATGTACATATGTACATACATATATACATATTTTATGTAACAAAACAGCAAAGGGTGTATTATTCGCAGGGGGAATATATTATATCAAATTTCATTAATTTCTTCCTTCCTATACAAGCTCACATACTGCATATCATAATTTTATACGGCATAGAGGCAAAATAGTTATATAAAAAACTTAAAAAAATATTAGCGAAATTTAATTTTTAATTTTCACTAAATGAGTAATATAATATTAAAACAGGCTGTGTTTATTGTATAAGTATTTAATTCTTAAGATTCATTAACCTCCATACTCGTAACCTAATAATTTACTGACAAACATAACGTAACCTTACCTTGTTATATTATACATTCATACAAATTAATTAATGTATACATATACATATACAGACAAATATATATTTATAAACATCCACTTAAAAAATTGAACGCGTGTAATATATATATATATATATATATATATATATATATATATATATATATATATATATATATATATATAAATTTTAAGAAAAGTGTGTAGATATGAAAAAGAAAAATAAATGAATCATATGGAATTTAATATATGTAATATACACAAGAATCCCCGATTTATAAATGTGAGTTATTATGGCATTGGTGTAAGCCACGCACTGATTGCATTACAGTGTCGTGCAATATCGCAACAGATCTGCCCCGAAACTGATGAATACACCAAGTGGGGATGAAACGGCAATTTCAATTTTTTAGGGGGACTTTTTCGCGGGGGTTGCTTTTGCTCGGCGACTTGATATATTGCTTATACATGCGTGAATAAATAATGATTACATTTCCACAGCAAATCATCCTGCGGTATAAGATAAATATTTAGGGGATCGTCGGCGCCATTATATAACCACAGATTTTTTTTAAATATTATTATTTATAAAGAAATGTATTTCAATTTATCTATGTATATATTTTGTTACTTTTGAAAGCTTTAACACATAAAAGTTATTCATATATGTTTTCTTAAAACAGAAAGAAACAGCATCACAGCGTACATAACATTTAAAAAAAGATTATAACAACAAAATAAAATAAAAATAAAGAAGAAAAGCTTAGAATGGTGGAAGATATGGGATAATAAGAATAATGACCGAATAATAGAAATTTAAAGCATGAAAAGGAAAAAAAATGGATCAATATGAGAAGGGAATAATGTTAAGATAATATATAATAATAACACTGTTGTCCACGAAAAATGGTTCAAAGACGAGATATGACTTTTCTTATAGCTCTATGCCCAGTAAATACGAATCTGGTAATAAAAAATCCCAACCTAACACTATCCCAAATAAATATGTTTCAATAGAAAATACTCAATATAAAATAGTATTAACAGTGGGAAAAAAGCCCAAGTGAAAATACGTACTTTTGACTTTTGATTTGAATTGGACGACTACTTGGAGAGATTCGAAAGCTAAAAAGTACTACAAATGATAGATAAAATACCCGACTATAGATTCCAATATTCATTTTGAACAGGAAATTGACAGATTTTGAGACATCGACCGAACAACACCAAGATATAGAAAAATCGCGCGATTTAAAAAACACATGTATATCTCTGAATCTCAAGCCAATCAACATTTTTTATTACCAGATTCGTGTTTACTGGGCATAGATCTATAAGAAAAGTCATATCTCGTCTCTAGACCAAAAAAAAAGTCGTCATTTGTCGAACAGCGTAATCAGTTAATCAGTATATATAATATAAAATATCAACATCAAGTACTTATAATATAAAATAATAAAAAAGTTCCATAATGATGAAAAAAGAAAGTAATTGGAAATTTAGGCAAAAAAAGGATATTGGTAAATTCCTGTTTTTCAATATAATTGAAGATGATTTTTGCTAGGTGTACTATAAAGTTTGTATTAAGTATACACAAAAATTTTAAAAATTGTTGTATTTGACAAAAAAAAACTCGAAATGATCTACATAATACGTAGGTATATATATATGTATGTATAATAGAAAAATTAAATATTATTTGAATCTCAATTGCAGACATTTTTGATACAGGTAGTCCTCGACTTGCGACGATTCGCACTTACACACATATGTACGTCCGTAAAAAATCAACGATTTTCAGAAAATTATTTTTTAAACATTACTATTAAATTTTTTAAACATTAAATTATGAGCTGCTGTTTGAAATAAGTTAAATGATGCATATTTTCGGGTAATTAGTAAATATGCACATTGTCCTTTGGAAGAAGTTAAATGGTGTATATGTTCGGGTAAATAGTAAATATGTACATTTCGAAGTGAATAAAATTGATAAATTTTCTTAATATTTTGAGGTTTTGTATGAAATTCATCTTACGACGGATTCGACTTACGACCGAGGTGCAAGAACGTAACTCTGTCGTAAGTCAAGGAATACCTTTACATGTATCTATAATTTACAAAAATATATTTAAATAAGATAAAGATAAATAAAGTCGTTTAAAAATTTAAAATTTCAATAAACTAAAACATAAAATTGCAAAATTCATTTTCGCATGCAAATACTAAATATTATAATACGAAAATTTTCAATAAATGAAGGAGAATCCACGTACCAATTTTGCGAACAATTCCCCATTGTTCGAAAGAGGATTTATCTCTTCCTGTATCCTAATCGAACCGTATAAATTTAGAATACCATTAAAAATAAAGTTACATATATGTATGTAACATATATCTTTATACATACATATGCCGTTATATTTTAAATTGGCGTAAGTCCGCTTTTCTTCATTTACAGAGATATGTATGTATCTCGCAAAACATTAAATGTAATGTTTTGCGTTTTACAATATTTAAATATACATACTGCAGGCCTTTATACGTTTGTTTTACTTTTCCGAGATTTTGAATATATTATAATTTATATCATATATGATTTCGAATTAAAAAAAAGTGATAAGTGATATGTCAAACAGAAATAGTGTTTTTGGAACTGAAAATGAAACTTCCGCCACTTTCAAATATAAAGGCTCATATAATGTGTAATATACATATATAAATATAAGTAGGTATATATTTGATTATATTTCATACATATGTACATATGTATATTTATATATTTTTTCAACGCCGGAAATATTCCCATTCGTACAAATGTATCGATATCTTAACGTACAAATTGATTTCTAAGTGTTGCGTATTGTTGATGGAGATGGCTATTCACATGAATGGCTGCATGTCAAAATATTTGATACTTACGTAAGTGCCAAAGTGACGTTTGTTATAAGAAGAATTTACCGGAAATGATACTTCCATACACCAAGCATAATAAGAAACGGATGATACCTCGTATCTTTGAATTTCGCCCAGGTAACAATCAATTCAATACCATGGAATATAATACACATTATATTTACGTATATACAAAATTCAAATACCTACATACATATATAGGGTGTTTGCAGTGAAATATATATGTATGTATTATACGTTTTAGAATCTGTTGTTAGGTACTTGGCTGAATTTTCTCAGAATTCAATAGCACTCCCCACGATTCGAATTTTATCGCTCAACATACAAAATATATTTCCTAAGTGTATTAAATTAATAAGTAGCTAACGTGATTAAAAAAGTAAATATAGGTATAAATAAATAAGTATATATTGCATGGAAATTAATAATGTAATAGCACTTATTATGAATTATATATTTTCTGTGATACTTCAAATAAATATAATTAAAAATTTTCAAGGCCCAGAATTGAGCTATTTTCAATAATGTCATTAAATAAAAATTGTTGCTCTAGTGTAGCTGTATCTTCTTTCATCTTTCTTATTTTTCATGTAAAAAATCATCTTTCTTATTTTCTAACAGTTTATACATACTTTTGTAAATACCTAGTATGATATTTCAATAGATGTTATCTACTCAGTGGGGGGTAAAGGCTATTTAGTGAATTTTAAAGGCGCTTATTCAACGAATAATAATAAGAATACGTACTGACGTGAACGCATGTTTATATAAATTAGTGAATTAAAAAAATAAATAATAAAACTTCAATATACATATATATACATATACATATACATACGTATCTATATCGCGAATCGCGATATAGATACGTACATATATAAGAATCGCGACCAAAATATAAGTGTTTTTGAGATCAATTTATTTCTAAGTAGGTACATGTAGCCGACATCCTGAAATTGATATAAGTGATATTCAATGTATATTTATATGGTTCAGCTATTTATATTTATCAAGCATAGGCGAAATGTTCGTTTTATTCCGCGAGTTTGGCCTTTTATTACACAAATGTGATAATGGGGAGACCCAAGCATACATTTATTCAATATTCTAAGCCATAAATTTAACGATGGTCATTCTTCTGTCCTGCCATCGTCACTCACAGCTGGACTTAAACCTAATGTCCCGAAGAATAAGGCGAATTTAGAAACGCCATTCTACGACGAGAAATACTGGAATATTGGCATACCTACAGACATATACATTTGTATATGTATGTGGAAATGGAATCTAGGTATGTATTTAATTTGAAATACTTACTCTTTATTTACATACATATGTATGTATATTGTGATTGAGATATATTTGACAACAATAAATATTATATAATATAATATTCCGTATATTCTCCAATTATTTATTTTTAGGATTTAAAATAAAATTTCTATACTTTTCGTGGGCGGTTGAAATATTATATATAAAACGGAGAAAATTCTCTTAAATTCTTAAAGTTAAATTTTCAAAATGGGCCTTCCAAAGTGATTAGATGTTAGATACTACATTAAATTCAGCCTCGTTGGTTCGAGCGGACGATAAAATCCATAAATCAACATCCACTAAAAACGTACCCACGGATCTCTACCTTTATTATTATTTAGTCTCTGTTTACACATCGCAAAATATTTTATAGAAAATCTTTAGAATTCGCAGTGTTCTCGTCATATTTTATATATCGTTTTTACGCCTACTTTTTTAACAAATTTCGCCCTTTTAATCCGTCGCGTCCGTTGTAAAGATTCGGTCAGGTGGAGGAACGAAAAAGGGCGCATATATCAATGAATACTCCAGCGGACCCTTTTCTTGGGTCAAAATTTTGATTTGTCTAATTCTGTGATATATGTGTGCTATTCAAGCCACCGGTGTTCCCTTTGTCGAATCGAAATCGCTCGTACGATAAGTTTTATTGTCGATTTAGAAGACATGATTAATATGCGAAGGTTTTCAAGTTTCTTATCTAAAAAATAGGCGTAGCCATCACACGAGGCTTTGAAAAAAATAAGATTTGAATATTAAATATAATATTTTAAAGTATAATTTACTGTAACAAATTAGTTGTAGAGGTGCCGGTAACTATTTGAAGTGACAGGTAGCCGGTCAGGTACAATTGTTGCAATTTATTCAGTTCGGAGATAGCTCCAAAGCTGGATCAATACAATCGACCATTCTGTACAGATTAGTTTCGCTTGTCACTAACACAACTTTTGTTCGCATTACACGGTCAATTTAGGTGGATCTTCTATTTGCGTATCCGGATAAAATGCGAATTCTGAGTATTACCGACGATGTGATAAACGAGTACTGAATATTTTTTTTTCAACGTGTTTTTCTCGTATCCTCTTTGATGCTTCTCCAGTTTGTGTCATCGGTAGGTAGCTTTGAACGAGTTATCTGGTGGTTTTTGTTCATGTCGACTCTCACGCCCAACGCATCTAACACAACAAAAGCTCCATCGGGAGCTTTCTTCGACAATGAGGACCTTTGAAGTCCTTACCGTATGTGATTGATTGATCGCCGACTCACAAAGGCTGTGAAATTTAACCGTCGAATTGTATGTACGGCGATTGAAGTCACAATGGTAATTAGTAAATGTTTACAATGAACAGATTCATTGAAATGTTACAGTATTGATAAGCGAATATTGAGGTTGAAAAAAAAATCAGTCAAAATCTCGAAGCCGAATTTTCGTATGATTTGTGACTTCATTTATTGTTATTATTACATAATACGTACATAGATAAAGTAAAAATTGAAGAGTTGTGTCAGTCTCTATCACTCTTCATCTTATGAGTGATTAAATATAAAATAAGTTATAACCTCTTATTTTTCAACCTATGTATTTGCATCTCGTTTTATTGAATGTACATATAGCTGAGAATTCTCCCTAATTCTTGTATATATTTTTTAAGTGTCTAAACAATAAAACCATATTATATGAGGCGTGAAAACCAATAAGATTTACAAATTTATAAATTTTTCGCTGTCTACATTAACAGGTGGGAAGTTTTTAAAGAAAATTCACCACCTTTCACTTTAAATACATAGATTGTGCACTGCTTGTTGGTCGTTCAGATTAGACTGTATTAATGCAATTACATATATATGTATGTAGGTAAAGTATAAATATAAGTATAGATATAAAGTATATAACATATAAGTAAAGAAATTTTAAAATTTCTTACTTATAATTTGAAAAAGTAAAAGAAATGATGAACAATCAGAAGCAAAGTGACTAAAAAAGAAAATGGAAAGTTTCGAATTTATTCTCCTACTCGTGCTTCTTGAAAAATTCTTCGGCCTCCCAACTTTGTTTCAAAACTCCTTTTATCAAAAACGCTGATGTTATCAGTGCTCAGTCTATGATTATAAATGCATATTACGAGATCAGTAATTTTAGGAATAAATTTGAAGAATTCGTAACAATTTCAAAAAAATTAGGGTTAAAGCCAAAGTTGAAATTTAATCGTCAATCTCTTATCTAAAAGCATTTCGATGAACTTAGTCATGATTAGAAGTAGGACCGGAAGCGTGCTTTTTCCAGGAAACAGGGCATTTTGGGTCTATTTTCCAGGAAATAGAGAAAACTACAAAGCTAGAGTGCAAAAAAAAAGTTCATCATAAAAATTAACAATACACGACGAACAATAAACAAAGAACAGCACGCTTCCGGTCCTACCTCTAGTCATGATATACGATTCCAGGATCCATTAAAATAATTTTTAATGCGGCACTTAACGTATCCTTAGTGCAATTGATGATCGGCAGTGTTTATAATTTGGCAAAGCTCTTTATTTGTAATTTTTTTATACTTCAAGTTCGTCATTTCAGTCATCTTGTTCCTCACTCTTCCGGAAACTGTAGCCACTACGGAGCGCTGTTCTCAAGTTGAAACTTGGTAAAAATGACTTAAGATCAACTATTTAACAACATCGACTAAAAGGATTAGAAATGATTAGTATTAAATTTTAACATAATAGTCGTGTTTGCCAATGAGAAGTCCAGAAAAAAAATTTCTACGTAAAAAAGGTATGAACTGTTAATTTGGAAAGTTATTTTGTTGTATGGAAATAATATGAATATATGGAATATTTTGCGGGGAGGGGGGCGCCTGGAATTCACGCTACGCTACTGAATCAATCAGAAAGGTTTCAACTTCAGATTACTTCTTTAACAATAATTAAAAAGTGGATTTTATAAATATTTAATAATATAAGAGTTTATTACAAAAAACAATAAAACTTAAATTCCCATATAAAACTCGCAATCAAATTATTAAATAAATCGAACATTTCCAAACTCTAAAAGTCAGTGCAATACAATGCAGGCATATTGCATTGATGCGATTAGTTCCAAATAATAACCTGTTGGGTTTCCCACGCACTGTGCAACAAAAGATTTGGACCTTTTTAACAGGTGGGCCATTTGCGCAATTCAATGTAGACATAACGCTGTTGGGCTTGGGATTACAAGAAGAATTACCTAAAGCATCAGCAACAATGAAAGCATAAACGATTTAGACGTTTTCTGTTGACTGTTCCCCTATGCATATGGGGAAAATGTCCTAGATAGTAACATGTAACCATACACGATTAGAATAATATTCCAATATATTTTACTATTTCAGTTTTAAATTGATTATATTCCTATTAGATCACGTATTACGTTTACAATTTCTAGTTTTTTTTCAATAATTTTAATTTGCACAATTTCTAATACAAAATTTGAAATCATTTTTTCAAATTTTTAATACAAAATTATGCATATGTATTTCACCAAAGGTATCAACTGCCATTTCAGCTTCTCTACTAAATATGTACATTCATATACGAGTATGTATATTGACAATAACGATTCTAATATCGTCACTTTATATTTACATATTATGCAATGCAATAGTTCTCGAATTCGTTTCAAAGATGAGTTGAATAGCATGGTATACAAGAGAAAATATTCACATTCCTATGATGTATTCAGATTGAAATAAATAAATTAATATCTTTGAATTAATTTGTGGATATTCTTTGTTGGTGAATTGCTGTGATGCAAAAGAAAGAGCCAAGGTGTCAATTCGTGGCAATAAATTCTGCCATCAATGTCCCTGTTGGCGAATCTCATACATTGCTCTGACAATGATGGCGATTCCTGAATGAAACTCAACCGCAACAATAAAAACGATTCAGGACCACCGGGGACGATTTGTGAACTTACAATGACGAAGTTCGTCATTTAATAAATTTTACTATAGACGTAATAATATATGTACATACATACATATAAACGAAATACATATGGTAAAACCCAGATATTTGCGTATATAGTCATAAAAATTACCTAAATATTGTATAAGTTAAAAATAAACCAATTAAAATTTTGGATGGTGCCTTAAGAATTTATTTATTAATTGTTTTATTTTATAGTGACACTTTTTCCTGTTTGTTTTATTCTTTAATATTTTTTCTCGAATCCCTTTCCCGAATTATTCCTTACTAGTCTGTGATTCTATAACGTTTGAGGAAAAAAATATAAATATAAGCTGAGTTTTATTAGCATATTCAATGTTTGATATACATATGTAGGTTTTCTTATTGAATGTTTCAAAAAAAACAATGCTGATATATTCATAGATGTTGTTTTCATAATAGTGGAATAAAAATAAAGTGTATTTAGCTTTCAGTATTCAGTATCAATGGGACAAAAGTGAGTATTGATTAGATTTATTTACGTGCGTAAAAATGTTACTAATTTTCCGAAATACATAGGCGAACTTGCTATAGACATCTTTTGAATACAAATATTACTTTACACATATCTAGTAGCTGAGATTCAAACCGATTTAAAATAAATAATATTATATATAAAAATTAATATTATAATAAAATATAGATGTCACTATAACATGATTTCAATTTTGTTCGTTGTTTGTTCAATTTCGTTAGAATATTTATTACGTATCTAATGCGAGCTTGATATTTTTACATACCTCTTATACAGTTCACATGGTTTTTACATACATCTTTATCCAAAATTATCGCTAAAATCATTACTCACACAATCATAATGAGCATTGTGTTAAAACATATCTCTAATCATTAGAGTCTAATGTATGTACATAGTCTAGGGTTTCTGACCCGGGTCGTCCCGGGACAAACATTCCCGGGAATTCACGGATTTTTTTTGTCCCGTGTCCCGGGAATTTTTATCTCGAATCCCGGGAATTGGATTAAAAAAAAAACTTGAAAACATACATTTTCACGACTGAACGAAGGGAAATAATAAATCAAAGAATCGTAAAATATTAACAAAAAATAAAATCGAAGAAAGAAGAAGCCTAAAACTGATTTTTTTTCACAAATTTTAAATAATTCTGATTTTATACCGAACAAAACAGTCTTTAAATGTTGTAATAAAAGCGAATGTATATCCTACGGTGAAACTATTATGAAGCGAGTATATCCTTATTTTATTGACGATTCCACAATGGAAGAAACTATTTTTGTAGATTCGGATGAAGACGAAACAATTTTGTGTTTGACGATGAATGAAGAATTAAACAAAGAGTTATCAAAGACGAATATACAAAACAACGTAAATAAAAATAACATCGACTTAAAAAAATAAACTATTAAAATATACATGCTGACAAGAGAAAAACCCGATAATTTAAAAAAATTGTTTTCGTCCCTTTTAACAATAAAACTAACTTCGACCGAAACTGAAAGAGTTTTTTCCATTGCTGGAAATTTTTGTACCGAATTTAGAATTAATTTCAGATTCTCATTTAAATATTTTAGTATTCTTAAGAAGCAACTTTAAATAAGTTTACTTTCATAATTACATTTTTTCGAGTTAATACATATGTATATTATGTATTTTTTTGTAAATAAGTAAATATATTTTTAATAAAAAATATATTAAATTGTAAAAAAAAGTTTTTTTTACATGTGTCCCGGGATCCCGGGAATCCCGGGAACGATCGCAGGCTCCGTCCCGTGTCCCGGAAATCGAAAAAGTCCGGGAAATCAGAAACCTTAGTACATACATACATATGTACGGATAAAAAAAATCATTAAAAAAATTGTAAGTAAGTATTTGTGTATCATATATGTATCTACCGGTCTCCCTCACGGGACCGAAAGTGAAACGCCCGAAAACACAAATATCGGAAGGCAAAGATCGAAACTCGAAAGATCTTAAGTCGAAAGATCAAAAAAAAAGGGTGCATGGTAAACGGCACTATGTATATATAATAATATATGAGTGGCATGCGGTGAAATTACCTCTCTTTTTTTTATCATACAGCCTTGTTTAATGTGCGCACGCAGAATACGGGAGGAAAAGCCTTTTCCTCTTGTTCCTGTTGTATCCTGCTCGCGCAAATTAAGTGAGTATGTATTACGGGGGGAGAGACTCTTTTTCTCAACTTTTCGTGCGCTTGTAGAGTTTGTACATTGTATACATGAATGTTTAAAGCTACGAAATTTTATTACGTCAGTTCTCTTTGGTCTTTCCTAGAGAGTTGTCGAATTTTTTAAGAATTTTATAAAATTACTAGTTGAACCCGTCATACGTTGCAATGCCACAATAACGCATGCAATTCCCGTTCCCGTTCCCGTTCCTATTTGTCGGAAATATGCAGGCGGCAAACTTGACTTGACAATAGAAAAAAAACAATAGAAGGCGGCGAACACTTTTTTAATTATTCAATTGTTTTTTTTTTATCATACCCTCACAATGTAGGTTGCGAACTGATTTGAAATTATTTTCCATGCAATGCCACTCATTCCCGTTTTTCCCGTTTCCGTTTCCATTTTTGGGGGGTTATTTTACAGAATCCATCGCAGATATGCACACAATAACTCTTGCAAATTTCATCGCAATCGGTTGAATGATATAGGAACGCTTACGTGATAGACACACAGACAAACATTGATTTTTATATACATAGATAACTCGGTGTTTTTATAATATTAACGAATTCTTATTTTTTTAAATTAAAATTAACGATGTCTCAACGGAAGACTAAACTTTTATCGGGTGCATAATATAAATTAATAAAAAAACTAAACTAGAAGAAAATAAAAAAAAATTCGGGATCGCTTTTAAAATTTATCACAACAAACAATGAGGTCGGTTCGATCACTTGTGGATCTCCATCTAATCATAAATTTATACGTAGTATCGGGAAATAATAATGAAGTGATTGAAAACAGTGGAAGAGTTATTAAAAATGGTGAAATAATTATTGAAAAAAGTGAAATAGTTATTGAAAATGGTGAAAAAAAAAATTAGAAATGGGAGGCAGCAAAAATATTTTTGGCACAGGCGGTCGAGCTAGTCGAGGAGGGCCTACCAGTTCATCGACACGACAATCAAACAGGTCAAAATGCTCCCCTATCACGCTAAAACTGGACAGCCTCTACAAGAGACGAGTTGCCAAAAGCAGACGTTCTCGCAACAATGGGTTGAAAAAGTCGAAGATGATGCAAAGCTCTACCACATATAGGAGCCCAAAATTTAAGCTCCAATTATAAATATATCATACATTAAAACTATTTGCACGGCTTAAACTTTAATACTACAGAGAATTTTTTTGTGTGTGCGTTGTCGGGATATTTTTTTTGAACAATTCGAAGTTCATGTGTATGCACAACATTATATATTTACGTAATATATATGTAAGTATGTAATGTGTATTGCATAATATATACAAGATGGGAATATTCAGTCTGAAATAAAGCATGATAATCGTATATTTCACCTAGTGGACATCCGGCGGAATCTTCTCAACACTTCGTTTACTTTTTTTGCCAGTTTTTATAACTGTTTTTATTCAAAACCACTTGGAAAAATAACGCACAGGCGAGGGAAGAGTTGGAAATATATGCTATAAACGTCTTTTACAATCTCTGGCTATTAAATTTATTAATGTTCAATTTATTTGGTTTGATTGTGCAACCACTGCAGAACTGATCGTTTGGCACGGCAACGAGAAATAAGTCAAAATGAAAAACAGTTTCATCTGTCTACTCGAGAAGAGCTATTTCATTACAATCTGAGACAACAAAGAAAGAAGCGACCGTTATTGAGTTTTCTATTTTATGATATATACTTGCAAGTAAAATCTTATTCCAAAGTTTACATGTATAGTATAGGCTTTAAGACTATTTTCTTAAGCCGATACAGAGCTCTTGTGGATTTTAATTAGCATATTTGCCGATGAATATGAGTGGTATGCTAAATCCCGAAATATCGAAATCTGTGTGAGGTTTTTGAGAAACCGCGTGTTGTTTTTCCATAACATAAATAACATAACCGTAGGTAGGAACCCTTGTTTTCCTTAATTTGCTAGATAATTCGAGGGTGGGCGCGAGAAAATAATAAGTAGGCGGTCGAATCTTTGAGTTCACTTGATTGTAATATTAAAATAGCAACGTAAAATGACTCGGGGCTAAGTGCGTGTCAAGAAGCCCACATATTCTGTTGAAGAGCTGAAAAGTCGCTCAAGCAACAAAGGTTACACGAGAAGGCTTTCATTAATTTTACAAGCAGTAAAGCGGTACCGTATTCAAGATAAATCTAAGGTCGTAGGTCACCATTGGGTCGTTTTATAATAATTTCCTGCCATGAATGAATGTCGAATGTATATTATATGGGTCGTTGAATCTGATCTATAAATAAAGAAATTCGAAAATTGTTTAAAAATAAATAAACGACTATAATAATACGTAGAATTTTTATTTTAAATAAACGTAGTATGAATTTTATTCGAACATAAGCGAAACAATCTGTATTGTGTTCTGCATTCATATGAATGTACATATGTATATTGCATTTGACCCACATAGTTATAAATGAATACTGGGATAAAGGTTAAAATATCATTTGACCAGAAATGGATTCGAGTACCGATAAAACAAATAAAAAATCATACATACATATGTATGTACATTTAGGTCGAAGTTTTATTATAAAACTAGCTGAACCCGGCATGCGTTACAATGCCACAATAACGCGTCCAATTCCCGTTCCCGTTCTACAGAAATTCAGTTTTATACATATATATGTAGGTATAGATATATTTGTTGACGTGGGCCATCCGCTGTGTGTTTTTGGTACAGCCCTGAATTCGAGTCAGTACATTCGAGTGCGAGGTAGCTTTACTTTCGCGTCAGTTAAATCGTAATTACGAATATTATTATTAAGAGGTTTTTTTTCATAGTAATCTTCCCGGACATGCATACAACAAATTCTGAAAGTTCCATCGTAATCGGTTTAGTGGTTTAGGAGCCTATTCGATACACACAGAAAGACATACATTTTTTTACACACCTCCTTTACGTTTCACTTACGATTACAATTCAGGAAAAAGTTTGCCTGTTATCCGATCGTTTTCATACTTTGCCATATTGCTCAGTTTGGTCACCAATATAAGTAAATGAATCCTCTGCCATTACGATAGAGATAAAATATCGTTTAAGAAGCTTTTCAAGTCCGAAAATTTTTAATCTCGGTGACGTTTGGTAGTCATTAATTTTATACATAGATGGCGGCAGTAAAAAAAAAAATATTATATATATATATATATATATATATATATACATATATAGAAAGACAAAGAAAACATTAGACAACGTTTTCCGTTTTCATAACCTTTTTACAGTCAATTACTTTTTTTACTTTACTTTACTTTCATAACCTTTTAAAAAAAATTCAGATGTGACCAACCCATAACTTTATCTATGTATTTGAGGAATATAAGAAGGTCATAAAACAAAATTCGATAATTCAACGTACGTACACGTTCACACATACCGGTTATGAGAGCATTTTCGATACAAATTGAGGGCAAACGTATGTAGGTAAACTTGGGTCTACGTGACGAGACAGAATGTTAAATTACAGAAAACACAAATCTCGGAAGGCAAAGATCGAAAATTGAAAAATCTTAAGTCGAAAGATCAAAAAAAATAAATGGTGCATGGTAAACGGTACATGCACCATTTTTTCTCATTTTGTCTCCGCGCGCACATTAATACGGGAGGAAAAGCCTGTTCCTCTTGTTCCTGTTGTATCCTGCTCGCGCAAATTAAGTGAGTATGTACGTGAGTATGTACCGTTTACCATGCACCATTTTTTTTTGATCTTTCGACTTAAGATCTTTTGATTTTCGATCTTTGCCTTCCGATATTTGCATTTTCTGTAATTTAACATTCTGTCTCTTCACGGAGAACGGGTAAACTTACACACGACAAAGTTCTACTTCCGGCTGTCAGATTTTGTTCGAAATTTTTTTGTTTCTTAAAATCACTATAATCACCATGCTTAAAATCACTATAATTAAACACCAAGGAAATAAAAATAATTTAAAAGGTCAAAACAAAATAAGGAAATATTGTTTAAAAAAAAATAGTACTTCCGGTTTACGAATTCCGACCAAAACCTTATCAGCTCTAAGTTAGTACATAAAGAATACAAATATAAATTTTCCGCTTGACGTGGACAGAATTTCTGATGAAAAAATTATTTTAACTTTATGTTTACTGATAATGACAATCAAGTCAAAAGACAATGAAAGTTGTCGATTAAATTTCCTCGATTTATCAAAATCGGAAATCGATCCACATCCGAGAACAGTCGAATCCATTCGCAATATTTTAATTCCACTCACTAGATGAAATGTATCGCGTTTAGCCCACGGCGCTCTTCCAAATGCGGCACACGTGCTCTCGATACCATATTGATGGAAACAAAAAATACGTACGTGATTTCTCGTGGGCCGTAGAAAATCTCTCTCATACGTGTTCGGCGGTTCGTCGTTCGCTTTTCCTCCGACGGAAAATTGCCTACACAATTTCAATAAGCACCACGCAAAGAGAAATCTCGCAAGCATCGATAATTTACGTCTGTATTAATAATACCGACCGCCGTCCAGAGTGATTTTTGAAGGTTTACGAGAAAAAGAAAACCTTCTACACGGAACCCATTATAACGAGGTCGAGCTTTCCCGTCTGCCGAGAAAATTATTCAATTATCAGACTAATGCCAACCGATCGCTGCAACTCTACAAGGCTCGAAACACTGGATTATAACGATGCCGGAAATTTGTCTCTTCATTTTAATAAGTAGTAATTAAAAGATTTATTTTTAAGCAAAAGGTTAAATTAAAAAAATATTCGACGAAAAGAGAATAATAAATTTCTATCATTAAGATTTGTCTCTTGATTTTAATAAGTAGTAATTAAAAGATTTATTTTTAAATAAATTTCTTTGAACTTTCGCAATCGTTTTGACATTTTGTGTAACGAGGATCAAATGGCAAAGCTGTGAAGTGTCAGATATAATAATTTATTTAACCTTACAAATTGATGATTAGTAAAATTACAGCCTTATTTAAAAAATAAATAGACGTATGAATCTGCAACAATAGAGCAATCAAAATTATCCGTGCTCAGACTCTAGTCCAACTATGCTCCATTGTTGACTATCAGGGCTATCCGCAGTTCAGATTATTAAAACTGTACATACATATGTATATATGTAGGTAAAAGTCAGACTTGCTCTTTTTTATTTAGATAAATGAAAAAGTTTTTATTTAATTAATTTATTTTAAATTTCAAATAGTTTCAAAATAAAATTGAAAAACACTCCATTTATTTACGCCCATATCAAATATTTAATCAATCTTCAGATATTTTATTATACTAGCTGAAACCTGGCATGCGTTGCAATGCCATAATAACGCATGCAATTCCCGTTCCCGTTCCCGTTCTCGTTCTCATTCTCGTTCCCGTTCCCATTTGTCGGAAAAACGCAGGCAGCGAACACATTTGAAATTATTGCCTTGCAATGACACTGATTCCCGTTTCCGTTCAAGTTTTTTCCCGTTTTTTTTTCACAGTAATCTTCCCGGACATGCATACAACAAATTATGAAAGTTCCATCGTAATCGGTTTAGTGGTTTAGGAGCCTATTCGAGGCACACATATGTACATGTATATTAGTTTTTTTAGCTTAAAGTGTCTTAATCCGATGAACGAACGGTATTTTTTTTTGACAATACGCTCCTGAGAGTGCTACAAATAAATCGCCAGCCGAATTTTTTTTACTTTATCGATGCACGTAGAACAATATATGTTATGAAGTTTTGTGATCATGCACTACACGAAAAGAATATTTTAAAGGAGCCAAAGTTTGATTCAGATTTTAAAACGACAGGTTTGCTCAATTGTACGGAATAATTAAGCGAGGTCGGCCAGTCCTCACTGTAATATAGTAAACGACATTAGAGAATTTGCAAATGCGTGTTGTCCTAATAAATAAAAAGACGCTTGGAAGCCTCTGAGCCGTATAAATAATGTAGCCTAGCTCTCGAGCATTTCCGTCGCGTCTCGGTTGTCTCCGGCGGCGGATGGGGGTGGGAATGGGTGACGGCAAGATAACACCTGCTGGCGGGGGAGGCTGGGTGGCCAGGGGAGGTGCATGTGGGGGCGTCTGCCCACCGACGGCCTCAGCCCCCTCCATGGAAATGTTCCGGTTTCGTTCCAATCGCCGTTTCACCGAGAGACGCGGCCCCATCACACAATAAGGTCCAGTAAGCGCTTTCAAACAGCTCATGTCCAAGTAAGACTAATCAATGCCTTTAATAAAAAAAAGAGCTTTCATTTAGCAGTGGGAAAGAATCTAAATAAAAAAAAACTGGATCAAAAAAATAATAATCACAAAACCTAAATAAAAAACTGAGTTATAAAAAAACTAATTAAAATGGGAAAAATAATTTAAAATAGTAACGCAATAAAATGGGAAAAACAATGCACTAAAATGAAAAAAAAAATAGTTAAATACAGCGGCGGTTTATCATACATGAAAATAAGCGCGAGCTTGGAGCCCCCGAATCTTTGGGGCTCCGAAATGAGCCTTTTGCTACCAAAATTTACAACTTACAAATTATTATCATTGTCCACAATACGTTTGTAAGTCAAGAACAAATTAAATTAATACCTATTTTAAAACATAGTATCTAAAAAAAAATAGTACCTATTTTTTTCCAAAAACTGTTAGTGTTTTAAGTACATATAGTAAATCAATAAAAAAAAATGGTTTTGTAAAATCCTAATGAAAAACCATATACTGAAAAGCATGGTAAAATACGATGATAGCATTTTTTAACCTTAAATTCCAAATGCGCCTGGGGCCCCCCATTTACTTGATCCGCCACTGGTCGAATATGAATATTTATCTCGCAGATTAGCGCGAGCGCAACCTATCAAACGACAAAATGCGCTAGGCAGGATAGTGCTGCAAGTGCTGAAAAAACATTGAACACTCCATACACTTGAAGAAACTTTGATTAATATTATATTTAGGGGTGGCTAAAGCGTCGACCGCGGTCAACTGGTCGACTGCATTGCCATTCCTAGTCGCCCGCCTGTCTGATGCTTCGAAACAAAAATTAATTTGTTATGTTTCATAAGATACAGTACAATTTTTCCGTGGTCAATATAAATATAAATATAGCCAGCAGCACAGCTCGGTCGTTAAGCTTCTGCTTAGCGTCGAGAGGCGCCGGGTTCGATCCCATGAGCTGACCTCGATTGAAAATAAATTTTCTGAGTATATCTGTAGTGCTGCTGGTCAGACCTGGATATTTGTGACTCCAGGTCGATCGTTCCTATCAGAGTTCGCCAATTTTCTCTGGTTTCATTGTTGAAACGGTTCCCGGTAAAATTGGCTAAATATCCTTCCTACCTACTATGTCACCACTATTTGAGATTGATTAATGTACAATAAAATGTATGTACAATTCATAGATGTCTCGTTAATTTGCGAGTTTTTCAGTGTCTCGTAATTCATTGACTTGTATAATAAAAAAAAAGCTGCAATGTTTGTAATTGCCCAGGAAGGCGCATTGGGGTTACCTGTAAGGCCTTCCTGGTATATATGTAAAAAATAAATAAATATAATATTACATAAATTACTTTAATTAATATTACTCTTATTAATATTACATAAATAATAGTTTTGTCCATCCACCATGAGAGATTGTTTTAAATGTAAACTCGATTGAATTGTTGTTTCAAAATTTAAAAAATATATTTGAAATAATTTCTTCCATTTAAGAATTATCATTGTTTCAAAACACCATTATATGTAGAACAGAAGTGACGTGTAGAAATTTTGTAGAGTTACTTAAAGAAAATATTTATAAATGCAGGTTCCTATCCTTACAATTTTATGAATCAACGGATGTCACTGATATCGCACAGCTACCTATGTGTATTTATTCGAATAGGATGGAATTGTTAACAATTTGACAGATGTCGAAATCTGTAACAATTTTACAGAGTTACCAATTTAAAAATAAATGGCTTCTGATATATCTATGTATGCATGTAAATGTGCACGAGATGTTGATCAATATATCTTAAATCATTATTTGGGAACTTCTTATCAATCTTTCCCTCCATTTTCAGTTTCAAAAAACGAATGTCCATTTTTTTCCTTATCAAGTAGTATGGGAAACCTTTTATTTTATTTTAAATTGTAAAACATAAATATATCCAATTTTTCATTAAAAAAAAACATACGTTCATAACAATACAAAAATTATCTTTTGGATGGAACCAAACATTATATTTATTTTTTTAATTATTTCACGGCTCATATTATTAAATGTAAATACTACATTGTATGTACATATATGAATAATTTAAACCAAAAAAATCATTAATACAAATTTTATCCAGTGTATTAAATTTTACGTCGGTTATCAATTTACAATATTAATCGACTAAAAATATATAACGTAACATTGTATTATATTTAAATCATGTTTAAATCAAATGTATGTACATATATATGTACTTATGTATATTAAATTAAAACTGGCATTCGATATCGCTGGCATATGTAGTCTGTTTGATACGAATCAATATTCAATTTATTTATGAATGTTTGTACATATACGGATTGCTCCGAGCTGAATGTGTGATGCGTTCGCACCCTCTAGGCACTCGAATATAAGGGAAACTGAAAACAGTCTCAGCAGACGTGTGTGGACGTTCGCGCTGGCAGGGTGCCCAGGGCCCCAACGGGTCCCTTGGACCCTTAAACACATGGCCTCATAAACAATACAAAAACAAAATATATTTTTATATATACAAGAGCAGTGAAGCTATTCAATATTGTAGTGGTTTAATTGAGCTAGAGAAAAAACATAATTAAAAAAGTTTCAATGTTTTGCATGTGGTAAAATAAATGTGTGTTAAATTAAATGTGAGTAATATTATCATTAAAATAATATTTATTGTGAATGTGTTACTTTGATAGTTTTTAAAACGAAAATAAGCAAGCCGGGATACAAAGGGTTACCGCACTGAAGATTAAATATCATATGATTATAAGGTAAATTGTTATTAAATTAAATGGCTAATCAAACTTTCTAGCGTTCCTTGCATATGCAAAATAGCTCTTTTCCGTCAACACGCAAATTTTGTTTGCTTATAATTACTGATTGAATTATTTTAGAATGTTTGGTTTAAACTTGACGATCAACATCAACAACTGTTTATATTTGCATAAACATTTAGACACGTATAATATGAGAAGAGCTCATAAATACACATAAAATACATGTCAACATTTCAACAACTGCATACATATTTTATCACAGACACTTTTCGGCCATTTGAGAGCCATAAACTAGAAATGAAGATACATTTATAAATATGAGATTTCAAATGCTTAAGATATGTGTATATAAATATATATATTATAGATACATAATATACATGTTTATATAATATATATAAATTCATTATAAGTTATAAAATTGGATTTTGTTTTTATTGAAGAAATAATATTTTTTTACAATGTACATAATTAGATGATATATTACGTAATAATAAAATTATTGGAATATAAATCAAATTTCAGCTACAAATTCAATTTGTAATATCTATGTATACCGTATTTTACAAAATTATTTATAATGCTATATAAAATGTGCATACACAGATTGGAGATTCGCAAAGATTACAAATTTAGCAATGATATTATACACGTGGCGGATTAATGTGTTCATTTCTTGGTTATATTAATCATTCAAATATATTCATTTATGGCCCGTGGGGCAGGTGTTGGTTTAACAAGTAATTTATACGTCTAATTTGAGTAGTTACTTTACACAACTTTATGTAAATTTCGATTAGGACGATGTCGTCAACCAGGTCCAAAGTAAACTGGCACTAACTACCCTCTGCAATATACGTATGTACTTACAATTCAGGGTTGTAGAATAGCCGGTACGCGCCAGTACGGCACCCCACTACATTTATCGGCACCGGTACGCGACCCGGCATAAAAAATTCAAAATAATATAAAATTTTCATTTTTTCGAAAATTTTTACCACTTTTGCAATTTTTTTCACCCAAGCTCGATGATAAGGAGCGCTGTCGTGCATAAAAATGATGGCAGGATCAAGGATACCACCAGGAATTATTTGAGGCACCAGATGTGTCTTTAGCACATTTAAAAAATGGTCCCCATTCATGGACTCATTAACGAAATAAATGGGTCCTGGACCTTATTTTCGCTTATGACGGCTCAGACCATTGTCTAGGGTGGATGTTTAATTGTGCTATCGATACATGAGAGTAGTAAGTAGCGTTTTCGGGGCCGCGACGAACAAACAAACGGCTTTGTGTCATGAACTGAAGGAGACATTCATCGCTGGAAGATTGCTTTGAGGATACACTCGACGCATTTCTTGCATAATGCAAAAAAAAGGGTAAAATCGAGCGTACCGGCACCTCAAAATTTAGAACTATACCACTGATGTACATATACCAAGAAGTACGATTTACGCTGTAGGTATATATAATGAATATGAAGAACTAGAGCTTATCATTTTAAATTTAGATGTTACTTTTAATTTTTTATAAATAATGAAGATTTTTTTGAAAGAGCTTTTACGATATTAAATTTCGCAGAAGCAGATTCTTCTACTTCGATATAAAAAAATATTTATTTTTGATACATTTATATACAAGTGAATTTAATAATCGCTGAATATGATATCGATAATTAATGTGTGATACATTAAAAAATAAATATACGGTGTGAAAATATTCGGATTAAATTTTCACACGAACGTATTAGTAAAATATAAATAAATACCAATTTTTCCCAAAATTTATATCCATAATTTGCGACGTAAATGCTACTTTAAACGTCCATAATCATAAATCGGCCACAACGAGGCAAAATTTATCGCGGTCTGGAATTTGTCGATCGCTATCTAAAATTATACACAGTATACAAAAGTGTTAGTTTTTTTTTATTACTTTTGATTTGTAGCGTTATCGGTGAAAATAATTTTTTATGAAAAAACATTGCCAATGCTATTTCGACATCGTAGCTGAACAGGCTATTTTAACCGACCAAAAAATTTTCACAGAAATATTATTATATGAATTGCATATTGTTTGTATGTAAGTATTTATAGCACGTATGTATATGATATTTGAGTGGTACACAGGAAATTATCGATCCATCAACAATTTGGCACTCGATCATTTGCGGTTCACAAAATACCGACCAAAATATTATTAAGCAAATTTAATTTCCTCATTCACGATTCCGAAGAAGAAGCGAAAGAATATTATTAGAATAATAAAAACGCTCAAAATGCAATTATATTGATTTAATCGAACTTTATGAGGTATGTTTGTATGTTGAAGAAATGAAAATTAATTTCTAACGAAAAAAAAATTCTAAGTTCTATGAAATAAAAACTTGTAAATGTTATTTTTATCATAATACGAAAATTTTCATAAGTAAACGAGATTCGATTTCAGAAAAATGGAAAACGATTTTAGCGGCGACATGTTTTATTGCTATTTGGCGTGTTCACCTAAAAAGGAAATCGTGCTCAATGCCTACATTAGACGCACACACATTTGGATAATAATATTAAAACATGGAGAATGATTATCGAAAGTATTGAAAACTGATATATGTGATTAACTTTAGAATTAGAAAATTATTTGGCCGAATCAAATTTTTGTATTTATAAATTACTAGTGTTTTTACCCGGCTTCGCTCGGTATTTTTGTAATATAAACCGCTTAAACATGGCTAAACATATAGTTTTTTTTTACTAAATTTATTTGAATAAAAAAAATGAATCGGAAATTAAAACTGAAATCGGAATCGGGAACTGGAATTGAAATAGGAATCGGGAATCGAAATTGATATCGGAATCGGGAATCAGAATAGGAAATCGAAATCGGGAATTGGAATTAAATTTGCCCATAACAATGTAATTAAAATAAAGACAAATCGGATATCATATCTAATATATAATTTCAAAAGAGACTTAATCCAAAAATTATTATGTCATACACGCTGTCATGGACACTGACAGCCAAACGCATGCGCTGAGGTATTGTTTTATTATATTTTATTTGTTCTTTTGTTTTTGTAATTTTAAGCATACCATATTGGGCAGTTGGTTGTTTAAGTTTAAGTTTCGCGTTTACGTCTATTCAGAGATGAAATAAGAAGACGCAGCGGCAACAACCCAGTTCAATAATTATGTGAGCTATGAGTGAGTGATGTTTCGTATTTCATCAAGTGCACAAAATGTGCACCATACCACCAGTAGAAATGTAATCTGTATATGTATCGGAATTTCTTTAGGTTAATACTCGAATTCGGATATATTATATTTAGGGTAACTACATAGATATGTATACATTCAATAAGATGATAAAATATTTATAAGTCAGGCTTATGTTTTCTCATATTTTCTTTTTGAAAAGGGATGAGAGGACTTATACATGGCGATCAATCAAAACAAGTTGATCGTGACACACTCGTAACCCAAAGAAAAATTATGTTTGTGCAAAAATAACCCGTTCGACATACATACAGTGTCTTAATAAAATATAGTATCACTCAAACGAAGAAATTATCGCAAGAAAGAAAATCGCACGTTGAACAATTTATTCCTTACTATTATTATTATGTATTATAATATCAGATTAAAGTCAAACAGCTTTATGCGCATTTCCTAATTTTCTATACGGATTGAACTTTATATATGGAGTACAATATTGGTTGGCAAAAGCGACTATGCCACTTCGCTTAACGTTTAAACTTTATACGAACTTAAATTAAGTTACGGAGCTATCTATTATCATTCTGCAATGCATTATAATATCTGTATAGTGGAGTGACTAACCGGAGCCACCTACATACTTTGTTTTGATGCACGTTCATGGTCCATTTTCTACATAAATGAGTGATAGTTATAACCAGAATTCGGCGCTCAGCGCACTAAGTAGGTTCACTATTGTCAATTTTTATTGTTAAAAGGTAATAGAAATATATATACATATATATATATATATATATATATATATATATATATATATATATATATATATATATATATATATATATATATATATATATATATATATATATATATATATATAAACATATATATAATAACTTTTAAGATTTGTTGTATGCATGTCCGGGAAGATTACTGTGAAAAAAAAATCGCCCAAAAACGGGAATGAGTGTCATCAACGCAATAATTTCAAATGTTTTCGCGTCGCGACCTACTTTTTTAAGGGTAAAATAAACAATCAATTGAATTGAATTGAAACGGGAACGGGAACGGGAATGAGAACGAGAACGGGAGCGGGAACGGAAACAAGAACGGGAACGGAAACGAGAACGGGAACGGGAATTGTATGCGTTATTGTGGTAATTGCTTGTAATTGTATAAAAGTCAAAGTTGGTTAATTGATAGTTAGTAAACTAATTAACTATCAATTCTATCAATTTAAGATTCTTTTAACTCTAGCTGATTAAAATATTTTGCAAATATCCTTGGGGGGGGGGAAGGAGGGGAGGTTCAATTAAAATTTTCACTGGAAATTCGCATGAAGGTATGCAACAATTCAAGTAAATTGGCTCAGTGAAATGAGTCAAAAATTGATTTCAAGAATCCTACTCCACTATAAGAATTGCCAAGCTAAATAAAACCATGTCATAAAAATAATTCAAAGCACAACGCACATATTGAAATGCATTATATATACTATTCGAATATAAACGTATGCAAAAAATCATCGGACGTAAATCCTTCGACTACTTCAACTTCAACTATATATGTACATACATACATACATAGTTCAAATGAGTCTGATTGGGATACTTCGCATTTTCATTTTTCACGTCTTGTCATTGGTACAAACAATTAAATCCTAACAAAATTCTTGACAAATGCATACAAAATTTTTGACTTACATACGAAAAGGGTTTTTGAAAGTCCATTAAAACTGATGTTTTTGCATACATATAAAACATACATATGTATGTCATTCACATATGTATGTATTGATGTAGAATCAAACATACATATGTATGTATGTATGTATTGATGTAGAATCGCGTCGGACGCCTCAATTCCGTTGAATATGTATGAACGCATATATCGTCGTGAATGCATCAATACCTAACGAACGTGTTTTAATGCACCTGTTATATTTAAGTGTATCCCTCGTTCGCGGGATGGCAGCAGCCAGCGAAATGTAGGTCAAGATGTCAAACCCTCCAGCATCCCCCGACTGCAACGTCATTAGCGAGCCGACTTCGTAGTGGAGCAAGTCTTCTATTTTTGAACAATGCCCTCAAACAGAAGATGCCCACCCGGTTCCGCACGATGCACACAAATAAATGTCGAGGAAATTGCGAGGCGCAATTTGCGACACGCCGCGGTTACGTGTTGGCAAATAAGGTACGTGTGAAAAAGGAAAAGAGAACGGATGAAAAAAAGGAAGCAAAGTTTTCAGAATGATCCTTCAGTTTCAGCTCGTTTCGTGCAAAGCGGCTGTCAAGGGCGACGCTGAAAAATGTTACCCCACCTTTTACAGCTCGTTTAACCTTAAACAATACGTTCGATCTGCTGAAAAAAAAACCGGCATAAATTATCGAGAGATTTAGGAATTTCACGCATTTGATGTATACAATGAAACTGTTATTGGCAGTAAAATTATAATGTCACTAGTGAGATTATAATTTCACTGACTGAAGCAGTGAGTACGGATGTAACAATAGAATTACAAATTCACTTCTCAATGTAAGTGAATATGTAAAGCTAATGCACCATGCGTTCGAATTACAACGTACGAATTTGAATCACAAAATACTACCAACCCTAACTTAGCCTAACCTCAAATAAGTAAAACCAAACCCAACTTAACCAAGCCTTACATAAATAAGTGTTGGGTGTTAAGATATTATTATGTGTTTGCTTCCGCATCCAGTCCCACACATGAGGCATCAAAAAAAGCCAAATCGAAACAGATAGTGGCAGGGGCGACATTTCAACTTTTCCCAGAGGTAGGGGCAAAATTTTTGACCAGTAAGGAATGACTTTCTAGGGGTGGGGGTGTATTATATTAAAAAAAATGAGTGTATAAAGTAAAAAATCATCAAACAAAATATATTTGAGAAAAATTGACGTGACAGTGTCAATATTCTATTTTTGTTGGATTAG
The DNA here is from genome assembly GCF_051622035.1 of Arctopsyche grandis. Taxonomy (NCBI): domain Eukaryota; kingdom Metazoa; phylum Arthropoda; class Insecta; order Trichoptera; family Hydropsychidae; genus Arctopsyche; species Arctopsyche grandis. Next base: position 19,045,385 of record NC_135357.1, read on the forward strand.
TATTTTAATTCAAATTCATAATAATAAATTAAACAATGTGGATAGTACCCCTATACTCCCCCCTAAATGACGCTCTCTGGATAGTGGACCATGAGGAGAGTGTGAATGGACAGAAGCGGGCTTAAGAAATTATAATTTCACTCAAACGTATAAAATATATCGAATTTTGTAAATTATTTTCAAATTTGTTCTCAGAGACCGAAAAGATTCTGTATGTATGTGAGGAAAATGGGGCTGAATTTTTAATATGCTCGCTGCCACCAGATAATTTTTTCACAAAACATTTTTATTCAAATATATATATTACAAGATCCCAAGTTTCTGTTTATCTACAATTAAAAGTTTCTGTTTCTGTTTATTTTGTAGTATCTAAATCTTTAATTCTGATAAGCATCACAAAATTATGCAATTACGCAATCACGATTTCGAGATGAATTCAATTCATTCTAATCCAAACATTAATTTTGATAATAATTAATTCCATGACCCGATTTTGAACTCTATATGTATGTACGTGCACGTTTACTGTGAATATAAAATTAGGAAAGGGAGCGGTATCCTTAAGATCTTTTCACGTAAAATAATATAATTAGCGTATGACATATAGGGAATTGCGGTAAAGTTTGACTAGTCAATATTTATTTAGGATTCAACATATAATATATTATATATGTACATTCATACAAATATATGCCTTACATACATACCGTATATATATGTGCCAAATATATGCCGTACATTCATGCAAATATATGCATTTATATACTCTTGTATACATACATATTATCTAACTAAAAAGATGATCAATGAAAATAGTGCTATTTTTAATTCACATGTAATATTTTTAGAATACACTTGATAACTTTCCGATCAATTGCAATTAGTTGCATCAATATTTATATGAATAAACGTGCAGGACAGACGTCACTACACTTATATTTTATATTTTTAGAATTCATACATGAAAGTGTGCATACATACATGTACATAAATGCATTTTTGATATATGTACATATATGTATATATATATATATTTTTTTTTTTTTGCATTAATTCTTTAATGGGATTGCCCCATCATCACAACAAATAAACCATATATAGGAAACATGTGCAATCCGCTCGCTTTGTATGCGATTTTATTAATTGAAATGGCATCATTGAATTCAAATTTTAACGAATGCAATAAACGCACGCTGATTTACATTCCCTATAGGCGATACACATCGAATCGCATTTTTAATGATCATTTCAAATATTTTTTCCATCATCGAATGAAAAGAAACTCAAGTGTGCCAGTCCAATAGGAATATGTACATATGTATATATTTCGACGAATATGCAAAGTGTGAATTTGTGGCAAACGGAATTGGAGGCTTACCTGATTGGGTCTACATCCGTTACGACAATCGTTCAACCACTTCTACTAGACTTGAACTTCTCTTTTTTTCTAAAAACACGAGAGTTTAGGGTTGTAAGTAAGAGGGGGGAGGGGGGGGGGGTACGTGTTGAATCGCAAACGACCCTCGATGGGTGTGGCGATCGCGTAAATCTCTCGCATTTTCCGCCCTCACATTTCACATTTCAAACCGAAGTGCTTTTATCAACATTAGCAACAACCGGTATTCGCCCCACAATATATACATTTGTATGTACATACATATATATATATATACGAATATAATAATGTCCATACCTTCTCAATGCGTCTATGTATATTCGTACGAGAGACAATCTAATTTTTTTCACGGATTAAATCTCTAAATTGGAATTCGTATCAACGTTTCAATGTGTGCGCTCGGATCCATTAAGATAACCCACCCACCGATGAGCGTGCTTCGACATAATCACTATTTGTTAAAGGATTGTATTATAAAAGGAATTAAGGTATCTGATGTGTACCCAAAATTCGAGTTTTACAATAATGGATTTACACTGGCAAATATTGTACTTATTTGTATTATTTACATATAAACATGTATGTCAGAATCTCTATGTTTCCTATGTAGGAAAGAGTATGGGTATTACCCATATCTCTACCCTTCTCATTAATTTGTTTTGTTTTCCAGCTTCTACTTGGTAATAAGTCATGCCCGTCGTTGTTGGAACAGTAGGGAAATCATGTTCCTATTAATTATGTGTGTGGTAGACATCATCATTTGATGGTTGTACCTCCTATCGGATGACTCATATTACAAGAGCTATCCGACTCAATGAAATCACTGCTACCGTGCCTGAATGTGATATTTTCCACCTCAGTGAGCTTAGGTTATCGCAGATTATTCTAACCTATTTGTCTGGTAGCATGCAATATTTTCATGATTTATGTAATATATGAGAGGAATTTCGATCTTTTTTCTTCCATTTGGGCCTCGCGGGGATGTTTTGTATTTACAGCTGTTTTTATTTTATCTATGTACGTAGTAACAATAGATGAAGCTTTGTGATCATGCGAATATTCGAACTCGAGATTTTGACTGATTCGAACTCAGAATCGATCACTGATCACGTTTTCATGATCTAGAAAAAATGTATGTGTATCTGTGTGTGTGTGTCTGTGTATTTTATTTATTTATTTTTTTAATATACTTGGGGGAGGCGGCAAAGCCTATAGGCGCAAGGGGTTTGAACAATCATATTTTACAAATTATCATGTTTGAAATAAAAATGAGAAAAATTAAAATACATTAAAGAGAAAAAAAAAAAACAATTTTAAAATAAAAAAATAAGAGAGAGAAAAAGGAAAATATATAAACAAAAATAAAGAAAAAAAAAAACAGAAATATGATTATGAGAAAGAAGAATTACAAAAATCCTTATCAAGGTGTCAAGTTTATTCTTAAAAATATTAATTAATATTAATATATATGTATATATATATATATATATATATATATATATATATATATATATATATATATATATATATATATATATATATATACATATATATATAAAATATATAAATTTATATATGTATATACATATACATACATATGTATATATATATATACATATATATATATACATACATATATATATATATATATATATATATATATATATATATATATATATATATATATATATATATGTATGTATATATATATATGTATATATATAAATATATATATATATATATATATATATATATATATATATATATATATATATATATATATATATATATATATATATATATATATATATATATATATATATATATATATATATATATATATATATATATATATATATATATATATATATATATATATATATATATATATATATATATATATATTTATATATATATATATATATATATATATATATATATATATATATATATTTATATATATACATATGTATGTATATGTATATATGTACATATATAAATTTATATATTTTTACATACCTCCTTTTTGGTTTATTAGATTTATATATATTTAGTGTTTAATGTGGGCGTATTATTGTGAAATAACGTTGAAGTATTCTGCGAAACAATTTCAATTAAAACAATTACTATTTTAGAAATATAAACGCCCATCCGAAAATTATATACTATATTGCGGGATATATTTAATTAAGAAAAAGTTGATTTATTACCACTTCAAAGTGAAATATTTGTGACATTGATGATACGGTATATGTGCTATTTGTATATCTGTGATTATTTTTAACGATCGACCGTTATAAAAAGCGCACAGTGAAAAACGCTTTCTCTAAAAAATAAAAAAAACGCGTTTGCTTATTCGTCAAGGGTGACATCTGTTTGTAATGGAATATTCTTCGTAAGCAATTTTTCGTCAGAGTTAGTTTTGTGAAAAATGTACAATCTGTACATATTATACGTAAGAGTACAAACATACATATGTACATACATACATACATTCATACATTCAGACATTCAAACATTCAAACATTCATACATTCATATATGTACATATACATATACATATATGTATGTACTTTCAATATCGACTTCTATTTACATAGAATACCCAGCGTTTAAAATTTAAAATTTATCAAATTAAGTCGTTTCAAAATTTACTAAATAATGTTTAATTACAATGAAATCTAAATTTAGTATTAACGCACTTATGGAGATTGGAACGATTAGCGCATTATTATAATTAATTTATAATATAATTAATATAATTAATTTATTTTTAAGTGTTTTAAACTATTTTACAATATTCAAATCGTTTAATAGATAATTTTGTTTTTTAATTTGTTATTTTTAATATTTTGATTTTTTTTTTTTTGATTTTTAAATGCTTTTTATTATTACGAAATTATGTTCACAATACATCTTATATCTATTTTAATAGCTACTGATCTACTGATCATTTTCTATTTTACAATTTTAATTTAATTTGGTTAGTAATCACTGTATTATATTATTCTAATGTTAATCTAAAGCATAATAGGAAAAAGAGCTCAAAAACCTATTTACAATCCTTATAAATGTTCATAATACATCTAATACATAATATTAATTAAAGACTATCTAAAGTCGATGACCTAAAGCAGATTGTGTTTAGGTAATCTGTGTTTATACCTGAAGGGTATAGACATTTTGTTGTAATCACCGAGACTCTTCACAAGTGTGTTAGTATGGTTATTAGTGATTCTTTCATAGAATCTACTGGTTAGTTTGTTAGTAATGTCTGTAACAAACGGAATATTATATATAGCATGCAGTTTTTTCAGGTTAGTATATATGGGTGTATTATAAATTATTTTAAGGGATTTATTTTGTATTACTTGGAGCTTGGAAAGGTTAGTATTCGAGGCGTTATTCCATACAGGTGAAGCATAGGTTAATAATGGTAATATGAGCGCGCGATATAATTTTATTTTATTTAGCGTTGATAAAGAACTATGGCGATTAAATATTGGATATATTGAAGATATACCCCGCATCGCCTTGCATTTCGCTGCCTCAATGTGAGGTGCCCATCTCATTCTTTTATCAAACGTTACTCCTAAATATTTTATTACTGACTGCCATTTCAGACTTTCTCCAGAGGGGATTTTCAGATCTGAACTTGGCTTGTGTTTTCTAACACTAAAGAATATGGTGTCTGTTTTGGTTTGATTAATTTGAATTTTCCACTTAGTGAAGTGTTCAGTCATTGTTTTAATTGCAAATTCAAGATTTTTAAGAATAGTGTCTGGTTTTTTGCTACTTGTGAAGCAAGCTGTATCATCTGCATATAGGGCTATGTGACAGTTTTTTGGAATAGGTATGTCATTTATATATATGGAGAACAAGAGTGGGCCAAGCAAGCTCCCCTGCGGAACGCCAGCTGCGATAATTTTTGGAGACGATAATTCGTTATTTACGCTAACCACTAGCTTTCTACGAGTTAAGTACGATTTGATGATGAGAATTAGGTAGTTTGGTATTTTGTTAATAAGGAGCTTATGAATGAGTCCATCGTGCCAAACCGTGTCGAAGGCCTTTTCTATGTCGAGACATACCATTCCGGTACTTCTCTTCATATTAAAGTTCCTCGTCACGTGTTCAGTTAGTCTTGTTAGTTGTTGGGTCGTGGAATGTCCAGTGCGAAATCCAAATTGTTCATTTATTAATTTCTTATTTACGACTTTAAGTAAACGTGTGTAGATTATTTTTTCCAGAATTTTTGAAAGCGTGCAAAGTAAGCTAATGGGTCGATAATTGGCCGGGTTTTTTGAGCTTTTATCGGGCTTAAGTATGGGAATTACGTTGGCTGTTTTCCAGTATTCTGGGAAATACCCGGTGATTAAACATGCGTTGAATATTTTAGATAGTGAGACTAAAGCTTTAAATGGAAGTTGTTTGATTGTGATGTTATCTATTGAATCTCGCCCAGGTGCCTTTTTATTTTTTAAATTACGTATTATATTTTGGATTTCACACGGATGCACCGATTTTATATTTTTAGTACTGTTAGTGGGAGTTTTTGTGATGATTTTAATGGACCGGTTGACTTTATTATGCGTTGGTATGTGATTGTAATGTTGTGTGAGTGTGTGATGTTTTTGGAAGGATTTTGATAATAGTTCTGCTTTGTCGCTATCACGCGTCACTGAGATTCCTGCATCATCTAATGGAGGAATCGAGTTTTTTGTCCTGCGAATCGCTTTAGCTAATTTCCATAGAGAGCCATCAACTGAGCTCAATTTTTCTAATTTTTTAGACCAAGCTTCATTTTTGATTTCTTTGATTCTAATTTTAATTTGATATGTGAGCTTATTAATTAATGTTTTCAATACTGGATTTTTTGATGTTTGCCAAATTTTACGGAGTTTATTTTTACTTTTAATTAGATTTGCGACAAAGTCAGTTATCTCTAATTTGTGTTCAATGTATTGTGTCTTAGGTATGTGAAGGTGTTTGGATCGAGTTATTGATTCCGTTAGGTGTATTATGGAGCTGTCGATTTCGGTTTTGTTTGTGAGTGTGGTAGAAGTTAGAATGGTTTGGTCATTTATGTACGACTTGAACTCTCGCCAGTTAGCTCTCCCGTAATCCCAACTATGCTTGATGATTTCCTCGGGTTTCCCGTCGATTGAGAAGATTATCGGGAGATGATCAGACGACAGGGTTTGAAGGGCATTTGGTGTCGATATTTTTGGGCAGTTCTTGACGAGGACAATATCTAGTGTGGATGGTTGTGAGTTATTTGTGGGATAGTGTGTGTATGTATCCGGATGAAGTAAGATTGTATCTGTTAGTTGAATGTATTTAAAAAGAGTTGTGCCTTGTTGGTCAGTGTTTACGCAACTCCATAACGGATGTTTGGCATTAAAGTCACCAGCTACCACTACCGAACTACCAATGTTAAATATTTTGTTAAGATCGGATGCCAATAATCGTTTTTGGGGAGGATTGTAAGCGGATGCTACTATGTGACGGGTGTTGTTAATTGTTAGTTCGATGGCGGTTAGTTCTAAATTTTTTAGTGGCGGGGTTATTACGCGAAAATGTTTAATTGACGATTTTATAAAAATGGCAACTCCCCCTCCATGCTGTTCTCGGTCTTCGCGATAGCAATTAAAGTTAGGTAGGTTAATACGGATATGAGGTTTTAAGAAGGTCTCGGAGATTAAAACTATGTCAACACAGTACTCACCGATCGCCGACTCTAGTTCGTCAATCTTATTCTTAAGTCCACGAGCATTCCAAGCTAGAATGTTCAGTCGCCTCCCGTTAATCAAAGACATCGAGATATTCGACAAGCATGAGTGCCAGCTCTAGTTTGTCGGTGCAACCGCTGGCCTTGGCACGAATCTCCTGGAGGATCTTCAACATCTTCGTCATAGACGCCATGGAAGTTAGGTCTGTTGTTGGTTGAATGTTGGGATTGGTTGGTTGGTGGGGTTTTTTAGGGATATTTGGGATATTTGGTGAAGGAGTTTTAATGGTCGGTAGCTTTGGGAAGTTATGATCGTTAACGACCGGGATATTTTGTGGCTGCGCCACTGGGAGTTTCCAAGGGTTGGCTTTGACAATTGATGCTCGATTCTTCCTCGATTCCAGCATTTTCAGATAGCTCTGTCTTTTTGGACAGTCTTTGAAGTTAGCGGGGTGAGTTCCTGAACAGCCTGAGCACACAGCAGGGGTAACTATTCCTTGATTGCATTGTGCGGTGAGGTGAGTGCCGGCACATTTGACGCACTTGGCCTGCCGATTGCAGTTTTTCGCAGCGTGTCCATATTCTTGGCATCTGAAACATTGAGTAATATTTTGTGATTTACTAGTATATTTAACGACACTGACCTTTGTGTAACAGATGTACCGGATTTCTTTAATCTTCTTTGCCGATACCGATGGCTCGAAGAACACCAAGTATAGCTCGGTGGCGTTGCTCCTAGGCTCCTTCGTCTTCATCTGTATCACTTTGGTTACAGGGAATCCCTGTCTGATGATGTCATCTTTAATATCAGCTTCCGGCAATTTCGGCAAGCCACGTACGACACTTTTTATTTCCTTTTCCTCCTTCCTGGAAAAGGTATGGAATTGTCGGTCTGGTGTCAATCCATCCCGAAGTTTTTTAAAGTCTTCAAGACTTTTACATTGTATCTTGACATTATTTTGACCAATGTAAGTCATTGTGAAGTCTTTTATAAACTTCTTGATCGACTCGATCATGCTGCCGTGAGTGCCAGTAGCTGTCATGATGATGGGCGGGATTCTTCCACCGCTTCTGGGGACATCGGAAACTTCCAAGAGCCCTTCAAATTTGTTTTTCTCCTGAATTTTAAATTCAGGAGCAACATCTTTCACGTTCTTTGCCGTATGTTTTGGAAACTGCCACTCGGTCTCCATCTGAGCGGTCTGAGAGCAGCCTGGTTGAGGAGCTTCGGTTGTAGTTATCAGTGTCTTCTTAATTCGCTTTTTCAGGTTGGATCCTCGCATGGTGCCAACATGTGTTCGTTTGGTGTTCGTTTTGTGGGGGGTGTTTGTGGTGTATGTTAAAAGGTGTGGGTTTTTTGACGGTATGGCGTATCGCTGTATTATGAGCGCTCGCACAGAGAGTACGTCTTCGGCACGTCCGTTCTCACGGAGCGTCGAGAGACGAGTCGATTTTAATATTTTAGATATTTTATTGAGTATGAATATCCGATGATATTTTATCGGGCATATTTTCATCACCTCAGAGGGCAGCGGCTTCTTTATTACCCTGCAACCCCATAATCCAGCTTTCATAAGACGTTTTCTTACGGTTTCCGAATAACATTTAAAATTTCATTCCTTTTTCACTTCTCTAGCTAGCTCATATGGTCCGTTTTTGGGATTTTGAAAGACACGGTCGTATTAATGAGATCTTGACAAAGTTTTTATAGATCCAATCTCATTGTATTCTTTTGATGTCATTTGGACTGCAAATCACGATAATTTAAGATTTAATTTTTTTATATTCCGACCCTTAAAAATGTATTAAAATGATTTGAGCCCTGTTCCCTTCACTCGATTCCCGTATTTTTTGCATTATTCAATTAAATATGCACTTAATTTTAAAATATAAAAAAAATAATAGAAAAAAACAGAAACGGAAATGATAAAAACAACGCATTAAAACCAATTCTCTTGAAACAATGATTTGCGTAAAATGGATAATTCTGTATTTTTTTTTAAAGAAAAGAAGAGAAAGTAGGGTTAAACAATAGAGGAATCCTTAGTAAGATACAATGAGGTAATGGCTATTTGAAATACCCAAGTATTTTCGGTCAAGTCATTTTAGCCTTATACGTACATCCTCGGCTGTATATGTATATTAGAAATATTTTTGTTATGATTTTTTGCATTGCATATCATATTAAATAATGAAGTGACGCACATTGGAAAATCAGGCGTCGAATACAATAAAAGAGAATTTTATATTTAAGTCGGAGAGCGGTGTTTAATTTTCGTTTCGGTTGGGCCAATTTCCTTTTATCGTTTTCTTTACGATCCTTTTTTCCGGATTAAATTTTTTCTGTTTTTTCAAAGATGAGAGCGAATCGCTGTTATTAAACTTCGACAACGCAGTGTGCGCCGTGTATTCTGTATAAAAATAAATTTTTCTTGTACCTGAAACTAAAATAACTTTAGACGATTGAGAAAAGTAATGAAATATTTTTTCAAACAAAATTACGCAAACAATTATTTTTCATATTAAATTTGAATTCTTGTATTTACGTCTACTGTTAAATTAATCTTTTATGTACACCCACACAGATATATTATACATACATACTAAATCAGTTAAAATATTTATTCTCCGTATTTTAATTTTTTTTATATCTAATGGATTTTTCCATGATTAACCTTTTAAAAACAAACACAATTTACACAAAACCAACAAGTGAAAGATTAATATATATATTTTTTTTAATTTCAGCTAAAAACGAAAAACAAAAGAAAAAGAAGGGAAGTACCTCCGCAATTTTGTGAATATAATTTAGGAAGTTATCTTGAGCGCATACGAATATCGATTGTACACAATCAAAAAGTAAAGAGCTGTACACACAATTTATTTGCACTAGATGAAAGCATTTGTTTCCGTTGGAATGACGCACAATGAAAACACAAAAGATTCGATCAAGACAAACGAGTACTTCCACAACGTGACACTGTAACGATCGTAATAAAATGGAAGATAAAAAGTTGAGCTTTTTCCCTCGACCAGATGGTGGATTCGTCTCGGACATCTTCAACGAGAGGATCTTCAGCTTGGGAATGATCAGTAACCTGACTAACGGCCAAGACACATGGATTACCACCGTAAACGATGATTCTACAAATACCGTGCAAATTTACACGGAAGAGTACAATAGATCGTTGTTGTATGACCAGAACAGCAGTTTGGTCTTCGACGAAGGGTTCAACGTGTCCAATGCGACGACCATGTCTATGTCATGGTATGTGGTCGTCTTCAAAACGATTAAGAGCAGCATCATGGCGTTCATTATACTTGCGGCACTTTTGGGCAACCTTCTCGTAATAGTTTCCGTGATGAGACATAGGAAACTGAGGGTGATCACGAATTATTTCGTGGTATCTCTGGCTTTGGCCGACATGCTGGTAGCAATATGGGCTATGTGTTTCAACTTCAGCGTGGAGCTCACTAATGGCAAGTGGTTGTTCGGATATTTTATGTGCGACGTCTGGAACTCGATGGACGTGTACTTTTCGTCAGCTTCCATTTTGCACTTGTGCTGCATCTCGGTGGACAGATATTACGCCATCGTCCAGCCTCTGGATTATCCGCTGATCATGACCAACGGCAGACTGGGCGTGATGCTGGCCGTGGTTTGGTGCAGTCCCGCACTCGTCTCGTTCCTGCCCATCTTCATGGGTTGGTACACGACCGATGAGCATTTGGAGTTCAGAAGGACTCATCCTGGTGTTTGTGGCTTCACGGTGAACAGACCGTATGCAGTCATATCGTCTAGTGTCAGTTTTTGGGTGCCTGGAGTCATCATGCTTTTCATGTACTACAGGATCTATATGGAAGCGGATCGACAGGAGAGGATGCTGTACAGGTAAGATATATAATACATATCTACATATGTACATATATTCGAACATTTCAAAAAAGCTTTATATATTTCATTCAAAATGGAACTGCCAACCGAAGTGTATTAGGGTTATTTAGAGGTCTCCAGAGAAACGTGTTCTATTTAATAACAATAAATACGGGATAAAGTTCAGGACTGCTGCAGTGAAACTACTTTAACTGCAGCACAGAAATACGAGGAAGTATCTACCTTACAACATACAAATATAAATATGTCTGTAGGTAAGTCTATACATATGTGTATATGTACACTGAAAATTCGTATATTCAGCAGCACACTACATTCATACATACATATAATATACGTACATAGTATTCCTGTCTTCGTTTATGAGTGTAAAAAGGCGTTTTATCGGGCTAATGGTGTGCAGACCCCGACTAGAATCATCATTTATCTATATTAGGAATTTCAGAACACCGAAGGGCTCTCAAGTTCAAACAAACCTTTCACAGCAAACCTGTACTGTAATAGGATAGCTAAATAGATTTTTCGACTAAATCCTATTTGGCTTTTAGATTAAAAAGTTTGAATTCCCACATTGAAAATATGCATACGTACATATGTATGTATGCATAATATATGTACATAGTATGAAAATACGCTGGTGCAGTCTGGAGTGGTTGAAGTATCTGGCTGGAATAAATTGATAGTTGTCATCGTTATATAAAAAATGGAATTTGACTATAATATACATATATGTATATGTACATTGATCATACAGACATATATGTACATATGTATGTATGATCAATGCATTTATGATAGACAAGAAATATAATAATACCGGAACATGATTATACAATACTCAATAGCGCAATAGAGAGAAAATCTTTTATATTGCGATCAAATTGGTCATCGTAAAGTGGCCAGTGAATCGCAACAGAAAGGGGTTCAAAAACAAATATTAAATTGGGGTAAAACCAGTCTTCTGGAATTGACGAAGGTGCTATACACTACACAACGGTTGATTTTCGAGAAAAACCCTTTCAACTTATACACACGCAGAATTCAGAAATCTTTATTTCGCGAATCGATTTGGTAATAAATTGAAAATTCAATTTTTTAGCATAAATGTAACAGGAGAAAAAAAGTCGTAGTGAATAAACATTAATTTTCAAATATCTGAAACCCATTATACACGAAACTTCTTGGATTTCGTAAATTAAGAATCTTTTCAGACTTCGATAACAAACGAATACCTACTTGTTCAGTATTATGTTATTTCAATATAAAAGTTTTTTCATATACTGAAATGAATATTTTCATAACAAAATGAAACTTATTATTTTTGTATACAGATATGTACATATGCATTCATATATGTATGTTCAGATAAGAAAATTAGTTTATTATACATATGTATATAGTATGTACATACATATATGTATGTATTTATGTACATATATCTCGATATGATCAAATTTTATTCTCTTGAAATTAGATAATAAATAATTTTAAGTAAGGTATATTAAAGAAAACCCAGCATTTTACTCAAAAGGACTTTTTTAATTTTATATGACGGTGTATTTGATATCAAACTTAGAAAATTGAAGCTCTGTTCATAAAAGTTTGAATAAGAATTCTATTTATATCTATAAAATAATTGGAAAAGCGAAAAAAAAATTCAGATGTGACCAACCTTTGACTTTATCTATGTATTTGAGGAATATAATACATAGATAAATTTCCTGACTATTGGAAATTATCTTACATCACCCCTATTTTTAAAAAAGGTGATAAGAATCTTATTGAGAATTACCGTCCTATATCTAAACTATCTGTCATTAGTAAAATCTTTGAAAAAATTATCTATAATTTCCTTTTCTCCAATTTCAAAAACTACATTATACCTGAACAACATGGTTTTTTTAAGGGGAGATCGGTAGAGACTAACCTGCTTAATTTCACTAGTACTCTCACATCTTATATGGACAAACGAATCCAAATAGACGTCGTTTATACGGATTTCTCTAAAGCTTTTGATAAAATCAATCACAACCTTTTACTCAATAAACTTTGGTCCCTCGGAATCCGAGGAAATTTATTTCGTTGGATCTCTTCGTATATACTAAATCGTCACCAAATCATAATTCTCAATGGTTTTAGATCATCACTTAGACATATTCCTTCCGGTGTCCCACAAGGGTCGCATTTAGGTCCCTTATTCTTTTTACTCTATATTAATGATATCTCATACATCTTCAAACATTCCTTTATACTTCTTTACGCTGATGATTTAAAAATTTACAAACCTATATACACCATAGACGATTGTCATAAGATACAAGAAGATCTAGATAGATTCTCTATATATTGTTTAAATAATGATCTTTTTATTAATCTAGAAAAATGCTCTATTTTAAATTTCACTAGAAATAAGTCAATTATTACTAATCAATATCAATTAAATCATTCAATCCTTAACACGTCATCTTCTATTAAGGATCTTGGTGTAATACTCAATGATAAACTAGATTTCTCTGAACATATTTCTTTTATTACCAACAAAGCATTTAAATCTCTTGGATTCCTACTCCGCTCAACAAAACCCTTTAATGATCCTTACGTACTAAAATTACTTTATTTTTCCTTTGTAAGGTCTCACCTTGAATTTGCCTCAATTATCTGGTCACCTTTTTATTTATCCCATATTAATTGTATTGAGAAAGTTCAACTTAAATTTATTAAATCCTTACGCTACCTTTTTCCTACCTATACCCATTCTACTGTTTCCGACATTTTAAAAATCCTTTCTTTTAACAATCTTTCTGTCAGGCGACGACATTCTGATGCTATATTCTTCTTTAAGCTCATAAATGGTTTCCTTGATTGTTCTGATTTACTGAATAAGGTTAATTTCAGAATCCCAGTTCGATACCCTAGACGCGTTGCACTCTTTTCACTTGATCCTTTCAATACTAATTCCCAAAAATATTTTTATCTGCAGCGCGTTTATCGTATGTTTAACGGAGAGCTGAATGAGGTTGATCTGTTTGGTATTTCCCTACATCAATTCAGGTCTAACATCAAGAGAATCTTGACCGATTGATTCATTTTTTCTTCTATTCTATTTTTCCAATATTTCCATTATTTTTATACTTTAGTTTAGTTATGTAATGTGCTATTTAATCATATTATAGCTTTCATTCCTTTCCATTTCATTTGTTTATTTTGTATTTACCTTTTTCATTTGTTTTTTATATTTGTAAATTTCAATTTCTTCTTATATTCTATCTTATAACCTTTTCCAATTATTTTAATACTATAGTTTAATTATGCAATGTACTACATATTTTGTCATGCCTTTATTCTTTACTTTTTAATTTGTTTTCCTTATATTTATCTTTTTCATTTTTGTAAAAATCTATTATTGGACTCGGGTGTTACATATATTATTTATTTACTTTTTGTGTTTTTTATACCTATCTCTGTACATCCTGTCTGTTGATTTTTCAATTAATAAAATAAAAAATAAATAAAATAATTATATTAGAGTTTGCCAATTTTTCTGATTTTCTTTATTTCCGATTTAAAATCATCACATGCCGCCCAAACCTCTTAGTAATATATTTAATTACATTAGTTTAAGCCGGGATCATAATTTTGATTGAAACCCCAATCATTGAAAACTCTTTGATATTAATCATGAAATCCCACATATTTGTACATTTGTTGTTGAAATATTGTTTAAATTGCCTTTTTATTTTATTTATATTTTAGTACATTATTTTATTTCTACAGTTTTATTAAATACATTTATTTTTTACTAGTTTTTTTTATTTTATAATTTTATATATCTTAATATTTAAACATAATTTAATTGGCATGACCGATTCCCAATTTCTGTTTCTGTTCTGATTCCAATTAATTATTACTATTCATATTGTAACTATATTTTAAATCATGTATCAATCCGAAAGCACCCGTTTAAAATTCAACGGGCATAAAATAGTTAATAATAAAACTCGATCAGAAACAGTGTTTCTTTTGTTAAAACTTCTATGTTTCAATTTTCGTAATACATTTTCTAGCAAAAGTATTCTATTATTTCTAAAATTTCATCAAATTTTAAACACCTACATACCTACACATCTATTTTGTACATATATGTTACATACAAATAAACATATCATTTCAGTGAGTCTGAATTCAATAAATATTCAAACCGTAATGTGACTTTATACAGTCGTACTTTATCACAGTGAAAACTTTCTATACAGAATACTGCCGTTATAGTCAACCACTAAAATACCCCCATTTAATACGATTAACTCGCTGGCTAAAGTACCTTTGCATTAATCTGGTTAGTAAATTGGACCACTTAATTACGAAATACAAAAAAAAATCGAAAATCATTTTTTAAATATCTAGATTTATTTAGGCTTAGATTTTTTTTATTCCTCACAATAATGGAAACTATATTGAAGGTGTAGTAGCTTAATGAGTGAGTATGAAAAGGGAGAAAAGTGTGTCAAGGTACCTCAGGCGTACAGATCCTTGAGTGTATACACGGGACGTGAGAGGTTAATGTTGTGGTTGTTGTTTCACGACTTCATGAAAACCTCATACATTACTGACTTTCCATGGAAAATGGGGAAAAAATGTTTACGCTCCTGCTATGTGTAATAATGCGGAATAATATAAAATATAGGAAAAATATATTGCACGAGTTGGTACAGGTAGATTTGCTTTAGATTGATAGAATATGTGTACGTAGTTATGTTCGGTATTGTAATTTTCAAAGAATTCTTGAATGGGGTTTTGAAGGTTTTATCAGTAAACTTCAATGTAAGCAAAAAAAAAAAATGGAAATAGTTAATAGGATATTCTTGGAATGGATGCAGAAATGGAAAGCGGTCATTAACGGTACTTGCGCCGAAGTTGAATCCATGTAAATTATGAGGGTCAGACTATCCTTACACCATTTTTGTTGTTAGATTTCTAAAGCTAATATTCCTTGTGAGGTATTGAAAAGATCTTTTTTGAATAAAACTACTTTTGGATAATGTTATACTTATTATATTTTGTACTGCCGCCTCGATTTTGAAGAAACCCCAAAATATACGTTGATTTAAACATTCCATCGTAATATCATTTTTCCAAGTTTCGGTTATATATTTACGCAATTCTATGATATTTGATGTATGTACGTCGTTTTGCCAATTTTCTCTTTAAAATAGCCCATAGGTTTTCGATCGGATTTAGATCTGGATTGTTTCCCGGCCATTCTATTGATTTGATGCCTAGTATATTCTTAAATTCTGTGATCTGTAAGCGATAAAGGATATTATTAATCATTTAATGAAAGATTTAGACAAAAAATAATCGAAATTGTACTTCGGAATCGCCCGAGCGCGATGACATGGTGCAAAATCGCTTGATGTTGCGTAATCTTCTCCATCATTGGAATTAAAAAATTTAAAAGTACATTTTTGTAATTTTCTGCATTAATTATTCCCTCAACAATGGTCAGGGATCCTTAAACAAATACACCCTTAAACCATTAAATGGGGTGAATGCGCAATGACCGGAGAAATGCACTCCGCGCAATAACTTTTGGTAACTTTCCTACGAACAATAAGCATCCCATCCTGCCCAAAGAAATTGAACTTCAATTTTTCAGAAACAACAACCCTTTTCCAATCATCGGCAGTTCAATGTCTGTGGTTCTTAGTCCAGTTTAGATGATTTTTTCGCATTTTAAGCGTAAGAAACGGCTTTTTGGCAGGGTGGTGTGGCCGATATTTATGCTCCGTAGGTCCCTTCCTCTATGTTTTTTCCAAAAATGTCACACCATCTGATGCTTGAAGCTCTGCTGGAATTTCTACCGCTATTTTGAATGGATTTTTTAGCATCGTGTGCTTGATACGGCGAATTTCTCGAACACTGGTCACACGTCCTCTTCCGTTCCCAGGTTTCCTCACTAGAGTAACAGTTGATCGATAATTTTTTAAAAATCGACGAACTGAGCTCTCTCCAAATCCCACTCGACGACGTATTGAAAGATTTGCTTCGAATATCGTAATAATTTTTGATTTTAAAATAATCGACATTTGTTTCGATATGTATGTATTTTTTTACTTCAACCGGAAATAGTCTACTCCAGAGAATCAAGGTTTTTTATTTTTGTCAGAAAGTTTTCAGTATATTGAACTGAAATTTAATAGCAAGTAATGAATGAAATTTAGTGAAGATCCGTCAACCGGAAGTAGCAGTTTACTCTTTTTTTTTTTGGTTTTTAATTACACTTTTTTTCCGACCTTTTAAATATGTGTGCTTTCCGCGAGAAAATTCAAGTATTGTCCTTGTATCAATATCATTAAATTTAATAAACCGGAAGTGGAATTTTTTTCTCAGAAAAGTGTTTTCCTCAAATTTGTTTCCTCACTGAACGAATCGATCTGATATATGTATTGTATATGTATATATATATATATTTATATATATGTATATATATATATATATATATATATATATGTATATATATATATATATATATATATATATATATATATATATATATATATATATATATACATATATATATATATATATATATATATATATATATATATATATATATATATATATATATATATATATATATATATATATATATACATATATATATATATATATATATATATATATATATATATATATATATATATATATATATATATATATATATATATATAAATATATATAAATATATATATATATATATATATATATATATATATATATATATATATATATATATATATATATATACATATATGTACATATGTACATATATGTATGTACAATACTATCGACATGTTCAACTCAATTCTTTTTGATCGAAGGCGTAATTTTTTCCGACTGGCAAATTCAATTTTATACCGAAATCCTTTTTTACCCTATCAGACGTCCTTTCGAGCGTTCTCTTCTGTTTGGAAATAAGCGTGAGAGACAATAAAATTTTCACGCATCCTTTTTGGGGCCATTAGGTAGAGCCTTATTACGGCAGATATCCTTTGTGTTCGCGAAAGCGAACAAGCGAATGTACCATTTAAAAAAAATGTACATACCTACATAGTATGTACGATACAACACGAAAGAAGAAGGTTTTCGAGGCAACGCTGAATATTCAACAAAAAGTAGATCCTGTAGAGCTCGAACATTTTTATTTTCGTCAACATCCCTCTCATTCAATAGCTCTCATTTGCGTGTTGAGTGTCATTGTCGTGCTGGCCACGGTTGAACGTCGGCATTAAGCACCGAGTGTCGACGTTTTGAAAATATTATCAAAATACGCGATGTTAAATTAGCTTTTTCACGAAAAAGATCCAAAATTTACATTTGTATTGAATTTTTAAAATAGCTTTTTACTTACATACGCACGGTTCAAAACAATTTGCGGTTGTTGTTACATATTTATGGCTCAAATATCTGTATGTACATACATTATTAATATACAAATATGTACATGTTTAAAAAGGATAAGTTCTCAAAGCGATTCCATTTGTTGACAGAATTTTCAATGGAATCAAAACTCTATGGATTTTATCTCGTTCGTATCCATACGGTCAATTGCAGTTCAGAACAAAGTTTTATGCGCATCTATGTATGTATTATGGATACATGTATTTTGAACATACACATTTTATACGTACATAAATGCACATATGTACATATTAAAAATGTACATATACATAGTTATTACATTACTATAATACAAAAGCTTTTTAGTGTAAATATATACATGCATACTTTGAGTATTTTTATTCAAATTGATATCCAAGTCCACAGTGTTATTACATGATTATAAATACATAAAAAATATCCGCACGGGATATAAAGAGTAATGAATGGTGTGGAAGCTGTATGGGTGGTGAAGGGTCGGGGGATCGGGTTAAAAATGAACAAAAATAAGTAATTACCCCCTTCCCACCCTCCGCACCTCATCGAGCACCCGAACGAAAAACAATATAAATTCAATGAGGCGAATATTCATCAAGAGTTAATTTACATTGTAGGGGAGGCAATGAGGGAAAAATTCCCCGAGGACGGCATGGGAACGAAACCATGAAAAATATGCTAATGAAAATATGGACCAAATTGGATGTAAAATGCGTAAATAAAACAGGAATTTGAACGTATTGTTTGACCTTACGGGGATATTTACCAAGCGGAAATAAAATAAATTGCGCAATACGTTCTAATATGAAATCGATACATTGTTTAAATACTTAATGACGGTAATTTTTGGGTAAAATTACGATAATTTTTAAAAGCTTCTTATTATTATAAATAGTCTTACGCAAGATAAGTTGTTTTCAAAATTTATATTCCAAAAGATTCTACGGAAGATATATTGTTAAAATTTGTCTTCTTGTTTTAGATCTTACAAATATATATTTTTTATCGTTTTCGAAAAAACGATTTTGACTCGCGTGTCAACATTTCAATTCCTATTTATCCGAGCGTCATTATATTTTGATATAATAATAAAACCACTCACTCGACTTTCCTCTTTCGTATACTGAATTATGTATAAAGAAATAATGAAAAAAGAAATACAATAAATCTATCGCGTACGCGTTTCCCATAAACAAAATCTAAAATCGATAGTTCACGTAAATAAAATTTTCTAAACATTCTGTGTACGTACGTATGTCTACATACATGTATACGTATATACATACGTACATAAAAAATGTCCCAAATTCATAGAATTTATTTAAGTAACTTTTTAATATAGTAGTTTCATCAGAATTCATAATTTTTACCCAATCAATACGTTTATGGAAAATATATGTCATTCAATATTTCCATTGTATGTAATTATAATATAAATTAATAAGATATTCTAGTTTTTTGGTTAAACTTTTTTCGGTAGGTGGTGTAGAGAATTTCACAAAAAAAGTTTTTGGCACAAATTTCATTTATGAAATTCGATTATGCATTGATTTTGATTTAATATCTGCGTTGAGCGGATATTTTGTAAAAGCAATTAATTCACCGCAGGTTCCATTGAATTTTGTGAATTAGTACAGTTTCAAAATAAATGATAGAAGCTAATGTTTACGAAAAATTTATATTTCAATAAGAAAAATATCGATTCATTTTATCGTAAGATGTAGGTAAATTTAAAATGGCAAGACTTTAAAATATTTCCCGATTCAATGACTTGTAAATTTCATACTAGAAACGATGTAATAGTTGAACCACTGACACGGAGATCTCATAATTTACGAAAAAATTGTTCGGTCAAAATAATTACTAAATTATGTAATATTTTTTGATGATATGTACATATATGTAGATACAACGTGTTGATATTCATTAGGTATATTAAACCTGGTCTCCTACTGTAAGATTTACTGCGAATTCACAACATTTAAAGGGCATAAATCCTTAAAGCCCTGGAGCTTTCACTTAAGAACAATTGCCCCACTTTTGCAGAAAGATCAGCAACAGGTAGGTACGTAAGCTTGCGTATTGATTCTGATTTATGGAGCTTTCATGGAAACTTAATTCTTTATAAACAACATGGCACAGCTTCCAACAACTAAAACTGTGGGATAAAATCGAACCAATAACATTCATGAATTAATTTTATGAAGATGAAATTTGTTACTAAAAGATATTATAATTTTTTATACATTACACGTTGTGTGAAACGAAAGAGGTTTTGACAACTCATCCTTGATAGTTGTTTTCGGCGGGGTTGAAATTTAATTAAATTTACATTATGTACCAACTTTACTCATACAACGGTAATTGTTTCTAGGGATATTACATTTCTGGGCATATAGACAAGAGTGTTGAAAAGCGATATAGTGTAGTGGGTGTTATAGATCAATCAAACTGACACCAAGTACATAGTTTCTTCGAAAATGTCAATTTATAAAGAACACACACCATTGAGTGAATACATACACCATTTTAAAGTGGAAATAAAAAGCTGAATTTGTAGAAAATACTATTTTTGCCATTGATTTATGATCTCGAAGGCTTAAATAGAAATAAATGTACCTCTTCTAATTTACAAAGTACTCAACAAATACATATATAGGTAAAAAAGGAATTTTTTATTAGCTTTGTGTCGTCGGCAAACTTTCAACTCTTACTTTTTAAGGCGACTTTTTGTGGTTTTATTCTCCTTCAAAGAAACGATTTTTTTATACGTAGATCAAAAGTAAAGTTAAATTTTCGCACCACAGTCTTTGCTACTTATTTTTGCACCCTTTTCGCGTGACAGGATAGACCTTTGAAACTTAACCCTCTGAATTTTATCAATGTGAAATTAAATTTCCTTCTTAATTGATTATATTGCGGTTTTGTTATGGAAGCCAACAAATTTCTGCTGAAAAACTCATTATTATTTTATCTCGTTTCACATTCGCGTGTGCTTTAGATCAAAGCGTTTATTTGATTTGAATTGCCGCCGAAATTTACCACATTGCTCAATGAAGAGTCAAGATTTGTTGAATATGCGGTTTAGGTATTGAATTTACAGGACCCACACTTAATTGAGTTAAACGAGGGGAAAATTCAAAAGGATTTGTTCTGCGCAATATGAAACACAAATTTGAACGCTATTCACGTTCTCATGTATGTGTAAAACGAACGTGACCTCTCAATTTTAATATAATACATATATAGTAGAATATTATACATATATCTTATACGGTGGATCTATTACGACCGCATATAATTCATAACAAAAAAGGTATACACGCGTTCAGTAAATTCCATGAAATTTCAACGATCCGTTTATATAATTTAATTCCGGGAATTACTGAACGATGCGGGATTATTGCAAACATAAAATATACTATGCCAACCTATTCAAAACTTGTACATACATATATTTAATAAAATACAAATTAACACATAATTTTAATTTCATTAATAGGTTTTGAAAAAAATATCACGGCTGAAAGATTAATTGGAAATATACATAGTTTGTAGTTTTACGTCAAAACTTTAGAACACCATATATTTACATTGGTTTTATTTGAAATATATTAAATTCTGTTTGCATGAAATTATCCTTTCACGAAGGAAGCGTGAACCGGTTCGATGAATGTTTGCATGTGGCTATCCGTTGTGCGGTATAAAAGCTGGGGAAAGTTCAATCGGACTCCCAAACTTTCTCCCGCTTTCTCTATGGGTGAAAATGTAGTGTACACAACATAACAAGAAAATGTATTTGAGCACGGTACAATGGGACGGACAAGCGGTATGTTGGGACCCTTCTTGGAGGTCTTCAGATTTGCAACCTCATCTCGTCTCTAAAGTAAACACAAACAAACCCAGGAAAATTGTGCAAAATTTTGAATTATTAAATAATTGAATATCTTTCTGAAAAGCACCCTTCAAAGTGGCATCGAAAGCGACGGCTGAACATACAAACGTATGTTTGTATGTATATGTATATTTATTTTGTTGAATCCGTAGCAAAATTGTTATGTATTATTGAAATTGTGATGCAATAAATATGAACGAGTTTGAAAGGTACGTTTTTTGTATTCAATATTCACATAAAAGCGGGACAGGCAAAAAAAAATCCTGTAAGTCATATTTTACATAGCGTGAAAGTACATATGTACATATGTCGAGGTTTATCAATTTTCATACAAAAAAAAATCAATTCACACAAAAAATATAAACATTTTGCAATTTTTATGTTATACATATAAAAAAAGGGTCGACAAATGTGTATATTAGTATTTCAATTGTGGTCTGTTCGGTGTAGCCTAGAGCTATGTTCTGGGACATGTGTAATGAAATTAAATATTTATAATATAATACTGATTCTTCACAAGTTTATTGATCAAAATGTATAAAAATAGCATTAATTTATGTATAAGTCATATGAGATGATCAAAACATATTTATGTAGTCATATTATATTGTACATAATAATATGTAAATTAAACATCCTCATTCAGCTGTCACTTTTCCACGCTGTCCAGTTCTAAAAAACAACACCGGAGCGCTGCTGACTATTTGCCGACTCCACGCTTTGAGCAGACAAATTCTTGCCGAATACACGCATTCGGCAAAGAATTTGCCGAATCCGTGAACTGGACAACGTGCTTGCATTTTTCACGCAATCGGCAATTCTCTTGCCGAATGCGTGTAATAGACAATTTCACGGACTCGGTGTGACATATATACATATGTATGTATGTACATATGTATATTTGTGTATTTTCTTAACGTGTTCTTAAGTTTCATTGAGAAGACATAGATTTTTCACAAAAAATAAGTTTTGCGAAGTTCAACGTTTGCTGTTTAAGTAATCTCATACGCTACCACTGTGAAAATTAGTGAAATCTCGTGGGAAAATTGATGAGAGAAACGGTTCAAATATTAATTATTGATTTTACTTGGTAAACGTTGCTAACTGGAGAGCATTGATTAATTAGTGGATGTAATTAGCAAAAAGAAAAACTATTATCTATGTACATATACATATATGAGTACATACACGTACATTAGATATAAATTAAAATAAATTCTGAAAAATTCACGATAACATATTAAATAACGTTTCATAACAGGTACATCCTCCCACATAAAATCGCTTAAATTTTATCTCAAAAGTACTCCGCGAGATTATGGTTTTCGCTTAACAATTTTCACGAGAACCCTTTATACGAAAGCTGGTATAATATCAATCACAAGATGTAATATGACTTGCTTAGGATTTTTGACGAGACACGGCACAAAACAGTATAACATTTCATTTGAGCTCGCCGAAGACAAATTTAATTTGCTCGAGTTGAAATCATGATATTTTGCATGCTCAACGAATATGCTCAAAAGTCTAACATGAATACCTCAGTGCTAAACTACAATTAATTTTAGAAATTCTGAAATTCAAAACAATATACTTATGTATGTATATATGAAATTTGTATAAAAATTTGTCGAAAATCTAAAACAGTGATTTCTTACATTGCATGGGGTGTGCTGCTACATTGTTAATAACTGCTTATAAAAATAAAAGATCTCAGTGGCGGAATTTTAAACTATGCCCCCCTCTTCACCCTCAAAAATTAAAAACACAAAAAAACTGTTAATGGAAAAATTCCCCATCACACTAAATATTTTTTTGGAGAAACTTAGTCAGCTTAGCCAACTCAATTTATAGCCAGCTCGGTGGTTGCGTTATTGCCAGCCACCGAGAGATTCCCGGGTTCAAGCCCTGGGTTGAACTCAATTGAAAATAATGTTTTCGAAAGTATTTATGCAGTGCTGCTGGTCAGATTTGGATATTTGTGACTCCAAGTCGATCTTTTCCTATCAGACTTTATCAATTTATCATTGTTGAAACAGATTCTCATCAAATTGAAAAAAAAAACCATCCTACCTACCAATTTGTTACCACTATTTGAATATTATTTCAAATCGATATATGTACATGTGTATGTATGTATGTACAAGCTTCATATCATAGGTGTAGCTCATAGGAAGCTCGTAATGGCATCATGGTAAAATATAAATTTGATTAAAATATGCAAATGTATTTAGCATGTATGTATTTTTACTGACATCTGACGTTTTTCAAAAAAATATGTAAAAACTATAAACATAGATTTCGATAAATGAAATATTATACTATAAAATCAAAATATAGCAGTTAAACTATAACAAAATTGAAAGGCGACTTAAATTGTTCATGTTTGCGCATGTGTATAAAAATAAATTAATATGCTTACAGGTAAATTTTCTTCGTTTGGTAAATTTAATGTCCTACCATCACTGTAACCTAAAAAATTAAATGAAATATTTTAAATTAGCATACAGCATTATTAAATATAGTTGTATTGAAACATAAAATAATGTTGAAATTCACCAGCTGTATGTATGTACATATGTACATAGTTTCTTTGCCTTTGCCGATCATCTTCTCCAATATACACTCAAAAATATTGCATGTAATTTAAAAACACTGATATTTATTTTTGATACCGTTAAGAATGATATTTATTATTTTTAAATTTAAAACCATGAATAAAAACTAGTGCATTTATATTTCACATAAGAACCATATAATTAAAATTATAATGAAAATCGCACATTGAAATCACTTTGTATCCCTATAGCTATGTAATAGTCACTGGTAACCAACGGGAATGGTGATTTATTTGAACAAAAATTAAATACGCAGATGCTGCGTACGATTCGCAATTTATATAATATTCAATAATACTATGGTCGATTTTTTATAGTCAATATATATTTTTTTAATTTTTCAACTTTTCGATATAATTTTATTGATTGATAGTTAATTGATACGTTAAATATTTGTGAACAATTTTTACGTAGTGTAAGCTTCAACTGTTATGTTTCGACTGAAATTGAATAAAAATAAACAAGTGAATTATGTAATTAAAATTCATATGTACTTTAATACGAATATGCATTTGAGATACGATTTTTAATTTCTAATTTAAAATTTGAATTTATTTTAACGCTTTTCTTTTATTTGATTATATAATATAATACTAGTTGTTTTACCCGGCTTCGCTCAGTATTTGTAATATAAACAGCTTAAACATAGCGAATCTAATAGTAAGTATCCATTTGTTTTTTTTATTAAATTTATTTGAATTGAAAAAAATATATATCGAATCGTCATAGACACTTCGATTTTTTTTCGATTTTACCAACCAACATTACATATCTATATATGTACTTACACACAAAGTCTCTTTCGAAATTATATATTAGATTTGAAAAAACATAATATTATTTGTCGTTCCGTATCATCATTTAAAATATCTAGGTTAATCAAATATAAGTGATCAAATTGCAAATGGTAATAATAGCAAGGTCTTCCAAATGAGGTATGTATAATTTTTGACTCGTTTTTGTTTTACGCTAAAGAATAAATTAAAATGTTGGGGTTTTTCATTTTCATTTTGCACATTTTTGTTTCGAGGACTGTCATGATATTTGGCGTTTTAAATAATAATTTTTTTTCGGAAATTCAAACGTGTCTCTGTCTTGCGGCCTCGACTTATAAATATTTAGCGTTGGCCGAATTTTGCGTTTATACTCAGCAGGAAAGTTTCTTGGCTACTTTACATGACATTTTTACATAACAAAGTATATTTATTAAAATAATACTTTACTCATTTTTGTATGAATTCAAATAAATATAATATATTTTAAAAGAATGCAAGTTATTATTAAGGCGATTATATATGTACATATCAACATTCAAATATTCCCATATTTTCTTCCATGAATAAATAAGATATATTTTTCACCTACAGCGAACATTTGAAGACATTCATAAATTAATCAACTTTATATTTATGTAAGATCGAATTCGGACGGGATATGGGATGTGCGGAGATGGAAATGAGACTCGTATCGTTTAAATCACGTTTTTATTGATAGAAGCATTGATAGAATTTTCAGATACAAACTGCCCTTTGGTCAACCTCAGCATCGATTCGATAAGCACACCAAACTATCCGTCACTCACACGCCATAATAATTTCGCATTCGTAAGTCGAATCCAACTTGTATGTAAATATACATTTATGGTACATTTACATACACTTAAGTTCATGTATTATATACCTAATCGTTGTTCTCCACATCGCGTTGGTTTCATAAATGTACATAATATAATTTAAGTAAATCAAAATAATTTAATTGCTAGATATGGATGTTGCACTATATGTATCTATGTAAAAATAAATATTATACATCGTAACGTTAGAAGGACGTTTTTGTAGTTTGATACGTAAACAAGGATTTGCACTTACATATGTACATATATATATGTACATATAAGCGCGTCCCCCCGAGAACGAGTTTTAGGTCAAGGTGTCATACCAATTTCCTCGATAAAGTAATCCGGATTTCAAAAGCTAAACAGGAAATTACGACTAGTACTCAAGAAGAAGCCCAACAAGTACGTAATTTCCTATATTTGCACATAAAATAAGTATAATATGTGCTAATTAATTGAATTTCCATAGCATGTACATAAATATATATATATATATATATTTATTTATTTATTTATATATATATATATATATATATATATATATATATATATATATATATATATATATATATATATATATATATATATATATATATATATAAAATATGTGGAAAGTTAATAATTTAATTTTATTATATAAATACAGTACACTCTCGATTATCCGGGATATTTTCCTTATCCACGTTTTCAAAACATTTTAAATTTTCCAATAATCTACATATTTCATATATATCATTTTCTTCATTCATTCTCAATTTCATTCTCTTCAGAATCCATTAAATCTGTTTTCATAGCAGGAATAATATTTTTCTATGATCGTATGTACAAGTGTTACTGGATTTACTTTTGACCAAGATTGTGTTATTCCGTGTATAACATCCAATATCGTCATTTTTTTCCAGAAAGTGATCAGGTTGTCATATTCCTCAACAAGAGTTTTCAGAAGACTTATGACGATAGAGAAATTTTATTGATAATATAACACCTTGATCCATGGGCTGAATCAAATATGTCACATTAGGGGGCAAAAGTTTTTTAACCATCGTTTGTTTCCAATATGCTTTCGTTCGGATGAGAAGGGGCATTATTTAATAACAATACTGTTTTCTGTAGTAATCCCTTATTTTAAAAAAAATCTTGCACTTCTGGAACACATTTCTTTTTGAACCAATCTTCAAAAATTTTCCTGTCCATTTATGCCCCTTTCTGACTATAATAACACTGTTCGACACGAAAAATGTTTCAGAGACGAGATATGACTTTTCTTATAGATCTATGCCCAGTGAACACGAATCTGGTAATAAAAAGTGTTGATCTATAAGAAAAGTAATATCTCGTATTTGAACCAAAAAAAAAAAGTCGTCATTTGTCGAGCAGTGTAATCGATGGGAAGATTTTTCATTTCAGCTCCCTTAAAAGATCGAGGCGTTTTTGCTTTTCCAATCATCATAGTTTAATTTTATGAGTTCTGATGCGTTTCCGCAACACGTGTTCGCGTGTTTACGGTTGCAATCAATGTTTGCGTCACATTATCATATAAGAAAAATATTAACTTAATTTTTAAAAAATAATAATTATTTTTCAAGTACGGATAATCCGAAAACCGGATAATCCGTACCCGGATAATCGAGAGTATACTGTATATCTATATATGTATATAAAAATGAATGTCTGTCTGTGTGTCTCGAATAGGCTCCTAAACTACTGAATCAATTACGATGGAACTTTCAAGATTTGTTGTATACATGTCCAGGAAGATTACTGTGAAAAAAAAACGGGAAAGAACCTCTTAATAATAATATTCGTAAATAGGATTTTACTGACGCGAAAGTAAAGCTATCCTCCTGCCTTCAACGCATCACGCCGCGAGTGTGATAATAATTGCGCCGCGCCTACTTCGCACTACGGAAACGGGAACGAGAATGAGAACGGGAACGGGAACTGTAATGAGAACGGGAACAGGAACCGGAATTGCACGCGTCACTCATTGCAACACATGCCGGGCTCAGCTAGTATATTATATAAGCATTTTCTATATTATCATTTTCTTTATGAGTGGTTTTTTTAATTTGTATTTTTTTATATTTCCAATGATGTCATTTCAGGGTTGCCCCTGAGCGATATCTAAGGTATTAAACATGTATATATTACATATAAATTTATAGAGTATAAATTTTTAAATCATTTTCAAATTTGTGGTGACTAGTGGGTAGAATGGTTTTGCCAATTTGATGAGGAACCGTTTGAACAATGAAATCAGTTAAATTGGCAGACTATGATTGGAAAACAATTGATTTGGATTCACAAAAAAAAATAATCTGACCCACTTCCGAATAAATTATTTTCAATCGAGGTCAAACCAGGGCTTGAACCCGGGAACCTCTTAGTGGTTAGCAATAATGCAACCACCGAGCTATACTGCTGGTTTTATGTTAATACCCTCCCAAATACACATACCTAATAAATATAAAAACATGTCTATGTTAATATTAAAGGAATTTATACTTATATGTATGTACATACATAGATACACAACGATAAAATATAATATGAAGATAAGAATTCCTATCATCAGCAACTTTCGTTTGGCTTTGAATTTAATTACGCGAAAAAATCAAGAGTTCAAGCGAGATATCTACCAGTTAACTTTTTTAACTAATGAAAAATCCTCTTTTCTCCATCGAAAAACTTTTTTTTGTTCGGACCAAGTTAAAATTTGAGGAAATGAAAAAGATAAGGAAGAAAAGCTCAATAATAAATGAATAATCGGATTAAATTTCGATATTAAATCGTCTCATTTTCGAAATTACCCATTGCATAATATTTTATTTTTAATGAAATTGTATTTTTAATACTGTGTGTTGAATCTATAATTTTTGTGTAACATAATGAAATCATTGATTTTCAAGTATTTTCACAAATGATTGATTCTATTAACTTGACCTTTAGGTAAAATCGAAACTTGGTGGACTTTTGACATCTGTTCAATATGCTATAAAACATGTATGTATGTATGTATGCACATATAAGATAGTAGCACTTGTCAACATTGAATCGACGTTTCTATTCTTACACGCCAGTATTGATTCCGTTTGTAGAATATTTGTAGAATTTTCATGAAAACTATTAACTTGTTGACAAAGTACATATAAAGAAAACTTCAACAAAACATTTTAAAATTAAAATTCAAATAAACATACATACATATGTATATGTAAAATATATATTATTGTACTTTCCAAACCTTCTTATTTTCTACTAGCTGAACCCGGCATGCGTCACAATAACGCATGCAATTCCCCTTCCCGTTCTCATTCCCGTTTTTCCCGTTTCCGTTCCCGTGTTTGTCGATTTTTTATAGAAACCATCGCGGGCATACAAACAATAGCTATTGTAAGTTTCATTGTAATCGGTTGAATGGTATTGGAACGCATACGTGACAGATAAACAGACAGACAAACAGACAAACATTGATTTTTACACATGTATATGTACATAGATGTACGTATAGATATAAAAATAATTTTTGCTTGTTTTTCCTGTATGAAAATCAATTTAAAACCACAAAATTTAGTGTATTCCCTTATATCTCTTATTAAGATCGTAAAACACAAGTCTTCCTGAAAAAATAAATACGTATATGGTGTGATTTTAACGAATTTTATATACTTTTTGTGTGAAGAATTATTGTAAGATTTGTTTTAAATAATTTATTTATTTCAATTTATAACCAAATTGAAGTTTAAAATGTACATATGTATATTATTTTTTTTGATTTTCAAATGCTTTTTATTATTACTAAATTATGTTTACAATATATCTTATATCTATTTTAAAGCTACTGATCTACTGATCATTTTCTATTTTAATTTAATGTTGTTAGTAATCATAGTATTATATTATTCGAATGTTAATGTACAGCATAATAGGAAAAATAACTCAAAAACCTATTTACAATTATGATAAATGCTCATAATACATCTAATACATAATATTAACTAAAGATTATCTAAAGTTGACGATCTAAAGCAGATTGTGTTAAGGTAATCTGTGTTTATACCTGAAGGGTATAGACATTTTGTTGTAATCATCGAGACTCTTCACAAGTGTGTTAGTATGGTTATTAGTGATTCTGTCATAGAATCTACTGGTTAGTTTGTTAGTAATGTCTGTGACTAACGGAATATTATTTATTGCATGCAGATTTTTCAAGTTAGTATATATGAGTGTGTTATAAATTAATTTTAGGGATTTATTTTGTATTATTTGGAGCTTCGAAAGGTTAGTATTGGAGGCGTTATTTCATACAGGTGAATCATAGGTTAATAATTATTTAAACTAGATAGTTAATATAAAGATTTTAAAATACATATGTACATATGAAAATTAAAAAATTTTAATTCCATTGAACATTTAAAATAATTTGATGGATTTATAAAAAAATCTAGTATGTACATATTATGTAGTAAAATAAATTTTGGCGAAAATTTTTAGTCCATTTGTAAATTATATAAAAAAAGAATTTAGCAGCAATATGTATGTATAAATTGAAAAATTTACGGCTTGAAACATGTTTGGCAAAAATCAAAGAGTATTTTTCACATTTTTCAATGTATTCTGTTTTGTACATGAAAATTAAAATTTATGCATCCAGGCTTCGGTAACTGTAATATAATACTGTGAACACAATATCGTATAAATTATAATTGAATCGTGACGCGCAAAAGCGAACCAATTCCAACATTGTATTTATTCGGAAAATTTAATAAATTGTTGAAATATAATACATTATTATAAGTTGAAATATTTTCATTGAATTTTGATTACAATATACATATCATTGTAAAGATTTTATTGAAGATACGAAATTGAACCACATTTATAACGGCTAGCTGAAGATTCGCGGTCTGAACGAATTAGGTACTTTTCTTATAATTCCCTATGGGCTAGTGGTATGAAATAAATTGGAATATGGTCGCCTAGAAAATCCCTAGAATTTTCTGAGGCAATCGAAGCAAGAACTATGTGCAGTCTCAGGGGACATACGATATTGATAAGAGACGAAATTGATTTCAGTGTGAATTTCCTCAATATTGGATTTCAAAAAAACGAAGAATTTGAACGAGCGGCCACTTTTTATTACTCTATTTTTTATCGAAAGAATTCATACAATGTGATGCTCTTAAGAGTTCCAAACAACACTCTTCTTGAACAAATTGGTAATAAGTGCCACTCGGAAGGTTTCATACAGCACTTCCTCTCTTAATTGAAGCTGCGCTTTAAGTGCATATTAATTATGAGTAAAAATATTTCCTTAATGGATTCTAAAGCTTTTTTCAACATTAGAATTTATTCTTGATGAAAACTTAAACCGAGGCTGCTTTTAATATTACAGCAAGCACGTTACAGTAATGGAAAAAATTTACCAATCATATTACTATATTGTAATACGAAGCAGTTCAATGTATGCAGAACTAATTTTCCGCTTCACGTATTGAAAGCTAATCATGTATACGTTAAGAAATTAATATTGTTACGCACTCATGAATACTTCAACGGTTTCGTTACCGAATTGCCAGCATCCCTCTATGTACATATATAATTCGGTAATACTCAACCACCAATCAATATAAAATTTCCATTGATGTCATAGTACTTCCCGTCGGATATATCCCGTTCAAAACTATAAGTCGACTAATTTCCGTCTGTTTTAATAGAAAGATGGGACGTTACGGCTATCGTAAACGAATTCGCCAAAAGTTTGCGGACAACATTATCTCAATCTCATTATTTCATATATATGTAGGTATATAAAGGACTAGCCTGACTGACTTGGAAGGTCATAAAATATATCATAGTATTACATGTTGAGATTTTCCCCGGATAACCTAAATTCGTTGTATAAACTAGTATCGTTAAGTAAAATCGCGTCAGTTAATTAACTATATAGAAGATTTTTAACTAAATAAGAAATCTCTAACTGGTCTACATATATTATATTTTATTTTAAAAATTGAAACGTAAGGGTTGTATGTACCCAAGTTATTATAAATACAGAATCTTTGCAAACGACTGCTCTTGATGAATGGCTTCAATGAGACAAAAGACTTCCTTTATCATTCAAAATGAACGATGAATTATTTATCGCTTTCAAACAATTCCGTCAAGTGTTTTGCTGAATTTTGTTGCGCTAGTTTATTTTGTGTACTAAATGTACAAGGAAATATTATTTTTAAATTTATTTTATTTTTTCCTACAAAATTTTGTATAAGTACATACAATAATAAAATAAATTTTTGTAATTGCATACAATTTTTTGGTTTTTTCTGAATTTATCTATAATTTGTAAAATATTATCTTGCTCTTTTGTTTTTTGTTTTTTGTTTTTTTTTCTCTTATTTAGGTATTTTTTCTTTTCACGTGAATTATTTTTTTGTTTGAGTGTTTGGTTACAGTGTCGCTGACGAGAGCAGACCAATAAACGACTTCTACAATCCTCCTGTGTCTTTCTCTCCGATTCTGGAAGCCCCCTCTTCACGTCCACGCAACATTACTTTAATTTAATTTGATTATTTAGTATTAATTTGAAACTGAAGCATTCACTTATCGAAACACATCGAGAAACGGGAACGGGAATTGCTTGCGTTATTGTGGCATTTCAACGCATGCCGAGTTCAGCTAGTAAATAAATAAATGTCTGCAACCTATGTACAATCGAATTCTTATTTGTCGCCAGTATTTGAATATAATTATTCTTACCTTCATTGTATGTAGAATATCTGTCTCGCAAATTCATAGTACATACATATGTACATATGTATGTATGTATATTGAATTTGTTGATTGAACTAGTTTGTCCATAGATGAAGACCACTTTTTAGAGCAACCTTTCATGGCACATGGTAGATATATATATATATATATATATATATATATATATATATATATATATATATATATATATATATATATATATATATATATATATATATATATATATATATATATATATATATATATATATATATATATATATATATATATATATATATATATATGCGAATGCGAAATGTTATTAGAGAATCTTTTTATAAGAAATCTACGCTATGGGGAATTGATTGATATGTAAAGTGAACCTATTTTCTAATCCTATTTTTAGAGAACCTATACCTATTGATTGTATTATAAACATAACTAGTTGATATTTAAAGTGAACCTATTTTCAACAATGGTAGAATTATGCGAATACGTTCTTGCAAACGATTTGCGAACGTAAATTTTATACAGGCAAAAATCGTAGGGTCCCCGAGGGGCTTTAGAGCGTAACGGTTAATCCCAAGTCTGGACCCAGGGAAAAAGGTGGTAAAAACGGCACTCTGAACCGGGATTTATTCGTTTATGTGAGGGTTGACATTGTGTTACCGGGACACGGCTTGTTGAGCGTGGGATTCAGGAGTTCCAGATTTCGGCAGGTAACAAACATCGAGCTTTTGGATCTCGGAATTCGTAGACAATTTCCCCATGGGAAAATTTTCGAGCCGAAAAGTGCTTTCAAGCAGATTCAAATCTTATATTCGCAGTTTAAGGTGAATACGTATTTACTTATTTTGGCCGATCGTTTTTTTGCGTGCGTTGGAAAATAGTGGGTTAGAAATTTTCCGGGCGTGGAAAATTTTCACGCGTGATTGATCGATTGCCATCGCCGTTTTTTCGTTTATAATTAACAGACGGTTTCAATTTCTTATTAATGTACACATTAAATATATACGTATGTAATAACACACATGTTAAGAATGCAATATGGCAATTACGAACACATGTATCACTTATACTGTTTGTGTCAATTTTTGTATTGATTTTGGATGTTATATCATCATCCACAGCCACTCACCATCCACCGCTGGATGAAGGCCTCTATAAAATTCTTCCATTTGTCTTGTATTGCGCAACTCTCATCCATTTCCTAATTTCGTCTACCCACCTTTCTCGTGACCTTCATTTCACACTGTTTCACACTCCGGCACTTCTTTTATCCATTTTTCTAGTTATGCCATTTCAATTTTTTCGTTCACTGCCATTTCAATCTCTTCGCTCACTGCCATTTCAATCTCTTCACTCATTTCACTATACCCACTACCCTTGCTACAGGTTTTGATGTATTATATATTATATAACCGAGTGAAAATTACCCATTTATTAAGCAATTATTAAAGATTTAAAAAATACTTAAAATTCGTTATTTAATTAATTTTTTAAGCATCTTGACGTTTAAATTTAACCTTCGCAAAGTGCGAGCGAGAAAAGTTAATGATGTACTAACCATACAAGCACGTGTGTTCATGTGTGTGGCGGATAAACAGTACCAAAAATAACATGGGCTTACACTGATCACTGTTCGGTGTAGTGGTTTCCAAGCTGTTTCGATTTAAGTCACACGAACCAAAACGATATATGTATACGATAGTATTGTGAAATTGTGAAATCTAGTTTTTATCGTACTGTTGTGTATAAAAAAAGGGGATTCACACATGAAGTTTTTTTGAGTTCCACTCATGCAATTGGAGAGGTGAATACGGTTGCGACCCTTACGTTGAGTATCTATGGAATGGGTATGTTTTCTTTAGGAAAAGTGGAGGGTTTTCTGTTGTTTTCACGATCCTTTTCGAACATCCCCCCCGTTTCCCTTGTTTTCCTCGTTTTAACGAATGACAATGCTGCCAACTGCACGTTTCAAACGTTGGCTACACCAGGTATTACAGCACGGATAAAAGCGCGGAAAATTTACGGTGCGATTGTTAAAATAAGTTGGATTCTTCGTGGATGAAATTTTAACTGCCAAATATTCGAGAATAATCTTTGAAGTACACATAAATATTCTTTCTTCTTCGTAGATATGTACATGTATTAATTAGATTTTGTGATTTTATAAATCTATTTCCCCTGCAAAATTTCAATATTTATTTATTTAACAAAAACGGAAACATATAAATTATTAAACAAGTAATTATAACATTGACACCAAAAAAGTTTCTAAAACATTCAAACAAAAATAAATATATAAAAATTACACAGACACACATGAAATTACAAATAATTATTTGTAATTACATTATTATTAATTTTCATTCATAAAAGAAAAAGAAAGAAGAAAAGATTTTGAATAATGCGAGATATAAGGTAATTGAAAAATGATTAAACAATAAAAAGTTAAAGGAAAACATGGTACAAAAAAGTGGATCAATATATGTAAGTAGAAAGTATTTTTGAGGTATATATATTTTTGAGGTACTTGTGTACATAGGTATATATGTATGTACATAAGTAGGAATTACAAGAATAGTGCATATATACATATATATATATGTATATGTACATACATATTTAGTATAAACTATTTCTTTATATCACATATGTAAGTATACCACATACATACATATATACATCATAGTCAAAAATGAATTCAATTTAATAAATACATTCAAAGATTAAACGAGAAAACAATGGGGCTAAAGGTTGTTCTTCATCTTGATTACCTAGCATTTATCACTTGAAGTGATAAATGCTAGGTATAGTGATAAAAAGAAGTGATTCGATATTTCTTATACCGTTAAAAAAGAGAACAAGTAGACTGTTTTCAAACTTTTGTTTCATTTCCATCCATTTTTTTTATAATTTTTATCATTAAAACAAGAATTTTTAAAATTAGTATTCATTTCAACTTTGTTTTAAATTTAATAAAATTAAGGAAATTAAAAAAAATTGTAATTTCTTTGCATAAGTAAGTAAGCTAAAATCGTACTCATATTACTAATAATCAATGTAAAAAATAATAAGGTAGATGGTCTGTAAGAAATCTATTTCATAAACCTAGCTATCGAAATTGAACGAATTGTAAGAAAGCATTCGAAAGAGGTTTGAGATTCACCGGTTGTATTGACTGTCGAACATTTGAAAGACGAACCGGATGATTGATGACCCGCATTTTATCAGTGGCTTTCAGCTAATCATGCTCAACACCGTAATACATTACACGGCTCGCGTGGCTGTTGAGTCTTTGTTAACGTTAAATCTTTCGTCTGCTATAGTGATTTGTCCGCGTCCGAGTCTTAATTGTTTTATAGACGCGAATCTTCCACCAATACCTGCCCGATTTTCACCTGGCGAAAACTCTTACGCCGCTTGAAATTTACAAACTTTCAAGAATGTTTAATTTGTAATACAACTATAGAAATCACGTACTTTAATTTGAATGTATTCAGAATTTAATATTATAAAAAAAGTGTTGTAAGCTACATACACATATGTGTGTATGTACATATTGTCACGTTCCAGGGAGATATTTATTTAAATTTTATTTACTACTTGGTTAACCAACCAAGTTTCTTTATTGTTATTAAAATGTTACAGTTATCTTATATTCTAGATATATTCGAAAAACCGATAGATAATGGAACTATGATTTTTATAATAGGAGACACGTAGAACTATTTCACTATAACTTTCGTTCACTTTATTCTGCTGCTGTGCTGATCGTTAATTGAGGACGCGTTCTCGGAGTATTTACGATGACGACTGTCACTCTCTGAGTCGATGATGATGACTGCTCTCTCGGAGTCTTGATGGTGATGACTGACTAATGCGATCGAATGGCGATCTATATAAATGATTTGTTATCTTATGGGCTGGGCACATTCCTGTGTTATCTGAATATCCTATTACAGGAATTTTTATAGTTTTGTTATTCACGTATATGAGCGTGCGAAAAGTACATTTGATATTGTGGGAACTATAGTGATAAGCGGGGTACATAACACCCCCATTGTTAAGAAACTTATTAATACATAAAAATTAAGAAGTTAGCCGCTCATGGCATTTAATATTTCTTCTCTAGATCTAATTTCTGGTTCGATTTGAACTATTTCTACTTCGTTCTCTACGTTATCTCGTGGTTTTCGATTATACTTTACATTAAATCTTTTCTTATCTCTAAAACATTTATAAAGATAAAAACTTATTTTAACTAGCATAAGTATAACAATAGTAATTATTATTCCATAAATTAGCTTTACAAAAAATGAGGACTGCTTTACAATGGCTGGCTGATTTTGATAGTTTTCTAATTTATCGTTAAATTTTTCAAATGTCTCTAGGACTTTCTGAGTGTTTGTGTTATCTACATTTATTAATTTTATATGATCTAGTTGATGTAAACTATAATTTGTTTTTCCTATAACACAACATTTATCATTTATTATATTTATATTTGACATTGGATTTTCATATTCAGTAAAAATGTTATTATCAGCATTTAAACTTATTAAGCCATTATTCGTTTTACATCCTTTATCTAACTTTATGATTCCTGTTTGGAATAATTCAACATATTCATTCTTTTTATTCTTACAATTAATTGTTAATTTCTTACTTTCCGACAAGGTATATAGCCATCTGTTGTTAGTTAATTTTTGCCATAGGTCTATTTTACCTTTAACATTTCTTGTGTTACAATATTCAGGTATATTCTTAGTAACATCTTTTAGCAATTTTGTTTCACAATGTATTTCACTTAGTGTGGAAAGTATATTTAATTTATTACATATAAAAATTTGATTAATAATATTCTTACAATTATTTTCTAAATTATCAAAAATAGTATAACTCATATCGTCGACTGATACTCCAATGTATTTATATGTTGGTATTATGAGTGAGTATATGTCTGTATCTGTATGAGGTATAGGTAAAGGGTAAATTTTATATAATTTATATTTATTTTGTTTTAATTTAATTTTTACTGTTGGTTTACACCACAATATTTTATTTGTTATTCGAAATTTAGGTTTATTACCACGTTCAATTATTTTCCTTTTCGTATTTATTTCCGCATTAGTAGCGTTATTTATTTTTATAATCAATTTATCTATGAAAATATCTTTTAACATTTTAACGAATCCATTTTTAATATTACGGTTAATTCCGTTTATTTTCCCTTTAACTTTTATTTTCACCTTTTTATTTTTAATTAATAGATTGCACAGGAAATCATCTTCTGGCAATTTCATATCAATAGATTTTATTTTAATATCGCAATTAACAATTTTTTCATTGTATACGAATAAATTACATTCCTGCGGCTCAGGAATTTTAGGAAAACATTCCAATGACTTTTCAATTTCGTCATTACATAATTTTAATTCAGGTGATTTAATTTCGATTTCAAAGTTCTCATTATTTATTTCGGGAATAGAAATATTATTTTTATTTTCAAAATTGTCTTTATCTTCTTCATTTATAGGATCGTTTGTTTTATTTTCAAAATTTTCATCATTCATTTCGGAAATAGGAATATTACTTTCATTTTCAAAATTATTTATTTCCGTAGATATTGATATTGGTTTTAATTCGACTTTCAAATTATCAATTCTCAATTGTTGATCGGTAGTATTGAGAGTAGTACAAAGAGTTTCATTATTTTCATTTGCGTTGACTAAATAAACGCCTTCTTGATTAAGTTCGTCATCGATAATTTCGCTTTTTATTATCTCCGGATTTGTTATTTCAACTTTTGTAATCGTTTCCGTTCGAGGTTTTACAATATAATTATTTAGAATTTCGTCATCCTCATTATCTTTGTTATTATTAAGAAGATCAATTTTTATCGTTTCGTTGATAATAAGTTTGTTTATTTTATAACAAATTTTAGCCTGATTAATTTCAAAAAAGTCAGCGCCAATTATACCGTCATATGTGGTATCGATTTCATCGTCTTTCATAATGTATACTTTGTGATGAGCAAACTCTAAATTTAGATGTATGCTTCCTATTGATTCGGATATTGAACCTTGGTTAATACCGTTAATTGTAATTTTATCATTTTTATTGTAAATAGTTTTTTCATCTAAGCACGATTCTTTTATTATGGAGATCCCTGCTCCTGTATCAACTAGAAAATCTCTAGGAATAAATTTGTTATTATTTTTAATATCAATTTTAATATGTTTCATGGGGTTATCGCTCGGGTTTAATTTAAAACAATAAGAGTCATTAACTAGTCTGTTCGATTGACTCGGGCTTCGACAGACGGAATTAAGTTTAAATGATTGACCTTATTTTTATCTCTTTGTTCTTTATTTTGCCGTTTGTAGCAATTCTCAAATGTGTGTCCTTTTAAATTACAATAAGTACATGACTTTGGTTGGTCATAACTTCTGTTATATTTATCGATTTTATTATAACCGTTTTTATTTTGATCAGTTTTACTGTACTGACGATTTGGTTTAAAACCCGCATTGTTTTTATTATTATATCCATTTTTATAATTATTATTATTGTTGCTAAAATTTTTATGTTCATCATTATTTCTATTATTTTCCCATGTCTTGGGGCGCGTCTCAACAGAGTGGACTTGTCGATTTCTACTGTCTTTATTCTTGAAACATGCATTGCTTGAATGTCTTCTCGACCACAAATGTTGCAATTTTTGTTTCTTGCAGTATCAGTCTCTATTTCTAGAGCTGTTTTATACGCATCTAAGAGAGTTTTTGGGTGAGTAGAATAAAATACTATCCGCGTTTGTTGACATTTATTTCCGTGAATCATCATTTGAAGACTAAGTTCGTCAATTAATTTTATTTGTCCGTTAAATTCGTCTGCTTTGGACTTGATGTTACAATTTTGTATGCTTTTAATAAGGGAATTTGTCGCGGTTTGAATACGATTCATAAATTTAGTTACGTCTTCGTCATGTCGTTGCTTCAATTGTTGAAGTTCCAATAATAATGTAGAGTAATTTTTATGGGGACTATAATTTCTAACAAGCGCTTCTTTTATACTATTGAAATCTCTAGTATTTATATTCGATATAATTATTCTTGCAGATCCCGTAATTTGAGATACAATGTAATTTAATAATATTTTACGTTGGGAATCCGATGCTAATATGAGAGCATTCTCACAGTCATCGATGAATTCGTACAATGGTATTGAACTACCATCATACCTTTTTATGAATTTAGTGAGTGTGTTGAAGTCTATTACTTCCTGAATCACAACTTCACCTTCACTATCCTTTTTAGGAGGCATTCTTAGAATTTAAATATCAGCAGCTAAGTTTATTTTGTGTGTGTTTGTGTAATGTGTGAAGTATCAGAAGACTTACACTAATACAATTTCCATATTGATGTTGGTTGTTCTTGGTCTCGAAAATCTGGGAAGGTCCTTGCGAGGTTGTAGGATGTAGAATCCGCCGTAACTGCTACGTTTTTTCGCCGTTGGTTTAAAATTATTATTTTTATTTTTATTAAAACTGAACTGTACTTCCGAACGTCACTAATTCACTCAAGAGCAATAATTGCTGATTCCCTCGGGAATGATAGATACTAAGATCTAATCTGAATAGCTACGTTTTTTGGAATGTTTAAGTTCACGAAATTTATTAAGATTTAATATCTTATTTAGCACTTTCACTTTTTAGGAATTTTTCCTCTTTTTAAAACTTTCACTTATCCTTGCACGGATATTTTTAATTTAAACCAATTGACTCATCCCACCGCTGCCACCAAAATTATCATGTCACGTTCCAGGGAGATATTTATTTAAAATCTTATTTACTACTTGGTTAACCAACCAAGTTTCTTTATTGTTATTAAAATGTTACAGTTATCTTATATTCTAGATATATTCGAAAAACCGATAGATAATGGAACTATGATTTTTATAATAGGAGACACGTAGAACTATTTCACTATAACTTTCGTTCACTTTATTCTGCTGCTGTGCTGATCGTTAATTGAGGACGCGTTCTCGGAGTATTTACGATGACGACTGTCACTCTCTGAGTCGATGATGATGACTGCTCTCTCGGAGTCTTGATGGTGATGACTGACTAATGCGATCGAATGGCGATCTATATAAATGATTTGTTATCTTATGGGCTGGGCACATTCCTGTGTTATCTGAATATCCTATTACAGGAATTTTTATAGTTTTGTTATTCACGTATATGAGCGTGTGAAAAGTACATTTGATATTGTGGGAACTATAGTGATAAGCGGGGTACATAAACAATATGTACATACATATGTATGTACAAATGTATATAAAAGAAGCGATAGTTCAATTAGTGGAGTTAGCTCATAACAAAACATTGTCCACTTGCTTCCCATCAGCAAACGGTTCACTCATAAATGTTTAAAGACACGGTAGTTCTATGAAATATTAAATGAAGGAGACATTCTAATAATAGTATATAGGGAGAACGCGGTCAATAAAAACACTATATCAGTCTAAAGTAGGTATATATCATACGGTCCAGGTTTGCACGGGTTCATTTCAGATTTGGTACGACACGATTAAAATAAATATCCCCCCTCCCTTCCAAAAATTTCAAATTATAATATGAACTTTTAAGGTTATAAATTTCATAGTAAAATTAATAAATATTCCTCTCTTCTTTGAATGTTTGTCTCTTTCAATGTAACTGCTTATGTACCTATACATATATGTATACATATGTATATACATACATAAATACATATGTTATTTGAACCAGCTTTTTAAGCTCTATACACCGGTGCATTTGTAAATGCATATATCGCAACCAAGAAAGATTTTTTTCACAATGAATCGGTGAAAACTTTGCATAAATTCATTCGTGAAGACTTTGCCGCGGTATCGAACCCGTGACCTCAAAATATCCTCTTATATATAGGTATACCTGAGGTCAATGGTCTCAATCATGACGCCAAAGTTGATTCTTCAATTGGCCTTTTTTTTTAAACATTAATTGAATTATAATAATTTTATTTAGCGAGGTTTTAAACCATTTTTTTGTTTTCATATTTAACAATTAAATATATATTTTTAAATTAAAATTAAAATGAATTATATTTTAACGATATTCGAAAAATAAAATTAATTTAATTTTTCGAGCCTAGCACCCATATTTCTCGGTGCGAGCACGATACCAACTCGGCTATCGTCTCCCCCAGAAGACGTGTGCTAAATGCACATCGTATACATATGTATGTAATTTGTTACGTGTAATAATTATATTCAACGTTACGAGGTAAATGACCGTTTGGTTATAATCAGAAAATATAACATTTTATAAACTAAACATAACAGCTAAACTTATGTATCTGGTCCGGATTACTTTTTCAGCTCTGGATCTGGAATTATATTTCATTTCCGATTCTCAATTCCTTTTTCAGTTCCGATTCTCAATTCCTGTTTCAGTTCTGAATCCCGATTCCTGTTTTAGTTCCAATTTCCGATCCCCGTTTCAGTTTTGATTCCCGATACCCAATTTCTGTTTCAGTTTTAGTTATATTTTCAATCATATCAATTTCTTTCCAAAACCACCCGTTGAATTTTCAACGGGCATAAAACTAATATATAATATAATCCTTAATGCTATTCATACTATATAAAAAAAATATATCAAGCAGTTAATATTTTTGGTTAAGAAGGCTATTAAATTAATGTACATTCAATTATTTTGTTTAAAATTTTATTAAAAACAAAATTTTATTAGAAAAAATTAAAAACAAAAGAAACATACAATATTATTTATATTTTTCATTTGCTTTGGATTTGGTATAAGAATTCTGATATTTCAAAATGGTTCCAACTATTATGGGAATCGATTTCAGTCTTGTTAAATGTGAAGGTTTAGTTAGACAGGTAGCGTGAATACCGAATGACATGCAATTAAGTTTGCAAACTTTGGCACATATGTATGTATATGTAAATAATGCATGCACGTCACATACGCCACACCGAAATGTACGTTTATAGAATGCAGATAAATCAATCCGGTCTGATTTCAAAGTGCATTAAGTTTAAATTGCAAACTGCGTGATACGACTCAAAGGAGTTCGAACGATATGAAATATATCATTACATTTATATAAATCTTATATTATCTACAAAATGTGCATATGTCATGCAATATCGTTCCAAATTAAGACGAAATTTAAAACTTAGATCAAAATTAATTGGCCTGTTAAGAACGCCGATTATTATTCCAAGTGACCCACTTTAAACTGAATACAATTTCATTGTAATTTTTTATTAAATCTGTATATAGCGATTTTTTCCATTCTGTTTTGATCTCATTCTCTCCTTTTTGCTTCCAACTTAATTGACTATTCTGAAAAGTAAGTCGGCGGTTTGTTAAGGAAACTTGTCAATTCTGAAGGCATTCCTTGACCCTAGGGTTATAGAACCGTATCGAAGGTGTGGCTGACCTCTATCTTATATTCAAAATGAAAAATTCACGGTACGCATTCGAACGTGCTAGATAAAATGAAAATTACGCACGGTGCACTTGACTTTTCACTTCTTTAATATTTTACATTTCGGGTCGATTTATGACGCGATTAACGTGGAATCGTTTATTTACGAAATGGATAACATGTTTACTTGTGTATGTATACACATATGTATATACATATATATGTGTGCATATATAAGTGTATAATATAACGGGTTAACAGCATTACGTATTAAATATTACATTTCCAGGCTGGATGAATGGAATTATATGTATATACATAAACACATACATACATACATAGTATGTAGGTATTTATTGA
The DNA here is from genome assembly GCF_051622035.1 of Arctopsyche grandis. Classification (NCBI taxonomy): domain Eukaryota; kingdom Metazoa; phylum Arthropoda; class Insecta; order Trichoptera; family Hydropsychidae; genus Arctopsyche; species Arctopsyche grandis. The sequence continues at coordinate 19,089,569 of NC_135357.1, forward strand.
AAAGACAGCATAGCATCCAATGAACATGATACAATACATATCACGTATATAATATTGTATCATATCGTGTATTTCAAATAATATAATAGTATTTTTATGTGTAATGATTTTATTAACATGTTTTGTTTATAATCATTATGTGTAACGATGATATTTGCTTATTACTATGTACAAAAGTTTGATCATAGGTGTCGTCTTGGGCATCCTGTAGCAACCTGACAACATACATATGTGCTAATAAGGGCTTATATATAATGGATAAATAAATAAATATGTAACTGTTTTGGTGTTAAAGCTTTTAAAAAATAGTGTAATACTGTATGTTTCTGTTTTTAATAAATAAATAAATAATATATAATATTATTTATTTATATAGCATACGAAGAAATACAAATTTTAAAATTTGAATATTTACATTAATTAATTTGCTAGATAGGAAATATCCACGAATAATATGTGTATATGAATATGTATTATAAAAAATCATAATATATGTATGTATGATCATTAATTTTTTGCTCATTTGCGAATTAATCTATCAATCACGTTTGTCTTATTACGTGATCATATTTAATGATATCTTTCAGAAATGAAACAGATTTTATTTAAAGTAAAAAGATTACAAATTATAATGTACATGTTTTATATCCAAAAAGCGATTTTCATTATGATCTCTCTTTCTTTCCCTCTTAGCCCCAGTTTTCAACGGGTCGTTTTTACGACATCTGCTTTATATTTGTTATTTGTTGTCTGTTTCGTATTATTTTTTTTCATTTCTGTACTAATGCGTATTTTTTCCCCATCATGCTATATGAGAATTTGACAAACAGGATTAATCAATTATTCGAATGTCATGACAAATTTTAAGCAATGCGCATAGCTGAAGTGTAAAAATGATTTTTTTTTGAAGCACCTAAGATTCTTCACTCAATTTTCTTTAACGATATAATTAATTCTGGAAAAGCAATAAGGAGAATTATGATTTTTAATATTAACTGAGTTGCCGCTTTTATCCCCGTCGTTATGGCTTTAAACCGTTCTCGTCCATGGAGGCTGTTGAGATTATTATACAATTTTGTTCGTGCCATAATCTCATATTTTATGATGGACGATTTTGATTTTTTTCACTAATTAATACAAAAATAACACAGTTTTATTTATATATAGCGATATTCATTGATATTATAACGTGGGAACATGAGAGAGAGTATTCTGTCTAAGTGCATTCGTGGGTGAACAATAGAGACCCCCGTATTAGGCTAACGGGACTCAGTAAGTGCCCGAACAAAGGATACGCTGGAGTTCTCACTGACCTGGTCGAGTGCATGCGTAAGCAATGGACTCGCTGAACAAGTTTATAGTTTTAAAAGCATCATCCGAGTTTATTATCATTTGCCAATAGCCCTTGAATATATTATTTCAACTTTGGTTATTTCACACTATGATAGTGTGAAAAAGCACATTCATATCTCAATTAAAATAAAGTTTGTCTAACAGAAATGAAATCAGCTGCGATTGAATTATGTAAAACTTAACAATTGACCGAGACTGTGTTTGCATCCTTAAAGATGCGTACGATGAACAATTGTCATAGCAGGTATAAAAAAATGCACCCCTGAGAAATCAACAATTGAAAACAAAAATAATCGAATAGTCGTATGTAATATATTTTAATCAGTCTGGATACTCCGACACCCCAAATGCCGAACCACTGGACCAGAGCCTTGGTCAGCTCATCCCCCCTAAAGGAGGGACATGATAAGATGATATTTGGCTGATATTAATTTCACCACTAAATACAAAATTGAAAAACAAATGCAATGTAAAATAGAATAACAAATATAAAAAAAGTATAAAGTGTGTTAATAAATTAGTACCCTTCCATAAAAATACTCGGCTAACTACAAACCACACACGCTAGTGACGAGAAAATATTATTTTAAGAGAAATTTTGGCGAGTGCTATTGTATTTATTTATTTATTTAATATACTTGGGGGAGGCGGCAAAACCGATAGGCCCAAAGGGTTTGAATAAACATATTTTACAAATTATACATATATGCAATAAAAAAATGAGAAAAATTAAAATACATTAAAAAAAAAACAATATTAAAATAAAATAAGAGAAGAAAAAAAATATAAAATATATAAACAAAAAATATAAAAATACAGAAATATGATTATGGGAAAGAAGAATCACAAAAATCCTTTGGTTTTAAAAAAAGTATCAAGTTTATTCTTAAAAATATTAATATTATTAGAGGTTACTAAATCGTTGGGAAGACTATTCCAAACTGAAATTAAGTTGAAATTTCTACATTCTCATCATTAAGTTGAAATTTCTCATCAGTGGGATGCACAATCCTGTGGTAATCCGAGAGTGCCAAACTGTCCAAAGTGGTATACCCTCACAGTGTACCTCGCTTGGGCGAGATTTCTAGAGTGAATTTACAATAGCGGACCTATCGAGCGTGCTTACTTCGCTTAGGCCACTTTTCCGGTCACCGCCGACGATATTATATCCTTGAATATTATTTTTCTTCGATCCAAATAAATCTAATATATAATTTATGTAAACTTGGTTGGTTGGTTCTTAAACAAGACATTCGATATTTTTTTTCGATTCATAGGCGCCGATTCCATTTTTTTCGATTCAAAGGATTCGAAAGCCCTGGGGGCGAAGTCCCCGGAGGAGAAGTTCCCAGGGGCGAAGTCCTGAGGGGCGAAGTCCCGAGGGGCACCGAGGGCAAAGGCGCCGGGGGGGCTGCCGGATTCTGGTATACATATAATTTCGAACGACAATTAGTATATACATACATATGATTGTTTGTTCATGACAGTCAATTTAATAAAAAAAAACAGACGAATGTTTACTATTAGGTTAGCCATTTGTTTAAGCGGTTTATATTTCAAACTCTGAGCGAAACCGGGTTAAACCACTTGTATTATATATTATATTGAAGTTGTTTTGAAGGTCAATGAAATTGACATATGTATGTATGTATGTATATGTACATACAAAATTCAGTATGAAGTCACCACCTGCTCAATGAATATATGTACATATGTATGTAGTCTTTACAGGTATGTCCCTGGAATAATAAAACAGTTTTTTAGTTATTTTGCATTAGACTTATATTTTGAATAACGAAATGAATGTACATATTAAACCGAGAAAAAGAATAGATAAAATTAAAAAAAAAAGAAGAAAAGTCTCTTCCACATTAACTAAAACGTCAAATAAAAGTCTCTCCGAGAACACTTCCTCCCGAAGATGTGTTTAATATATGTAGTATAATCAATATTTAGCATCGTAAATTGTTATCACGTTTACCTATATGTCGTTAACAGATCGAATGATAATTTTTTTTTTAACATATGTACATACATTTGAAATGAAACCATAAACGTCCAATTTCAGAATATACGATCGCGGATTTCATTGCAAGACCACGTACATACATATGACATATGTATGTACCTACATATACACACATATATTAGCACCGAGAGGTCACCGGGTTCAATCCCGTGTCAAACTTTAATGCTGCTGGTCATACTTGGATATTTGTGACTCCAATTAGATCGTTTCCTATCAAGGTTTTCCAATTTATCTGATTTCATTGTTGAAACGGTTCCTCTATCAAATTGGCAAAAAAAAAACTTCCTACCCACTATGTCACCAATATCTGAATTTGATTAATGTACAATATGTAAAAAAATATGTACAAGTGTCTCTATGGATTAATTCATTAATCAATTAATAGTTAATTTCGTGTTCTTTAGCATCTCCAAATTCAGTGATTTATGTAATAAATAATGCTGCAATGTTTGTAATTGGCTAGGAAGGCGTATTGGGGTTTACCTGTTAGGCTTTCCTGGTATATTTCTATGTAAATAAAATAAAAAAAATATGTTTGTATATGTACCTACTATCCACTTTCCAATTACATTGCTCATTCTTTCGAAAATCTAGACGAATCATCACTTAGATTTATTTATCCTTTTATATTTACGACAATTGTACATCTTGGAGAGCAAAATATGGCACGTTTCCTCGACTGCGACACGGGATTTCATTTAAAGATCCCACGCACGGTTGCGAGTGCGACCTACACCAGCTGAGGTCTGGAAAGCCCCATTTGTTTGAGGTTTAATTTATATTTTCCATTTTAAGGTCGGTATGTGAAAGGCTTCGACGCCTCTCCGTTGCAGAATTAATTAATTTAGCGACTGACATGTGGCAGATATCGACACAATAATCTGCGAGACCTGTCTAATCTCTTTACATCATACGCCAACATCGCAGCCTGAAAAAATGAGGCTTAGTGTGTCTGGGGTCTAATGAATGAAACAAAAACTCTTCTTTGTGAGATATTTATTTATTTAAAAAATATATATATATATTAATTAACTCGTGGAAAATTGTATACTGTCCATACGATAAGGAATGTTGTTGATAAGAAAATCAACATTGTTTTTTAAAATATTTAACGATATTCAAATAAAACGTCACAAAGTTAATACAATGCCGCTTTGATACGAGAATTGAAAAGGTTTTCAAGCTGAAAAACGTTGATTTCTGATTGAAACGTCTATTAATAAAACCTAACCATTCATAAAACCATTCTATATATACATATTTGTATACGTTATTTAATAAAAAAAGATCATTTTATATTGACTTCAAAAGCAAGTATTTAAATTCTTGTAAATTCAATCAAACCTTTTGGCTTAAAATATTTTAAGTCAAAAATGTAGTTTTTAAATCGTTTATAATTTCCTAAATCGTCGCTTTGTTAAATTTTCGAATTATACAAGAATTTTACAATTTAATCTTTCACATATGCCCATTTAATAAACTCTTCTATGTGAAATTCTCTTCAACCATTTGCGTCATAACCGGATAATATCATAAACTATGAGACACCGTCTTTGGTGCAAAAATAAACGATTGCTCTTCTTCGTCGACAGATAAAAGGCGTCCTGGAAAAGCCGTTTTGCTTATTGCAAAGTCTTTTATGGAATGTAGCCAGAGTAATATACTGACTGTTTCCGGTTTTAGCCAAGTTTAATTTCCTTTTCATCTGTTCTCATATTGTAAGTAGAATTGGAACTCCTATTGCTACATATCCAAAATTGCACAAAGTTGATTACTTTATTATAAATTTAAGAAACGTAGTATTATTAGCCCTTAGTAAATGTTTGTCATATTTATTACCAATAATTAAATTCTTATTTAAAAAAAAGAAACCAAGGATTTTAAGACGTACGAAGTGTTTAATTTGCAGAATATTAGTCAAATATTTAATAGTGGAAAATAATATTATTTAAATTGTAATATGTATTTATATAAACGAAATACTTGGTGAAAAGTACATATGACAAGGTGATTCATGTAGTGGAAAGAGTGAAGAGATTGAAATGGCAATGGGTGGGTCACAAAGCTAGAAGAATAGACAAAAGAAGTCTACAAACTAGTCAATACAAGTGTTCGAGAGCAAAATAACGAACCTTTATATTATTTTATTACCTTTACGAGAACATCTTAAGTTCATTTTAGCAAAATATCGAATCTTAAAGCGAAATCGATTTATGTCAAAATTAACAGCGTGTTAAACTTTTTTTGGTTCGTTTTCAGATTTGTACTTAATATTTTGTCTTAAAGTTTTGAGCGCTTTCAAATCTGATACGAAAGTTTGATCGTCTTCTTGGGAATTGTGAAGCGTTTCACAACTTAAATTCTTTCGGGCGTCTCGGAAGTTTCACATCGAAACAGTAGACGTGGAAGTTAACACAAAAGAAGTAAAAGAAAAATTCTACATACACAACTCTCAGAGTACCTAATAAGTAGAGTATATATCAGATTATGATAAAATAATATGTACATTATAAATTCATCATACATAAACATAAACGTAATGCTAGGAAATATAGTGTTACTAATTCAATCCAAAAGCATTAAATCAACAATATACATATTAATACTATATCAACTAAATAATTTACCTATAATGTTTATACATAATTACAAAACATCACATTAGCAAGTCTTCGACTAGATATTCATATCTTGTATTAAATAATAATAAAATATGTTCTACTAGTATTTTACTCGGTAGAATGTGTACAATAGGTGGTTTTAAAAAGATAATTAAAATATGATTTAAAATTAAAACATTATATTTTCTCATTGAAACTTATATTTTAACTTTCGTCCCGAAAATAAGATTTCTTCTTAATATATTTAACATTGACTTTATAATTTTAATTCAAAAACTTAAAATTATTTTATTTACATATTTCATTATAATTTTGGGGAAATAATTTTATTAGCACCGGTTCTGGCTTTTCAATAGCCAAATTTAATTTCCTTTAAAGTGTACATAATAATGTGAAGATATTATAATATTACCTACTCCAAACAAACGGTTGTTATATAACAACAGGTCTGACATTTATATGCAAAATGCCATAAGGCTACATTCGTTTAATATTACATATCAAGTGGGTGGCAACTGAATTCGAATATTCCTACGCAAAATTATCAGAAATTTCACATTGAAACCTCCAATGTACATACATGCAAAATTTAGAATATAATATTATTAAAAAAAAATGCAAGTATATTGTACATACATATGTTTGTATTATATAGTTATATACCTTAATGTTTTTTAGTTTATACATTTATATTTATAATAAATCAAATATACTTAGATATTTTATTCACTGACATTTATCTATTTATTTGTATTATGATATTGTTATGTATACTAAAATAAGAGGTTAGTAAAGAGCCGCCGGTTAAGTGCAATCGGATTAAGCCGAGGCGCATCCCTGACACTGTGCGACCGTTATAATTGGTTTCGAGGATTATCTGCAAACTAAGTGCAAGTAAGCTAAACAATGGCGTAGTAGCGGCACTCGGTCGTATTCCCGTGGAGTTCTCAGAAGTGACCGATACCTTGGTACCGTGGGACCGAATGTCGTGGGAATACATATCCGAGTACGTGACCATAACAATAGGTAAACAAAGCAGACGTTAAAGATGTCCTGAGAGACCTGCCCCTTATAAGGCGGTACTTAGGCGATATCAAGACATTCTGGACTGAGCACTGCCAGTGTGTGTATCTCCTTAATCATCAATAAATGCTGTGAAACGACTTTGGCCTTTTACTTGGATCCTCCACCCACCCCTACGCAACAATATTATATAGTCTTAGTTTTCGAAATCTGCCAATTAGAAATGATTTCAATCAGGTTTTCTATGGCATAATTAAACCGCAAAGTTTTTTATCGTTAGTTTCATCATGGATTTAAATATCGTCTAAGTTTTTTTTGTTCATTTTCTATATTATAATAGTGTTATGTAGGGGTGGGTTGAGGATCCAAATGAAAGGCCAAAGTCGCTTCACAGCATTTATTGAATGATTCTGGAACAGCCAGCGCTCGTTCCAGAATACTCCCTGTACCAAGTGTACCTCCTTTTAAAGGGTAAGTTGCTCACTACAGCTTCCCCGTTCCGTTTATTTATCCATTGTTTAGGCACGTACAGCTATACAGTCTCACGCTCTCAGGCACATACAGTCTCCCATACAGATTCTGAGAATTCTACCAGCCATTTACGTGTCCCTTTAGGCCAATTCGGGGGTCTCCATTGTCAACCCCCGAATGCACTTATCCCAATAATATTTCCACGTAACAATAGTAAAAAATAGGATACTTTTATGAACATAAATTTATTTAAAACAATATATTTGATACGGGTCTACCTCACGGGCCGGAATGTGAAATTACTGAAAACGCAAATATCGGAAGGCAAAGATTGAAAATCGAAAGGTCAAAATAAAAGGGCGCATGGTAAACGGTACATACTCACGTACATACTCACTTAATTTGCGCGAGCAGGATACAACAGGAACAAGAGGAACAGGCTTTTCCTCCCGTATTCTGCGCGCGCACATTAATACAGGAGGAAAAGCCTGTTCCTGTTGTACCCTGCTCGCACAAATTAAGTGAGTATGTGCCGTTTACCATGCACCCTTTTTTTTATTCTTTTTTTTCGATCTTTGCCTTCCGATATATGCGTTTTCGGTAATTTCACATTCCGGCCCGTCACGGAGATCGATTTGATACATGGTTTGTTATTGGTGTGTGATTTGTAAAATAAAAACAATGGTCCAAACTTCTATAATGGTATTACTTCAATAAATTAAACTTAATAATTTTACATATAAATGAAAGGCCAATGGATGAATATTTAATATGAATGAATATTTCAAAAATGTTGATACTGATTTTATATTGATTTTATCAATGATAATTTCAAACCACGCCGCATTTAATTTAAGATCTAAATATAAAGGTGCTACTCAAATAATGAAAAAACTCAATACAGCTCAAAATACAATTGGTAGCTCATTAAACAATAACTCTAAATTAATGATTTTTTTTAAATAAACCTGGGTAAAGCTGATTTAAAAACAAAAGAATAAAACGTATATTAAAAATATAATCATTTGTTTTATATATAACTACGTCATATTTTCATGCTCGTAAATTTGAAATGGTGACTTCAATCCTTTTACTTTCAACGACAAGACGATCCGTTTGAAATTCTCTTTTAATATTTGAGCCCAATTATAAATTAATAACGTCAAATCGATCGGTCGTCAACGAGGAATTTCAGCGGTACTTTTCCGGGGCTTCGAAGCAGAGGGTGGGACCGTTTGTCGTCCTTAAATACATCCGATTAATTTTTCAGAGGGCCCCTTCTAAAGCCAAGAGAGGAATGGATGGATGGGAGGAGAGGGAGACCACCAGGTGGTACGCAAATTACCGGGGCAAGGGCGTCGGAAAAACGGCGTCGAACCAAAGTGAATTTCGCCGTTGCGGTCGACGATTAAAGCCTCTCCCTGCTCAAGCTGAAATATGTATTTGCTAACAGGATTTCCACAGTTGAAAAGCCGCTGAAAAACAAGATGAAAATGAGTAGCCGCATTATTCCTCGCCAATTAGAAAGATTTCGAGTTCGTACGACCTTTCATCTCAATGGTAAAAATTATATATCGTGATTTACTGCTGGGGATTATAATCACAATTAAATAACACTTGGTTTTATCTTTTAAAATGTACTTTTTTAAACATAAATATGTGCAGTGAATGTGTGCTTCGTATAAAGTTACATTGAAATAAACGTACCTACTTGGCTTTTAGCAACACGTTACCTACACATACATAACTTTATAAGCAAACTGCCTAAAAGGTTACAAGAGGAACGCTTTTTTCGAGCGTTTCCATTAATTATGTGGAGTAAAAAAATCTCTCATACGTATAAATATGTACATAGGTACATACAATCGTGTTAAATGGAAATAATACATATTTCAGTTAAAATATATGTTAATAAATTCGAACATGATATTTTATTATACATATGTATAAGATACAGGTCTACGTGACGAGACAGAATGTTAAATTACAGAAAACACAAATATCAGAAGGCAAAGATCGAAAATCGAAAGATCTTAAGTCGAAAGATCAAAAAAAAATGGTGCATGGTAAACGGTACATACTCACTTAATTTGCGCGAGCAGGATACAACAGGAACAAGAGGAACATGCTTTTCCTCCCGTATTCTGCGCGCGCACATTAATATGGGAGGAAAAGCCTGTTCCTCTTGTTCCTGTTGTATCCCGCTCGCGCAAATTAAGTGAGTATGTGCCGTTTACCATGCACCCTTTTTTTTATCTTTCGACTTAAGATCTTTCGATTTTCGATCTTTGCCTTCCGATATATGCGTTTTCGGTAATTTCACATTCCGGCCCGTCACGGAGATCGATTTGATACATATATGTATGTATAAGATACACTTTAACTAAAATATTAAATGTATATTTTTATATTTATGTACATACATAAATATATACCTACATACATACCTTTATGTTGGATTTGATTTTTTTTAATCAATTAACGTCTTTTTCGCTGTAAGTGAAATGGAAATGAGTAACGGAAAATCGAGAGAAACGTAAAATATATGAGAAAAAAAAGTGTTTGAAAAAAAGCTCAGCAATTTGCAAACGAATCTTTTTCTTCTCGATTTTGATCCTCATCGTTTCACCAATTGGATGGAAATTGCTTCGATTGACGAAAAATGTGATGGGCACAATTTCGACATAATATCACAAATCAACCTTTGTAACGTTACGCTTCCACTTTAATAAAAAATATATTATACATATATACATACATATATGTATGTATACTCGTATTTCTAAAAATATTAATACTGAAAGCATTTCGTTTTTTATACACACATCACACATGTATGATAAAAAGTAAAAAATTTCAGTCCATTCCGGTGGATAGAAATAAATCTAGGCTTTTGATACGTGTCCACATCACCATAATCCATCAGCCTGGTTTTGCTTTGAGCTTCGATAACAAAGCCTTTATTGTTTAGATTCAACGCTTTGTAGACAGCGTGGCGGCGCAATCGGAACCGGCCATCGACTCCACACTGGTTCTCAAAATCGGTAACTTTTTTTCGCATCATAATAATAAAGACGACATTGCTAATCATTATCACACGTATCTTATGTGCATAAATGGGTATTTACTAAAATTTGGCTTGGAGAAATTATCAGGAACTTGCTCATGTCCCAGGGGAATGTAATATATCACCGATTAAATATCCTTATGTCTACATATATGTATGTACATATAGCACATACGCAACATTAGATATAAAAATATATGTGTGTATAATGAATAATTAATTTCCTACTTCGATCCATTTTTCGTACTGTACGAACATATTATTCATTTTTTATATATTTATAAACTTTGCGTCGATTATATAACAAGCGTAATATCAAATTATATATTTTGGTTATCAAAGGAGAAATTATAAAAATGAAGTCATGAAGAGAATTGAATTATTATTATTCAAATTGATTCAATTATCTTGCAGCGCTATCACATCGATTCGAAAGCATTTTCCGCAATCGTCTCGTGCCAATTTATCATTCGAATTTATGATATTGGAATTGAATTTTGTACTAACTGAATGTTTTTCATACAGCTATGTATCGATTTGTATTATTCAAAAAGGTGTACGTTGTGTAAGAATTTGAATTGAATCTGATAAAATTTATCCAAGAATTTAATTATTCTTCTTTCTTTCCACGAAAATTTATAATATTTTAGGAATGTTCATTTCCGACTCATACGTATGTGGGTCAAACGACAGCTTATATCTGAAATAGTGATATGCATTCAGGTATTTATAGCTTTGGCCAGTATTTGAATTTCACTATTTCGGGCAGGTATTCCGAAAACGCACGTACATACAATTTTAGTTTTATAACTGCTATACCCACAAATGCAAATATGTATTTGATTTGATTATAATATATTGATAGTGATTACAATTACAATTGGATATTTATACAATATGTATGTACATACATATGTATAATATCTGTATTTAACACGTTTTGTCTAATCTAATCGTCTTTCAGGAAAAATTATTTTTGAACAAAATGGATTTTTAAATGTTGCCCTCATTATGCTTATAAAAAGTTTTAAGTGAAACCTCAACTAACTTTGAAATCGATTTTAGATTAAGCAACAATTAATATTGAAAAAAAGCAATTTCCAGAATATTTTCTTCCACCCCATCCTTTCCAGCATTATAATTCATTTTTTCTTTTGGAAGATTTTGCATTCTTGTGAACTGTAAAATCTTGAGATTTTGATTGACCCGCTTTCAGGCAGGTATTTTTTCGAGTTACCGTAATTTTAATTAAACGATATTTCATATACAGAGAGTATAACCTGGAATTTTAAATCTTTGAAAGTTGACATTAGCGAAAGATCAAGAGCAGCCTCTACCACTAATTTCCCTTTGGCTCAATTTTTTTCTTTAATTATTCGAATCTATCTTTATATTGCAGATTTTGAAGCAAAGAGTTTCATCGCTAAGTTGAAACGACCCTCGATCAATTAAATTGAAATTTACTTTTTTCCTTAAATACTTTTTTTATATATGTATGTATCTTATATAATAATTGTCTAGTGCGTGCGTGCGCATTTACAAATTACTCGCTGTTAATACCATGCTCCGTCTCTCTTTCTTCTCTTGGAATCGTATATCGTCGAAAGAGACTCGGCATATTACTTCGTTCAGATGAGTGGCCGACAAAAACAAATTTTATTTATCAAAAAAATTAATTATATTTAAAATTATTAATTTCGTTGATCCAAAATGCGATATTTTACCGAGTGTACCAATTACATATGTGCTCACAGGCCACTAATCATCATCATATATATAAAGACGGTAATCTGTGTGTGTGTGTGTGTGGGTGTGTGTGTGTGTGTGTGTGTCCTAACTCTCGCCGAACATAATGAACGAATCGATAAAAATCGATTAATTCATTTTTCGACGAGACGACTTTGTCGCGACTCGAACCGATCACCCCAAATAGCCTGAATATGGGTCTAAATTGAGCTAATGGTCTCGGACATCACGCCAAATCCAATTTTTCATTTCGCCTTTTTTTTTAAACATTAATTGAAATATTCCTTCTCGTCATATAAAAATACGTAATTTTAATAATTTAATTTAGCGAGGTTTTGAACCATTTTTTTTTCTTTTCATATAAAACAATTAAATATATATTTTTAATTGAAATTATTGAAATTAATTTATATTGTAGCGATATTTGAAAAATAAAATTAATTCCAAATCGCCCAGAACAGGTCGCTAGCCATTAGACTACAGCCTCGACAGAAAAAACGCTCTAAAATTACTTAATATTCGATTATCCTATAGAAGTATGGGGAACCAATCATTCGCGTATCTTCGGCTTTCGTCGACAATCTTTTTCGATTTCCGATTTCTTATGATCAACCATCAACCAGTATGGGGAACAAATTTTTTTTTTTCATATTTTTCATTTTTTTCATATTTTTATTATTTTCAGTTTTTTCATTTTTTTTCATTTTTTTCAAATTTTTCATCTTTTTCATTATTTCCATTTTTTTCATTTTTTTTTCATTATATTCAGTTTTTTCATTTTTTTTCATTTTTTTCATATTTTTCATTTTTTTCATTTTTTTCATATTTTTCATTATTTTCATATTTTTCATTTTTTTCATAATTTTCATTTTTTTGTGCCTTTGTCTTTCCGAAACCAGTCGATTCTATATCTTTAACTTTATTTTTATTCGAGTTTCAATTTCTTTTCGAAACCACCCGTTGAAATCAACGGGCCCTACACTAGTATAATATAATAGCATAATGAGTAAATGTGTATACAGTAAAAGTTATTACGAAATTATATTCAATATATAATATATGTATAATAATATTAGTATTCCAAACATTTTCATATATCATACATACATAAATAGTTGTATTGCGCGGCGTTATTCAGATTGAAAAATATCGAACTTCGCGGTCTATGATACATAGGATAGCAAACCAAATTTGATAATTTTAAATTGAAAACTATAGATTTTGCATTGCCACAATAACAAATTGACTAATATTTTTATTGTTAAGTACATATGTATATAGATTATAATATGATACTAGCGTACTTACTCACACCGAAATTTTGTCCGTATAATTGAAATATCTATGATTGATGAATTTTTAATATAATTGAAGTCATATAAATAGCCCGTGATTTATTATTTATGACTCGGAGGCATATTGGCATGAATCGATTTTGTCAATAATGTTGTGCGTGCGGGAAGCTAGTATATGTATAATATTGTTCAGTGACCATTTTATCATATTGATGAAAAAACGTATCCTTTCCCGATATAGATTTTTTGCTGACAAAATCACAATCTCTTCAAATTGAATACAGTTCCGAAGAAAATTATTTAAATCCAGAGGATTTAGAAACAAAAACTTAGCGGAGCTGAAGTGGATTTTCCAGCCGTATTTTTGGACGGAGAAATACCTAGCTTAAAATTTCTAAATAAAAATACCAAAGTTGTTGTTTGACAAACATTAATTTATTTTCTTTGTTCACGTTTTGTTTATTGCGGCAATTTATAAGATGTCATATCATACATTTTTCGAATACACGTAACTTTAACGCAAATCTGCGGACTGACTGAAAATCACAAGGCCAAATCATTTTTGCTCTATAATAATATTATATATACGAAGTATTATGATTGTGAGAAAATTTGACCTCAAGATTTTTATTTAGTTAGAAAGCGTCATTTTTCTTTGTTTAACGATATTATACGAAAGATAATATCTGACTTTTTACACAACGACATTTTTTCGCTGATAAGCACTCTCTCGAATAGACGTGGTTTCACATTTACAAAATGAAGGTATATCTAATAATAAGATGCATTAATAGGGCAAACATTATCGAGAATAAAACAAAAACTAATCATAACTTAACGTTCAAGAAGCACTAGAAGGTGAACGATTCAAATATAAATAGGGGAAGAAGTTTTGTGGCTGGGGTAGATCACGATCCGCAAACTGATCGTCCACCGTCACGTCTTTGAGCCCGAAGCGACATAACGATACCAATTTCAAATTGGAGGAAATCCTGAGTAAGCTTTTACCGCTATGATCACGTAGCCGTGTGAAATGTGTTCGTCGGTTAATGACATGATTCAAAATCAATTTTACGATCTTGAAACATCGCTGTAACTGCGTTATCGAGCGGTCGACGAGAAAAGGGTTAACATTCGGGGGACATGTGTTGACAATCTGACGCTAATTGAGGGATTATTCCGTAAATTGAGCCCTCGTTAGGAGAACGCGTGAACACAATTAGCCGTGCTTATAGGGTACTTTGTTCTACGCACAACGGACAGTTTTAATTTACTTGAGTACTGAACATACACATAATGTATAGGTATCGTCTTCTGAAGAACGCAAAGTGAAATTGGGGCTTTGTCTATCGATTTAAACTCGAATATCAAAGCATCCAATCAGTGCTGATGCCGAGCATTTCAATCACTAAGTCACTCACCTGTAATAATGATTTACATATGTACACGCATTGCATATGATATATATTACGAAAGACATCATTATATTTGAAAATGGTTTGACTTAATTCACAAATCAAAAAATCACTTATTTTAATTCGATATGTCCAAAATCTCAGAATTTACATACATACGTATTGCAGGCCAACAGTTTTTTAATATTGTTAAGGCGAAACATTACATTTAATATTTTGCGAATTATTTCTCGTAATGAAGAAAATTGTACTTATGCTGCTTTCATATACATATAACGGCCCATATGTATTATATAGGTAAATGCTTTAATAAAGGAAATATATTTATTACGTTTGAATTTCCTTGGAAATAGCTGTGAATCTGAAATAAACACCTTTTCCTATTACTATTGTTCTCATTGAAAATATATACACTCCGATTTGTTCCATAAATAAATCAAGTAAGCAAAGAACCTGTCGTACTCTATTAGGGTGAATTAATAAGTAAATTGGAAATGGAATTATCTAGATTTTGCCATCATATAGAGAATGCCGTAAGCATATTATACATACGCATAATATAATACGATTAAAATATATTTTTTGTTAATAATAAATTAAATTTTATATGTTATCTAGATTTTGCCATCATATAGAGAATGCCGTAAGCATATTATACATACGCATAATATAATACAATTAAAATATATTTTTTTTGAATAATAAATTAAATTTTATATGTTTACAATTTCGTTACGATTTGATATACATATGTATGTATACATATATTTGATATACATATGTATATTGTATTTTGTGTCCATTCATGATGTTCGAAAAAAGAAAAGTCTCAAGTATATGAACGGAGAATGGGAAAATACCGGGAAGTGTACGCGTATCAAATAATCCCGACGCAATCCAGAGGATATTTTCTTTTTTGCGTTCACTCGAAAAGAGAAAAATGATTGAAACATCAAATGATCTCCCTTTCCGTAAAAATCCTTTGTACATAACCGGCACAGATTTAAAAGGTCGGGTGTATCTTAAACGGATGATGGAGGATCAAATATTTATATTGGTAGGAATAATATGAATAAACTGCTATACTTGGACTTTTTTCGGTCGATATTTTACATGCCAAAAATATGCAGTTATTGAAACGAATCTAAATTTTTATTCATTTTGTGGTGAAGATTGTTTTTTTAGAAGTATGTATTTTTAGGAATATGCACATTGCAGACGTTTAAAATATTTTTTTTTAAATATAATATATTGAAATTCAACTCGCATAAATTTATAACTATTAACTTTACGGATAGTGAAATTTTTGAAGAATCGTTTCAAAGAAATATATTACTTTTCACGTTGAATTTTGTGGCGTATCTTCTCCATAAATTTTCAGCGTCACATGGTGGAAAGTACATATCTACATAGTGGAGATATGAACAAAGTTTCGGCTTAATTTATCATAGAAGCACTTCGTCTAAGCTGCTAGAGTTATAATCCCAAAGCTTTTGGCACCACTTAAAATTCATCGAGACAAAAAAGGAAACGCACCAAAATCATTATCCAATTATACCGGCTTTCAGTCTATTTTCTGAAAATCGGACAACACAATTCGAAACGAATCATTGTAGCCAATTATCTCTATCAAATTATTGCTATTATGCTCATTACACACAACAATTAGCGCTAATGGTGACTCCGTGGCAATAATTTCATACAAAGTACGGCCATTTCGGTAAATGAGGGCGAATCAGGTGAGGCAGAAGTAGATGATGGCTCAATAATTATTATCTACTTCCACTTAGACGATCGTAAATTATGAAATTATTATATGTAACTGTTTTATAAGTGTGACTATATTTATAGTTTAACCCTTTTTTCGTCGTCCCTTCGAGTCCAATCACCCCTCGAATAAGATTCTTCAGCAGCGATGCGTAATATTGCGAAATCTGACGATAGGTAGACGACAGTTTCGCCTCTCGACCCGTGTAAAAATTGAACATGTGACGCGAGACGTTCCGCACGGTTGGTCGCAAAGGGTTAAACTCTTTGAAATGCTCCCTTTAGTGGAAAATTATCACACGTTTACCGAACGCTTCGTTTATTTTTATGACAGCCATATTAGTCCTGGGCGGAGGAGAGTCCTGAATTACTTCTTTATTTACGTTGTGCGTACATACATACATACATACCTATATAAATAACACAAGGAAACACTCTGAATTTAAATTTGTCGAAATGCCGTATTAATTCACTTTTACATGAAACGGTAGTGCGTTTGTACGTATAAAATATATAAATACACACACACACACACACACACACACACACACACACACACATACATACATTTTCAGTCAACGTTTTCAATGTGTAGTCAACGTTTTCAATTTGCGCATTTGTCGAGACTTCTATTTGACTTTTTAACAGGACAAGCATGCTTTGAATTGGGAAATTCTACCAAAATTTTCGAACGAGCAGCAGCATCACCTAAATATAAAAATATTGCGATTATTATTTTTTTTTCGACTGCTTCGTAATTTATTTGAATTTTTTATTAAACCCAAATGAAACTTTGAATGAAAACTAATCTCATATAACATCAATTTCAGAGTAGAAATTTGATTGAAATTGGAAAAGTCAAAACATTTTACCTTCATATAAGATTAAAAAATATATACGTAAATTGAAAAATTTAATATTACTCGAAACGGTGAACTAATTCAACTTCTTAATCTAAATTCGGTTGGAGGTTCAAACAATTTAAGAAGGTTCTTCAGCGCTTAAAGTTCCCATCACATTCTGGCAAACGTTAGGATTGTCTCTATCTCTCTCAGCTAATCAACTAAGTCAGTGGCGCATCAAATTCAGTCCGAAGTGAATTTCCACACAAGTTAACAAGATTGTAAGGATGCTTAAGATACCCCAACGTTCACATATACATACATATGTATGTACATACGCACTGGGAAATAAACTCATACTTATACCTTTATCGTGTACAAGTCGAATCAACGAAAAGATCGAATTATCATAAAATTCAAATTACATAAATATACTCTCAATAATATTTTATCAACTAATATTTTACCTGTATCAATAGTACATATTTATTTAAATATAGTTAATCTTATTATTTAAATTAGTAAATAAGTAATAAGAAAATCACTCCATTTATTTAGTCTTATATTATAAATCCATATGTATCAACTTTCTCGTATTCTACGAACATACATACATACATATGTACATTATATTATTTAACG
This sequence comes from Arctopsyche grandis, assembly GCF_051622035.1. Taxonomy (NCBI): domain Eukaryota; kingdom Metazoa; phylum Arthropoda; class Insecta; order Trichoptera; family Hydropsychidae; genus Arctopsyche; species Arctopsyche grandis. Next base: position 19,107,840 of record NC_135357.1, read on the forward strand.
ATTTTGTATTACAGTATATTATGAATATACTATGTATTAAATGATGTCACTAGGCTTTATTCATCCACTATACAGATTTGCATAATGATTTCTGTTTAAAATTTTAGGACTTAATCCATTAATGGACCAAATTATTTAATCATAGAAAATTAAAATAGCCGAACATTTGGCGTCTGGGAAATTATATTAATAACTAGGCAAATATTCCTGAAATTTCATGTGGCGTTAGATAATATTTGATCCTATAATATGTATATTATTTTAAATAATAAGATATTAAAGTCTTGGCTTATATTTGAACATTCATATTTAAGTAACAATGTAATTTTTTTTCAGTATAAAAGCTATTTATGTTATTTAAAAAAATGATATGTGTACATTTGTATGAAATCTTTCTAAGGTCAAGTTACTCGAGCATTAAGTCACCAATTCTATTTCTTTTTCATTTTGATTTGAATTTTTTCTATGCATAGGTATATTATGAATAAATTGAAATCTGAATTCCGTCAAATTTTGGATAAATGAGCATTCTAACTACGATCTACATACTCTGCAATACATTATACAAAATAAAAGCAGCCTGGGAATAAATTCCATGGTGTGGTCAGAAAACAATCCAGATTTCAATATAATCGAAAATATATGAAGCATGATGGGCAGAAAAACTAAGGAAAAAAGTCTAAATCGATTGGGGAAATTAAAACTTTTATGTTCGGTAAAATGAACTTAATGATGAATTTTTAATGGGTTTTTTCGATTTGTTTTGTAACCTCTACCTCAAGTTTTGAAAAAAAATATCATTTGCATCCAAAATTTATAAGGATATTTCTCATAAAATTACTTATTGACAAAAGAGATTTTTTTTGCTAAAGATGAGTTAGAGAAAGTAATGCAAAAACTATTGCTTTAATTTTTTATTCATTCATTGTATTTTAAAAATATCATAATTCACGTGTGATGCTAGTGATACTCTTCGCTTTGCGTCAGAGTACCTATACATATATGTACATACATACATATGTATATACTACATACGTAATATTTTAGATGAATTTTATTGAAATTCATATTTTTCTTTTTTGTATGCAGGAGCAAAGTGGCAGCACTACTTCTGGACAAGCATCTTCAGATCAACGGCATAGGAGTTGGTGGTAGAGCCAGCATAGCAGCTCCGGCTCCAGCCGCAGCATGCAACAGGATGAAGAGGGAGAGAAAAGCCGCCAGAACTCTCGGCATAATCATGACAGCATTTCTCGCCTGCTGGCTTCCATTTTTTCTCTGGTAAGAATGCTATAAATATTTTTGAACTGTACAACTATGAAGAAGGGACTTTCGCTATCGATCGGGGATGCTGTGGTGCGCCTTTCGTGAAAACCAATATACAGGGTGTTGATTAAACCAATCAATATACAGAGTGTTCGCCTACGAGTTGATTAAATGTAGAACACACACTTGAACACACATAGACAGCACGCCGACTACAGCAGCGGAAAAAATGTCTTCCTAGAGTACAATAGAGATGCCTCTTTAATTATGAAGCGAACAAAAGCTCCACTGTATCACAGATATTTCACAATATGAATACCAGTATACATACATACATCCTCATAAAAATATGAAATATTTATTATTTGTGGAGCTTTCCAAATATTTAATGCGCAAGTTGGGTTTATTTTAAATGGATATTAAAAACGAATTAATTTTTTTTTTTTACATATACATATACCAGGAAGGCCTTACAGGTAAACCCCAATGCGCCTTCCTGGCCAATTACAAACAATGCTGCATTTTTATTACACAAGTCAATGAATTACGAGACACTGAAAACTCGTAATTAAGGAGACATCTATGAATTGTACATACATTTTATTGTACATTAAATCATACTTAAATAGTGGTGACATAGTACGTAAGAAGGATTTTAGCCAATTTAATCGGGAACCATTTTAACAATTAAATCAGAAAAATTGGTAACGAACTCTGATAGGAAACGATCGACCTGGAGTCACATATATCCAGGTCTGATCAGCAGCACTACAGATATACTCAGAAAAATTCTTGTCAATTGCGGTCAGCTCATGGGATCAAACCCGGCGCCTCTCGGTGCTAGGCAGAAGCTTAACAACCGAGCTATGCTGCTGGCAAATGTACATATATAAAGCAAATAAATGGGAACTCATACATACATATATTATATGATGAAAAACCATTAAACTTTCTTCACAAGAATATTAGATATGTATTTAGTATTTCACACATGTATTCTTCTAGCTTCAATCACATCTCTTATGTACATACTGTCACTTATGTATGTACATATTTTTGCTTCTTCCATCTGAGACGTGCTTCTCACCCATTAATTCCTCTTTAAATCGTTTCACGCCATTTTAAGAATGTGTATTTACATACTTCTCTAAATAGGCTTTTTTCCATTTTACCCCCACAAAAGGTGTGTATAAACAACGGTCAGTTAAGATAATAAAGTGCGCATTTCTTCCTTAGTAAGATGGATTTTTATAGCATACAATCTCTACATAAAATTTTTGACAATATTTATATGTAATTATTTCTAAAATTGGTTAAAGCGTATTTCCATTCTTCAAACACAACTAAATGCTAAGCAAATTGAAAATTATGCATTCCTATCTTGATTTTCACTAATGCATACAATAGTACGACTGCAGTCAATTTTAACTTGAATTGAGTTCCTCATTTTATTTTCAGGTATTTGATAACTACTTTATGTGGAGGTCCTTGCTACTGTCCTCCGATGGTGGTGACAGCCGTTTTTTGGGTAGGATACTTCAACTCGGCGCTAAATCCTTTAATCTACGCCTACTTTAACCGAGAGTTTAGGGTAGCGTTCAAGAAGACACTCGAGTCCTGCTGCAGGACCATTCTGAGGAGCGAACCCGGTAACAATCTTTTCAGCGGTAGGAGCTTCGGAAGAAGGGAGTTGCATGTTCACTCAAATGCCAGCTCTGAAATACATATGAATAACTGCTTGAAAATATCGCCGAAAAACGAACAACCGTGCGTACTCAAGGAACAAATTGTACATGGCGAGAGTGTCACGTAAGATTCATGACAATGAATTCACATAAATATTGCACAATAATCATCATTACACTTTGTTAAAAATGTACTAGATACATTTCAAATCTTGAAAATAAATATATATATATATAATCAATTAAATGACCTATTGCGATTGAACACGACGATGCAGAGATGTAAGATGCGACAATTTTTTATTTGATATTATCCGCTGATTAGAAAAAGACATATTTAAGTTTGTTTTTAATGTACCAATTTTCTTTTATAATCATATTATAAAACGCATAGTACATATTATTATGATAATTACAAGTTCCTCCGCTCCATAGTTTAGTTCAACCCAAAATTTTCCAATCATCTGAATAATTCGTACATTAGTATATAGGTAAACATATACAGCTCGTTTTTAAATCAAACCAAATTCAATCAGAAATACGAAGATTCATCGACTTTGTTGAAATCGTAGAGTTACTATTTATACAAAGCACAATATGAATGTACATATTATAAGACTAGATTATTCCGAAAAGTATAATACATATATATTTTAATTTACATTCAGCATATTAAACATAGAAATTCATTTTGAATTTAATTGAAATAACTATTAAAGTAAATCCACAAAATATGTACATCAATTTTTGTACTTGTTATCAATTTTTATAACTATAGTTGAATTCACATAAAATACTTTTTTAAAAACAAAATCTCTATAATAAACAAAATTTCTATTTTTAATTTAATGAAATTATCGCCAGTTAATTTATTTAAAATATCTCTATAGAAAAATTTTTATTTACATTTAATTGTGAAGTATTTCTAAACTTATTTTGTCAATTACATAAGTAATACATATGTAAATGTATGTAAATGTGTTAAGAAATAATACCCCTATAAAATATTGGTGTGTTTATGCATTGAGTGTCAGATAATATGTGTATATACCTATGCATAATTATATTGTAATATCATCTTGCATTCTACATATATATGTTTACACCTATGTATGTATATGATATTTACTGTTAAATTGTGCAAACAGACATACATATATGTAATTACATGATTAAACTATAATTGTGCCAAAATGAATTTCTTGTAGGTGTAATATAAGTGAATATTTAAACATGAATGTATAATAAAATTACTTAATATACCTATAATATCACAAAATTATAAGTGGAATATAAATGTATTTTTGAATAAACATACATACATAATACTTAAATAATATGTTATTGCATACACATTATTCTGAAAACACCTACATTTAATATAAATTGATACGTACATATAGTCTATTTTTGTGTGTACATATATGTACATATGTACCAGTATATTCATTGTTAAATTCCTAAATAAACAAAACACACTATTCGTACGATTCATAAGGACCAACGTGAGAAACAATAAAAATAATGATATGTATACAAAATAATATCCATATTAGTAGGTATATGGTGTATTTGAATCATTTTAAACAATCATAGAAAGTATATGAATTAACCATATCATAATAATAAATTAATTATAAGCAAATATTACAATATTATATGTATGTATGTATGTATGTAACATAGGTATTATAAAGTGAAAAATCAATCATATAGGTTTTCACTGAGTACTGTAACTGATTACACGGTGTTTTAACAATCAATTCTGATATAATTTTTGTGAAATTATTCAAAATGTATGTATACACATTTATCTATAGAATATAAATTATTAATTGTGTTGATGTGAATTGAGATGGAATTTAAAATTATCTATTTATTAAATGTATAATGAATTTGACGGAAATATGAACTGTTATTATATTATGATTTGTTATCGAATGGAATGAAGTAATAAAAAAAAATTTAAAAAAATCATTGTCCTTTATTTTTCTTTTTAATGCATATAAAGGTCCGAATATATTATCAAGCACTGCACTTAAATATCTCGACATGACATTGCACGGAAAAGACTAATTCTATTCATAATATACAACACCACCCGTTTTCAACATGTTCATACATAAAATCGGCTTACATATACACTATAGAGCGCGATGATATGGTGCAATATTGCTTGCGTCGTATCGCCGAGTCAATATTGTCACAATATGACGGTTCCAAAAATATTCATAGTCGCATGACAGCACTTTCGTTAGTACGGGTGCACTTGCCACTATGACGTCACGTCATGCGTGAATATTTCTACAGTGGCCAAAGAAAACCGGTTCTGTGTGATACGTTTCGGTGACATGTACTGCTGTATTGTATTAATATAACGTGTCGGTTGCTGCTGTTTCAGATATGTCACATATACATTACGAATCATATGAATGCGTCGATGTAGAATATACCAAAATATATTTCTCGTCCTGCTTTTTATGTGCAGTTTCTGGCTTGAGCTGTACTGGTATAAACGAGCATTCATACATTCCCATATATTATATCGAACATATTGATTGTATACATATTGCAAACTAAGGGTTCAAAATATTCGAATAACGAATATCGTATAGTAGCTTTAAATGATTTATTTGTAGTTTTAAGAAGGTCAAGATATTAAAATTTTAAAAGAATCATACATAATCTGGAATATCAAATAGAATATTTATTTTACATACATATATACCAGGAAGGCCTTACAGGTAAATCCCAATGCGCCTTCCTGGCCAATTACAAACACAAATGCAGCATTTTTTTATTACAAGTCGTTGAATTGCGAGACACTAAAAAACTCGCAAATTAGCGAGACATCTATGAGTTGTACATAAATTTTATTGTACATCAATCAAACTTCAAATAGTGGTGACATAGTAGGTAGGAAGGATTTTTAGCCAATTTTATTTTCCGGGAACCGTTTCAACAATGAAATCAGAGAAAATTGGCAAACTCTGATAGGAAACGATCAAGCTGGAGTCACAACTCCAGGTCTGACCAACAGCATACTCTGAAAAATTAATTTTCATTCAGGGATTGAACCCGGCACCTTCTTGACGCTAAGCAGAAGCTTAACGACCGAGCTATGCTGCTGGCTATATGTACATATATGTGTTGAAGATTGAAAATAAAAAAATAAGATCGTATAAAAAGTATTCGAATTATCGGATTTGGAACCCCTAGTAATATTAATACTAATATTAATAATATACGGTAAACGGATTATTTTTTCACAAGAAAATCGCGAATACTGAATATCTGTCACCCGAGTTTTCGTTAGTATGATGGTTCGCTACATTATACAATTTTTGTTATATTAAAATTTTCCAATTTAATAGATAAAATTAAACGAGACAGGGGAAACGCTATTAAATATCATTTATTTTGACATGAAATCGAATTAAGAGTAAATTTTCAACTAAGAAATTTACATGTTCAATTTTCACGGTATATTTTACACACTCCTACACATCGGGGTAGTGTGAACCGTAAACGGGAATTTTCATTAGAATTTCAGAACGCAAACAAAGGAAAATCACGCCCATCTAGTTAAACAAGGAGCGATTATCTTTCCTACCACTTCATAAATTCATTTTTATTCACATGAACGGATAAAATTATGCGACAACGTCAACGTAGTAGAAAAACCTTCTCTCGTCTGAAGCTTCATTATTCACTGTCTAGGAAAACATTCGTCTGACAGGAGAATATACATATGTACGTATGTATATTTTAATAAGTTAGTCATACTTGTCACGACACCAAAAGGTGACTGTTAAAAATGTGAAATGTCTAGCTCTGAGATCCATTTTAAATTTTGGATCAGACAGTAAAATGGGTATTGATGACAGTAGCCAACAAAATATTATATGTAGGTACATACATGTCGACAGTAAGAACATTTTAACTGGGAATTTTAATATTCATAACGCCGAATTTGATGTGATAATGGACTGTACTGGAGATAATTTGTTTGTCCCCGAAGGGATGGGCGTTAAAATGAGTTTAGGAATCATCCGACCCTAAACGAAACATTAAAACATCGTAACATGCGATGGTTTCGATAAACCGCAGGGCAAATGGTCTTTGGACCGCTTTTAAGGTCGATTGTAAATTGTAAAATCTACAGACAAGTCCCGACAGTGGCGTGCGCTGAAATTCTCTCTCTTTTTGTCGTACAGCCTTACTTAATGTGCACGAGCAGGGTAAAAGAGGAACAGGCTGTTCCTCTTGTATCCCGTTCGTCTTGTACAAAAAGAGAGAGAATTTCAGCGCACGCCACTGGTCCCGACTATAACATATGTCGTAGATAAAGATGCTACCAAGAACAGATCGATAGAAAAGTCTCTCATATTGACAAAATAATCAAACATTATGTGTGAGATAAATTGAAACTTCCAAGCTAATGAGTAAAAAAAGACTAATAGAATTTGTAGTCGACATTTTTTGAAGGTGTATTTATGATATTTTTAAATATATATTTATGATGATTTTAGCATAATTTAAAAATAAAACAAATATATTTATAATATCTGTTTGGTATTATACAATTACCCATCTAAATACTGACAATTTTGTGACATGGACAATTCCATAATGATCTCGAACGAAACTAGGTCTATAAAAGATTATAAAAAGAATTTAGAAGTATTGTGACTATATATAATACCTTGTTCTAGTACATTTTTTACAATGGACACAGTAAAAAATAATTATAACGATCAATACTTTTAATTTAGTGTACTCAAAAGAAATAAGAAAATCACGCCCGCTAAAGGTTTACGATAAAGAATGTGAAAAAATCATTGTTTTATTATTAGTACGAAGAATTCAAAAGTTCTTTTGATAGAGTTTGTTATTTACGATTAAATTTCCTTTAGACTGGCTTATCTAATATTCATTTATTAATATGTCAAAGGGCTTGTATGGATCTTCGTCATCATACGTTTTATTGAATTCTTGTACGCTTTTTTCGTTAAAAAATTCGTTTTTGATCATTTTTCCGTAGACATTATATCGCGTAATCGTTTTGTCGGGACGTTATATCGTTCGGCGTTTCATTCGGGGATGTTTCGTCATGGATTCATATAGGTATACACAGGGCTAACGAGAGGGGGGGTACAGAGTATGCAAATAACCTGGGCCCGGGATCCAGAAGGGCCCAGTCGATTTAATTCATTTAATTATAGATAGCATTTTAATTCATTTAATTATACATATAAAGTTCACTTTTCATCGAGTAAACAAGTTTGTGCACCCAGGCTATTAGTTAGTATATAATATTAGGTAAACGGGTTACATCCCAAATGCGACAGGAGATCCGCGCAAGCGATTTTCGTAGCGACGCTTATCCTGGTAGCGATTCACATTTGGGATGTTAGCACCGAGCCATAATATTATAAGTTTCAAAATATCACTCTAATTTAAATTTGTAAATGAAAATATTGTTTATGAAATTATGTTAAATATATTTTTGTTGATTATAATCGATTTTAATTTAAATACGTACAACTTTCCAAATACCAAACATTTTTCATAAATATTTTTACTAGGTTGAATCAAATTTTTTTCTTAGGGTCCACTGCTACAAAATTGTATCGGGGCCCGGATTTTCTCTCGGCGGCCATGGGTATACATCTTAACTGTACGTGGACGGCCGGGCGAGTCGTGAGGTTGGAATGAAAATTGTTCATATATACACCGGGAGTACATAGAAATGCTGGAAATCACGCAATGATGCAAATTGACCGCAAGGGCAATGCTTGCCGAAGCCATTAAGGGAGCTACAGACGCTCCGGAATTCCGGAGAGGTCTACTGTGAGGCGACCCATGTTGACGCAGACCGCAACGTGTGTAGGAAGATTCGCCTTGAGGTCGACGAGCGTACAAGTCGCCTCATATCGAAGCAAATTCTGTTCGTTCGCCTCAAGGCGGATACCCCCTTTTCATTATTCCCTCTCCGTTGTCGCCATGCCGCTGCTCGCACCACACGATCACTTCTGAGAATTGACGTAAAGTTGTAACATCGCGTCATACCGGAGCGTGTGTAGCCCCCTACAATTTCAGGTCGACCGAAAATAATACCTCAAGGTCTACCACAAGGAATACCTCTCCGGAATTCTGGAGCGTCTATAGCCCCCTGTAGCGACAATAGCCTCGGTGTATAAATTCCTCTCCAAAACCACCCGTTTAAATAACAACGCGCACAAAACTAGTTTAATAATAATTTGAGTCCTTACGAATACAATTATTCGTAATACATTACGAATAATTCGTTTTTTAAATTGTTGAAAGTGAGAACGTACTGTGGTAGTGAGTATCTTTTAATCATTTCAACTATGTAGGTTAAGCATTTATTCCCAAAATATTCATAGAACATGGATGGACTTTAGCAGTGGCGGCGCTTCGGGTCGAATTGTGAATAATTAATAAGTATGCTTACAATTGCCGCATTTTACTGGCGAACAATGACGGGAGGCATCTTGGCGCACTACCATTGTCCATTACAATGCTACCAACTACACACCTTCAAGGTGGCATTACTGTATTTAATAACAATAGACGAACGAGCAATCATCATACATAATACCTACATACATACATACATATTTACATATGTATGTGTGTCAATCATCGGAAAATCTCCAAATACGCAAAACATTCCAAAATTCCGGAAAACGAGTGCTATTGTTCGATATTAATTGCTGGCGAATTTGTTTTTAATCGGAATTGAAAATAAATGCCCGAAAAGAATCGCTCATTGAAGTATCGAATTTCCTATACAAGTGTGTGAGGATGGGCAAACGGAGGGCGTGCTATGGAAAACAATCAGCACGGCTTGCAAAGGTTTTACCGATAATATCGGAATGTGTTCAAGTAATCGACACTCAAGAAAATTAATCCCGAAGCGGTAAACATCGAGCTATTTTCCAGGATCGCTACTGTAAGCTCAAAATTAAACGGTATAAAATTACATATATTCATTAAACATACATATATTATATATGTATATTATTGTTATTGCAATATATGAGTATTTGAGTTATACTTTTATAATTCATAAAATTAAGTAAAATAAATACACGAAATAAAATAAAATAAATATCTTAAAAGATGTCATCACCCATTTCGGCTCGTTTTTATTTTATAATAAAATTGTAGTCACATTGTTAGATAAATAGACAAATTACAAAACTATTACATTATACATAATTTAGGTACATTTAGATAATTTTTAACCTCACATTGCAATGTACATACTTACATTAACTTTATATAAAAAATATTATTTAATGTATGTTTACAGTTGAAATGTATCTTACAGTTATTACTATTTCGTAGTCGAAATTGTAACAAACTAGTGTTGGAATATATTCCATCTAACCTGGTACCAACTACCCTTATAGTTGAAGTGTATTTTCAGTCGTAATATATTTTGACTAGTTAGTTGCTGCCGTGCCTGAATGTGATATTTTCTAACTCAATGAGCGTAGGCTATCGGAGATTATTTGTCTGGTAGTCATTATTTTCATGGTTAATGTGATAAATGAGTGGAATTTTGATCTCCTCTAGAAATGTCAAGACTGAGGAGGATAATCTCTTCGAAATAATTAAATAAATAATGTCTTATAAATACGTACTTTATTAACAGAATCCCAAAAATAGCCATCGCTGATTAGTCTTCAAGTTACATTTTTTAAATTCTTCTTAAATATTTTCTCAAATTAAATTTTAATTGTTAAAAAAAATTCTAAATATAATATATAATAATATATCTGTGTTCAGTTTACTAAAAATACAAACAAAATGTTTTATTAGGTATATATATGTACATACATATATTGAAAAAGAATACTAAATAAAAATCAAAATAAATATTGTATGTATATAAAAACAAATTAAAATAATGTGAAAACAAAATAAATATTGTAAATATTGTTAAATATAAAATCATTATTATAATATTGAAAAATGCCTAGTCTTCCATAAAATCGCATTTAATGAAATTTAATAAAATTTCTCATTTTTTTCCTTCCAGTAAAGCGATACTAAATGTCGCTATAATTAAACCGTTAAAATGAAAAAAAAAATCCAATAATGAAACGACACGGTTTCTCTGCTCAGCAGCGAGAAACTGCTATTTGATAAAAGACGAGTAACAGGTGTTGGATAGGTATTCGGAATCGCTTAATTAAACATTTTCCTCGCTGCGACTCCGGGAAAACCGCAAAAGGTTTACCCAATAACTAACTCCCTTTCTACCTCCACTCGCTCTTACAGATATCCCCAACAACATCGATTTCTACAATATGATTACGACCGCTCCTGTAAGCATCCATAAATATGTACATATATAACAAAACCATATGACCGTATGAATACATACCTACATAATATACATAGGTGTGTACATATGTACATAATACCAGATATTTCACATTGCACATAATGCGCTTATGTACTTACCTAATATGTAGTCTGAAGATTTTAAACCCATCTTAGAATAATGTGGAATTATCATCCTACGATAAAATAACACAATAACAAATGTTTATTTCATTATCGATTCGCTACATTTATATGCCATAATGCTATGGATCAAAGAAGTATTACACATATTATATTTATGAAAAATATAAAGCATTTCCAGATAGGGTAAAAGCTTTACCTGATATACTATTTCCGATAAAATATGTATGTATATAGGTATGTATACATACTACATACATACATATGTACAGTTGAAGACAAATAGTATCCTCAAATCGAATAGAACGTTCGTATCGGTTTAACGTAATGGAAAAACGTATTTCTTTTTACTTGAAGAGACTCTTGGATTCTAGGAAGAGTTGGTTTGGATATAATAAAATGGTTTTTAATTAATTGGTTTGAACGGATACATCGTTTATAGTGAAGGGGCATACAGAACTAAAAGTTGAACGTGACCGAACTCGACTTTTTATAGCAACTATAAAAAGTCTATATATTATACATATACATAACTACAAAAAGGGACTTTGGCCGTGAATGACACGCATGCATAAATGTATATACATACATACATGGATACAAGTATCTTCGTTACTCAGATCAAAGTCGCAAAGTTGAAGAGACACCCTTACTTTATTTATTTATATAAATAACTCAAGTCAAGAAACAGCAGAATAGAATATTAAGTTCTTATTTTTACTCTACATCTTACACTATAAAATATGTATGAAATACAAATCAAGGGAATTCAATAAAACTTGCGTATATGATCGACTTAATGGCTTCGAGTTATAAAACTACAAAAGTTAGAAAATTTCAAATAAATATACATAAAAGGAACGTTACATCATATTTAGTTTCATAAAGTATTATAATTCTATGCGACTACTTCTCAAGATTGAATCAATCACTTTTTTTTAAATATATTTTATAGATACATATGTATGTACATATATGTACTCCTATATACAGTGTATATTTATTTACTTCAATATCGTGATATCAAAAGTTCAAAATACTGTAAGCACCTGGGGAAATTCATGCATTTGATATAATCTTCTTACATATAAAAGGAACTATAAATAATCTAGACATCTATATATGTATAATACAGATAGTATTAGTAACACTATGTCTACATATAATATAATATTTATGTATTTATGTAAATATGAATGATAACACAGTTTTAGGTATGTATGTAAATGTATTTTCCACAATTTCTTCAAAAAGCGTATACATCATTTTTTTTGCAAAAAAAAATGTAATACGTGTATATAAAAGATATTTATAATTGGTATCAAAAAGTTTTTTCGAAGTCATATTAAAGATATTGGATCTTTTAAATATATTTATATTTTTAATATAAAAATTTAAATATATTTTCAAATATGAAACGTATTTTTTCTGCTCATTTTATAGCGTTGGTAGAAATATGTAAGCCTTGTTTGTGGAAATTTGTATCTCCCGTATCTTGTATATTTAAAAAAAGCACTTTAAAGCAAAAAGAGAATTCGTAGAATGAAAGAAAACGATGTAAGGGCGTACGAAGATTACAAGCAAAATTTCTCACAATTCGAATTAACTCGCTTCAAAGAAATTTTGTAATTCTGTATGTTTTTTTAAATTCATTATTTAATCAAACGGACTTTTTTGCATTCATCGACTTTGTATCAGCTTTCAGTAAATTTTCAGCGTCGAGTAATTTAATTCTTATATATCAAGGAGCAGCATTGAATTCGCGCCCCCACAAAGATTTTTCTTAAAAATTAAAATTGATACATATTTTACACTCGTCATGTATTCGACTATAACAAACACACATATTTTCAAAATATATGTATATTCTATATTATGTACATAATAGCCTGTGTGCACGTAATTGTGCACTCAGAAAAATATCGCAATTCGAATCAACGGAGTTAATAATTTATTAGTACTTTTAAACACTCACCAAGCTCCGTCTCTTTCCACGAAATAAGATTCCAAGGGGAGAAAGAGATACGGAGCATGGTGTTAACAGCGAGTACATAAAATAAATAATATATTGTGTAAAAAGTGTATTACTCAGTGGTTGAGTTTATGATTAGCACCAAAAGATTATTGGGTTTGATCCCGGGCTAATCTTTAATACTGCTGGTTAGACTTCGATATTTGTGACTCGAAGCCGATCGTTTATTATCAGAGTTTGCCAATTTTATCTGATCATTGTTGAAACGGTTCCTCAAAATCGGAAAAAAAATCATCCTACATGTCGTCACAAATATTCTGTATCTAATTTAGTGTATTGTAAATAAAATATTTAAAACATTAAAAAATATTTAATTTGTAAGAAAATATTTACTAGTAAAATATATTCCTGCCAAGCCTTCCTGGTTTATATCTACGTAAAATAAAATAAAAAAAAATATATGTATATGTAGGTACTGTTTATAATCGTTACTATGATAGGATGCAACTTTTACATTAGGTCCGTTGCAGGAAAGAAGAATACTTTACTATATTATACTAGTGTTGTGCCCTTTGTTCTCAACGGGTGTTTTCGAAAGGGAATTGATAAAAATAAAGTTATATGTTACATAAATGTAAGTTAATTTATAGGCGCACGGGCACGTAATATTAATCGAAATAAAAAGTGGCACATTATGCACTTAGCAATCCAACTCGTTCGAAATGATGAATGAATGTGTGTGTGTGTGTGTGTGTGTGTGTGTGTGTGTGTGTGTGTGTGTGTGTGTGTGTGTGTGTGTGTGTGTGTGTGTGTGTGTGTGTGTGTGTGTGTGTGTGTGTGTGTGTGTGTGTGTGTGTGTGTGTGTGTGTGTGTGTGTGTGTGTGCACCTCTAGAATCCAGAATTGAAATCGAAACGGCTGGTTTCGGAAAGAAATTACGAATTCTGGTATACATATAATTTCGAAAGATAGTTAGTATATATTTTTTTATTTGTTTGTGACAGTCAATTTAATAAAAAATGAGTATTCCAATAAATAAAACTATTCAAATAAATTTAATAAAATGTTTACTATTAGATTAGTCATGTTTAAGCGGTTTATATTGCAAATACCGAGCGAAGCTGGGTAAAACCACAAGTAACATATATTTTAGCATTTCGAAGAACAATATTAATTTAATCTAATTTTCTTATTAAGATATTTGCTTGTGGAAAACGTTGAAAACGTTGCACCAAGGAAAACTAATTGGAAGCAAAATTGATTAAGTTTCGTTACTACGAAGCATGTATCAATATTTCTGAAACAAACTTACTACAGTGTAAATTTATTTATGGAAACATTTTTGTCTATAATACTATACCTCTAAAATATTCTAATAATTTTCATATGTAGTTAAATTTAAATTACGTCTGAAAGATCGAATAAAAGTAAAAATATGATATGTTATACATACATATTTACTTTATATAATTTTTTTTAGAAAAAATATAACATAATAAAGTTACAATAGTGCTACCCAAGTGTTTGAAAATAGAAAAGAGAATACCTCTTGAGCTATGGACGTTGACAGAGTCACTCTTGACCTGGTGTAGACTGCAGTCTCATCTTCACCCTCATACCTACGTTCCCACCTGAGTGCCTTTCTAATTTGCTGTGGTTATTTTTGCAGGCAGAAGAGTCCCCTCCGGATAGCAACGAAAGCAATCTCATTAAATAACGGCAAATATTATGCTTTTACATACATTTTGTTTCTTTTTTTCAATATTTTCATAGGAAAAATTTAATTAATACATAAATTGATTTAAAAAAAAAGAAAACATAAAAATTTTCTTCGTAATTTTTTTTATTTACAGTAGCGAGGTCTCAACTGCTTGTTCACAATCAATTTGGTCCGCATACTCAGCTATGTATATAAAAAGCTCGTTCATAAAAAATCTTGTCTTTTATTTGAACCTAGAGATGAAATTTTGTATACATTAAATTTTAATTTCAGTACACGAAAAAAGCATTATATTTAATTAATACCTAACGTAAAATTTCAATTGAAAAAAAAATCAATATAAAAGAATGGGTACGTATTTATGTATATTACAAATTATATTTTTATACCTATAAAATAGGGGTTTCACGTAGCCGCCACATATCATTTTTTATCTGAACTTTCCTGTATTCGCAGTTGATAAAATTTATTATAGAACTTTTAATAAAATAACTTCTGATCTAGCCCGGTACTCAACTTCGGAATGAGTTAACTTTTGACGAGTTTCCTCGACTGAATAACACAAAAAATTGTTATTACACAATTCACCAAATAATAAAAATGTTCGAACGGTTCTGAGCATCACAAGATACACGGAAATGATGCACAAATTATATACATATGTACATATGTTAATACCAAAATATTATGATCCATTCGTTAATCATAATTATCAAATATCAAATCTTCAGTTTTTGTTTAAAAATAAATTAAAAACGATAAATAAGATGAGTTAATAGGTAATATAAAAAAATAAAAGAACATAGTTTATATATTTTAAATTATATATTCACAAAATTAACAGACAATTTTCGTTATTCACTACAATATAATTCAAAAAAACATTGAAAATATACATATAGTATGTATGTATGTGTTTAAATTTGAGGGTTAAATACAATGTAAAAATAACATGTTTTATTTACAGTAAATGCATAGTTCTTAAATTTATTTATTATTTCATATGCCATCATATTTCTCACAACATATACCGACATATTTAGACTATAAAGCATATTTTTACTTTTTTTTACATTTGGGAAAGATTTAAATTTAGAATTTGGTTTTTTCATTGATTCGTCAATTTAATGTAATAATACAGCTTCCTTTAAAGTCTCTTGTACTATGTATTCTGAACATAATCTATAACATATTAATAACATCCTAATCACTACATAATACATATTTTGTATATTGTAAGTAATCACCTTAATTTAAATATTAAACTAACTCACTTATTATTCAGTTCTTTCATTCTTAACAGCGCTTGTTCTGTTGATCATTGGCAAAAATTTATTAACATATTTATTAAGAATCAACTAATGAAAATTAAGTTTACTTTGTAACATACACATAGGATATCTTGTATATTTGTATTTTATATATGACCAATATACATACATATATTAATTATAACACATAATAGGTATAGCATCATTTAAATTCAATATAATTTTACAATAATTTCTGGCAAGTACATAAATAAAGAACACTTTTATATACAAAACATTCCTCACATACAGCAGATTAAATATAATATATAAATATTATTATTAGTTCATAATCTTAACTAATGGCACTACAGTTGTAAATGATTCGTTGTTAAATATTTTTATTATAAAATAAAATACCTCAAGCAAAAATATTATAATGTATTAATACAGCATTATGGCTCCATTAGTTTTCTCTTCTATCATTGGTGCAATGGGATCTCGATCACGGTCATCAGCCATAGCAATCATTATACTTATGATATTTAAAGCAGACACAATAGCAGCTCCCACAACAAACCTACAGCATTTACAAGCCATTTAAGAATTGAAATTACTTTTATATGTTTTAATTCATATTTCTTAATATAAAGTAAAATTACCAAAATGATCTCCCAAAATCTGCCATTCCCTCCGAAGACCATTTATTCGCCTGATCTTCTTTTGTCAACACATTATATTGCATTTTTGTGTAATATTCAAATATCCATAGCCCAACAGCTGCCAAATCAACTAAAACTGAAATATAAATTAATGTATATATGTAAATATCTAGGTACAAATAAAATATTTGTCTTTTTAGTGAAGTAAAATATTTACGGGCTAATGAATTCCATAAATATAAACCAGGAACAGCTGCCAATTTGGATGATGGTGTTGTTGCAGTATTAACAGCTGCAAAAAATGCTCCCAAAGCTGCAAGAGCTAAACCAGCACCAACACAGGCTATGGTTGCAAGCCATGCAGCAGGGTGTAGCAGTTCCGACTCCGAGCGCACTAAGGTTGGTACTAAAATTATAAAATTATTGATAAACATTCTTGTAATCTTATTTTACTATATTGAAATAAGAATATTAATGGTCTGTCTATTATTTATGTACTAGCAATCTAATTAGATTATTAAAAATTTGATTAATTTTTAGCTTTACATATGTACATATAAAAAATGTTTTAAATTACCACTAAAATGTTGAGTTCGCCATCCATAAGCAACGTTCAAATCCTTTGTACCATGAAATAGTCCAAAGTGCAGACGTCCCTGACTAGAAGCTGTTGGAGCTCTCGTAGCTGCTGCTTCGGTCCATCGTGGTGTTCCTAGAGCTCCGGCCAATAGAGCACCACTCAGGCAGCACCCGAAGAATGTTGCAAAGATCATACAACGTCTGAACACGTTCAACTTCATTTTTTTCTAAAAAGTAAAAAAGCATCCTCATTAAAATTACAATATTGTATGCATACGATATTATAATATACACGGTATATGTACATATGTAAATATTGAATATTTTTACTAGATTAATAACATCTTGAGTATTCAGCAATTAAGTGATTCATTGAATTTCAACAAGAAAAAAATCGTTTAATATTATACTTCCTGTGGACCATAAGTATTACCGGTCTCCGTGACGAGCCAGAATGTTACATTACAGAAAACAAAAATATCGGAAGGCAAAGATCGAAAATCAAAAGATCTTAAGTCGAAAGATCAAAAAAAAAAATTCTGCGCGCTCATATTAATACGGGAGGAAAAGCCTGTTCCTCTTGTTCCTGTTGTATCCTGCTCACACAAATTAAGTGAGTATGTACGTGAGTATATACCGTTTACCATACACCCTTTTTTTTATCTTTCGACTTAAGATCTTTCGATTTTCGATCTTTGCCTTCCGATATTTCTGTTTTCTGTAATTTAACATTCTGGCTCGTCACGTAGACCCAAGTATTACATATACAATTACTTTAATCAGTAAAAAATGCTACTACACTACTAAATAAGTACAAAACTATATAGTAGTGAATAAAAACAATAGTAAATACCTATGCCACGATATATTATATAATGCATTTGATATGTACATAAATTTTATTATAAATGTTTTAATATATTATTGAACTCATTTTCAACAGTGTGTCAAATGTTTACATCCTCATTAGGGATTGCAATACCGGTAGTATCGATATTTTACCGAAAATAAGCCTTCGGTAATACGGGTATTAAAAAAAGAAATACCGATAGTATCGATTTTTTTCATATTCGTACATTTTATTTGTCGAAAACGATATATCTATGGCTAAAAAATACGAAAACGACCGATGGGTATATATGGGTAGATATTGAGAAAGTTATTATTTTATAAATTGTTTTCGATCTCTCTTTATATTATCACGCCACACGTCTGTAAAATTGTTTTAATTTTGACTGCCTTCCGATACATATCGATAAATACAATGTTAGGCAACATTTTCGGTATCGCGGCCCCCTTACAATGTGTCTCAAGTTCGCAAACCTTTCAAATTTTTTTTTACTAAAACTTAATTAATTAAAAAAAATACCGATAATAAGAAAGTACCGATAATACCGGTATCGTTATTTTTTATTTCGATAATACCGGTATCGGAAATTCCGGTAATTTTGCAATCCCTAATCCTCATAATATAATATCATACGTACCTACATAAAAATGTATATGTAATATACAGAAGTGGCTTTAGGTGTTCTTTTGTTGTCAAGTGACATTCTGTCCACGGACAGATCTAAATAATTTTAGCATCAGTCGTATTTGACGTTTGGTGCTCGACGTATATCCGATAAAAACTTCTCTGTTTGTTTATATTACTCGCAAGATGGGCAAGCATCGGTAAAAATTGCACAGTACATTCAAAAACAAACAATAAACAACATGGGATACATTCTTAAGGTCTGTTCATACCTATCCATCACGACTCGTATCCTGCAGGTGTCCTGCAAGTGCGGATAGTATTCTTTGGTACATTATATGGACGTATACATACTCCATTCGCGCATGCGCATTTACGCATTCATGCGCGTCCATATAGAATGTACTAAAGAATACTGTCTGTACTTGCAGGATACTTGCAGGATTCGGGTCGTGCTGGATAGGTATGAACAGACCTTTATACGTAAATTGATCCGATTGTATTCCGTGCGATGTAGCGTATTTATAGAGACGTACCGCGTAAAATTGACAACAACTATTTATTCGTATGGGCCCCTCTATTCTTATTACATATCTCTGGTAATATACGAATATAGTATTATTATAATTTAACAGTAAAAATGTTTCTCACCTCGTATTGTTGACAATGGTTGAATACAAACAACACCTAGTTCACTAAAAGGAAATTTGTCACCAGCACTAAGTATGATAGGACACACGTTAATTTCACTGCACGAGTCCACTTTCTTTTTTTGACATTAGTCACGTTCAAATTTCAAACTTTTAATCATTCATAAATCGATTTTCACTTTCCAAATTCCCCTTCAATCATCACCCCTTTTCACGACTATGCAGACGATATATTTTCCGTTATACTGTTGTCACGACGGCTCTCGATCAAGTATCATTGTCGACGATCTCGATGGCTTGAGAACAATCCCTTTCTATTCCATCTCCTCTTTTTTCCCATCGTATAGGTAGACGTCTGCAAAAATAAAAGGCAAAACAAAAAAGGTCAAAATTAATTGAATGCGTAATTAATCGCGATCATAATTAATGTTCAAAATGCATTCGCACAATAGGCAAATACTTCTAACAATAGCGCATAAAAAGTAAACGGTAATATTATGTTTTTAAAATCGACATAATTGCTTGGGAATTTCGATTGATACGCAAATTCCCTGCTTTTCAAGTTTATTCAACCTCCTCTTGAAGCAATCTAAATATCGAATTTCACCATTCGATCACGGTTTCAATTATTAATTTTGCAAATTCGCCGAAAGGGTCAAGTTTAATTACCGACCCCAGACTATTGAATTGCAATTAGAAATTCTGTCAAGTTTCTTGTCTTTTAATGTAAAAGCTAGCTGTTGCAATTTCTTTGCGATAATTAAAACATTTCCTTATAAAGAAGCGACGGATATAAGAATCTACTATATTAGTATGGACAGGTAATACCAGCTTTCTGCAATGTTTATAACGTTGATACCGATTGATATCTTTCCAGATCTAATAACTTCACGGTCGTAATTAGTATTACGTATATATATTTTTTTATTATGTGCATAACTAGTCATTCTATACAAATATAAACGTATAAAAATAAACCAGGCATAATATACAACCACCTTTGACTTAAAATAATTAAATAGATTGGGATTTTCTAGACATTTAATATTTTACTTCCATTTATAAAAACATAGTTAACTTAATTATTTTTATGAAAATTTTCATATAATATATGTACATATAATTTAATCTAAATCTGCCTGCGAACTACATATGAAAGCGTCAACGACGTGATGGCTGTAAAAATGGCAGTGAAAATTTTAATAAAACGCTAATGAATGCATTGTTTTAATGATGAAAATGAACTATAGTATTCATCAATCATTCAATGTAAGTATCTCGATGGGAGAAAGAACGCCATTTTCTCTTCAATTATTTTATTTTCATAATACGGGTGTAAGAGTAAGTTTCGATATGAAGTTCAATAATTACGAAACAATGTGAGAAAACACGATGGTATCTAAATGCATCGAAACACTCGTGGGACATGCCTCCTATTCTTTTCTGAATATTAATTACAAGTGAAAACTATTTATGTAAATTCTGTACGGACCGTTATTTATAGGTATAAAATCGATCTTTGTATACAAGTTCACTGGGAAAATCCTTTGAAAAACTGCCTAAATACATAATTAAAAAAAAACCTTTTAAACATTGAATGAATTTAGAATATCATGGATTATTTTAGATGTTTTTCATCTGTTTGAACACACGGGCAGGTGTCCCTAATATGTATGATAGAAGGGTGTCGTGCTACAGTGAACACACTCATGAGTCATTGTATCATTGTATAATGTAATTAGCTATGTTGGGCATTCCATTTCAAACGTACTGCAAACTAAATAACGAATTGAATTTAAACTTAGCATTTGATCTCTTATAGCACAACGGAAATGAAAAAAAATGAATCGGATACACCTTCGGCGTTGAAAATTATCAGAATTGCCTCGTCTGTGCAAAAAGTAATTAATACAGTCAAAACGAAATGATATTTTTTATGGCGCCATTCAATTTCAGGAATCATCCCAGCGTAGATAATTACGTGGACGTGGACTGGATGACCTGAGACGTCCAAGGCCGACACTGGAGAACAAAGGGGGCGCTAACCAAGTCTTCAGCTCTGGCAGGTGAGTCAATTTTGTATAGACAGCGGACCATGACGACCTTGATTCCGAATGGCCACCCTGGACTCCTCGAAGACGCCTCCGGTTATGGTTGTTGAGCACCAAAATGATAAAAGAACTGAATCAACACTCGTTTGTTGTATTGACTACGCTAAAATACTCGTGGAATCAATGACGGATTGAAGCTACATATGATATTGAAGAATCCCTCAATGGTATTTATATTATTATTATAATATAAATACAAAATAATAGCTATGTATCTTTTAATAATGCTTTAAATAATTTATTTAGGATTTCCGCCAAAAACGTTCTTCAACAAGATATCTACATGTACACATACATACATACAATAAGGCGGAACAAAATTAAAAATTTAACCTTACCCAACACTAAGAGATCCTATGAGAAGTTGTGTCTTACATATTATGTACATATGTATTATACATTCATACATGTACATACACTTCAAAAAATTTTGCAAATGTTCTGAAGTAATAATTATTATTAATAATAATTAATAGGTAATGCAGTGACTCGTTATTTGAAATTTGCATGTGAGTTACAAAGATTACTAATCGTTTTAAATTCAAATGATTCGCTCGTAGCTCTGCACCTTTGAACTATAGAGCACCAAATCTTATTTTAATGCGATTAATGTGAGTTTAAAATGCACTACTACAAATAAAAAAACTGTTTATTTATTTTGACTATTTATGTAGATAGTCTGGTGTCATACAGTCAGTCCACAGTACTTACAATGTTGTCAAAATTGAGTGCTACGCAGCACGAGTTTTTTTTGTAGATTTTTTAACATGTAAAAAACCCTAGCACGACTAATCTATGCTATCGCGACCCAGGGCAAAACTCACCCACTTGAGTGTTTTTGGTGATATTTTTTGGTATTTCGGTTTGACAGTGATCGATAACGACGATTCTCATATTTGACGACATGTAAGAGAAACTTGTCGACGTAATAAGATCGTACGAATTAACAATGACATAAAGATAGGCCCATCACAGCTGAAAACCACGACCACGTCCATGCAGTACAATTCATTGTGTTATTACCATTAAGGTCATCTTATGCAAAAAAAAAATCATATGACCGTTATAAACGAAACTATGCTTAATTGTAATGATTTTCATAAAACATGAAAAATATAACAATGAAATAAATTACTCTATATTAAACAGCAACTCATTAATATTTAATTATAAAGTTTATTAGATATTATTTTAATCAACTTTTTTTTTATCAAATGGTCAGTAACTTTGACGAAAATTTGGTGATGATAGTATACTGTATATTTGTAGATAAAAATTAGCGATCAGTAAATAGCTTATTGTTTTAAATGTTTTTTGACAAGCAGACAAGCAAGCAGTCATTGACCGATAATATAACTTACTGATCATCTGCATATTTACTAACCAAATCAAAATGAATTAGTGACCAAATAAATACAGGCATTACGTACATGTCTCTATTCAGGGCTTTTTACTTTAAAAAGGTGCTGAAGCTCTCTTCTTGTCAAGCTTTTTACTTGAGAAATTTAAATTCAAATATCATGTAAATAATATTTAAAGCAGGTTTTTAGGAAAAGCCCCGCCATTAAGAACTCCAATATTTCGAGTACATCCATATTTCATCCGGTTCATAGCATCATATTTAATCATTTTGATGAATTACCTATTTAATTGCTTTTGAAACATTAAAAATACTGCGAAAAAAAGTAACCTAAATGCCGTTCTATCGCGTTACATAACATAAATAGCCCTGTCTCTAGTTCATTTGAAGGTTTAAAGGGTCAAACTGATAACTATCAATCTATTATATTTTTATTTTTAAGAAATGGTTAAAATTGACCTTTACTAAAAACTTTTCCTTCATTCTCAATAAACTTTAAAATCAACCGTAGATACATACAAACTACATACATACAAAGTACACACATTGAACCACGACGGGATCATCATCAAAAAAGAAAAGTGAAAACATTAAGCGATTTAAAATATGGTAATTTGGGAATGCACGTTGCGTAGGGTTTGCCCTGAATATTAATCGATTGAATAATTACTTTCGCGCGGTTCTCACGCGCAATTTGACATTCGTGTCACGGCATCCGATGAAAAAGTAAACATAATTTTTTCTGTTTAGTATTTACAATTTTCACGCGGAAGAAAATGATCGAAAAACTGTCGGAGCGAGTAATCAGCGGTTTTCCGCAAAAAGCATCATCGTCTATGGACGGCAGTGACCGTTGCGAACGAACTGGCGTAATTTACGCAAGACCTGGCGTAAATTGCCATAGGCGTTGTTATTATTAGAGACGCAACATTCAATTTTTACGCATCGCGTAACAGTACTTCCTTCATAAATTGGAATTTGTTCTCTCGTCCAAGAATACCTATAGCTCCGACTGAATCGAAACTCGTTTACGCTTCTCTATGCGATTCAATGGTTTTCGTGTGATTTGCTTCCACTACTATCGCCGATTTCAATCAAATTTATAATGCGGAGATTTAAGCTTGACGGGAGATCATTCCAAATTTGATCCGAAGATTTTTCGCGCGTTAATTGACGTCGATGCGAAACCGATAATTATTGTCGTCGTATATTTACGTAAGCAGCGAAAATCCGTAAAATAACAAAGGCGCACCGACAATTAGAAACTGTGCAGAACAAAAAGCCATCCATTGTGCAGCACAGTCGACCGATGTTGAGATTAGACGAAAAAATGTCACAGTCAGCTCGTTGTCAACGCAAAATCCACTTTCTCGGCTACAGGAAGCGTTTGCAGAGGCGCAAACAATCGAATGCGCACTTTCGCAATCGCACAACGAAAGTTTTAGGAACACTGAGAGGATTGATTGCCCTGCACTCAAGAGGTATAATTTTCATTTGACCAAAGATATTGATCATAATATTAGTATTCAATTACAGAAATTCGTTAGATTAGGATTTCTAAAATAATTGAATATATATTTTTTATTTGAAAATTTCCTATTCAATTTTGTTTTCTTTCAATCTGTCGAAAGTTCTTAATAAACATTTTTAAGGACAATTCAAAACCCCAACTACAAACGCTAACTTATATTAACAACTAAATCTTTGGTCAGTTATTGAATACGGTGAGTAACTTTAAAATTAGATGTTCAGTAACCAGGTATGTACATAAAATCATTCATTTGCTTTTGGTAATATTATAATAGAGCTTCAAACAGAGAAATGTTATAATAATAGAATCGCCCTTTTGAACACATTTTTTGTTTCAATAACAAGCGTCCGTTTCCGTAACTACGCAATATAGAATCACGGTCATCCCATATTACTACATAATTAAAGTTCTTTTTGATAATTAAATATATGTTTTGTTTTGATTAAGATTTATTTATTTATTTATTAAGAGGGCTGTACACCCGAAACCTTAATTTTGTAACCGTTCCTTTCTTCGATATATATATTGAGTGTATATATATATTGAGTGAATGGGACAATATATATCAATATATATATTGAGTGAATGCGACAGTTGCGCTTCGACCAGATAAAACGTGTTTTAAATTGACAAAATCGAGGTTTCGTATTCTACTATTTTCTCCTCCAAAACTGGACCAATTTTTAAAAAAATTTCATCATCGGTATGAGAAAGATATTTTCTGTGCATCTATCGGCGTATTTTTTTTTTAAATCGACCGTTAAATAACCACGCCAGACTCTTTTCGTGGGTGTAAAAAAGAGGCGATTTTATAGATGTTTGGCGGCTCCTAGCTCCTATAAAAAATAATTAATCAAAAAAATAAAACGATAGATGCACCCCAATGGTGGATATCCATAGCATATTAAAAAATAATTTCTCTAGTGCCATAATTGAGGTAGGGAGAAGTATAGTACGTTTGTATGGACAAGGCACTGGTGTCCAGCCCTCTTAAGGGATATGTATTTGTCTGTCCTTGGGAACTCTTAAATTAACGTGTAATGTATAGTTTCAACAAAAATATGTATAATATAAAATTAACGATGTTTATATTAATTAAACTTAAATAATTGGTTATTAATATAATTGATTATTCGGGGCCACCAAGAAAAATGTTTTTACATTCATTTAAAAATAATTTTTACATTTCTCTGGTGCCACCCCTGAATCTGTTTGCCAAATGCTAGCTGACACCATGAAACCCATGTTGTTTATTGTGTGTTTTTGAATGCATCAGGCAATTTTTAACGATGCACTTGCCCATCTTGCGATTAATATAAAGTTTCAAATACGACTGATTCTAAAATTATTTAGGATTGTCTGTGGACAACCGTCACTTGACAACAATATAATACCTAAAGCCACTTCTATTAATATTACATTTCTCTGGCTTCAGATGTTATATTACGGATCCAACTCTCAAAATAAACTGATTTACATGCTACTAGCGCCCTCTCCCCCCCCCCCCCCTCTTATAACAATTTTTGAATTCTTCCGTTTTCCATCTAATATGAACAACAAATAAATTCAAATTCAAAATAATGAAATCAATTAAAAGGAGAATATTTTCATTTTCCTAAATAAACATGACGTCCCTCCTCGTAGCGCCTATCTGCATGCTAAATAAACATACGAACATTTCTCTCAAAATAAAATTAAGTTAATTATTTTACATATTATGGAATATTACCAACCGCATTTTGGTGCCCCCTTAAATCTTGCGCTCGGGGTTATCTGCCTCCCTTGTCCCCTCACGCTACGGTCCTGGTATAATACTGACCAATCGATATACATATGTATGTATGCATACATATTGTATACCGACCGTTTATTTTATTTACTGATTATTTTTAATAATAACTGGCTCAAGTTATTGGCCAATTATACACCAATGGATTTGATTAATCTTTTCATCATCAATTTAGATCAGTTTAAAGATTGTATATTTTAGATTTTTTTAAAGACTGCCTTATAGATATTTATTTATTTACAAATTTGCCATAGTGACTTTACAGATCAACTCCAAGTCGTCACTATGGCTACATAAAAAGAAAATTTATTATTATTATATTATATTATTATTATATATTAATTAAAAAAAGCAAATACGGATAAAACAAATATAAAATATAAAACAAATACAAAATTGTAAAAACATGAAATATAAAAATATAAAAAATAGATATGTATGTACATATATATATGATAGTCGGACTAATATATTGTTTATAACTTTTTAATTTCAAATGTGTACTAAGCCCGCTTTATGTACTACATACATATATGTATGTAATAATAAAAATAATACATGGTTATTTAACCCTTTGAATGCTAACCAACGCCAATCGTCGTTTGCCAACAAGTCCATGGGCCTGAAATACACCGGTAGGCGTATTTTTCAGGTTGTATTTTGAGCATGTACAAAGTAAACAGGAATACTACCCGTTATGCCATTCCAGGTAGCATCGAACATGGATCATGTAATCCATGTCAATCATTTGTCAACCTTTATAAAGACTGGTTTACACCGGAATATCTGAATTTATAACCATAGCAGAATTTCACGATGGAAATCCCTAACTGCTGAGTATTTTAGATTGGGGCTTGGCATTTAAATTGTGAGCATTACATTTTAACAACAATGAAGAAAATGGAACTAGTTTTGGAAAAATACATTCATTAATAGACTACTTTTGTTTATTTTATATTGTTCCAAGATACATATATTAGAGAGTCTAAACACACCTTTACAAATCTCGAAATCCTTGGCGGTAGCTATTTAGGGTAGTGCTCTAGGGTTTGTTTGGATTAGCTACAATTTTTATCCCTGCTTTCTATTGGATTTCTAAATAATTCTAGCGAAATTTTCAGCGTGGCGGGCTTTCAACAGAAAAGACGTCAGCACTCAAAGGGTTAAAACCTTTCTCGTTTAAATGAAATTTACTTTACCTCTAAGAGGAAAAAGAAAATTATAAAAGAAAATATTGAATATATTCCGAATAAATTTTAAAAGTCATGCGAACAAATATAATCGTGCTAATGTGTAGGTACTTTGCACAAGTATTGCCAACACTTCTGAGAATGGATAATAGATATTAGTCAATTCTTTTTTTTTAGGATTTACAGCGTGCGAAATTTCGATCTATAAACATTTCGAACAGCTGAAAAACTATCAAAATCATTAAGGCAGAAACAAATTTAGGCGCAGTAATTCAATTGCAAATCGAACAATTTCGCAATTCGTCGAGATGCGCATCGCATCATTGTTTTTTACGCTCGTGCCGAATCTAGGTGAACTATGTGTAATATTTTTTCTGGTATAAAATTTTAGATCGTCATTGTAGCTATTTTGTGTGTTATTTTTGTTTTATTCGTGTGAGCGAAAGTAGACTCACTTGTCCGAACATAAAATGAGCAATGCTCATAGCTCGGTACGACCTCAATTGATGGCAAAATTGAATATTTGATATGTAGTACGAGCTCTTCATAATTCGAACCCATGACACGCACCAAGAAAAATCTCTAAAATCTCCTACGAATTATTTCACTCTTGCAAAATTTTTGACGACCGCTAAATTATAGTAAAACTTTTTAGAAATACTTGTCAGATTCAAATTCTTTTACGCGTGCGTGCATTTTCGGAAACCTTGAACGTTCACGTCCGTGTTCGTACTATGCTATATAAATGTACATATTTACATATGTATATATGTATATGTGGAAATGTTTTAAAAAAGTCACTAACAGTTTTGGATTCGCGGGATGAATATTGAATGCGAATGTGACGCAACGTATAGCGAAAACCGTTTTCCGATCGTTTACATGTCATTCGTATAACAGATACATCTCTATACCGTTTGATTTGCATTGCAATCTTCTTAATCATTTCGCGATAGACACATTTCGAAATAAACTTTTTACATACAATATTAAATAAAATGCAATTCTGAATATTGATACTTGAGATTTTTTATGAATATACTTATATAATCATAATTATCATTATATGAACTATATTAAGATACAAGCTTTCGTTTTTATATGCGTTTGAAAAAAGGGATAAAAGACGTTATTGGAGTTTGGGGACACACATACGAAAACGCTGAACTTTTCGAATGAATTACAAATCCCGTTACCAAACAGGAATATATAGATTGAATGTCCTAGGCATGAATAGATAGTCTGTGAAATTAATTTACTAGCAGCAATAATGTATGAGATAGAGACATACATACATAAATAAATTTGTGTAACCTATCAGATTTTTTCACCAGGATATATGTATAGTGATTTACACATGTCAATAATTACACATATCATACTATTAATGCATTTTGGCCGAAATGCAGTTGTGAAAGGAAGTCATTAATTTATATGGAAGAAAGGTCACCAACTTTTTTATTACGAAAGCACATATCAATGAAAAAATGTGAAATGGTATAATTTTTAAATCAAAAATTAGTCAAGATTCAAAAGCACTTTTAAACATTGATAATTACTCCTAAGAAACAGCACACTACCACGAAACATTTTTGTATGATTTCGATCGGAAATAGGTTCGTATTATTAGATAATCTCAGAACGCAGAAATGCCCTATCGAAAGGCCTAAAACGGATGCTGGGACAGGTTTAGCTGGTCCCACGAAAGTCAACAGATGAGAAACAAGGGAGTATCAAATTTTTTGGGGCAATTTCCACGATGAAATTCGTGAAGTGATGTTAGTGTATGCGTGGGTGCATTGTGTACCTACAACGTTCACACTGCATCCGTGGGACACGGCGGCTGCGACCCACTCCCGATCACTATTCCAACGATTGTTTTTTCCACAGGAATCTGGATTGACGGATCACGAATAAGTAACCACAAGAAGTGTTCCACTGTGAGTTTTTTTTTAATTCTTGGCGTTTTTGACGGTCTGTTTGTGCGTGTTGAGAGGCGGATACGCGGAACACTAGCTCACATAGCAACACGCTGAGAACAACTGGCCCAGGTAACTCGTTTACCTGCTGCTCGTTGGTTCACCTTCGTCATTTGTTAAATGTTGGTCATGGGAGATGGTGCAGTCTGTATGTAGTTGTTAAACAAACAAAAAGATGGCGTTTGATTTGATTTGTAAATGCTTTTTATTATTACGAAATTATGTTCACAATACATCTTATATCTATTTTAATAGCTACTGATCTACTAATCATTTTCTATTTTACAATTTTATTTTATTTGGTTAGTAATCATAGTATTATATTATTCTAATGTTATTGTACAGCATAATAGGAAAAAGAGCTCAAAAACCTATTTACAATTCTTATAAATGCTCATAATACATCTAATACATAATATTAATTAAAGACTCACTAAAGTCGATGACCTAAAGCAGATTGTGTTTAGGTAATCTGTGTGTTATATCTGAAGGGTATAGACATTTTGTTGTAATCACCGAGACTCTTCACAAGTGTGTTAGTATGGTTATTAGTGATTCTGTCATAGAATCTACTGATTAGTTTGTTAGTAATGTCTGTAACAAACGGAATATTATATATGGAATGCAGTTTTTTCAAGTTAGTATATATGGGTGTATTATAAATTATTTTTAGGGATTTATTTTTTATTACTTGCAGCTTGGAAAGTTTAGTATTCGAGGCGTTATTCCATACAGGTGAAGCGTAGGTTAATAATGGTAATATGAGCGCGCAATATAATTTAATTTTATTTTGAGTTGATAAAGAACTATGGCGATTACATATTGGATATATTCAGGATCGGTCTCCGTGACGAGCCAGAATGTTAAATTACAGAAAACGCAAATATTGGAAGGCAAAGATCGAAAGATCAAAAAAAAGGGTGCATGGTAAACGGTACATACTCACTTAATTTGCGCGAGCAGGATACAACAGGAACAAGAGGAACAGGCTTTTCCTCCCGTATTGATGTGCGCGCGCAGAATCAACAAAATGGTTGATTTAAAAAAAAATCAACGAGGTCCCGACTACACCACTAGTCAGTGGTGTAGTCGGGTCATATCGGGGCAGGTCGCTGCCCTGGTACTTCTTTAAGAGCCAGGTCTCCACCCTGATTGATTGATTGATATGAATTGTTTTGATTAATATTAAAAAATATTTTGACTAATATTAATAACACTTCAGACGAGAATAATAAGAGGCGACTTAATCGAAGTTTTTAAATAATCATCATAATTGTCCTATGTCCAAACTCATTACGTTGAATGAAAACACTCATTTTAGAGGTCACACTCTCAGACTCCAAAAAGGAAAATCGAATAAATTGATCAGAGATTCCTTCTTTTAAAACAGAGTGGTTAAAACTTAGAATAGTCTTCCCAACAATGTAGTAAATTCTGAAAACCTTAATATTTAAAAACTTAAAACAAGCTAGAAACAGATTTTTAGTAATTCTTCTTTTTCAATCTTTTCTATATTTGTTTTCTTTTAGTTATTATGTTACCGTCCCAGATATTTTTAGTCTTTTATATTTTGATATTCTCTTATTTCGATTTTTTTTCATGTTTATTTTTTTTTCTTTTATATTATTATTGTGATGAATATTTTTGTTTTCATTTTATTATTTATATTAAGTCAAACCCCATGTGTCGGTTTTGCCGCCTTCTTCTGTACTACATATGTACTGTATGTTAAAATAGTCAATAATTCGTCGATACTGTATGTCCAAATGGCCAATAATTCGTCGATACTGTAAGTACAAATAGTCGATACTGTATGTACAAATAGTCAATAATTCGTCGATACTGTATGTACAAATAGCCAATAATTCTTCGATAATGTATGTGCAAATAGCCAATAATCCGTCGATACTGTATGTACAAATAGCCACATCCTTTTTATACCAGATATTGTGAGCAGACTCTCGTTCTAACATTTGGTGACTACAACCGAAAAGAAATCTGAGTATATTCAAAACTTAAAAGACGTTTTGATGAAACTTATAAGCTTTTTTTATCTAAAAACACCCAAAACTTCGAAAGAAAACATAATTTTAACTATTAACCATACACACTTGAGGATAAATAAAATAAGGGAACTCAGCTTAAATAAATAGTCATCTCTAAATTCACATGTAAAAATTTCATAGTTTTTTGACAGAAATATGTTTTTGGTATTGCTAAAAGCAAATGTTACTGTTGACACACAAACACGGGTTTAAAAAATCAAAGATGTTGGAAAGAATGTATGGAAGAAAACTTTTAGAAAATATAAAAAACATCATAATTTCAACAAGAATATTTCTTAATTAGCATTTGATTTTTTTTTTAAATATTTGAACTACCAATATTAGGATACATGTTTATGTAATGAAAAAAGAGTGGGGGGGGGGTCATACAAATTAAATACCGACCGGGTTCTTTTTTATTTAGCACTATACCACTGATACTAGTGGTTTTACCCGGCTTCGCTCGGTATTTGTAATATAAATCGCTTAAACATAGCTAATCTAAGAGTAAACATTTTATTACATTTATTTGAATATTCGTTTTTCTTTATTACATTTAACGTCAAGAACCAAAACTTACATACATATGTATGTACATACAAAGTCTCTTTCGAAATTATATATTAGATTATATGAAAATTGGGCGAGAGTACGCAATTAAAATAAATATACAAGCGAATTTACTATGTATGTACATATGTATATTGTTTATTAAAATAAACGAAATAATCTTAAGTGTCACTCTCAACTATGGTGCTATATATTTGAAAAAAATACAAAAATATGGAATAAAGATTATTTTACCATCATAAAAATCTTTGCTTTCATAGCTGATGTATGTAATACATTTTTAATATATGTATACATACGTACATATATAGTTGGTCTGCTGTACGAAGACACTTAGGAAAAACGTACTTGCTATATCTTTCGCCGCTCTCGACCAATAGCATTTCGTATAGACAATAAAACATTGTAGGTATTCTCATTTTTATATATGTACATGTCAATATTAATGTATGTATGTATGTACATAAATATTCTTTTTTTATGTGAAAATAGTTTTTAGTAATATTAATCCAGGAAAAACTTTGTCTTAGACCCATTTTATAATAATAATACATGCATTACTTTAAAAAATATAACCCCAATATTTAAAAAAAAAGTGATTTTTCAAAAAGTTGGCTTGCATAGTATTTTTCATTAAAAAAACATATTTCCACATACTTAATTCTAAAGATGATACGAAAATAGTTGAAAATTCAATTTAAGTGGCTTTCAATTAAAAATTTTCAAATACATATTGGGTTTGGGATTTGACTTGATCTTTTTAAAAATAAATAAAATATATCTACATACTTTTCATTTATTTTATTTAACATAAATTTTATACTTTGCGTATTACATAAGAATAATAAAATATATAATTATTATTTTTAATATTTGAAATTGAATATATTTTACAATCATAAATATATATATATATATATATATATATATATATATATATATATATATATATATATTTATGTTTACAAAAATTCAAATATCCATTTGATTTTAAGACTGAATATGTAAAAAAAACTATACACGTTTTAAAACAAAACAAAAAAAATGGAAAAATGTCACTACAAACTGACCATGCATAACATTTGTTCATTAATGGTATATCATACATTCCTCTAAATATATAAATGTATATGCGAATGCTTTGTTCAACAATAATACGTTTTTGATTATTTGTGACAATTAAAATACATAAACCTAACGAAATTTTGGATATTTGTAAAAATCGAACTTTTGACTGTCATCAATTTTGAGCACAATAACTAAGATAACTACATATGCATATGAATAACTAAATATCACACGAAAAATTAATTCAACTTAAATAGTAGTTGTGTACAATGTACTATCACACTACACCACTCTTGTATACTTAATTATGGCACTAATAATAGCATCAAACATTAAATTAAGTCACTGGCTATGATTCTCATTGAAAACAGAAGCTAATCTATTATCACTTATGTATACATAGCTACTTTACTTTTCAACCATAAATTTTGTCAAACAAGTTTCATGAAAAAATATACATATATATATGTATGTAAGGACATACATTGCTCTCACAAGAAACTTAATTCCCTTTTGTTCTAACTTGAGTTTTAGCTATATTAGCCACCACTCTACCAGACATCATTCGATTTTATCACTTGCCAATAACATAAAGGTCAAAATTCCAACCTCGGAATGTTAACTTTGGCACAGATTTATATTTTGTGATAGAAAACAATATAAAATTTGATATATGTCAAAATGCATACTCTTATAGGTAAAATTTTTTAGAAAAAAAATTATACACGAACAAAAATTATGAATTTGAAGAGTTTGCCAAGATGACAATTATACGCTCACATGTTTATATATGTCTGTATGTAATAAGTATATTTCGATTGTACTATACATAATGTATGAATAAGAATTTGAAGAGTATTTCAATTTAACTTACATTACTGTACCACATACAAGGTACAAAAATATGTGTATGTATTTCTATACAAAATCAATTACAACTATATAATCTCATTTTTTTTCTTGCAAAATAAATCGAATCGAATACTCATTAAATACATAAAAATAGTAATTTTGACCAAATTTAAATGTATTGAGGTGTACACATGTGCATAATATTTACATTGTTTTCATTCACAATATAATCATAATCACATTTAATCCAGATAATATGTTAATGATCCCATTATGAATATGCCAAATAGCAATGCAAAAAGTTGTTTCATTGATTCGATTGGATTTTCTTCTTTCAGTAAATCTGGTAAAACAGTTATGAGAGCTATATGCAAAAATCCTCCCGCTGTGAAGGGAAGAATCCATGATGTTTTTGCTTCTGTAAATTTGAAAATGTATTTTTACAAAAATAATAATCAAAATGTGAAATCTTAGTATGTATACATATGTTAAGTAAAATTTTAATTACCTAATGTGTTACTTGCACCACTAAACATCACAGCAGCTAATGCTCCAATTAAACCGCCCGTAGCGGTAGCCTAAAATAATACATATTATACAGCATAATACATATTATTTTGAAAACAATATCGAATTCTTTACATTCAATCTTCTAAAACATATAGCCATAAAATAAATTAACATTTGTTACTCACTAATTGTGCTTTTGCAGCTTCCCATCTTGAAAAACCACTCCTTAACAATATCGCAAAATCACCAACTTCATGTGGAATTTCATGTACTACGAATAACAATAAAAATTATACTGAGAAAAATACAGTATAAAAAATATAAAAAAATAAAATTCTTACCTAATATAGCAAAGGTTGACAATACACCTACTCTAAATGATACGAGAAATGATCCACCCACGGCAAGACCATGAGTGAAATTATCTATAGAGTTAGCTAGCAGATTCAAGTAGCCAGCAACCTAAAACAAAAACAGTAAAGATAATTTTATCACATAATAAAACATACAATAGATGGGCAGATCACAAATAATATACTAACATGTTTAGATTTACTGTTTTCTTTATCACTTCCATCTTTGTTCTGCTTTTTGAGTGATTTTTCTTTTAATCTTTCGATCCATCTTCCTTTTAAACAGCGACCTCTCATACCATTACGACTTATGGAACCACCACAAACGTTCGACATACCATCTACCAAACCGCACGTTCCACCAGGACTCGTCGAATTGTTGTTAAATAGACAACTTTCTTGCAACACACTATTCAACGGGCCATTATCGGCGTCAGCGAGGATTGCACCACCATTTTGATTAGGCCCTAACGCTTCATCCCTCTTTTTCTTTTCTTTTTCAATCATTCTATGAATTTCCTCTATATCAACTTGTGGGATACAATCTGAAGTTTTTGGTTCTTCTTCTTCTAGCTCTTCACTGTCAGAATATTCAGAGAATATCTTTTCAATGATTATAAACAATAGCAAACCGCATAAAACCCACAGTCCGCACTTCATGGAAGCATGATCAGTATCTGTTGAATAGTTTAATTTATTAATACATACAAATTTACAGATTAATTTATATCTTGCACAGTGACAAATTATATCTTAATCAAAATTGAGTAATCGTACATTTTTATCACACATTAAAATATAATATTAAACCAACTGATTGAACGATAGCAACATTGTAAAAATGTAACAATTTTATAATCACAATATAGCTTTTTTATATACGTACATACAATAGCAATATAATAAAAAAACCTACAACATACATAATATGCGTATAATAACGTAAGATAAAAAAAATAACAGTGCACAACCTTGAGCATACAACCAAGCTTCTGGAAGTAAATGAAGAAATACATCGGCCAATAGGGCTCCTACTGCAAAACTCAACAAAATCTTTAAAGACGGTGATTCAGCTAAAACAAAAAATATATTGTTATTTTTAAGATATAACATATGTCATATACATATAACATATTGTCATTTTTAAGATATAAACATAATATAATTAATTGTTAGATTTAATACTAAAAAATTGAGGTACTCGATAAATTTCGTATGTCAGACGTAAACAAAGTTACGTGTGTTCATATTAAATAAGGCAACATCAGCTAGTAACTCCACACTATAGTAGTACAGTGTCATAGCTAATTGGGTAGTCAATTATGTGAACTGATTTGATTTCATCAATCTTAATTTAGCAGATTATCATAGAGGAAGATAATGCAATTCCTTTCATCGTCCAATTTTATATAAGAAGTGTAACAAAAATAGCAGAACATTCTATATAGAGGTTCTGCATCAAAATTTAGTTAACAATAAGGAGTTTTAAATTTAAATCAACCTGAAAAGGACGGTAATGTTTTTTTAACATTCAAAATTCGCCAACGGAATTGGGTATTTATTTCTTCACATGTAAGACTAATTATTGATATAAAAATACCATTAGAATTGAATTCGGATCAATCAACTATTTCCTCTCCACGTAACTCTAAAATTTTATAAACTATTTCTACTTACATTAAAAATTACTTAAGATATTTTTTAAATTATGGTTCATATGTAGGGATTGCATTACCGGTAAAGGTCTGTTCATACCTATCCAGCATGGCCCGTATCCTGCAGGTGTCATGCAAGTGCGAATAGTATTCTTTGGTACATTATATGGACGTATTCATACTCCATTCGCGCATGCGCATTCATGCGCGTCCATATAGAATGTACCAAAGAATACTATCCGCACTTGCATGACACCTGCAGGATAGGTATGAACAGACCTTAAATCGTCAAACTTTCGCTATCGGTATTTACTGGTCAATTGGGAAATTTACCAGAAATTATGGCGAATTAGGTACATATACAAGCATATTATTCCATTATAAATCGATACAAATGGCGTATTGGCGTATTAACAGTTCTCTTGTAGCAACACTGATGAATTCGTAAGAGCGGCTACACTGATGCATGCAGAGGGGCAACACAGACCAACCAAGTCGTTATAAATGCGATCAGACGGTTGTTTCAATTATGATTATAAATTACTAGTTGTTTTACTCGGCTTCGCTCAGTATTTTTAATATAAACAGCTTAAACATGGCGAATCTAATAGTAAATATTCATTTTTTTTTTTTAATTTATTGGAATCGAAAAAAAAAATTCAACCAATCGAATCGTCATAGAAATTGACTTGTTTTGCGATTTCCAACTAACTATAGTTACAAATTTACAAAGTGTCTTTCGAAATTATATATTAGATGTATGTATTATATATATTATACCAGAATCTGGCGGCTCCCCCGGCGCCCCTCATGGAAATTTTCACTGGTTTTCGAAGTTCCCAACCAATTTCCAACCAACAATATTTACATACAAAGTCTCTTTCGAAATTATATATTATATTACGAATGAACTTAATTTTATTCTAGTCTAGAAATTTGAAAAAATCGATTTTTTTTTCTTTCATATTTTCAAAGCTTAAACCTTTAAGAATATGTCCTTAAGAGGATTTTTCAAAATTCAAATTATTTTCGGAGATATAGCTGCTTTAGTGACGTGGCATCTGACCGGCGCGTAAGTTAACCCGAAACTTTAAACGCGTTTTTCTCGAAACTACTTTTTTCGAGACGGTTGACATGATATCTCAAGTTCTACTGGGCCAATTTACTTGAAATTTGGTGTGAGCCTTCTCTATACATTCCTCTATCGCATGAACTAGAACTATGACAAAATTCCAATTTTTACAAAAAAACTGGTAAAAAATAGACTTTTTATTTCAAACAGCCGCTATTTTGCGAAAAAAAATTTGTTTGACTTTTCCGTAGTTCATACTATAGCAGCATTTGTTTGAATTAAGAATTAATTTCCTTTTTTGATTTTGGAATACTAGGAGGGTTGGAATCGTGTCAACCAGGGCGCAGCATTTTTTTGAGACGCCTGTAACTTTTTGAATTTTGAATTTTTTCCTTTGATTTTTTTTTATGTATTCTTCAAACATTAATAAATATTTGGTGAAATAATGGCTTGTAAAAATATTTTGTTTTTTTTTATTGCACCTGAAAAAATACCTAAAATTCATGCCTCTAGACTAAAATACCCCCTTAATGCATTTACACACATGACATTATTCTTTACAAATTATTTACCGTTTACCGGTAAATGAAATTTGACTGTAAATTGCAATCCCTATTCATATGAAAATTATCTAAATTTCGTTTGTGAAGAAAGGGTATGTTTACCGTTTTTTACTTCATTCCAAATAATAGTGGAAATGTAAGCCTTGACATTCAATCGATCAAACTAATAAAACCTGCACATATATACATGAGTCTTTCAACACACTAATCGATGACTAAAACCTTGACGTAAAAGCAACTTCAGGGTCAACCACGCAAATGTTAAGCGCCACTGGAAAAGCGAGTGAGTGCAAATGGCAGATAAAAGATGGAACAATCGGAGTGTAAAATTATTGAAAAGTGTTGTTCGCCAGACGCACCAGCGATTCTCAATCAGTTCGTAATCAGAAGTCAAGGCCTAACTGTTAGCGTACCAACATGACACGTCATTATTATGTACATTCACGAGTGATTCAATTACAACACATGTGATTATTCCATTGAATCGATACGCATAATTTTTACTAGAAGTTCTTGTTTGGAATTGTTGTTGAATTTGAAAGAAAGTATTTAAGAAGCCTGACGTGTTTGTAGGCGAATGGTGAATGATTTGTTGTATAAATAGACGATAAATGTTCATGAGAGTGTAAAATTGAAACCAATAATAGGCATCAAAACGTTTATTCATTATATGTATGTATGTACATATGTATATCATATCGGCGTTATAAATACGGTTTTACCAGATACCAGACCAGAAACGCAATATGACTTTGACCTATTGCACTGTTAATACAACTACGCATTTATCACAGTTAAAATCTGCATACAAATAAATAAAAAATGTATTGTGTGGATGACATCACTATTACAAATCCCATTCGGTTGCTTGGGGACTCCTTTATTTAAATATATAATATATTTAATACAAAAAAACTATTTATAAGACCAAATAAAGTACACAACTCTGCTAGAAACTTCGTTTATGATAAATACAGATATTTTAATCGTTGATTCGTTTTGGTAAACACAAAATCATAAATAAATTGGAAACTTTCTGCCTATACATAAATGTATATGTCACAGTGAAATTATATTTCAAGTGAAAATATATTTTCACTGACGTTTCAGTTTCATTTTCAGGGTTGGTTTTATTCATTTAAGATTAGATTGTAAGGGTTGGTATTATTTAAGGGTTAGGATCATAGAAGTAGAATGCATAGAATCGCTCTCAGTTTTTGTAGCAACTCCAAAAATGTTGCTATAAAAAGAGTTTGTTCATTGTTTGCTAAACTTCATCTCTCTCTCTCTTGTCTCTCTTCTGACTTTCCGTCTCTCTCTTCGATGGCTCGCTTTTAGACGATACTTTTGTTAACAATGACCATTCTATGCATTCTACTTCTATGGTTAGGATAGGTTAGGTTAAGTAAGGGTTGGCCCTATTAACTTCAGATTGGGTTGTTGGGGTAAAATTTATAGGGTTAAACGTTTTAAATTAATTGTTTGATATATTTTCACTGCTTGAATTGGTTAAAATATATTTTAACTTGAAATATGCTTTCACTGTAACATATACACATACAAACATAGACAACAATGGTGAAAGTTTTGAAAAAACAGACTTCGATAAGTGTTAAGAAAATAAAGTAAATATGTAATCGACCATAAGATGGACTCATTTTATCATGACTATCACTATCATACATTTTTCTCCCAAACACTATATGTATTAGTCTCTAGCTCTGTAAGCAGAGGAAGATCTAAAACGTTAGATAAAGAAACGAATGCAAGTACTATATATGTAGACATTTAGTGTAAAAAATTAGACTGATAATAAATGAAAATTAAATGGCGCTTAATGTGACCTTCTTATCAAAGGTAACAAATCGACGAATTAGTTATTTAATCAGGAGATCGGCGCACGTTCACAGATAAACGTAATTTTAAAGTGATAGATACGAATCGGTATAATTGTGATACGTTATAAGTGAAACAATCAATCACACTGATAGTGAATAAATTGTACTCGTTGTTGCATCTATACGTGGATCTACAAAATGATTTACAGGAACCAACCGACAGATAATAGAAATGTTACTATAATCTTTCGATGAAATCGTTTTCCGTGGTTTGGAGATATTAGAATCTAATACACTCCTAACTGACTACGTGCCACTTAGAATAATCGAAACCACAATCTTTCAAAAATTGTACTTCAATAAATGTTGATGTACAATTATCACACTTAAACAAGATACATCGCTCAATACAAAGTAGTACATGAGAAATAAATATTAAACAGGTCTTTGTTCTTACTACCCAAAACAATAATATCACAACAAAAAAGAAAGTGACGAAGCAAACTCATACAGTGTGCTTTTTATTCCGTTTTTTTTTTTTTAATATAACTCACAGTTTTCAATAAAATATGTATCTAGACTGTTTTATCGATGCCATTATAAAACTATTACATTGATTACACAATCGATGATTTATATATGAGTACCAATTGTCCAATAAAAGATAACTAAGAATTATGAATAATTTCTGAGTCACTGAAAATCAAAATAAAGTTGACTTTAATATTAAATTATTTTTAAACTTTTTATATATAAATATATATATTGTATTTTTTCACATGATATGTATCACATTTCGAAAATAATTTAAGAAAAACCGATACTGTTTGAAAGAGTAATATTTGTAACAAAATTTCCATTTTAACTTTGATTGGAAAATCGAAGGTCGGATAGTCGAGATTTAGATGGATTTATAGATACTTTTTAATTATGATTTTTTTTTCTCAGTCAAATTCAAGACGTTTAATATTAAATACAACTAATTGCTACTACTATAATAAACATCAATCATGGAATAATTAAATTATCTTACAGAATACAAGAAATATTACAATTTATTTGTAAACAGTATTACAATGGTTATGAAACTACAAAGCAAAAACGTGCACGGTGAAATTCGTCAATATAGAAAGTGAAATTAGACTATGTAAAAAATTGTATAAACGAATTCAATATTAAAATAGTAACGACTTATTATTAGAATGTTGACTAATTATGGAAGAAAAGCTAAATTTATGATGCTGATTACTGCATGGGTTGACAACCTTTTCACTGAGCAGGACAGGACACCCCAAATGATTTGCAAAAGACGAGAGCACATAAACAAATTTAGACAATTTCTTTATCACAGTCATTCAAAGTTTTGTCGACGAAATTTGGCAGTTCTATTAAGAAATGAGGAAACTAGCAAATAGAAAAAAAATCAATGAATTCAAACGAAAACTTCAAAAAGAAACAAATTGAACAGCAGCCATGACAGGCGAGTTTGTCACAAATGACGCAACATAGCTTGTAAGTTTCATGTAAATATATTAAAAAAAAAAATGGTAGTAGATATGTATAAGTAGAGTAATAAAATTGAACTTCCTCAAACAGGAAAAATAATAAAAATAAATTCCAGGAAGGTCTTTAGCCACTGTTCAAATTTTACCAACTAATGATGTTATTAAGCATTTCAAAATTGAATATAATTATGTATTCTAATCGTATTTATGTAATATCATATGTATACAATGCGTATATGGATTTGAAGAAATTTGAAATGAAGCAACATTGATGTATTTATGCAGCTCTGATAAATAAGAGAAATTGATAATTATTGTTAAATTATTCATATATAAATACACAATGTATTTATATGTATTCCTATTTTAATCCACAAGATCATAGTTCAATGACCATATTTTGCGATTTCACTGTCCTATTTGACACAACGAATCATTTGTTAACGACCACAGATTGACGTTGCCTACAATTTTAAACGTACAATACCCTTGACATTGTTGAGTAACGATATATTATAATAAATAAAATCACAGTAGTACATTAGTAATTGTAAAATTCACGAAATTTCAAACAATAAATAAAAGAACATTAAATATTTTTATTACCATTGTTTTCCAATGATGTTGTGTC
The DNA here is from genome assembly GCF_051622035.1 of Arctopsyche grandis. Taxonomy (NCBI): domain Eukaryota; kingdom Metazoa; phylum Arthropoda; class Insecta; order Trichoptera; family Hydropsychidae; genus Arctopsyche; species Arctopsyche grandis. The sequence goes on from NC_135357.1 coordinate 19,150,224, forward strand.
ATTGACAGGAATTATGAAAAGTGGAAATATTCCACTTAATCCGACCAGCATGGAACCGAGGAATGCAAACAGCCATGGATGATACACAAAGTCGTCAGTAATTGTCAACACATAATCTGGCACTACTTTCAATACTTCATTGTAAATATGACTAATCACATCTTCACTAACGTTAGCCATTTCAAAATAATCAAAAAATCAAAATTACACTTGTTCACATTGACACATGGCTAATGTTTGATATTTTTGTTGTCGGATGGATCCTGGAATCAAAATAAAAACAGTTTAGTTTAATGATAAATTTAACGGGGACGTCAATCCCGGAATCAAAAAGTAAATGCGTTCATCGCACTGGCATGCATGTTCTAAATATCAGTTCCTGCATCCTCCTACGTATATATATACATATGTAACTGGTATGTTATCTGTGATTTACTTGCATTTATAATCAAAACTGTTCTCATTAGTATATTTCTTCATTTAGTATTTTGATTAAAATAATTGAGTTAAAATTATCTATAAAAATATTGTATAAATAAGTACATATAAACAAAGCCGTCGAGAGGGGGAGGAAGCTGGGGTTAAAGTTCCAGGGCCCGGACTACTTGAAGGGCTCCATGTTGGGACGTTCGAATGATCGATATTGATATTTTATATTATTCTACATAAAAATACATATATTTCTTTAATGCTAAATTTACTTTTTTATTCGATTATTTCAAAAAATAGCATTTAACATTCATATATGTAGGTATTTTTCTAATAGTTTTGATAGATTTTTTGCATATTAAAAATATATCTATAAGATTTTTTTTTTTGGTTTGTCATAGGGTATGGAATTATTTTTCCAGGGCCCCGAGTTTCCTCTCGCCGGCCCTGCATATACAGCAATGGGTAAGAAATCCTTTTTTTAAATCAATAAATGTGAGCAAATAATTTTATAAAATTTACTCCAGTTATATGCACAATTTTTGCAATTATTTTAAAATAATTAAACAATTCTTTTATACATGAAAGAAACTCAAGACATCCTCCTAAACATATTCTATCCTTTATAGACCATTTTTTTATTTGGAAATTTGAGAGATATGGTATTTCAAGCCAACATATTGAATTGAATTTTCGTAATGAAAAAATTGTTGCCGAGCAAAAAATTATTTTGGAGACATAAAAAAAGTTTATTGATGACATTGAACCTCCACAAGACAAACATTTATTAGCAAATGATTATAAATAAAATTATGAAAATGGTACTGCGAGTGAAAATTTGTCTACATAAAGAATCAATATCAATACAAAAATTGATCGATCCATGGGAAATAAAATACAAACTCAATTAAATTGTAGTATTGGTGTAAAACTATCATTAATTTCGCCCACGTTCATAATTGATTCTTCACCTGGCATTTGCGATAAAGTCGTTTACCTCTGATGAGGAAACGCACGCGAGAGAGAGAATATTGAAGGACAATAGAAGAAATTCGTAATTGAAAACATTCGCATAACAAAAACAAAGTTGCGACGCATATAATTAAATCACGGGGTTAGCGACGGTCGTGGCTGTACATCGACGCGTTATGACACAACACTATTGTGATCCGAGCGAAACGTCATTCAAATTTGAAATTACAAATGGCGCCAAATCAAAATCGAGAAACGGAGACCGTGAGTCGACGCGACGACAAAGAGAAATCCTCGACTCGAGAGTCCAGGAAGAGGATCAGCTGATGAGGCGCACCGCACTCGCTCGCTCGCTCGCTCACATGTTCAATCTCACTCTCACTCTCACTCTCACTCTCGCTCTTCCCACACGCACGCACACATCCACGCCTACACCTACTCACCCGTAACCGACGACGGTCAGACTCTGACTGCGTTGATGAGAGGCGATTAGTGAGCAATGAGCGATGAGCGATGAGCGATGAGCGATGAGCGATGAGCCGTATCGCACGCCAGTTGAACGAACGCTCGAACGAAGACAAACGACCGATAGCCGAGAAAGAAAACGACAACAAACGAATTACCTGATCAAGGTGCAGTCGATAGATGCCAGGAGCGAAAGCACGTCGCTAGTCTGCACTGAGACCGAGCGGCCGCGCTACTGAATGTTATTGTATTCGTATGACTGTACATATGTATATTGCACGCAGAGCGCGCGGGCTGTTCCTATCGGCTGTGGGCTGAAGCTGCGTGTTTACATCACGAACAGATGCTCCCGTCGACTGCGCAGCCTACTCGGCAATCGCCATTCCCCGTCCGCAAACTGCGTAATTGTTGTTTAATTAAATCGTTGCCAAGTGTACGAGTTGCGGTTTTATAAATTGATTTTCGTCTAATGTCGTGTGTATCTAATTGCGATGGAACGCTGTCCATATTTTTAGGTGTTGCGACCGTTCGGTGATTTGCGGAAAATTTGTCGTTTCCATTTTATTATCGGATGAGACGCACGATTTATCTTCGGTCGTGGAAAATTTATATCTTGTTCAAAAGCCAAGTGCAAGTAATTTTCCGAATCGGAAAAGCTTCTTTGCTCAATAGTTTGTAAAGCTTTTAAAATTTTTACACAGATGTCACTTGCAAGAATTTTATTTAAATCGATTAAAAATTGGGATGTGAACTATTTCGACCCAGTTGCGTAGCTAGGAATTTCGGGTCCTCATGCAAAATTTTAAAATATGTGTGAGACCAAATAATTCAAGGCAATTGTGATTAATTATTCCACTGGAATCCAAATATTGTAGCTTTTTATGGTCTGCAAAGATTTAAGTCCAAATAGACCTTTTCACATTTATGCGTCTTAAAATAAAGGAGAAGCAAATTAATATTGTATATGTACCTACAAGTGTATGACTCGAGTCATTTTTATTACTTTCCATAATTTTAAGTTATATTTGTTAGATTGATAATAATTATATTGAGTGTATCTACAAATACGTACCGTCATGCTTTGCAAGACTTTGCTATGAGGTAGCTACACCACTGCATCAAAAAATATAATATTCAAACAATTGAATTATCGTCATAGAGACTTTATTTTGTTTACGAAGTTCCCAACCAAAGATACTTTCATATATACATACTTACATACAAAGTCTCTTTCGAAATTATATATTAGGTATGTACCTACATAAGTATGTAAATTGGTATACCTGTCCTTTGTTAGGGTAGATAGTTTCCACGAAAAACTATGTTTTTCTTTCGATTTTGTCTGTTATTTCATATATCTTCTTTTCACCACAACTCTGGAGTAAAAATGTTTTGCTTTTCATAGATCGTTTAAATTAAAACTAAACCGTTTACAGATTGCTATAAGATAAACGAAGAGTCACTCATTTTATTCCAAGATTCTATCATAACACACACCTTAATTTAAAATGTGACTAATTTTACACGGCTTTTAATTTTTGTTCAGGAGATTTCGCCACTCAATTCAACCTAGATTAAAGATTAACAACAAAAAAAATTAAATACACCAATTTACTTATATAAAAATGTTTATCTATTATATTATCATTTATCCTATTAAAATTAAACAACCGAAATTGGTGCCATGCTTAGGGCCAATGAATAGGTTATTTAAGTACTCTGCCACCCCTAAACAATTACAATAAAGTACAAAATAGGCTTGCCAATGAAAAGGCTATGCATTGCTGGCCTAATAGATCAGCGGTCACCAACCTACAGCCCGCGAGCGATTTTCATCCGGCCCAAGAAAAAAAATTACCTGATTTTTAAAAACTAATTTAAAATGTAAAATTTTTGAGATTATTAAAACTTTTGACCTGATCGTGATATTTTATACAAGAAATGAACCTAATATAACCTTGTAAAAAGGTCAAAATGAAATTGGAACTTACAAATGACAACAGCGTGGCCAAATATTTGTCACTCTGCCAATCGAAAGTGTATAATTTTTTTGTAACATCATTGTGTTGGAGACACCCGATCGTATTTTATCTACCTACTAGTAGTGAAGCGTGGACCTTGATCGATTCGTTTTATTCTTTATTATCGTTGAAGATTACAGTATAGTCAAAACAATCTCATTAAAGAGATTTTCAGACGTATGATAAAATCGTGTAGGTTTCAGTTGACTTTTAATTGCGTATATAAATAGCCTAATAGGATTTTTTAACTACATATATACATAAATATGTACATTATACTTCAAATAAAAAGTTTTTTTGAAATCCAAAAAAAATCGTTTTAGCATCTTATCAAAATTTAAGCGATATCCCATAATTAATAAATATTATTGACCATCACACCAATAAAGATCAGGTGTAAAGAAATTCCTGTATCCTATATTTGCCTACGTCTAGCCAAAAACTAATGAATTTAATTGGCTTCAAATATTTATACAAAAATTAGGTTAATATGATAGATTCAAGCACTAATTCGAAGGTTGACGATCAGATCAGAAGAGACATCCAAATTTGAAGTAGCGAAGAACATTAACAGGAACATTGAGTCCTTGCGCGTCTGATCAGAATTTTTCAAATAATAACTATTGATATGCGTGATTGGCAAAGGCAAAATTTTTTTGGTCTGCTACTTAATACATAAACGGTAAATTTTCATAAAAGTGGTCCGTAAAAATCATTAAACGGCAAGTAAAATACTCCACATCTATTGAATTCTTTGATTTTGGTATCTCCGTGGGATCTAAACACTTCTGTTCTACTGACCAAGATAAATTTTGGTATATGCGTACATGTTGTTTTTTAAAAATGTAAAATAATTAGATATTTGCATCTTATTTTTACCATGAAATCCTTTTCTAATAATATTTCACGTATTTATTTTACAGGAATGTTCAAATTGTACAGTGATTATCTTATGTGTTCGTGTATTACTGTATTCACATGAACAGTTGGATGATATATGTATTTCTTTTGAATCGCCGACTATTCAATTTGAATACTAACTCTATTGTAACGTGGGAACATGAGTGAGAGTATCCTCTGTCTAAGTGCATTCGTGGGTGAGCAATAGATAACCCGGATTAGGCTAACGGGACTCAATAAGTGCCCAAACAAAGGATACGCTGGAATTCTCACTGACCTGGGTGAGTACATGCGCAAACAATAAACCCGCCAGAGTAGACCTTTAAGTGCCAATAGACAATAGACCCATTAATGGATCGGGGAAGCTGTGATGGGCAATTTGTCCTTTATTTTTTTTTTTTTTGTTTATTTAATTTATACCAGGAAGGCCTAACAGGTAAACCCAATGCGCCTTCCTGGCCAAAGACAATTATATAAACATATATGTATATTATATATATTCACAAATACTTACACGTATACACAAATACACATACATACAGGATTCACATAAATACACATTATAAAATACACATAAATACACATTATAAGTAGGTACACACGGTAGATCAGATTATTCTGGAGTGAGCGGTAGATCCGTGTGGACCTCTTGAATCATTGAATAAGTGATGTGAAGCGACTTTGACCTTTCATTTAATTTTTATTTTATTTTAATTTTTTTATTTTACATATATACCAGGAAGGCCTTACAGGTAAATCCCAATGCGCCTTCCTGGCCAATTACAAATAAAAATGCAGCATTTTTTTATTATAAGTCGTTGAATTGCGAGACACTGAAAAAACTCGCAAATTAACGAGACATATATGAATTGTACATAAATTTTTATTGTACATCCATCAAATTTCAAATGGTGGTGACATAGTAGGTAGGAAGGATTTTTAGCCAATTTTTTTTCCGGGAACCGTTTCAACAATGAAATCAGAGAAAATTGGCAAACTTTGATAGGAAACGATCAACCTGGAGTCACAAATCCAGGTCTGACCAACAGCATACTCTGAAAAATTCATTTCCATTCAGGGATAGAACCCGGCACCTTCTTGACGGTAAGCAGAAGCTTAACGTCCGAGCTATGCTGCTGGCATTTGAATCCTGAACCTACCCCTACGCAACGCAATTATATTAATTGCTGATTATTTCAATTAACTACATACCATTTAATTTATTAAATGACCTAAAACATACTGACCAATTGATACAGACCATTTATAGCATTAATTGACCATTTTGATATATTATTTAATTTACTGACCGAAAAGAGGAATTAGTAACCAACCACTTAAATAGTTAATACAAACCGTTGACAACACCATCTATTTTGATCATTTATTTTCAAATACAGTTAAAATTGGCGCGCGGTGGTAAAAGGACAATGCGTTTCCATTAATTTTAAGCATAGAAAGTGGAATAATGTTGATGGACTCCGCCAGCCATCTACCATTTCGCCAAGTGTGTCGTGTCCATCTAATTATTTTTCTGTGACCCATTTAGCACGGTAGACAAACGGGAATTCCGCAAGCGATTTGTTTTTGTTGTATTGTGATGTGCTCCAGAAGGAGGAAGAGGGGAGGCTTAGACCGAGGAGAGTAAATGGTTTCAGCTTAGCGCTCCCGAATTAACGGTCGACTATTGTGCCGTGTCCCGGGCTGCACTTATTTTGGTCTGCCAATTCGAATGTGGTAATTAGACATTTATCCCAATGTTAGTCAGCTCACGACCGCCGACCGGCTCCCGGGATTCCCGCGACCGCACTTCCCGTAATCAAATATCAGTTTTTCCGCCATTTTTCTATTTAGTAGCAATTTCTTTCAATAATATGACATAAGAAAGAAAACTATGTACTTAAACCAGAACTCTCCAGACGAATGGAATATCATACAAAAATCGTAATTACCACTAAAGCTTATCAAGGTTGATTTATTTTCGACAAATTTCATCGAGATCAAATATTAGTTTCAAAATATCGGTCACCTATTTTTTTTAATTAGTTGTTAAATTAAAAACCGTTAATAGCAGATGCGCTTAGTAAAAGGGGCGTATTTTCTTCTCTCGAAAATAGTGTACGTCAATCTATCTATAATCTATATATATATATATATATATAAATGAATGTCTGTGCGTGTGTCTCGAATAGGCTTCTAAACCACTCAGCCGATTACGATGGAACTTTCAGGATTTGTTCTATGCATGTCTGGGAAGATTACTGTGAAAAAAAGTTCGGGAAAAAACGGAAATGAGTGTCATTGCAACGCAATAATTCCAAATGTGTTCGCTACCTGCGTTTTTCCGACAAATGGGAACGGGAACGGGAACGGGAATTGCATTCGTTATTATGGCATTGCAACGCATGCCAGGGTTCAACTATATGTATATAAAAATGAATGTCTGTGTGTGTGTCTCGAATAGGCTTCTAAACCACTGAACCGATTGCGATGGAAATTTCAGGATTTGCTGTATGCATGTCCGGTAAGATTACTATGAAAATAAAATGAGAAAAAACGGAAACGGAAACTGGAAAAACGGGAATGAGTCATTGCAACGCTACAATTTCAAATGTTTTCGCGTCGCGACCAACGTGTTCGCTGCCTGCGTTTTTCCGACAAATGGGAACGGGAATTGCATGCGTTATTGTGCCATTGCAACGCATGCCGGGTTCAAGTGAAGTGTGACAAACGCATATTTTGTCACACTTCACAATAATTGTCTGATGATTGTTTGAACGTACAGACGTTATACCGACAATGTGCATGCGCACAGTGCAGTCTGTCAACTGACATCACACTGATTGTTATAAGGCTATTCTAAGTTTCACTTCGCTTATTTAAACTAACTACTAATACAGTTCCAATGATTGTCTTATGGTGCGTACACATTAAGTCAACGAAGGCAAGCGAAGTGGATTCGGCTTTGGGAACAGGAGCGTACAAAATATCGAAATAAAAATTAAATGTCGAAGATTAAATCAAAAAATAAAATAAAATATCAAAACTAAAACTATCAATGGTCCCAACGAGCGTTAATTCACACCGTTTGCCTTCGTTGGCTTGGTCAGTACGCACCATTAAAATACGCCTCAATGCGATTGTACAATTATAATAACATTGTAACTATGTTTTAACTTAGAAATATGTACATAGATCGGAGTATTGCTTTTAATTGGAATATACAATTGAAAGTTGAAACAGTTTCATAATATATTCTGTGATTGACGACTTCTCTGAACACGGGCAGGTGTTAACAGATATGAATATCTGTAAGATGTACGTTTGCCCCTACACAGATGAGTGTCAGTCATTCGAATTGACACGCGTCAAAGTAAAAAAAAAGTAACAAGAACTGAAATGAAAACGCGTCCGATCGGTTCTCACTTACCTGAAATAGTTTTCAGCGAACAGACGTGCCAAGTGACAATCCCGGCAGGATCGAGCTTCCCGGATGACAATAGGCCGTATGCGATATTGTTTGTGTACATAACCTAACCCACCGACAGTCATGGATTCGTGGGGAGCACTCAGCGTCGACTTTGCGACCACTGCCATCTCCAGAGATGACATGAATGGCAGTTTTCGGAGAAAAAACAAAATCGTGAGTGTTTTAATGCGTCTTTGTGTAAATCCAATGCTGGGTATTAAAAAGTTTTCTTATAATTGGTCAAAAACTGTATTGTATTGTTTAGCCAAGCAACCTATAAAAATATACATTGTTTGGAACAACTGTCTTCAGTATTCACTATTATCATTGTCCAGCAACGGAAATGAAGATGGAAGTAGGCTACACAGCGTAAAGGGAAATTCACAGCCTACAGCCCTTTTGGGGCTAATTATAAATAATTCATTTAACTTATTGTAATATCAATGGTTTTGTTTGTCGGTTACAAAACGCATCACATATTTATACATAGATCGTCGTAATATTTCATTCGATTTTACATCCAACGTCGGTGATTGATCTGTAACATGTGTGTTAGCATATTTGCATAAAATAATCAGTGTTTAAATTTAAATTAAATACTATTATAATTTTATAATAACAATAATATACTCTGGTTTATATTCATAAAATTTATGATTGTGCAGCTTTCTTCGAATTATTAATCAAAAATTCTAGTTCTAAATAGTTTATGTTAATAACTGGTTCATCTACGTGGAACGCATAACCCAATTCAATATTTTCATATATATACATATATATATATATATATATATATATATATATATATATATATATATATATATATATATATATATATATATATATATATATATATATATATATATATATATATATATATATATGTTCGTTTGTATGTATGTATGTCCATAGATTCACCTGCCCACATATTTAAAGTCTTTTATTAATTGGGTTTCAATTTTTCAATCTAGCTACTGTAATAAAAACCAATATAAAGAAAAAAGTCCATGCGTTATGACTATCGATTTAGAAATGTAGGTATATATTCTGATATGATATTCTACATACATACATAGGTATGTGTATGTAAATTGAATGTGAACTATGGACATTATCGATATCTCCATATTAGCAATGTCCATTGTTTTTCAAAATTCGATTCATCGACTTTTCTATCAAGCGTGTATATCTCAGTTAAGTTGTATTAAATGTACGTATATGTATGTATATGTACTCATTTGTATTTTAGTCGAAAATCGATATACTATGTACATAGATCTTTTTCACATATCATATGTGAAAAAGTTGGAAAGTTTTCCAAAAATAAAATAAATAAATGAATAAGTACGTATTAGAATTCTATTGTTTGAATTCACTATAAATTTTTGACGTTGTAATTATATATTTTTAATGAAATAAACTATATTTTGGGTACTTTTGCGAAACTTGCTTGGAACGTATTGAGAATAGAAGAAACAGGTGTGCATATACGCTTTATTTTCAGAATTAAAATAACATAATCGAAGAAGAAAATCTGGTCGTTTACATTATAAAATTCAAAGAATTTATTGCCTTAGTGACCAAACAATCAAACAAACATCCAAACCAGTTCATTGATATATTTTAAATTGGTACGTAATTAACACGGTAGACGAATATTTCACTTCCGCATATTATTCATGTGATTCAGAAATCTCATTGCCTCTGCCAATTTTCCAGAAATGTAAACTGAGCTTAAAATATAATAAACATATACTGAAATATGTATATTCATATACTTTGAAAGCGAAATATTCACCTTTCTTTGATTCGATGATGTACATAAGTATGTTAAAATTTAGTCGTAAACTTTAATATTAATAATTTCATCCTCTAAAAGGGGAATAAAACATATTTTTATTCTAATTTCGTACTTTCTAAACTCGAAATAATACGATATAGCAAAATGTAAAATAATAAAAAATAAACATTTAATTGTCTATTTTTGATACAGTGACATCTATACAAAAAATTAAAAAGCTTTTTAGCACAGGTTTGAACCAATGAAAATTTGGAAGAAAAGCTTTCAGCCAGCCCTCTATTCATTGCGAAAGTGATCGATCTAAAAAAAATACCGTGAGAAAATTAGCAATATAATATTAGCTTTTAATAATGTTATTAAATTATATAATATACGTATTTTAATATTGTATGAATTACAATATTTATTGATTAAAAAATCATTGAATGCTATTTTAACTATACACATATATTACGTTTTAAAATTTGTTCATCTTTTTGATTATAACATACATTTGTGTAAAATTTAGACAAATTCAGAGGTATATTACGAAAGCATTCTGATTATTGCAAAATGTCGGGCGAGCTTGTTCCAAAGTTATGAATTTATTTTTATACTGATCTGGTATACCCAGCTAAGCTACTACAATCAATCTAACACAAAAAGTAATTCAGCTCGAATAATCCGAAAAAAATTTACTTGCATTGTTTACAATATAATATACTAGTGATTTTACCAGGCTTCGCTCGGCATTTGTAATATAAACCGCTTAAACATCTCTAATCTAATAGGAAACATTTTTTTTTTTATTAAATTTAATGTCGCGGATTCTACGAACCAAAACTTACATACATACATACAAAGTCTCTTTCGAAATTATATATTAGATTTACACACATTGATCAGCTATCATATTGATTGTGCTGAATTATTTATTGCAAACAATAACAAAATTCAAGCAATGAATTCGAATTCAGCTCTTACAGATCAACCAATCCAAACGAGGAATGCGACATGCAACTCTGGGCGCTAATTGCAATCACAACGTGACGATATCATTCCAACATATTTAATTAATTGGATCAGTCTCAATCGATCAACCGATTGAATTATAAGTGCACTGATCTTACATTTATCCTCCGCAATAATGGGTTCAAAAAAATCTTCCTGGAAACCACGCAACGACGAAGCAACACTTGCAGATGATGGTGATGGTTTTGAAAACAAAAAACCCGTTTATGTATCAACAACGGTAAGATTTTTTCTAAAAAACAGTTCCATGGAAAAACATCGTATACATACTGTGATATTTTCCAATAAATACCACTGTTGTTGTATAGAATAGGAGTGATGATACTTAATTTTCATAGCGTTGAGCACCAGCCAACTAGCTGTTGTTGGGAAGTACGAAAATAACTTGAGATGCTTCCAGTTTCCACAATTTCATTAACGTGCCACGTCAAAAATTTCAGTACTCCTGCAAATATTGTAATAAAATCTTACATTTTCACAAATCTTAACGCATCATGGATATAGGAGGTGATATATGGGGCCAGATAGCCCTTGAGGCTTCACAAGTTTATCTTATCGATGGTGTTATGCGAAGTCCATTTGCTGACACGGTGAGAAAGATCGACGGACGACAAAACCAGACTGCATACTTAAAATACACTATAATTTATTTAAAATTTATAAAAGCAACGAATATCATTTTTCATAATGAAACATTTAGAACTTTAAAAAATGATTTATTTATTTATGTTGCAATATAAAAAAAATGTTATTTAATTTGCAGACAATTGAAAAGTTACCAGATAAAGTACTCCTGAATATATTCAGCTATCTATCACACAGAGAAATTTGTCAAATGGCCCGCGTGTGCAAGAAGTGGAGGATCATTGCGTATGACACTAGATTGTGGAAACATGTCAGCTTGAGACCGGAAATATCTGGATTGCATGTTGGTTAGTACTACATAAAAGATTTTTTTAAATAAATAATAACAAAACACACATGTAACAATTGATTTGCACTAAAAAGCATAAGTGTCATTGAAGCAAAATATGATGTCAAACTCGGATAATAATTTGTATTGTGTCAATTAAATTTTAGGATCATTGGAATCTCTTCTGGCTCTTATATCGATCCGTTTTGGCCCATCACTTCGCTACATTGAATTGCCAATTGAATTAATCACTCATACAGTTCTACACGAATTGGCAAATAAATGCCCAAATTTGACCCACATGCTATTGGACTTCAGTACAGGTATTATTTGTTGAAAATAAAAACAACTTATCAAGTAACATACCTATACTATTCTAAAATTCTATTTTACAGCTATGCAACTTCATGATTTTTCTGAAATGCAAGCATTTCCTACAAAACTCAAATACATGTGCATTTGTTTATCTGAGGTCATCTTCATGGAAGGTTTCATGAGAAAAATTTACAATTTCATCAATGGATTGGAAATCTTACACTTGATTGGTATATATTTTTATAAATATTTGTTTACATAGTATATATGTATGTATCATACAACAAACATTTTCTTTAGGTACATATGAAAAAATTGAGGAAGAGGAAGAAGAAATTTATGAAGTTATTAATGTTCATAAATTGAAATCAGCAACTCCCAATTTGAGAGTCATCAATCTCTACGGAATCAACTTCGTAGATGATTCCCATATCGATGCATTTAGTTCCAATTGTATTCAGGTTAACACTATCAAAATATCCATGAAAAATATTTTTTTCAATTTTTCGTGTGAAATTTCATCAAAATTATCACTAAATTGAAAATTTCAGTTGGAATGTCTTGCTGTAAATTATTGCAACAAAGTGACAGGTTCTACAATGAAAACATTATTCCAAAGGTCCCGAAGGTTGAGATGTTTATTGATGAGTGGAACAAGTACACGAATTCCCTGTTACAAAATACTATCTGTAAAATGTTTATTGAATTTAAAACAATAATATATATTTCAGATCTGCAATCGGAATATTTGATGCAAGTCGAATGGGAAAAATCGTCAATTCAAGAATTAGATATCACCGGTACAGACCTGTCGACCGAATGTCTCATCGATATGCTAAGCAGAATACCAAATTTGAGATTCTTGAGTGCTGGTCAACTCAATGGATTTAACGATTCAGTCTTAAAAAGTTTCATGGAATCTGGTAATGCCAGGTATTTTTTTTCTTCTATTTATGACATTCTCTCTACAAAATTATGAACGATAATCAAAAGTCATATTATAACAATAACAGGAATCTAGTGGCATTAGACTTAGACAGTTCAGATAATCTCACTGATGATGCTCTTCATAAGTTTTTGTCTCGCTATGGACAGCAATTATGGGGCCTGGCTCTTAGTGGTATGCCACACATCACCGATCAGTTATGGCAAAGTGTTCTACAACTATTGACTAATTCAAAGTATAATATTTTCCTAATGCTATATATTTTAGAATATAGGTTAATAAAAAAAACTGTAAAGGTTCAATCATTTTTAGGATTCTTGTTATGGGTACTCAGGATAGATTGGGAGTAAATATTCACGTTGATCAGGTGAGTTTCGCTAATGATTAATGGTAAAGGCAACCATTTCTATAAATGTGATATTCAATGATATAAATAATTTTAAAATTTAATCTTAGTTAATGGACGGAATAGCTAATAATTGTCCAGTTCTGGAACGTTTGGAATTGAGGTGGGATCCTGATAACCTAAGATTCTCTGATAAAAGTCAAAAAGCCATTGACATACTCAGGGTTAAATGTCTTAAAATGAGATGCCTAGCCTTAAGGTACAATTTTAATACAATATTTCATATAAATTTTTATATTGGATATTAATGATTGACAGTTTGTTTTAAATTTCATTTCAGTGATGGTCGTTATTATGAAATTGTAAAAGCTAACTTCGAGAGAGCTGACCGTACAACAGTTGTGCGAACAACGACAAATTGTAGGGTGTCTAACTATCATTTGTTGTCCAACTATAAGGATTTAGTATTTAATTAAAGTTAACATATTAAATTACTTTTCGGTATATTGACGTTAAAATGATTCACTAATAATTTTATATATTATATTAGCATTGGGAGAAAACGCATCACATAACATATATTATAAAATGTATCGTAATAGATATAATATTAATTATTTTGAATAATCTGATATCTAGTAGGTATAGGATACATCATTTATGTGTGAATGATAGTAATAATATAAGTAATAAGTCCGAGGCGCAACTCCATTGGTGGATTAAGGATAGGTCATTGCAGTTTCCATACGTTCACTTAAACTATTATGATTCACGTACTCAAATGACATTCACTCACTATATCTACATAATAGTAATTTCTATAGAGAGGAAAAGCTGTAGATAGTCTCATATTATTTGGCCCAAACATTGTAATAAAGGATAGGATCATTATATTTGAAATAAAATTCAAAACATTCAAATAAATAGTGGCAATTTATAATAGCGATAAAATCACACAATACCTGATTTTTTTACAAATGTAAAATATATTACACGTTAAATTACAACTATAAGACTTATAGTGCATATATTATTGTATATGAGCAATAAAATGGTCCGTCAAATATCTTAACTTTTGTCAACATCGATTAAAATAAAAACAAAAATGCTGCAAAAAAAACTACACGTACTTTAATTATTTAAAACAATTTTTTAAAGTCACTCTAACGACTTACATGACGATTTTCAATTGATTTACAAATAGCATATGTACAAGGTCATAAAAATTAAGTTCCTCAATTCTACATAGAACCATGAATAAACTAGTTTAGTTTATTTCCTAATCATTTAATTATATTTATATTGCCAACAAAACGCTAAAGAAAACTTGAATGTCAAAAACTTAAAAGTAAAAGTGTGTGCTGTTATTTAAGTTTGACACACTACTAATCATGATGAGGTATCACTACTACATTTACAGAGAATCGTGTATCTTTTATGTAATTACAATCTTTAATTAAAATAGTCTGTATATGTGCAGTGGCAATGTATTACATATGTTATGCTTTACACAAATATAATTTTAAAAGAATGACTCAATAACAATGTTCTGTTTCTATTTTTATTAAGTAATTTTAGCACTGTATATAAGGTTCAAATAAAATTTAACAAAAAAATATGTTATAAATCCACACCATTTCAATAATTTCTATTAACTAGGGACTTCTATTAATGTAACAAAGATTTCAATATTTTAGTTTGAAAATGTACGTATTTGCAAAAAATAATAGTGAATATTGAAATATGTATTGTTCATATGTACTTCTTTGGAGCATAAATGTCGCAAAAAGATGGCATATTCCACAATGACAAGAAGTTTATAGTTAGTTTATTGCTCACTGCGATAATGAGATTGCATAACATATCTACATATGTATGCATGTACTTCATCGGTAAACACAATTTAGGCCAAAGTACAAACTAAAATTTAATAGAACAATCACAATTTAATTTAAATAATTAAAACAATCCAACCTTTACCATCGACTCACCATAAATATATTTTCTGTGTTTTCATTATATTACAAAGTACTTGCGAAGTATTTAACAACGTTTTAGTATTGGTACACGAATATAATTGACAACTAACTATAAATATACTATTACATAATTTACAAATATTTATAAGTTATTTAGATTAAATTATACAACCAGACGCGTATAAAAAAATACATACATACATCTGCAAAATTTCCAAAAAAAAAGCAACTGAAAACGATCGAAGTTTGGTTTTTTGGATTACTATGAAACAATGCAAACACAATATGTTAACTATCACTAGCATCAAATTTACATCTCTCATCGACTTTCAATTTTCACAAGTGTTAATGTTATCCTATAATATCGATTCACTATTAGACGACATGAGGTACTGACATGACAATCTTGCAAAGACACTGGCGTGTGACCCGAAAAATCAAAAAGTTACCACTGCCGCATAATAATCTGAAAAACCAAATATATGGATAACCCATTGCTAGTATTAAAACTAATACATATAACGAAAATGGTACGATAAAAAAAAACAAGAGAGCACAAATAGGGCTGCCAACATTTGTATGTATTCTTTTGGTAAAAGAACTCGAAACTAGGTTTGGTATACATATGTACATGTTTCAACCAATTTTGCGATGTATCAAATATCTCAATCTATAACTGAGATGTGCATTTTTTTTCTATCTGTAATATTTGAATCTTAAATATAATATAATAGTAATAGCCATTAAAATGATACCCTAGATATTTCCCAATGTATGTATGTACAGAGTTGGCAACCCTTAGGCTGGTAGCACACGAGGGTTGTTGTCTCGCCGAGATTAAGGTCCGAGGCTTTATGTATGAACAGTGCTTCCCGTTTATATAACAGTGCCCCAGACCTCAATATCTCCCGACAGGTAAACCAAACAGCCCTCATGTGAGCCCAGACTAAGTGTAAATGTTTGGGAAAATATTGATTAAATCTTCGACAAATATGTATATAATATGATCTATTGTGTTTATATATATAAATGGATTTATAAATTAGCAAATGATAAATTTTCGTACATTTCGTTATAATTTAAAAATTCCCGTTATGTAAATAAGATCATCTCACATTTTCACCCAATCGCATGGCTTGATCCTCTTCTAAAATATTTTCATTGTTGATATTTTCCGCCTCGGAACCGGACTCACTGCCTGTATCCTTGCCGTCTTTATCCAATTTATACAATATATCATGGCAAAGCGGGCACCTGTCCTGAACGTACAGCCACTTACGCAAACACACTCCGTGGAAGTAATGGTTACATTTAGTTATCTTCGCAGAGCTCATTTCTTGATAACAGATTGCACAAACATCGTCTAACGAATCTAACTGAACACTGGACGCCTCCGGTAGAGAATTTATCTTATTGACAGCCGACCGTCTCTTCATGAAAACAGACCAACCTGCTCTCGCTTCACACCATATATTGAAATACGCGTGGATGCACATCATGAGGGCTCTGATTGCGCCACCGGATTCAAAAAATAGAATCCAGGCACCGTTGAAGAAAAGAAATATTCCAAAACAAAATTCTATGGTATTTCCAAAGGCACGAATGTAATATACATAATCGTCAAGTTTTTCCCAGAAAGTAGTGCGATTTGCATCTAATAAAAATAGGGCATAAATCATTATACTCACAAAGACTTTTACAATTACTTCTATACTAAAAGCACTAACAGCTAAAAGCCAAGTTGATATAGTGTGGTTGGACCACAAATAACACAGCAAAACTACAGGGAAAGTGACTAGGAACGCACACACACATAGTGCCCGTACATGTCTATGCAAATTCGGATTGTGTGATGCACTTAAAGACATCAACATTGGATTTACAATATTGTGCACAAAGTGCAACAGAGCAGCAAACAACAAACAAAAGTTTCTGCAAAGTCGTACAAATCTTTTCTCCGGATTTAAAGAAGTGAGACCAGTTTGCAATGCGAGAATATAAAATAATATCGCTGAAACTGTTCCTATGTTCCTATCTTCTTCTTCGTCTGTTAACAGAACCCATTGGAAAAAGTTACCAATATAATGACAAAAGAATGAAATTACAGAGGTCATTCCCAGTACGGCTGTTATTGTTTCGCAGCCAGTTATAAGTAAGGATTTTGCCATCGAGGCGAAAGTTTGAAAAGCAAGGAAAGTGCTGACTTTGAAACTGTCATCGGACAATTCATAGTTATCCATAAGGAGTATACTGGCATGCTCCATCACTCTGATAATCCAGAACAGTCGCAAAACGCTGGGAACGTTCAATCGTAGCCATTCCATTTCAAATAAAGCGGAAAGTCCAAAATTAGACGCAAAATTTCTCGCTTGTTGATAGCTAGAAAAAACGATTTGCATGACGGAAAATGCTGAAGACCAAAGGACGAATTTCACTACAAGCAAAGGCAACAACGCAGCAAACACAGGTGCATGCTGCAATACTGCATGGGGGAATGGCAGAGTTGCAATAACAGACGGTATTGTGAAACTCCATGGTAACGAATACTGCAACATCCAATGTCTGGGGCCGAGATTGATCACATAAAATACAGCGCCTAAGACGAATTGCAAGACATAGTTTTGAATAATTATACTGCCGGCTCCTTCGGGATCAACCAGTCGCGTCATGTTCAGATTTAACGCATCTTCCAATATACTACTTTTGATTACATTTTCAGCACTTTCGGCCGCCGACAATGCTAACATTTGTTTCATAGCTGCCACATTTGCCCAATACGATACGAAGATAATTCCCATAGATGTCAAATACATGTACATTATAATCAGATGTTTCATACGCAGCACAAACATCGACAAGGCGAACATAAAACCTGGAACAACATAACATTTCATTATTATTTATTATTTAAATAAACTATACGCCGTTTTTTAATAAATTCAGTAGATTTTCCTTATTGATGTGCAAACATTTTGCACTATTAGGAAAAATCAACTAAATTATTCTAGGCTGTTTTAACATACATAAATACATACAGACAAAATATTAAATTATGTTTTTTTTGTCCCCAATTTTGATGTAATATTTTTTTATTTATAATACATGTAATATTAAGCTGTTCGGAAAGAAATCCATCGTTTTGCATGTTTTCTTTTAGGTTCAGTTTCAATCCGGACACCACAAAATGCACAACTTTTCGATGAATTCTTTTATAGACTGTTCGTTAGTATTACTTTTTGCTATACAAACCTTTTTGATATTTAAGGGTGAAATGGAGAAACCCGAAACCAACCAAGAATATGATAGACATTGGATGCTCTTTTTCTACGATCTATTATATACAAAAGCTATTATAAACAAATGTTCATTTTGGTTCCATCGATTCAAATCAGGCAATAGGAATTTACAGGATGCCTCTAAATCAGGACGACCATCAAAATTCGATGCAGACTTGCAGAATTTTAATTTACTTGAAGAATTCACCGTTGTCGTAGATCCCCGGAAAACTATTGAACTATGAAAAAATATCGCAATTAAACTGGGAAGTTGTACCTCATCCGTCATACTCACAGGACTTTGTATCCTAGAGAGCATTCATTAAGAGAAAAAATATAGATGACATAAAAAATCATCTTGAAAGTTATTTTGGATTCAAGCCAACTAGGTTTTCCACGAAGGGTATTGAAAAATTACCAGAGATGTGGAAATTACTTTTACATAAACAAAGAGGGAAGTACATATGTATAAATAGTGAAGAATACACTTATTGTTAACATGAAAAATGATGAATTTCTTTCTGAACAACCTAATATTATATTATGAACAAAATATTTCAAACGTAACAATTATTAATAATTTTATTCACTATTTTAATTAATTTTCAAACAAAGTGGATCAAAAATGAGATGATAGCCAGTTTAGTTGTAAAGTAAGTATTGAAAATAATTGATTTTATGAGGTAAGCACAAAAGGAGGATAATCATCTTGGTTGTATTCAAAGCGAAAATTAAGAATATGATCAGACATTCAGAATTTGATAATTGAGGAAAATAACTAGACTTTTTATTGCATTTTCCAAACAATTCAAATTAATTCCTTGAATAAGTCAATAGTTTTTATCTCAATAAACATAATAGGATGAAAAATCGCATTAGTTAATGTGACTAATTTATTATAACATTCGCTAAAAAACGCCAATAAGGCTTTAAATTAATCTTCAACATTGTTTCCAAAATAAAACAACCAATTATTTCATATAATTGTAATATATATAAAACACCGACAAAATTATTCAATTCTTCTTTCAAACAATATAATATGTATAGTCCACGAATAGCACACATACCCAAACTGGGCAGGCATATCAAGTTTAATATACATATATTCAATAAATATGATTATACATATTAGGAATAGAAATTAATGGCATGCGTCATGAATAAAAACAAAGTAAAAAAAGGCTAATTTTCAATTTCCATTATATTAAGGTGACCATGTTTTTCAAATTGAAAACCAGCACATTTTATCAACAAAAAAATTTTTTTTTTTTCTAAATACTTCCATTATTAAAAACTAACAAAGAATTAATTTACTTTAATGCTCTTATAAAATTCTACACAGAACTGGTTAAAATTATTCTTATCGATTAGCAAATATTTTAAAGTTTTAACATTTAATATTGCGTTTTATCGCTAGACCACATATTATTCATCAAAGAAAAAAGGGTGCTACTTTTGTATGCGGTCTACCTTCACATATCTACTTAAGTATGCGATCTACCTTCACGTTTTTACTTTAATATGCGGTCTCACTGTCTCAGTTCTCGCATGTGACACTGAGACTGAATAATACCGACCCTAACAACCTAATCTTAAATGAATAGGGCCAACCTTAACTTAACCTAATCTATCCTGACCGTTAAATAAATAGATGTTGTCTGCTAAGATATCAAGTTTTATTTCATCAATATTTTCACAAAAAAAAACATATCTTAGCAGCCAACACATATTTATTTAAGGATCAGGATAGGTTAGGTTAAGTTAAGGTTGGCCCTATTCATTTAAGAGATATGTATCTGCTGACAATATTTTGATAGAAATGCTTCGACAAGATTATGGGGCGGCAGTAAAAAAACAAAAATTATAATAAACATTTCGTTGCTACGATACAAATAAAATAATCGACTGCGATTCAAAGGTAGATCGCATACTAAAGTAGCACCGAAAAAAGTCCATCTGCAGATGCATATGTTCCCGATAAACAAAGACAATATTTGACTAATTTGCCGGTATTTTTGTAGGAGGCAACATTTTCACTGAAGGCTTTGTATACTTAAATACATCTATTAGATAAAAAAAAAGTGTACAGGTTTTATTTCACGACTTACCATACTCAAAAAACCAGTACTGTACTGGTAGAAACAGTATGAATGGTCACCTTATATTATATGGTAATCCCGACCTATACACAATTTAGATTCTTGATATGGGTATTTAGAATTGATTGGAGTTTGAACTATGGCAAATAGAATTGTGATTGTGATAACAGTAGAAAACATGGAAGCTTACCACAACAGCAAACAAGGAACTTGGCAAAGGTGTAGAGAAAGGCCTTGACGAAATCGACATTGTAGTAGAAGGCGTCGTCAGAGGCACGGGTCTCGGTGAGATGGGAAATGGCAGCGTCCGCGAAGAGGGTCAGGTTGAGATGCTGGTCGGGGGTGTGGTTGTGGTTGAGAGTGATCGGATCCGCTTCGGGCTCGCCCACCGGCACGGGCAGACCCAGACTCCGCTTGAGCAGTTCGTCGACCACGAAGAGTGGTGGCACGCGCAGACCAGCCTCGGCCAGGGTGGCCAGCCGAGCCCACACGGCCATCTCGTCACTCGCTATTCACTGGTTACCTGTCACCTGTCAATTGTCACCTGTCAGCTGTCAGCCGACGAGCACTCCCCACTCCCCACTCCCCGCAGTCTGCAGTGTGCAGTCCGCAGCCGCGGCCGCTGTCAACCGGCCGGGCCGCGTTACCAACACAACACATGCATACACTAAAACGCACCGCAGCCACACATCTATCACGGCTATTCGCCTCGCTATGCGCTGTCACACTACTCACACTCCACACCTCACTCGTGAGATGTCATTACGGCATTGCCACTACCGCTCCTCCGAAATCAAATTTAACATGCAGTTTAGTTGTGGTGCTACCCATTAGACTTCGATTGAAAATAATGAGGAACGGATTTCGAAAAATTGGGTTGTAGCGTTCTTTATTGTTGCATGGTTTTAAGTTGGCAGCACTACATACACCATACTATGGGTAAATGGCGGCTCGTGCATTGGGCTGCAGTACTCTCAGTACAGTACAAATGCATGCTATTTTTGTCGTCCACATGGGCTGAGGGGCTGCGAACCTCCCAGTATAGTATATATTCAAGCTATTTTTCTTTTCATTCGATCACAACGAGCTACTACAGCTTGAATAATCTTTGCAGCCTGCAGATTATGGCGCAAATTGCGATCGCGCGCACGACAATCGTTGCCTCAAAAATGCCTTTCTATTATGCACTAGTGTTGTGGCCGTTGAAATTTCAACGGGTGGTTTCGGAAACAAATTCATACATGATTTTGTGGCGGCTCGCTATACGACATGGCCGAGTTTGGTCACCTTCCTACGAGTGGGGACCAACTCAGCTGGGTTCGGAGAGCGGCTACTCCAGAGAAGTGTTATACAATAGAAGTGCCCTATGGCATCAAAAGTGTCGACAGTTGAAGTGTGGCTGTAGCCACACTTAATTTTTTTCCGCCGCAGTCGTGTTCCGTGTATGGGGCTGGTCGTATCTCTGATAAACATTGTTCATATTACTGGCAAGATGGGGAAGTGCATCATTAAAAGTTGCACAATGCATTCAAATACACACAACAAACAACATGGAATACATTTTCATAGGTAAGTTAATCATTTAAGTAACATATTATTCAATTGACATCGTAATTTGACAAGTTGCATCTTGCGTCTTGCGACCGCCACCGACTGCATACAATTTCAGGGGTGGCACCAGAGAAATGTAAAAATAATTAAAAAACACTATAGCCTATATCGCCGGGTTTGCCGTGAAAAAAATATTACAAAAAATATGTTGTAATTATTGTTGTGATGCGCTAGTTTCTGAAAATCTACTTCCGTATCACAATTTAATTATTTTAAAAGATAAAGGAGGGTTAGTTTACCCCACTCAAGAAGTAATTGATATTTGCTGCACTTGTGAAGAATTATTTAAATGTGTCTTAACAGCAAGTGGTAATAACACCTTATTGCCAAAATACGATCTAAATTTTTTTGTAAGCAAAACTTTATATCAACTATTAGATACCTCCACCATTATTAGATTTGCTCCACATTTTGACGGAAATACAGAAAGTCATTGTTTATTACCAATTAAAGCAATAATCGAGAAATATTTTTTATACGATTACATTTTGAAAGTAAAATGTTTACTATAAAAAATAAAAGCGAAAGTAACCGTCAACGCTTTAATAAGCAAATTCTTTTTAGTGGTTTCTAATTTAATTTTTTTATTATTTGTATCAATATTTAATTGTAAATAAATCTCTAAACATGTATATTCTATTATCAAAAAATAAATAAAAAGGACTTTTATTTCTGTAGTGAATTTGTGATGACCCTAATTCCGTTCGTGAAAAAAGGTCTGTTAATTAAAAGCTGGCGCGTAGACACGATGTTCTGACTCTTTCTCGCGCGCGGACACGCTTACGAGCGTGACAGAGACAACTATTACTAATTATAGTCTGTGAACGCGCTTGACACAGGATATTTGTTCAAAAAGGCACTTCTATTGTATAACACTTCTCTGGGCTACTCACTCTGCCTTCAGCTGTCATAAATAAAACACTTGCATTAACATGCCAGTCGTCTCATTCGTTCATCCCCCATAACTGGTGACCCCCGACATCGAGCCACGCAGCCTCGATTAATTCAGCATGCCGCTGCTCATCCCTGCCTCGCCGAGCCAGACGGGAAAGCTACCCGCCGCGCCGCCATCGCCATCGACACAGCACGTCACGGCCCGCGGGTGACAATAAACGAGCAGACACGGCTACCTACCTACCTACCTACCGACTGGAGTCCAGCCACAACGTCGATGACAGGTGCTTAAAAAAATGGGGGAGCGAATGAGACGACGATCTTGACAGCTGGATGTGGAGTCATGCGTGATCCAGTACACATAGAACGGTCATCCAGCACCACAAGACATACACCACCTCAGCACCATCATCATCATCATCATCAAGGCCCCGTCCGTCCCCACGAGCGTCGTCACGCCGAGACGGGCGGCAGCGCTACAACACCTCCACGAGCCACAACGACTCACGGTCCAGCTCGGAGTATCATCAACCACATCGATGCCCCTGCCGCCCCCGCCGCCCCACCAACCGACATCAGCCTCGGAAGAGCGGCGCCGGCGCAGCATCGCATCGGCGCGACCATCGGACGAGCCACCGTTCTGCTCGCGACGTCACCGCCCTTGAATATACCGACCATTCAGGGCGGTACACCTACACAGCGGATGACCCACGTCAACAATTTTTTTTCTCCCCACTCAATAATTTTTTTCTCTTTCTTTGTGTAACAATATTTTTTTTTCTTTGTAAAATTTGTTTCTTTGTAATTTTTGTATCGCTGATGCTTGGGGGGGGGAGTTATGTGGCGGCTCGCTATACGACATGGCCGAGTTTGGTTACCTTCCTGCGAGTGGGGACCAACTCGGCTGGGTTCGGAGAGCGGCTACTCACTCTGCTACTCACTCTGCCTTCAGCTGTCATAAATAAAACACGTGCATTAACATGCCAGTCGTCTCATTCGTTCATCCCCCATAATTTTGTAGGAATATAGTACAACTTGTGCTATTACATCAAAACCAGCGATCTCATTATCGATCCTGTCCAAAACCGCATAACTCGAGGGCAACGACCCCTTCGACCATTCCAGAAGGAAGAGTTCATCGTTCGATCGTTAAACAACGAAACCCAGCAGTGATGTGAACAGGCGACCGCAACGCATGTTCCGAAAGACATTTACACGTGAAAAGTCATTAACTCGTGGCACACGCTTGCATTCTCAAACGAACGACGTCCTGGCTCTGAACCCATAAAACCACACATGTACCGAGCACCCGCCTCAAATATCAACCCGTGTCTCTAACACGTGTGTCCTGGAAACGAAGACAAAGCATTTGCACGCGACACGCTCCAACCCAAAAGGTATATAAAGCAACACAGCAGCTCCAGACACCAGAGTGATCCACTGGAGTTGAACCAGTTCACATCTCCGAAGCGCTCTTCCTCTTCGCTCCAACCTCTTCGTACATACAATAACCATTGTACCAATTGAACGAAAATAAACGATCCTCTTTCAAACTCAACTGAATTTCCATAGGCCGGGAAACGGTCGAAACCTTTCATCCGTCCTATAATTGGTGACCACCGACTACTAAATTGGTGATTACTAAAATTTAAAATATAGTTACAATACAGGTACAAGGTAATGTGTTATTCCAGATCCAGATCTATCCCCGATCGTACCTTTTCATATCTTGCTGGTAACTCTTTATTGAACTGGATCGATTCTAGTGTTGATCTTGGGGTTGCATTCCAGAGTGACCTAAATTTCTCTGATCATATTGACTCGTGTTGCTCTGCCTCACGAATGCTTGGGTTTGTCTTTCGTAATTCTCGACACTACCATAATCCCGCTGTTTTGAGATTGCTGTACAATGCTTTAGTTAGGAGTGGAGTATCTTGGAATACACCTCTATGATCCGGAATCGTTCCACTAAATCTCTATCTATGAAACTTGAACTTATCCAAAGACGCTTTCTCCGACTGCTTTATAAGGAGCAATATAGGATTTACCCATATTTATTTCCTTCACAATTCGTCATGGGTATGGTCGGCTACACTTCCCTTGAACACAGGAGGAGTGTTGCCCTCATCAAGTTCTTGTTTTCCATATTTAGAGGCTATATCTCCTGTCCGTCTCCTGGCTGAGTTGGGCCTTCATGCTCCGGAGAGTGTGATATGGACCCGACATCGTCCCCTTTTTACATACCTCCTTTGCATTTCACTTGGTTTTCGTGTTAATAGTAATTCACACTCCTCTGGCTAGAGCTGTGGCTTATAGTTATTCTCCTATTCCTCGTGGCCTCCGTTTCTTAAATTCACTGGATGGTGCCATTGACATTTGTCACATCTCTCTTCATTCTCAGCACCACTCCCATTCCTCGCGACCATTTAGAAAGGTTGAGTTAGTTTGTTTAGTTATGATATTTATTTGTCATGTTTATTTATTTATCTTTTCTTTATTTAAGTATTTTTAATTGTAAAATTTCATGTGCTTTTTTCCTTTCTTAATCTTTTTAGCGCTTTTTCAACGCTTTGGAGCAATCTGTTAGACGAGTGTGCTTGATTAATTGATGTTGTATAATAATAAAATAAAATAAAATACGAATAGTAATAATTAATCGAAATCGGAACTAAAACCGAAATTGGGAATTGGAACTTAAACAAGGATCGGTATCCGGAACTGAAAATGGAGTCCGTATCCGAAACAAAAAGGAATCCAGAATCCGGCGGCCCCCGGTGCCATCGCTGCCGCCTCGAGGCTACCGAAAATCGAAATCGAAACGGGTGGTAGTTTCGAAACGGGTGGTTTCGGAAAGGAGTTAATACACGTGTGGCGGCTCGCTATATGACATGGTCGAGTTCGGTCACTTCGGTCAACTCGGCCGCGTTCAGAGTTGCTACTATCACTTCGTCTTCGGCCGTCATAATAAACACACGTGCATTAACAAGCCAGTCGTCTCATTCGTTCCATCCCCTAAACACGAATTATAAATTACGAATTACGTACGCCGACTTCAGACCCCCCCCCCACACTTCCCCGCTACCACACTACCCTGCTACCCACACTGCATTTTATTCGGCCGCGGCTGAGTGAAATCCCTGCGTCTCAAATACTCGGCTGTGATTGGTTCCCCATTCTTGTCCACGTTCTGTCCCTTTTTCAGTTGCGGATCCCGATTCTTTTTTCAGTTCCGGTTCCCTATTCCTTTTTCTATTCCGTATCCCGATTATTGTTTCAGTTCCGGATCCCGAAGTGATACATTCGCGATGCACAGGACGTATCACTTCGTTATTCGTAATTCGTGTATCAATTTCTTTCCGAAACCACCCGTTTCGATTTCAATTTTGATTTCGAGGGCGGCGACTTTTGATTTCGATATTAATTTTGATTATGTACTTATAAAGTAGTCTTCAGAAGGTTAAATCTAATGAAAAATATAAAATTGATGTTTAAAATTGTTTTATTCTTATGTCTATATTTTCGTTCATTATCGACTGTTATTGTTCAAATTAATAAATAATTAATGTTAAAATTTGTTGATTTTTTAATATAAATTTAAAATTGAGTAGAAGCTACATGGCAACAAATTTTATTTTCACATTAATCGCAGAATTATCGATAAAATTAATAAAAATCTTTTATTTTCATTTCTGTTATTCATATTGATCATGTATATTTGCAATAAAAACTAATTAAAAGCTTGTTACTAGTGAAACTAACAAAAAGCTTGTAAAAACAGAGAATTTTCACGACATGCCAATGGTAGACATAATGTGTAGCGTTTTCCAAAAAAACATAGATAGCCTTGTAACAAGCTAAGAAGAGGTATGTATGTAAAAAATAGCCACCTTCTCAACAAAATAATACAATCGGGCAACTATAGATGGCGCTAGGCCTTTGCAAAGAATATTGAAATGAAATATAGATTAATATCATAATAAATTAGTATTTCAATAACAATAAAGAAAATAAGGGGAAAAAATGAATAAATAAATTTTTACAGTGATTTCCAAATGATGTTTGATATCTGTGAGAATTTGTTTACATTTGTATTTGAACTCATTTCCATTTCCTGATGGGTTTTAAAGACCACAAAAATATCGTGGTGTTTCATTTTTGGCCATGATGGGCAGTTTTTTCAGACATTCAAAGATATTTACTAAATTTATACAAAAATTTTGGAAATATTTAATTTTTTTCTTGAAAATCAAAATATAATTCTCATAGTTTCAAATTTCCTAATTTTACAGATTAGATTTTAAATTTGCTTAAATCTAACATGAATTCAACTTACAGCTACATATGTATGTACCTATGTACATATATTACATATATAATATTTCTAGTCGCCCGCCCGTCAGATACATATGTACAAATTAATTAAATGTGCAACTTCAAGGAAAGAACAAAACATTGAATGGCATGGTTGGTGACGTAAATGCATTCAAGGGGACACTTTCCTTCCTAGAAGTGCAATAAGGAGAAAGGATTTAAAACAATTCGAAAATATGGCAGCCATGTTTACATATAGAAACTCACATGAATATGATCAATATGACAATACGATATCTCTGTAAGAAATGAGTATGATAGAAGATTTAAAGATGTTTCAAATATAGAGGATATAATATTATTCATGTCATTCTCATTCAATGATGAAATACAAATAGAAGACATATCAATAAAATTAAAAGAATTTTTGGATGTGGACCAAATACTAGTTGAGGATCAAGAACTTCTTCTCAAAATAGCAGGGATGTCATTTCGGCTTTTTCTTGGGGGGGGGGGGGGGAGGAAAAAATTGGTCAAATTGAAATTTTTTCAAAAAATATTTTCATATCGAAATAAAAATGGAAATTATACCATGAATACAACCTACTGAGTTATAAAATATGAAAAAAATAAGCTTATTTTTGAAAAAAAGGTTCATAAAATTCATAAAATCTTCACATCGCCAACAAAAATCGTGAATCAAATCTGTATCTCTAAAAAACTAGCAAATTAACTTAATTTCTACCGAGTGTCTTTTAACTTTATCTATGTATGTATGTATGTATGTACGTAATAACAATAGATGAAGTTTTGTGATCATGCGAATATTCGAACTGAAGACTTTGACTAATTCGAACTTAGAATCGATCGAATTATAAGTTTATTGCCAAGTTATATATAAAAATTCGTGAACATGCGTCAACCGGAAGTGGCAATTTACTCTTGTTCGATTTTTCTTCCACTATTTTTTTCGACCCTCAAAATATGTGTATACACGACAAAATTCAAGTATAATCCTTGTATCAGTGTGATGAAAATAAAAAAAAAATTAACCGGAAGTGGGATTTTTTCCTCTTAGAAAAGTCAAAAATATTGTGACCACACCCCTGAACGTATCAAGCTGAAAATTTATATATGTATTTCCACGACATTGGGTCTCCCCGTACCGATTCTGAGAAATAACTAATAACGGTCATTGTTTAGCCTAAATGCACTTAGAGTCCAGATATAATCTATGGAAGTAAGTGCATGCATTTAGTTAATCCGATAACAGATATCCGTTGGTCTAAGTGCAATTCGCTCAATCCGCGGCGTACGTAACACTATTTTCTAAATTAATAAATTTAGGGGGGGCGAGTGCCCCTCCCCCCATGCCCCTCCAAATGACGTCCTTGCAAAATAGTTATTGAAATTTACTTTGTGAAAAAAAATATCGATGTTTTTGGAGATGTGCGGTATTAGACAACTTTTTTCGATTCTACTTACTACTCTGCAAAGCAACATTTTCCACCATGAATGAATTCAAAACCAAACATCGCTCCCGTAAAACAGATGACCATTTGAAATCATGTTTACGAATAACTGTAAGTACATATGAACAACAATATGACAAGCTTGCCGAAAATATGCAATGTCATGTTTCTGAAGTACATTATTTGCATTAATAAAAACAAAATTAACGAACATATTGTTTTATTTATAAACTATGTATTCTAGCGTATGCTAAAAGGAGCCGCCGTTATAATTGGTTTCCAGGATTATCTGCAGGCTTAAGTGCAAGTCGGCTAAACAATGAGAGACTCCCGAATGCACTTAGCGGCGATAGCGGCACTCGGTCGCATTCCCGTGGAGTTCTTAGAACTGACAACGCCAAAGTGTGGACTGCACATCCGAGTACGTGACTAAACAATGGGGAAGTAACCGGATGTCGAAGATGCCTTGAGCGACCTGTACTTTATAAGGAGGTACTTAGACCATATCAAGACATTCTGGACGGAGCACTGCCAATGTGTGTATCTCCTTAATCGCCAATAAATGCTGTGAAACGACTTCGGCCTTTTACTTGGATCCTCCACCCACCCCTACGCAACACCTATTTTATATTTATGTGAAGTAAGGTATTATCTATGTTTATTTTAAATTTAAACATATTTTTTACTTAAATGTTTTATTTTATTTTGGTCGACTAGGTATGGTGCAAGTGTTGTGTTGTTTCACAACTCAAAATAAAATCGAGCATTTAATTTATTTATAATAAACAGTGAAGGGAATTGATTGCTTTAAATTACGAAGCGTTAATGGATTTTTTACATGAAAATTTAAGTGTTTATAAAAGCGATCGTGAGGTGCGTTAAAATATGCATTGAAAATAACTTAAATTAATTAATCACGATAAAATGCAATTATATTATGTTTATCTATTGCAAAGCAAAGTGCTCAAAGCCACGCGAATTCAAACATCCTTTGTTTTTTAACAGGGAAAACTCGTTTTTTACGGAAAAATCTTTTTACATTTATTTAGATTTTTCCTTGGTCAACGATTTAAATACGATTTTGGAAATCAATTAATGAACTTTGTTATGTACATCTATTATTGCACATATGTAGGTATATCGCAGGGGTGGCCAAACTTTTGATCACTACGGGCGACCTGCTTTTTAGATTATTGGCGACGTTCTACTTACATATGTGCAATAATAGATGTACATAACAAAGTTCATTAATTGATTTCCAAAATCGTATTTAAATCGTTGACCAAGGAAAAATCTAAATAAATGTAAAAAGATTTTTCCGTAAAAAACGAGTTTTCCCTGTTAAAAAACAAAGGATGTTTGAATTCGCGTGGCTTTGAGCACTTTGCTTTGCAATAGATAAACATAATATAATTGCATTTTATCATGATTAATTAATTTAAGTTATTTTCAATGCTTATTTTAACGCACCTCACGATCGCTTTTATAAACACTTAAATTTTCATGTAAAAAATCCATTAACGCTTCGTAATTTAAAGCAATCAATTCCCTTTACTGTTTATTATAAATAAATTAAATGCTCGATTTTATTTTGAGTTGTGAAACAACACAACACTTGCACCATACCTAGTCGACCAAAATAAAATAAAACATTTGTAAATGTTTACAAATTTTAATTACATATGTACATCCTTTTTCTTTCAAAAAACAATTGAAAAATTTCACATGTAGAGATTCCATAAAATTGATAGACTATGAATAAAAACGACCTCTGCTTTGATTGCAAATGCGATAAAAGTAAATGAACGACGAGATAAAATGGATTAGGTACGAAAATTTCAGCGTCATCATACGCAGTATTTTTACAAAATCGAATAATTTCGATCTAAGTGTAGTTTTCCGTTTTTCGCAAACTTCCTTCCAGAGCTCGATTAAAAAATATTAAAAAAAAACAAGTGAATTAGTGATTCATACGATTACACGTTTAGACAGCAACATCCTTTCATGAGCGTGAATTTTGTTTATTGTTGTTTCGATTAACTAAATAGAAACGTATTTCCTTTACATAATGGACAAAAACACTTAACATAAAAAATAGATATGTATGTATTGTATTCATCATTTAAAAAATATACATTCATATTACCTGCAATTAAATAAAAATATATTACAATCCAAATTTTTGGGCGTTTATATAAATTATAGTATCAAATAAAAATGAAAGTGAGTCCATAATATTAATTTGTGACTGTAAACAACGTCGCAGTGCAATATTAGAAGGATGTTATTATTATATTATTATGATGCATAGGAATTCGGGTCTACCCCACGGGACCGAAAGTGAAAAGGTCGAAAAAGCAAATATCGAAAATCGAAAGATCTCAAGTCGAAAGATCAAAAAAAAGGGTGCATGGTAAACGGTACTATGTATATATACTATATATCAGTGGCATGCAGTGAAATTATCTCTCTTTTTGTCATACAGCCTTGTTTAATGTGCGCGCGCAGGATACGGGAGGAAAAGCTTGTTCCTCTTGTTCCTGTTGTATCCTGCTCGCGCAAATTAAGTGAGGATGTACGACGGGGGAAGAGAGAGAGTTTTATCGCACGCCACTAGTATATATACTAACCGTTTTTCATATGTATGCATGATAAACGAATATTTTCGACTTATTCACTTCGACTTTTTCACGGTCACCCTAGGAATTCATACTTGAGGTTCTAATTTTAATTGAGTCGTACATAATAAGACGTTTTGACACTTAAATTTTTACTTCAAATAAATACATGTAATAAAGATAACATTGATGTTAACTTAATATTATATTTTTTGAATTTTTAAATATAATATAATCAGGGCCGGCGCGTGGCCTGTGCAATCAGTGCTTGGCACAGAGGCAAGAGACAAAAAGGCGCCAACCCAGCTCAAAAAAAATTACATATTGTGAAAAAAAGTGTGAGGAAAAACTATAGAGTAATCAAATTGACACCATAGTTTTGACAGTACCGATACAAGTTTTAATTCATTATTAACCAAAAGACACTGTAGGGCGGTCTTTTAACAAAATATATTTCCAACGGAGAACAGCAAATGGTGAATTAGTGGATAGAACATGGCTAGTGTATTCATCCGAATTAGATCGAGTGTTCCGTTTCCGTTGCAAAATATTTAGTAAAGGCGAATTTGCTTTGACAAAAGCTAGTTCTAATGATTGGAGACACGTGTCGGCTTTATTAAAGGGACACGAGGGAAGCTGTTGGAAGATGTTGATTGCTATGAGAAGTGGAGTGATTTAAAAAAGAGGTTTTCCACAAATCAAACTATCGATTGTATGTTTATTATTTTCATATTAGATATTTGTTTATTATTTTCAATTTGTAATTTTTCATTTTTTTTTTTTAATTTTTGATTTTTCAATTTATTAATTCTCAATTTTTCAATTTTTAATTTTTATGTACAATTTTTTAAATGTTTTATTTTATTTGTTTTTCTATTATTTTTGTTTTATTTTTTCTTATGTATTTGATCTTTTATGTATTGTCTGGCCACAGTGTCATATTGGGGTGACCTGTAAAGACTCTGTGGTATACTTGTATATTAAAATAAATAAATATAATAAATAAATATGTATAGCAAATAATTTATATTTGAGCGAGGTCATACATTGGGATGAGTTGCTCAAGAGAATAAATTCAATTATTTTAACGATGACCTCAGAGAATATTGCATTTACAGGATTTTCAGACAAGCTATTCACCGAAAAAATCCACAAAAGACTAATTTCTTGGGAAAGGATATCCAGCAGGAATTTATTTCATTGATTGCTAAAGCAACAAGGGATAATTTTTTGGGAATGATTAAAAATGCCATGTATTTTTAACGAAGGATATAGAAGCAGATAAAGTTGAAATGGAGTTGAAATTGTTGTCTCGAAAAATTGAAGAAGGTAGTACACCAGAGTGGGTTATGAAGTGGATATATAACAACAACCTAGAGGAACTCTTTCCAAATTCGTCTCTTTAATAATGATAGTATTTTGTTAAAAACAGATTTTTTTTTAGAAAAGGCGCCAAAGATTGAACCGCACGTACAATAAAAATATGACGCGCCGGCCCTGCATATAATATGTACATCCATATGTACTATGGTATAATATAATATGAAAAATGGTTAGTAAAACCATCCTAAGCTGACTTAAACCTCACATTAATTTAACTTATTGCACAAAAATTCACAAGCTATGTATATGAATGATGTGTTTACATATTAACGTTTACGTACTAAGTACATATTACAAAAATTTCATACAAAATTAAAGGTAAGGTCAAAATCTATGTAACTACAACTTCAGTTTTACTCGGAAATGGGGCCTTCACTTTTAATAAAAGTTGAAAAATATCCAGTATTAATTTTCATATAAATTATTATTCGTTTATCAAAAATTACAATTGTTAAATAGGCATTTGAATAGTTTGTCTGCAATAATATCGGATAAATACGGAAGTAGGTATGATATGAATGGTAACCACGCACATGCATATAAAAACATACTAGTGCTTACATTAATACATATGTATGTACAATCAGGGCCGCTGAGAGGAATCCCGAGTCCTGGGAAAAATAATTCCAGGTCCTATGACAAACTGAAAAAAAACTTATAGATAAACATATTTTTAATTTGCGAAAAATCTATCAGAACAATGTTAAACGGTGGGAAGAATTTTAAATTTTCTCAAAACCGAATCCGAATCCTGTATTTAAGAATATTATTCAAGAATATTATTTAAGAATATTAAAAGGAAACTTATTGTTTTAAAAATCAACTGTTTTTAATTCAATAAAAATCATCGACTATTATTATATAACTTATTTCAATTCAATACATAGGAAAACAGTAAAAAAAAAAACAATTTTACAGACAAAAGTTTAATGGCGTATTTATCTTATAATGCCTATAAGCAAAAATATCCTAGTGATATAAGCAGTGGCGGCTCGTGAATAAGATATCGGGGGGTGCTGCGGTTGATTAAAAAAATGTTTATTTGGATTATATTTTATTATTAACATCAAAATTATTAAAATTAAATGTTATATGTATTTTTATTTCATTATAAAATTGATTCTTCTGTCTTTTTTCCTTGAAAAACAGTCTCACCTTTTCGTTGAATTTTTCATTATTCATGATCATTTTTTTTTTCAATTGACAGCATAGACAAAGCCGTCAATCTTTCCTCAACCATTGTGTTTCTCATACATATATATGTCTTTTTATTGACGAAAATCACCGTTCTGGCTCGGTGGTAGTCATTGGAGTTGTGAGATAAATTTGAATAAGTTTTGTTATTTCCTCAAGAACTTTGCATAAATTGCTTGCAGAAATAAATTTTAATATTGCATATTTCCAGCATGCAATTTAAGATATCATTTTGAATCGATTTTGAAGTGCATTTAAAAACTGAATCACTACTTAAGTGTATTTTTAATTCTGAATCCAAGTTTACAGAATAATTGACGAGCCCTTTAAAAACGCCTGGATTGATGGAATCGTCTGTCTCATCATGGCCACGAAGAGGAAGTTCAAAGTATCCGCAAAACTTTATACAGTCTATTATTTTTGATAATAACTGTCTGTTTTTCATGACATTTTCATTATGTCTACCCAATAGTGACAAACCCACGACATTATCTACGTATGTACATATATGTTTTCTTAAAAGTTCATGTTTAGACGTTTTTTCTTTTATTCTATTAATGCCATTAAATCCATTTTCTGTCCAGAATGAATCGCCACCCATTAGCAAACATGGAAAACAAAATAATGTATTTCTTATTTCACATCCACAAAGCCAATTCTTCTTATCATACCAATTTGAACTAAAAGTTTGAACGTATTTTCTATTATGGCTAACTCCCGATTGAGTAATATGAATATCTGGAATAGGACGACCTCTTCGAACGGTCTTCACTTTTTCCTCGAGTGACAACATTGAAAATTTCATCGTTTTTATTTCTGTTATGGTTAGAGCCATGATTCTGTTCCAAAAATAGGGGCAAATCTCGCTTTTAAAAAAATAAGTTTGCCAAACAAATTAGAAGAAATAAAACTCTTACAGTGAGGTGTAGAATGAAGTGTAGAAATGTAAAAAGTGTAAGAGGTGTAGAAGGAAAGACGAAAGCAGAAGGAATGACGAAAAGTGACAGGTCTCGGACACGCGCATACGACGCAACACGAAATACTGTCGGAAGTGGCAGTACGAGACCAAGTTTCTAGCTGCGAGCTCCCTCCCCGCGCCCCTCCTTCGCCCACTCGAGCATATTTCATCGAAAACCGTACTGCAAAAAATCATAAACGATATTAGTACCGAGGTATATGATCATTATTGAATGTATCGGTGTGTGGGAGCTTAAATAATATTGATATTTACATATAATATACATAAATTTATGTATATTACATTTTTCTCAATTTTCTTGGAGGTGCTGCAGTACCGCAGTGCATATGGACGAGCCGCCACTGGATATAAGTATCCCAAGATTTTATATCACGATTCGCACTAGTAAAGGTCTGTTCATACCTAATCGGCACGTATCGGCAGCAGAAGGCAAAATGCAAGTACGGACAGTATTATTTGATACATTGGACTAAATACGGAATGAACGGTATGAAGAGACCTTAAAAGGTTCGTATTTTAGTGTCTCGATAGTTTAGTTTTGATAGATAGTTTAGATTTAGTTTTGGAATCGATACCTACCTTCACGGCATATTTTTTTTAATTGTCTGTTTCAGACGTCTAAATTGATTTAATTTTTCACCGAACTGGTCAAGTTACGAGTTCACAATATGCCGATACTTTATATATGTACATACATACATACATATGTACATACGTAAAGGATGCGTGTCACCTTTGACACGCGTGTCTTATTTTGGCCATCACTGTCAAAGACATCCTTATTTTACATCCATTTAATTTCTCTATATATAATTTATCAATTTTAATATATATGTACTTCAATTTTAATATATACACATGTACCTATTTATATGTACTTCGGTTTTTAAGAAATATATTGTTGCGTAGAGGTGGGTAGAGGATCCAAGTAAAAGGCCAAAGTCGTGTCACAGCATTTATTGGTGATTGAGGAGATACACGCACTGCTAGTGCTCCGTCCAGAATGTCTTGATATCGCCTTATAACGGATCGGTCGCTCAGGGCATCTTCAACGTCCGGTTACTTCCCTATTGTTTAGGCATGTACCCGGATATGTATTCCCACGACACTCAGTCCTACGGTATCGGTCAATTCTGAGAAGACCAATAGCGGCCAATTCCGTGGCCATTGTTTAGCCTACATGCACAGTCTAGAGATAATCCTTGAAATCAATTATAACGGTCACACAGTCTCTGGGATGCTACTCGGCCTAATCCGATTGCTCTTACTCGGCGGTGTACGTAACAGTATATTTTGAAAAATCTCACGAATTATAAGACTATAATTCTTATATGTTTTTGGGACATACAAATACATACAAGTATGAGCAGTTATATTTGAAATTTGCGCTAAGTCCACTTTTCTTCATTTCGAGAAATATCTCGCAAAACACTATAATATTTTGCGTTTTATAATATTTAAAAATACTGGTGGCCCGTAATACATTTATTCTGCTTTTCCGAGATTCTGGACATATTTAAATAAAATAATTGATAATAATTTGTGAATTGAGTAAATAGTGTTTTTGGAACTGAAAATTAGACTTCCGCCACTTTCAAATATAAAGAGTAAACATCCATATACCTATGTATGTATGCGAAACTAAATAATCGTAGAATAATAAAAAATGATTACAATGAAATAAATAAGATTATACCTATACATACATACATATATGTATGTATATAGTATGTACATACAAGTATAACAACCAATAGCAGCGAAATTTTCTTTAACGTTAAAATTAAAAGCCTTGCAGATGAATGAAATGAATGGTCAAGGAAGCAATCTAAAATTAAACATAAATATAAATTTCACTGTAATGGAAATAAAATAAATACCATGACAGTATAATACCTTCAATTTCAATTTTTCACTTTGAATAAATTAGGTCTAGGCTATTTTTTTTGCAAATATTAATTTTTATGTACGAATAGATTTTTTTAACCAAGAAATAATAAGTATAACACACATATACACGAATAACACGTACGATTTATCCACAAAAAATATATGGAAAATGTAAACGTGATTGCCCTGATATTTATCAAACAATTTGATCAGATTTTGAAAATCGTTATAAACACCATAACAAAGTATTTAATTTTTTCAGTTTTTGAAAGTGATCATTACTATTTTAATTAATATAAATTGACCATTCAAGTAAGTCTGCGTGTACAATGTCAAAATTATTATTATTTTATTATATTATCTAGTTCTTTCATATATTTATAAATTGCATACTAGCAAAAGGTTAAACTTGTAAACAATACGTCGAGTTTCACATTCGCATTAAGCGTCAGTCATACCAACCACAAAACAATATTTAAATTGAAAATAATTAATACATTCGTCTTTTGATATGTAAATAAATAAATAGTGTGTTCCTATGTAGATGATAAATAGTGTTTAATTCGAAATGAATATAATTTCAATAAATCAAATTATACTTATATGTACTCAAGGTATGTAATGAAAATTTGTATTGTATAGATTTGCTTAATTATTCTGTTTTAATTCTTTGTACGTCACACTAGTCATTCATTCAGTCGTCTGATTCATATTTAATTTAAACATGCAATTTTCTTGTACAGTTTTTATTGCAAAATGCATTCAAATGCACAGTGCGTTGCAAAGAGAAGGGGATTGCATTCAAATTGCCAAGGATCAACGGATCATAAAGCATTTGTGCAAAGAGCATCATTTATTAGGTATGTATCTGAAGAAGCAATTAGCCTTGTTAATTTAATATCGACATCAAACATTTTATTTGTTTTTAATTACCGTGCACTTTCGATTATCCGGGCTGATGCTGGCGAGTATCAGACCGGATAAATGAACTTTAAATTTTTGATATTGTTTCTATTGTTGTAGTGACAAGACACTCATGCATTGCAAGCCCGGATCACTTAAATCGTGATCAAACCACTCCTGGATGTTTTCCCAACTAACATTTTCAAAGCATTTAAAATTTTCCATTAATATGCACATTTCAACATATAGTGTATATGTACATACATACGTATGTACTAGTGCTTTCAATCCCGGAAGGTTACTTCAGCACCGGGATTGCGGTGCTGGGAATTTCCGATCCTGCGATCCCGGTGCTAGCACCGGGATTTCAAATGTATATGAAAAAAAGTTCAATTGCATGTTTTCATATTTCAAAAACGTTCAATTGCATTTTGCAAACTCTCCCTATGTTTCACGCAAAAAATACTCCCATATTGGCGTACTAATTTTGAGAGTTTGGCTACATTCTTTAAATTTTCGGTTTGTATCCATAAATTTCTAAGATTAAATAAAAAAAATCCGAAAATACAATTAAATAAAGTAAAAAAACATCGCTTTGATTCATTGATTCGTTTTTACAAATAGTTTGTACCGTCTAGTAATTATTCATCGAAACAATCCACCTAATATAAAAAAACTCCAATTACATATACTTTATGTAGAAAATTCGGATGTGACCAACCTACGACTTAATCTTTGTATTTGAGGAATACAAGAAGGATAAAAAACAAAATTCGATAATCAATACAAATTGAACACAAATGTATGTATAAAAAACACATAAATAACCTTGATTCTCTAAATTAAAAGTACTACTTTCGAAAGGCTTAGGAAATAATATTGGGGCATAATATTAATAATTTCTATTACAAGTAAGAAATTTCAGTCCGATTTGATGAGTGGTTTGGGAGATAATTTAATTCAAAAACTTAAAAAGAAAGAGGACACCTTTAAGGGAAGGTACCATTTCCGGTCAACCTAAAAATTTGAAAAAAAATTACGGTGAATCGATAAAAATTTCAGTATCCAATACTAAGTTTCAGTTCGATAGGACAAACAGTGTTCAAAAAATCCCCAAAATACACAGACACACACACACACACACACACATTTTTTCTAGATCATGAAAATGTGATCAGTAATCGATTCTGTGTTCGAATCAGTCAAAATCTCGAGTTTGAATTTTCGCATGATCACAAAACTTCATCTATTGTTACTACGTACATACATAGATAAACTAAAAAACATAATTTACAATTCCAAATGATTTAATTTTTTCAAATTTTAT
The DNA here is from genome assembly GCF_051622035.1 of Arctopsyche grandis. NCBI lineage: Eukaryota > Metazoa > Arthropoda > Insecta > Trichoptera > Hydropsychidae > Arctopsyche > Arctopsyche grandis. The sequence goes on from NC_135357.1 coordinate 19,189,750, forward strand.
ATTATATTTACCGTTCTATTTCAATTAAAATAAGTAGTTAAAATAAAATAAAAGTTAGAATCAGTTAAAATAAGCTTCAAATATCATTGAGGTTGAGCACAATATCTGCGAAACAATACAGGTCGTTCATACCATTTCGTGGAAACGGCAAGTCGGCGTCTAAACGGATGGAAGAAACGGGTGGCAAACAAATGGACTATGACTGCCATTGCTCATCCCACCATTGTTCATAATATAATGTTGTTTTATGTTTTTTTCCATATTATTTTTGTAAAAATAATATTTTTAAAGAAATTCCTGCCAGCACCGTAATCCCGGTACTCAGACTAGTTTCAGCACCGGGATTCACGGTACCTGAAAACACCGGATTGGAAGCCTTAATATGTACAAATATCACATGCTTCGATCCCTTCACAATCAGATAAATCTATTTCCACGTAAGGAAAAACCTTTCTCCGTGATCGGACCAGTGTTATTTGCTTTACTTTCGACCTGGATTTTGCTATTCCAATTCACTCCTGGATTTTCCCAGAAATTGATCAATTCGTCATTGTCATAAGCATTACAATACTTCTGAGAAGACCAGAAGGGTAAAACCGTTTAATTAATGATATGGCGGTTGAATTGGACTTGAAAATGTACTTGTCACCGTCGAAAAACCGTCGTTTGTTTTTACTATATGTTCATACATAATTTCTTTCGAGAAGAATCTTCGAAGATCTCTATCTGTCCATGCTCCTTTTTTGTTTATAAAAATTAACAGGAAGATTTGTATTTTATCTATGTATGAATGTATGTATGTACGTAGTAGCAATAGATGAAGTTATTTGATAATGCGATAATTCGAACTCGGGATTTTGACTGATTCCAACTTAGAATCGATCACTGATCACATTTTCATGATCTAGAAAAAAATTGTGTGGGTGTGTCTTTGTATTTTGGGATGTTTTGAACACCGTTAGTCATATCGAACTGAAATTCAGTATCGGTTACTAAAATGCTTATCAATACGACGTAAATTTTTTTACAAATTTTTAAGTTGACCGGAAGCGGCACCTCTGCTTATAAATATGCACATAGTTGTCGTCTTTTTTATGTTTTTGGATTCAATTATCTCCCAAACGGCTCAATGAATCAGAATCAATTTTTTTTACATGTAATAAAAAACTATAAATTTTATACACTTATATATATTTTTTAAATATTTTTACCTCAACCGAAAGAAGTACTTTTACTCTAGAAAATCGAGGCTTTTTATGTTTTTCCCAGAAACCTTTTATTATTGTACTGAAATTTTATATCTAGAAGTTTAAGCTTAATACCAAGTTACATATAAAATTTGGTGAACACCCGTCAACTGGAAATGGCAGCTAACTCCTGTTTGTTACATTTTTATACCTTCTGCATTTTGCAGGGTAAATCTTAAAGTCTTGCGTGTTTGTAAGAGATCATAATTTCATGCAAAAAGTCATTAAATAAATAACTGAATATACTTTTTTAACGAAAAAATCCCACCGATCAATCAATGCTTACTCATTATTCGGAATTCTCATTCAAAAATAATGAAATTTAAAAAAAAAAAGAATTTATTCCAAGCACGGATAGTCCGGATAACGGAGAATACACTGTATTGGGTAAATATGTACATATGTATGTACACTGTACATATGTATGTTGAGTAAAAAATGTGTTGTACACAAGAAACCAAGTTATATTGTGCAAAGAAAATATTCGAACTTTTACCACACATGTATGTACATACATATACTATATCGGCATAAGACAGGAAATGGAAAACCTAAGTGAGAAGTATGACAGGAGTAGTGGATAGAGTGAAGAGATTGAAATGGCAATGGACGGGTCACGTAGCTAGAAGAGTAGACGATAGGTGGGCAAAAGAAGTGCTAGAATAGTACCTGAATATAAAAATATAAAAAGAATATAAAAATCTGAAAGGAAGGCCGCAATAAAGATCGGTGAACTAAATTAAAAAGGCATATGTACATACATATGTGTAGAGTCAGGTGGATGAGAGTGTCGCAAAATAGAGACGAATATAGGCGGTTTGGAGAGGCCTTCATATAGCATTGAATGGTGAATGTCTCTAAATGATGATGATATCGATGTGAAATGCTAGATTTTATCAGTAAATCATATTTTCAGGCTTTAACAGTAACATACTAGAGACGATTGTATCTAATATGTAATGTTATGTGCCATTAATATGATTGTCATCCTACAATCATGATGCTACTACAAAATCGAATACAATTAGTCAAAGTGAAAAATTAGGATACCAGCAATGATTGAATGGCAAATTGGATAATCACTTATCATTGCGTGACCGTTCACCATAATTTAATAATGTTAAGTGTTTAATTGTATTTTATTAAATGGGTCAAGGAGTTGCAATATTTAAAAAGTGCTGCGATCGGTTTAAAAATTGCCAATCTTTATTTATTGAAGAGTAAACTGAATTTGACATCGTTCCAAAAATATTTCGATTTACCATTTGGTAGAAATTATAAAATATTCGATCAAAAATAAATTGATAGATATGTACATACATATTTATGTATATCTTCCAAGTTATATATGGTATTATATCTTGATTTGTTCATGCGACATTTATCCATTATGACTGATCCAATAAACGGATTAACTTAATTGAATCCTTGCTCTGTTTATTAATCGTTTATTCGCTTATTGCTTAAACTGACTTGTTGTGACATTACATACGTTTTCACTTAACGTACTCAACATGTATTCAAAAACCGTAACATATTTTTTCAGGAAATATTAACAAATCAACTAAACACGTGCGGAATATAATTAACTAAAAGAATGGTTGCAGTCGCTACAATTTTTTCATATGGTAAAATATGAAGGGGAAATACCGAATTACGTAAGTATATTTATAATAAGAATAGCGCAGAAAAATCTTGATAAAAAATCTATATTTTATATTCCGTGAATTGAAACAACAAAATAATAATCCGACATTTGATAAACAATAATAATTAATCGCGCCAAAAATAAATCCTCAACAAAAAAGTATGAAAAAAAACAATATGAATATTCATTAATCTTGAATTTGCTTAGTCATTGCTCAAGCTGTCTATATTTGGAATACGATGTATATCTTATATAATTTCTACGTTTCATTTACATATAGTATATAAGAATTCACATCAGCTTGGATAGCTTAGTTTCAATTTTTAGTACTCTCAATCAGAACCTATAATACATTTTTTCAATGAAATTTTAAATATGTATATATCATTGAAAAAAAAGCAAAATAAGAATCGAAAACTCGTTTTTGTTATTATAATGGCCTTTAAATTTAACTGAGGCTTTCTAAAATAATTGGTAGTAAGTGAATACCTACGCAAAATGTAAAAAACCGGAACCTGTTTCCATTAATGCAATGAATGTTTGTCATCGGACACAAATTTCCTTGAAACGAGCCTTTTCCTGGTTAATGGTCAGGGCATTCCCAATACCGACAGGTTTATAAGATTTTAATTGATCGAAAAAAGAAGGTTTATAAACAAGAGGAAAAAGAGAAACGAATTTCTGAAAACGAAGCGAGATCAGAGTGAAGGTTGTACTCGTTCAATGACAATTTTTTGTGTTGCTTAAAATCTGAACTCAATCATTGTGATACTAGGTCACTGATCATTGCAAAAAGTATTTGGCACTTCATTCTCACCGATTTAAAAATATTCATTATACGATTGTATAATTATAAATCACGTATTTATTGTATAATACTTATCCATATGCAATACTTATACACTTAAGAGGGCTGGACACCAGCGCCTGGTCCATACAAACGTATTACACTTCTCCCTTCCTCAATTATGGCACTAGAGAAAATATTTTTTAATATGCTATGGATATCCACCATTGAGATGCGTCTATAGTTTTATTTTTTTGATTAGTTATTTTTTATAGGAGCTAGGAGCTTCCAAACATCTATAAAATCGCCTCTTTTTACATACCTCCTTTACGTTTTTTACACCTACAAAAAGAGTCCAGCGTGCTTATTTAACAGTCGATTTTAAAAAAAATACGCACATAGTTGCACAGAAAATATCTTTCTCATACCGATGATGATTTTTTTTTTAAATTGGTCCAGTTTCGGAGGAGAAAATACGAGAATACGAAACCTCGATTTTGTCAATTTAAAATACGTTTTATCTGGTCGAAGCGCAACTGTCGCATTCACTCAATATATATTATCGCATTCACTCAATATATACATTCACTCAATATATACATTCACTCAATATATACATTCACTCAATATATATATCGAAGAAAGGAACGGCAACAAAATTAAGGTTTCGGGTGTACAGCCCTCTTAAAGATTTTGCCTTGTACATATGTACATATGTATAATATATCAATCTTAGAAAATTTCTAATTAATTATTAAAAGCCTATAGTATTACTTCGTTATTTATTTTTAAATAGGAAATACGATCAATCTAACATTCAATTATTTTTTCTACCATATTAGTTCTTTTGTTATATGAAATTTCTGGAAACAATTTGACATTATTCCCACATATTAAAAAATATATATAAGATAAATAAATTGAAAATATAAATAAGCGTAACAAAAATGTTGTAAATTATAAGGACAAGGCAAACTTGTGCCATTTCTAGTAGATTATAAACGCCATCCCCCATGGGACGTATGTTCTTGCGTTCGATATGTACACTGGCGGAAATCCTCGACATATATAATATATGTACATATATCCACTTAACAGTTTTACTAAAATTCATATGATTAATCAGAAAATAAAAATATGCGAACAAACTGCAACGGTGACAATCATCATTTAAAAAAAAATCAGTTTCAAGTATAATTTATTCTGCGATAAAGAACATGTTTTCAAATTAATTATGGCCTTATTACAGATACATACATATTTAAATTGCATTCATTTGAATAAATCAGTTTATTTTTGAAAATGAGCGTCTGAACTTCGAGATATTACATCAATAATAGAAATGCTGATATACACTATTTCATACATAAATAGATTATTCATATTATGAGATGATTCAACAAAGATTTCAAACACATTTTGCAAATATAATTTAAGGTAAAATGTTAAGAATCTCGTATTTTTTTTTTATCTTTTAACAATTTGTCACTAATTTATTTTTTTTGAACGTATTTTTATCTTTTAACAATTTGTCACTAAAAATTAAATATTTGAATTCAGACAGTCAGAAAGACATTGGGTAATTTGAAAATGAACGTGAATTAAAAAATATATACCGAAAACAGACTGTATGTATATATCAGTTCATCAACCTGATCTCAAGCTAGTGACCTCAACACTTTTAGTTTTATTCGTATGTACCTAAATACCTTGCAGCTCAGATGTTAAAGTCGCATATATGTATGTACATATGTAAGGATACGAATACCTTTATCTGCTTGGTACTTGATAATAATGTATGCGAAATATCAGGTATTGCCAAAGGCTCGCATTCTCAAACCCAGCATGTGACTGCAAATCTTTGGTAAATATTTATGCATATACATACATATATGTACATACATATATGTACATACATATATGTACATACATATATGTACATACATACATACATTTGTGTATATGTTCATTTTTGCTTTTTATATATAGGTGAAATGAGCGTAAATATTCATTTTATTGATAATTGTACAAATAATAAAAATTAGCGGTTTAGATAATTGAATTGAAAAACTTAAAAAAAGGGGACACCTATAAGGGGAGGTACCATTTCCGGTCAACTTAAAAATTTAAAAAAAATTTACGTCGTGTCGATAAGAATTTCAGTAACCGATACCAAGTTTCGGTTCGATAGGACTAACGGTGTTCAAAGAATCCCCAAAATACACAGACACACACACAGACACACACACACACACACACACACAGACACACACACACACACACACACACACACACACACACACACACACAGACACAGACATTTTTTTTAGATCATGAAAACGTGATCAGTAATCGATTCTGAGTTCGAATCCGTCAAAATCTCGAGTTCGAATTTTCGCATGATCACAAAACTTCATCTATTGTTACTACGTACATATATAAAGTAAAAAACATAATTTACAATTCCAAATGATTTAATTTTTTCATATTTTATATTATATTTACCGTTCTATTTCATTTTCCTGATTCATTATGGCTATATTTCATAGCTCTTCCAAGCTCATATGTACCTATATGTGCATAGTTAAATATAGTATGTACATTAATGTTTGTTTGGGGTTTTATCTACTTATGAATTTAATATAAATTAGTACACATAAATTTAATACATTTTTTTAATTCATTTTACCGACATTATAATATACATACATATGTAATTACGTATAATAGTTCCGTTACCCAGGAAAGTCAAAAAGGAAATGTGTGTATAATTGTATATTACTTGACTGTAACAAACAAGCTTATACATAGATATATGTATGTATATCACAGGGTATATTCCTTGTCAAATTTAATCATTATTCAAATACATTTCTAAAAAAATGCATATATATATAATTTGAAATGTGTGTATGTTGTCAGGAGGAAAATGTGTCATATCGAAATTTTCAGATTTGTTTAACATAAATTATAATGCATATTATTTGGCTTTAACATCAAAGCTTATTATTTATATTTTTACAGGCTTTTTGTTCATTTGGCTTTGGTAGCTTGCAAATTTTGCTCAAGTAATGCTGCAATATATGTAATACTTATATGGCCGTTATAATTGAAAGTGGCATAAGTCTACTTTTCTACATTTCGAGAAATGTCTCGCAAAACATTAGATATTTTAAAATACTGGTGGCCTGTAATACATTTATTCTGCTTTTCTAAGATTCTGGACATATCGAATTAAAAGAGGTGATATAAATTTGTGAATTAAGTCAAACAGAAATAGTGTTATGGGAACTGAAAATTGGACTTCCGCCACTTTTAAATATAATGGCTCATATATGTATGCACATACATGCATATAAGAAATATCAAGAGTTATTACATATATCGATTTTAATTCCGATGATGACATCGGTTTCGACATCGTTTGCGACTTCATTTGCGACTACGGTTATGATTACGATTACGACGACAATTATAGTTGTTATTTGTTATTATTATTATACATTACTTTAAATCGTGTATCAATTCCTTTTCCGAAACCACCCGTTGAAATATCAACGGCCACAGAAGTAGTTATCGTATATTTTGTGAATACTTAAAATAGGCATATATCTACTGTTTGTAATATATTTTTTTTAATATAATAAGTTTATAAATCTTGAAAATATAGTAAACAGAATTTGAATTAATTATCTTATATTCAATAGAAACGAAGTCATTGTTCATAATTATGAATAATATTCATAAATATTTATATTTCTGAAGTTTAAACGATTGATGAACGAACATATTAATTTCATGAGTTTGCTACAAGTATGAGTACGGATATTAATTATTGAATCTAGCATAAATTTACAATTTCAATTGTAAAATTTAAAAAACACAATGCATGGTGTTGGTTTCCTGAATCTCTGACCGGTATTTAAAATTCTTCAGTTGCAAACAGGTGACTCGTAATCTTATTTTTTTTTTACAGATTTTCATCTTCGTGAACATTGAAGGCAGTCAACTTTTCGAATAATCAACGCACAATTATTTACAACACGATGACAAAAAAGTTCAAGAAATATAAAAACCTGTAAAATATTTTAACAGTATATCGCACATTATTTTTAAATAAAAATATAGGTATATAATACTCTCTCACTGAAAATATAACCGACAACTCGATAAGTATACATGATTTTATTTTTGTTCTAAAATGTCTTTTCATTCATTGATCCCATTTCTTTTTGAATAGCTCTCGTGTATGATCACACACAGTGAGAAGTTTCATCATTCTTCATGATAATGGTTTGAACCTTACAGAAATCCCTATTTAAATCCATAATCAATAAAATTTGAAATTATTTAACATTTGTTGAATTTATAAAAAAATTTGATCAATTACGACGTTAAACCAAAAGTTCTATCCAAAGCCAACTAAATATTCCTGTACAAAATCTGTTATTTGTTTATGCCGGAAAATATATCAGGAAAACAAAGAATTTTTCAATTGACTGCATATGAAATGACGATTTACATAATTTATTCTATCTATGCAAGATTATTTGTTAATTAATATGACGATGTAGAAGACTTTTTATACGATTTTTTGTTTGGTTTAGATTGTGACTAACATGAAATTTATTCAGAGAAATATGAGAAAGAAAAAAATACAAGAACCTGTACAAATGTAAGTTAAGCTATATTTTATTTTACAATATGTACATATTTACATTTTCTTCAGTAATATTTATACAGAATATTGCATTATTTCGAAGTGTTTTATTCCAATGCTTTTTTACTTTATCTATGTACGTAGTTTTAATTCAGATTTTGATTAGTAAAAAAATCGTTTAAGAAAAAACATCCAGTTTAATTTTTTGCAAAATTATAAGCCGGCACATCACGTTAACATTGAACAATTTTAAGCAGTCATTCAAGAAAATAGACACTGTGGTTATCCTCAAATAAACCAGATCAGGTTCTGCAACTAATATTGTAAATTTATTGGGTACACATTTTTCCGGATATACATAAAAAACACTTATCACTTCCTAATATCTAAAATGAATATACTGTGTAACTTTAAACTTTGAACTAACTTACATTCGAAACGGTTTTAAACTAATCACAATGTGGTATATACATATGTACATATGTATGGACATGGGTAAATCCAATTTTTTAGTCATCATTTATAAAAATCTAACAACAATTATTTTGTTCGAATTTGGCAATTACATTTGCAAGGCGATCGACGCAAAGTAGCCGTGAGTTTTTTATTGAGAGAACAAAATATTCTTTTGAATTACGTTGCTCTTGTAACGCAATTTGTCTTTATTTTAAAATCGATCAAACTTTTTTTCGTAAGTTGTAAGCTTTTTAATCATTTTTAGATCATGGACTCTTTTGAATCCAAATAACTTTAATTGTAAATTGCTGTGTAACCAACAGACCTTACATATTCCATATACCTTTCCACCATAAATCATATTTTTTCCAGGATCGCACAATCGTTTGATAAATTGATAAAACAAATGACCTCAAGTTCTTCAACTTTTACTTTTATTGCAGCAACCAAAGCTGATGTTTTATACAATTGTACAAAAAGTACAATTGGTACAGATTTTTAGACATCTCTTTTGTTCTTCTTTATTTGGGATATCCAGCCCAAGTGTTCATTTCATTCGTTCATGAAATTACTAGTTCGTTCATACATTGACAAACGAACTAGTTTGTTAATGCACTAAGTATTCACAATCGTTTGCCCCATCATCCGTTCTGCCTTCTACATATTATATTGTATGTATGTACATACATACATACATACATACATATGTATGTATGCTTACGATGGGTTGCAATATTTTTAAAAATAATAACATCATTGTAATGCAATTTCCATAGGATTTCTCATTTTAAATACTTGCCATTTTGACAGCTAAAAGTTTCATGCGATATCTGGTGATAGTCCATTTGAAGATAACTTTTGACTGTTGGCACTTAAACTTAAACTATAGTTCGTGTATGAACAAACTAGCATGTTTATAAATTAACATTAGACAGTAATATATACATACATATGTATGTACATACTTGAATAAATCATATACAATACCGTGCAGAAATTTGATGACTGCAACTATTGTTCTTAACCACCACGAAGAATGTTTAAAAAGTGCATCTACACATGGCAACCGGGGCACTGCCCCACACACATTTCTCCCAACTAATGTAGATCGTGCCCCACCTGTTTTTAAAGTCACGAGCCGCCCCTGCATATACATACATACATATTTTATTTTATTTTTACATACATATACATATATGTATATGCCAGGAAGGCCTAACAGGTAGACCCCAATGCACCTTTCTGGCCAATTACAAACATTGATATACAATTTTAGGAATAATTTTAAAAATGCATCATATAGACATCTATGGATAAATGTTGACTAATTTTTGTTAAACTTACATTTTCAGAGCTTTTTTTTTATATAAATCATCAAATTTCGATATGCTGAAGAACTCGAAATTCGCGAGACATTTTATGGATAAATTTGCAGCATTTTTATACGAATTAGCGAAATTCGAGATGCTGAAAACTCGAAAATTGCGAGAAATGGGTAAACGTTGCCAATTTGTTGGAACCGTTTCAATGAAAACGATAGTGACACGACAACTTGTTCACAGATTTTCCGTAAACCGAGGATGCGCTCCAGGCATTACGTATACGGCCATCTCTTTCTCACCCCGTCTGTTCACTAAGATCTCGTTTACTATGCCAATACGTATGCAGCCATCTCTTTCACAGACCGTCTGTTCACCGATAACAGACATGCTCCGAACAGGCTGCATACGTAATGGCATATTAAACGAGATCTTGGTGAACAGACGGGGTGAGAAAGAGATGGCCGTATACGTAATGCCTGGAGCGCATCCTTGGTTTACGGAAAATCTGTGAACGAGTTGTCAGGTAACCGAAAACGATCGACCTGGAGTCACAAACCAAGGTCTAGCCAACAGCAACCAGTAGGACTCGAACCCGTTACTATGCTAACTACTAATCCACGCTGCTGGTTATAAAGTCAAAATTAAATTCATTCAGTATTATTAATACTTTATAAAAATAAAATAAAAAATTGGAAGTTGAACGATTTTTAAATCCCCATGTATATGTATGCATGTATTATATTTGATCATGGTCGTTTTTTTTTTTGAAGGTTTTACTCAGTTTCACTTTTTTTTATTTTAATAAAGGTGATTTTAATAAAATATTTAAAAAAAATAAAAATGTGGATGACATCACATTAAGTAAAATCGTTCAGTGAGTTCTATAAGTTTGACGCACTCCCTTCAACAAAATGGGTGTAAAATCGTTAGGCTTAAGAAGAGTAAAACGATTTTTTTTAATTTGGGAATATTTCTGAATATATCCAACGAATATTTATACGTCGTTAATAGTTGTGCAATTTGCGTGTAGTGTTCACAACAAACAATGAAAAAGTGGAGAACGTCAGACGATGTGAGTAACCACACCTCGTCGGACGACTGTTTACGAAATCTATAAATTGGTTGCACCAGTCCAACCGACCGCATTCAACCAAAGGACAGGATCAGTTAGTTGGTCTTCGCCAACCTAACCAATCAGTCAACACTGCGGATCAACATCAGCGAGATCAATTAACGGTTGGTGTACACAGTGAAAAGCGAAAGCGTGTTTCAAATTTTGCACCAATTGCGCAAACTCAAAACAAGCTATACTATCAAATCAGTGCAATGTTAGTTTTATTACAGTGAAAATAAGTGATTTTTGTGATTTCGAGAAAATACTATACAACTTTTTTATTACATTACATAAATGTAATGTAATATAAAAGTATTTAAAAATAAACTTGTAGAAAGATCAAATTTACAACAATACCTTTAATTGATTAAACGTAGACGTAGATATTACGATCCAATCAGCAAAGATGCGATCCAAAAATTTTCATTTCATTTTTAAACAATAAATGTCAATAAAGCAACATTGATCTCAAACTCATCCTAAATATAATATATTATATATATATATATATATATATATATATATATATATATATATATATATATATATATATATATATATATATATATATATTTTTTTTTTTTTTTTTTAATATATATATATATATATATATATATTAAAAAAAATATATATATATATATATATATTTTTTTTTTAAATCCTTTTTATTATTACTCAATTATGTTCACAATGCATCTTATATCTATTTTAATAGCTACTGATATACTAATCATTTTGTATTTTACAATTTTATTTAATTTTTGTTAGTATAATCAATAGTATTATGTATATTATTCAAATGTTAATATACAGCATAATAGGAAAAAGAGCTCAAAAATTTATTTTATAATTTATATATAATAATATTAGTTTCGTCTGACATTTGAACAAATTTTCAATCTGATGAAGTATTAAAATTAATATACACATAATTTTAAACCAAATTATTTATTACTTTTCATAAGTAATAACTATTTATACGATTAAATTTGTTAGTTTGTTGCCAAACAACCGATATGTGCCAAATTTTCAAAAGCCTTGGCTATTTTCGTGCTTTCCTATTTATTTATTTCATGCATCATTTCATGCGAAAAAACCTGCATTTTCAGTATCTAATAGGGGTCGTTTTATTCTAGTTCTTGTTTTATAAAACTAAATAGATACTTTTAATATAAATTAGTCTTTCTAACAGTTTTCGAGAAAGAAAATGATTCAAATATCAAAAAACATTGGTGAAATACATTTAATGGTTGTTTGTTCGAAGTCAACACATCGCATCAACGTGTTTGAACTCATCGAAACCTGTTTGCATCAAGTATGCACATATGTATGTATGTGTGGCAAAAAGTTATCGAAATATTTTCCTCTTGAATTTCAAGGAACTCTTTTTTACTAGTTATCCTCGTTGCTTTATCAGTTATTTTGTTTTTAACAAAGAAATTAAAAATCAGAATTAAAACATATGTACATAAAAATTCCGTATATATTTCTTAGATTAGATTATATGTAGATGCCTTAGATTTCCCCTTATTATTACGTAATTTGTTATGACAGCCAAATGTCATGTATTTTATCATTATCAGATATATAAATAAAGCTGTGCATTATTATATAAATAAAGCTGTGCATACAACAATTCAATTAAAATATCCGTAAACAATCACTTATTTGAAGGTAATTGAATTAAATGCTTACAAGCGTACTATCTTTTACTTTCAATCAGATTTGCATTTAATTACTATCAGGTAAACGCTTCAATATTTTACAACCAAGTTTTCCGCTTCATGCCAATCTTAAATTGCGATTAACCAACTCGTCGTGATTAACATATTTTGTGATATAATGCATATGAATTATGTTTAATGGTTTCAAAACGACGTCATCCATTTTAAAAAGTTTGAATACACCGAACTAAATCCATCATTCAATTTAATATCAACGCGATAAAAATTTCTCATGAAAGCAATCCGCTATTTATTGGTACATACATATTGTAGGTGCTCTCGATTCCAATACCGGTACTACCGAAACCGGTTTTCGTCAAAATTCGACCTTCTAAAGACAAAAACTTCGTAAGAAAGGCTACCGATAGTACTGAAATATAATCATTTCAATTTTACGTTGATGAATTGTTTTGAATTTAGAATAAAACGTTGTATCGGCTAGTTTGAATAAGTCCTTTTTGGCATGCTATTTACAGTGTATCATATATTTGAAATCAAAGATAAAATTTCATTTGACAATTATTTGAATACATATGTTTGTATATAGTATTTAAAAGCTAAAACCATCCCTTCCACACAAAAATTCTTCAAATTTAAAAGTACGCAAAAAATTATTTACATTTTATTTATTGACATTTGCTGATCGGTAATGCGCGCGGTGCAGAAAGAGTCAACACATTATTTAGTTATTTATTATAATCAATAAATAATTAGCCGACAATCAACTTTTTTTAACCAATTGCTTAGATAAATCAAAACCGGTAACATCGGTGGCGGATTCTTTTTTACGAGATATTTCTCGTAATGAAGAATAGTGGACGGCACTTTCAAATTTAGCGGCCCAGTTATGTATTTAGATAAAGTAAAAATTTAACATCGTCATATAAATAACTTAATGATTTTCATAACTGTTTTTAGTACGCTTTTAAATGTACAGTTTTATTGGGAACGCAATTATATTAGGCAATAGCCGCATTCGAACGGTGCAATTTCCCACACTTGCACGCCGACATTGCAAAATGCACTCAACGACCTCTTTATACTGTGATTTTTCGAAAATCCAATTTACAAATCATCTTGCATTTGACGATGCAAAATCACGCAAACTTGCAGTAATTATGTAGGTGCATTATGTAATTTTCCAATAGTTATACTAAAAAAATCTATGTGTATATATATGCATATATATACAATACTAACATTCACACGGTAGCAATAATTAATATTAACTTTATATGTACATATGTACATCTGTATCCAGTGCTGGCCTTACACCCTAAGGCGCCCTCAGACAATTTTTTTCTAAGCGCCTCTAGAAAAAATATCAAGAAATGGGTTAACCATTCTCCTTTTTCCGGGCTTGAGACCGGCAGAAAAGTGGTTAACAAGGTTTTCCAACCCCACTGGTGGAGTTAAAAATAAATAAACAAGAAAATAAAATTATATTTCAGAAGTGAACTATTTTCTGCAAAATCTTTAATTAGAGCTGAAAAATCAAGATTTTCAGCGATATCATTTTCAATAGATAATGTTTCCAAACTGGAAAGTCTATTTTGTGACATTGTAGATCGGGGATAAGTTTTAATTAATCAAAGTTTCGAAAAACTACGTTCACCACTTGCTACAGTTACAGGCAGTGTCAGAAAAATTCGCGTCTAAATTTGTTTTGTGTCTAAAATTCATACACATATGTACAATATGAATGTTCTTACTTTTTATTTATACCTTTTTCATAAAATAATTAAATAAATTGGGTTACGTGTCTATTTTAAATTCTTTTATTTTATATATTCTTTAAAAAGTTGGCAAAAAAAGTCGATCTTACTAAAATCGTTCAAGTTTGATTCGGAGTCGGTAACTTTTGATCCGAGTCCACAGACTCGACTTTATCTTTAAAAACTTCTCATACTGCAATCGCATTATCACATAAAAATTGAAAAATAATGATTCTATCATAAAGGCAAAAATTGAAGAAAAAAAAAACTCCATCATTATAACGCAAAAACTATACCGTGATTACTCGTTAGGTTAGTTTGATATAACAGCGACTGGTTTATTGTCACTTAACAGGATGGATCCTAATAATCAAAATTGATTCAGTGGCTTATTTCCCAAGCCATTGCGCGACCAATCCAATCCTAGTCCACGCAAATTGTGCTTTTCATCCAGCGTCGCTCAATTAACTCGGATTATGTTACTCGCTTGAGTTATATTAATTACGTATTTATAAAAATAAAAATAGATTAAATACAATTCAAGTAGAATCGCAATTGTGCAAACGCTTTTGAACAAGCAAATACAACACGAGAAAAATATAAGTAGTCGTTTATGTACATACATACATATGATTATAAATAATTTTAATAAGTAAATCCACATTTCTCAACTTAGGATCACCAAATATTGGTACACTATCCCATGGTATTCAAATTTAGATAATAAGCATGTTCAGGAAATCCTTCAAAATTCCTGAAAGCCATTGTTAATTTATATTTATTTGCGAGAGATAATTTTTACATAATCATAAATATTATTTTAAATCTCGTTTTATCAATCAAAAATATCACCGATTACGCTTTGTGAATTCGATGATCTATGTATGATTGTTAATATTGAAAAGTTATAAATATTATATTTATTTTATTGCAATTCATGATTACTTATTTCGTCTATTTTCTAGTTAATTATTTAATCTTTCTATAAAAAAATAAGGGGATATCTTACACAAGACACATGAAAAATAGTTATAATGATAGATTTTCATTGTATATAATTTCAATGCTACATTTACGTATACAACTATAATGTTTTGAATGAGTCCTTTTGGTAGCTTGTAGTCATGATAATTAGATGACACCACTGTTAACATATATGTATATACGTACATATATGTAATTTTGAATAATAGATACACAATTTTATTCACTTGCGTATCGAAATAATTTAAAAGCAATAATTATGATTGAAATGTCTATAATTGGCCTATTTTCTGGGTAGTTCCCACAGTCGGCGTAGTAGTTATTTCCGCATAAGGTATACATATGTATGTATATTTGAACTGTAAAAAAATTATAATAACTGACGTTATAAAACAATTTTTGATGCGCAATAATGATACAAAAATTGCCAATTCATTTAATAAAAAAAACACGTTTTTCTTGATCATATTAAACTACGCTTACATATTGAGCGTTCTCTATCATTCATAAAAGTTTTTTACTTTATTTACATGAGAAATCATGTAAATAAAGTGATCATGAGAAAATCCTAAATCGAGATTTAGACTGATTTGAACTAAGAATCGATAAAAAATGTGTGTGTAATTATATATGTCTGTTTATTTTGGAGATAATTCGAATACAGTTGATCCTACCACAATGAAACTTAGCATCAGTTATTAAAATGTAATTTTTTTCATATTTTTAAGTTGATCGAAAGTGGTACCTCCCATTATAGGTTTCTTCTTTTTTATAAGTTCTTGGATTCAATTATCTCCTAAACCACACAACGGATTGAGCTGAAACAATTTACGTGTAATAGGTATAATAGATTTCATACATTAGTAATTTATAAATATTTTTATCTCAACCAGAAGTTGTAGTAGATATACTCAAGAGTTTCGGAATTTTTTTGAGTTTTTATATATAGTTGGCGTCATAAAATTAAATTATATTAATTTCTACTTCATAATGATCAACAAGTTATAAATTTGCATATAAATTCAAAAGGGTTCAATGTAATCATATTACATATTATATATATATATATATATATATATATATATATATATATATATATATATAGATATATATATATATATATATATATATATATATATATATATATATATATATATATATATATATATATATACATATATGTATATGCTAACATTGTTTAAAAGTTCTGTCTTCGTATTATGCGGAAATAGTGTAAAACGTTCTTGAAATACATATAAAATTACATATGTAAAATATGGATAAAATTGAAAAGTAATCAACAATAAATTCGCATCTACTGTAAATAGATTATTGCCTATTGGGCGGAAGGAAATGGATTCATTCAGTTAATCGACCAAAAAAACACTAATTATCATTTTTTTCCACTAAATAAAACACAAAGAATTTAAAATTAAATTAATATTATATCAAATCTTATTATATCTTACACGGCCTGAAATACATACAGGCGCAACCACTCCCTCCTCACATTTTTTGAAAATAAAAAAAGCGAAACTCTTTAAAATCTTTTTTGCGTTCCTTAAATTTGCGGAAATAGGGTTAGTGTATATGTTACAGTAGAAGTGTATCTTCCAGTTGTAATATATTTTGACTAGATGGAATATATTCCATCTAACCTGGTCCCAACGTCCGTTATAGTTTAAGTATGTTTTCAGTTTTACTCAGTTGTGTCACCTTAATGGTTTCCATGGGTTTCCGGAAACCCGTTGTTAAAAATCAAAAGTTTCCGAATACCCGCTAGAAATCTAAAAATTCATATAATTTTTGTCAAACATTATACAAAACTTGAAAATTGTTTTGGACGGTTAAACTTCAAAAAGTTCACAGTCGATTACATAGCAGGTGAAGAAAAAATACCTTTTTTCGAAATATATATATATAAATTGAACAATTTTGAAACCCGTTGTTCCAAAATTGGGGTGACACCACTGGTTATACTATATTTTGACTAGTTGGAATATATTTCGTCTAACCAACGTAAGTTGATTTACATATATGGCGAATTACATTCCAACTGGTCAAAATATATTACAATTGAAAATACAGTTCAACTATGGTGCCAAGGGGTATACCTCACGGCACCGAAAGTGAAAAGGTCGAAAAAGCAAATATCGGATGGCAAAGATCGAAAAAAAAGGGTGTTTGGCAAACGGTACTATGTATATATAATATATATCAGTGGCATGCGGTGAAATTATCTCTCTTTTTGTCATACAGCCTTATTTAATGTGCGCGCGCAGGATACGGGAGGAAAAGCCTGTTCCTCTTGTCCCTGTACTATCCTGCTCGCGCATATTAAGTGAGGATGTACGACGAGGGGAGAGAGAGTTTTACCGCACGCCACTGATATATATATATTAACCGTTTTTCATATGTATGCATGGTAAACGAACATTTTCAACTTTTTCACTGTCGACTTTTTACGGTCACCCGGTGCCAAGTTAGGTGCAGAGGCTAGGCTTTCTGAAAACGTGACTCGATTAGTAAATTGAGTTGGAAAGTCACATTTTTGTTTTTAACACATTCTTAGAGTTATCGTTATACGATATTCGTAATAAATTGCAAATACTAACGCATTATTGAATTCTAAAGCATTCGTAAAAATATTGGAGCTGTCAAAACTCAACTGTATTACAACTGTCGCACATTGTTGAAAGAGTATTTGCGCTTGAAGAGATATAATTGAATTGAATATCTATAATTTTTAAGATTTAGGGGGGAGGGGGCTGGTGCCCCTATAGCTCTGGCTACGGCAATGTTTCTTTCTTAATATTAAGATTAGAAACATCATGTGGGCAAAAATATTTTTTTGAAACTATTTTTGATTATTGCCATTGATCAAATAACTGTTATATTATGTTATTATTCTGAAGCAGCTGTTTTTATAATGTTAATTTATTGAACAAGTTTTAAAAATGAAAACCAAAAACAAATTAATTGTACGACCCTGATGCATAAAAAGTTCGATTATTTGAATCAAACTCAACCTTCGATTATTTGAGTCTCTATAATAGCAGATCAAGTTCAACTAATTGCTCTACTGTTAAGATGTTTGCAAGCAACTTTTACAAAATAAGCTAGTTAGTATTCGCAGAAGGCCGATAGTTAATTCTCTGTTTACAATGAACCAAGGACTTTTCTCAATTATAGTACAAAAAGGTTTCAAATCAAAGTTCAGAGATATCCCAAAAATTATGCATGATCAGCTTGAACATAATATAAAACATGTATGTATATGTATATGTACATACATGTATAATTATTGATCAAGACTTTTATTTTGATTATTAGTAACATACCTCAATGGGTTCGCTACCAGATCTATCAATTCTCAAAGGGGAAAAGAGGAATTTGGAAAAAAGGAAACTTCATGCATTATTCGAAGAGCGTTTACAAACTGTCAGCAACAACAATGATATCGCCATTATATACAAAGGTAATATGACTTTTTTTTTTTTTGAGCATATAGATATTTTACAATGTGTATTTTATGTACGTATCTAAATAAAAATTAATGTTTCTATTAAATGTTTATTTGTCTATTATGCAAATTCAGTTTTTGACTTTGCATGAAGCCAAATCTCATGGTAACCAAGACTATAGACAGGTTTTGAAAAGAGTTCTTTGAAGATTTTTTTCTAGTTTAATCAGCCCTAGCAATGTTGGACGTCACAGTATCGTATATACGTACTAGTTATCGTAAAAAAATATCACACCAATAAATTTTATTCAATAGTTATTTTAATATGGTTTATAGTACTATTTATCGAAGAACTGGACATATAAATATTTCGTGGAAACGGCGAGCCGGCGTCGAAACCCCTCAGAGCAAACAAATGGACTATGACTCATTGTTCATTATATAATGTTGTTTTATGTTTTTTCCTTATTATTTTTGTAAAAATAATAATTTTAAATAAATTTCTGGCGGTAACAGAAAACACCGGGATCCCAGGATTAGAAGCCTTACTATGTACATACTTTCAATGCAGAATGGAAAGTTCTTGTATTTAAGTTAAAATTCGACCTCTTGTTAAGTAAACCAAAAGACCATTATCATTCGATATTTGTGAAATTGCCAAATTGAAAATTTCCCTGTTAGAGAAATCATTATTTTATTTTTTCCATCTTTTATTTATTTTTAATATTATTCTGTCATCAATAGAGAACAATAATTCAACCCTAACTTATGGACAACTCAATGAAACCTCTAATAAAGTGGCGAGATCGATTTTGAAGCAAGTAGTAGGAGACCATGCATTGGCAAATAATGATGGCGATTACATTGTGGCTGTATCCATGCTCCCTAGTGATAAGTAAACAATTATTTTATTAATGCAATTATTTTGATCAGTAAATACATATGTACATATATGCTACAACAAAAAAATCAATTTCAGATTGATCGTGACCTTATTAGCTATTTGGAAATGTGGAGCCGCATATTTACCATTAGATCCAACATTTCCAGAACAGAGAATAAAACATATTTTGAAAGAGTCTAAGCCTGTGCTAGTTATTCATGATGACACAGGTAAGAAAATACAATTAAATTTAATGAACCATCGTTCTAGAATTTTCATATGCATGTATAATATTGTCACAAACTTTACAATCAACTTAAATTTTCATATACATATATAATACATTCTAAACTATTTCAGTTGATGCTAATTACTTCAACGCAAATCAAGCTATTTCTTACAATAAACTAATGGATGAATCTGACAATCAGTCTGAAAGTAATGTTCCAGAAATTGAAAGTCTAACCCAAACAACAGAAAATTTGGCTATAGTTCTGTATACCTCAGGCAGCACGGGCATTCCCAAAGGTATAAATTTATAAAACAATATTAACTACGCTGATGTACTATTATAACATTAACTATTATGACAATAATATTTTAAGGTGTTCGCTTACCACATGACATAATATTGAATAGGCTGCAATGGCAATTTAATGAATTTCCTTATTCGAAAACTGAAAAGATCTGCATCTTTAAAACAGCTTTGACTTTCGTCGATTCAGTTTGCGAGATTTGGGGTCCACTTTTGAATGGATTGACTCTACTTGTCATTCCAAAACATATAACAAGAGATCCTCAAAAACTTGTTGATGAATTAAGTACATATAAGGTAAAAATCAATATGCACATATGTATTATATTTATATATGTACAGGGCCAGATTTAGATGATTTACCCTAGCTATTTAAAAGTGAGGCTTCCCAACTAAAAACGAGATATGTCCATGAAAATTGGTTCACACATATGTACTTTTTTTTAAATAGAAAACAATCAAATGGATAACTTTTGGTATAACTGCATTTTTTTGTCTTAAACTTAATGAAAAAACGTTTTTCGTGATTGGTTGATAATTTTAAAAATGGATTTGTTGGGATTTAATACTAAAAGTCACATATAATATTCGGAATAATCGTAAACTTCATTGAGATAAAATTAAAAAAAATATATTTCCTATGGTTGAATTTGATTGGTAAAATGTTGAATTTGGACTGTTACAATATTACAATTAAATATTTAAAGTTACGTAAAAGGTTGATAAAAATTTATAAATAACTAATTTTACTTCTCGATAATTGAAGAATTTGCGATTATGTTTATACTTCTTTCGGGGCTTAAAATTTATTTTTCTTTGAATATTTATTTACTTTATATAAGAAATGATGACACATCTCGTTTGAAGGCCCCTGTATTTTGAGGCCCTAAGCTGAAGCTTTTTTAGTATATAGGTGAATCAGTATGTATATATGTTTAAATGTAATTTGATTTAAATTGACACATATGTATGGTTTAAATAAATTTATCAGATTGAACGGTTGGTTTTGGTGCCATCTCTACTACGATCACTTCTTATGTATCTTTCGTTAAACAACAACACATCAGCTTTGAGAAACTTGAAACTTTGGGTCAGTTCTGGAGAGCCGCTAGCGGTGTCCTTGGCAAAAGAATTTTTTCAATATTTTAGTGCCAAAGATGGTCATGTGCTATGCAACTTCTATGGTAGTACTGAAGTTATGGGAGACGTCACATATTATTCAATCAAAGGCGATGAATCATTGGAAGGATTTGAAAAGGTTCCAATTGGTAATAGTTCATTTTTTTAACACATACATTATGTGCATCCAACAATTATTTCGTGAACTTTATTTTTAATATTAAAATACATATTACAGGTTATCCGGTTGACAATACAATAATTTATCTATTGGATCAAGATTTAAGACCAGTATCTAATGATGAAAGTGGGGAACTTTGGGTCTCCGGCTGTAATTTAGCTGCAGGTTACGTTAACGGAAGAGATCCTGATCGATTCATAGCAAACCCTTTAGCTGAGAGCTCTGGTATACTTTAAAAAATACATAACTACAGATAATTAATAAAAAGGCTCCGATATAATAAATTGGTATTTTTCATATGTCAGCATATTCAAGAATTTACCGAACTGGGGATTTTGCAAAAATTTATAAAGGCACACTTTTCTACGAGGGAAGAACAGATTCGCAAATTAAAATTCGTGGTCATCGTGTTGACCTTTCAGAAGTAGAAAAATCTGTCTTAGCAATTGATGGCATCGATAAAGGTTTAACACATTATTTGAATAAAAATAAATATAAACATTAAATAATCATAATAAATATTATGAATTTTGTCTTTTAGGCGTAGTTTTATGTTATAAAGCTGGAGAAATGGATCAAGCTCTTTTAGCATTCGTAACATCAGAACCGACAAGCAAGATGACTGGCCTCAAAGTTGAAAGTTTACTCCAGGACAAATTGGCCACATATATGATACCCCAAGTACTCAATTAATTACTAGATTTATATAAAAAAAATTAAACAGGTTTTTAATCCATTTTAATCTACTCAGGTAATAATATTGGACAATATTCCACTTTTGGTCAACGGAAAAGTTGACAGGCAATCATTATTGAAAATGTATGAAAACACTAACAACAATGGTAATAATCAAAGATCAATTCTAATATGATAATAATCAATTACATTAGTATAAGCGTTGATAGACTTATATTTTTATATTCAGATGATTCATCTATAATTCTTGACATCGACTATACTAACATCCCCAAGTCGAAAATGACCGCAGCAGAAGTTCTTTTCCATACAGTGGGATCAGTGATAGGAAGATCTACTAGAAATACACTTTCAGTAAAATCTAACTATTATGAATTGGGAGGGAATTCGTTAAATTCCATTTACACAATAACTCAACTGAAAAAACAGGGATATCTCATAGGTAATAATTAAGAGGCCAAATTTTCAAAATGAGAAAAAATATCACCATTATTTAATACATATGAAAATATATTTACTTATAGGTATAACTGATTTCATAATGGCAAAAAATTTGGGTGAAGTTTTAAATAAAATGTGTTCCGATGATAATCAATCACAAATAAATATGGAAGCAGCAAATTATGTCTCGGAAACATTAAATAACGAACACAAAAAGGATGGATTAAGGTATTTATTACAAACAGTAACGATTATATTACTTAAAGTAAAATATGTAATACAATTACAATTTGTCTATACAGTATGATCGTGTCCAGTTTTTACGAAAAAGCAGACTTAGAACATTGGCTTAAGCCTGAAATCAAAGAATGCGATTACAATGACTTATTGAATGATACTTGGAAAATACTAGTGGACAAAGGTCTAAGTTTTATCGTACGAGACCAAAATTCAAAACCAATTGCTATTGCACTGAACGTTGACGTGAGAGACGAAGCTGATATTACTATTGAAGCTGAAAACGCTCTCGTCATTATTTTTGAATTTCTTGAACATGTAGAAGGTTCAGTTAGGTAAATAATTAAAAAATATATATATAATCATTATATACTCTAATATGATGTAAATATACCTACATAATATATACTTCAATGTATATTATCAATTATAGGGAACAACACCTTCCACAAGAGAAAGGAAAAATCGTCCACTCGTTTATGATGGCCACTCACCAGGAACTTACAGCGCAAGAAAATATAGCTGTAATACAATTTATGGAAGAAGAACTTGTTCAGATTGCAAAGAAAAAAGGTTACATTGGAATATTTACAACAAACACAAGTCCCTTGACACAGGTAAAAGATTGACATTATTTGAATATATTCTAAGATCTAAAGAGCCATTGATATAATTGATAAATTTACGTTTATAGCAACTTGGATCTGATATACTAGGCTACGAGACACTACTAGACTATCAAGTAAATCAGTTTGTGAGTTCAACTGGACGTACACCATTTGCTAAAGCGCCAGATTCTCAGCGAGCTCTCGTTTGTTTAAAAAAATTCTCTTGAAGCGTACTAAGGATTATTATTATTTATTTTTGTAATTAGATTAATGTTTAGTAGTATATTATATTAATTAATATAAGTTGTTAATTATTTAGGTTAAATAAATGTAAAAATCTAAATATGTATGAACATGGATGTGATTAAAAGCTTTCAGAGGTTTGTCCAACACAAAATGTATAACATTATTTTTTAAATCAATTATTTAGTTTATTTAAATTAAATTATAGAAAAATATTATAGATTATTATATTTCCCCATGACTACCAATTCCTAAAATTTGTATTTTTATATTATTCAGAACATTCTAAATAATACGATCATTTGAAAAATGCGAATCAAAATAACTAATATGGAAATACCAATTTTTGAAAATCAATGGTTCGGTGATTACTCGTCAAATGTGAACCGGTCACAAGACAACCGGTCGCTCTAGATTGGTAACGTGATCACCCGTCACACCCTAAAATCGGCTAATCAGTTTACTCGTGACCGATTTTAGGGTGTGACCAGTTTTAGTGTGACGGGTGATCACGTGTGACCGATCTAGCGCGACCGGTTGTCCTGTGACTGGTTTACATATGACTAGTAGTCCGTTTACCAAATCAATATATAATATACTCGATTACCATGGAGACGGTTGTTAAAGATCAACCTGTTTGTTGTGATATCATACTTAAGGTGAACGGGAAAATTCTAAAAGGCAGTTAATATTCATTCCTCATAAATTACAAATCTGCATTAAATTTATTTCAATCGACGCATAAAGCATCTTTTTTAAAATCATATCTCTTCTATATATTGAAAGATAGGTGTAATTTTATTTTTATTCTAATCGTCATTCATAACTGCATTTACTTGAAAATGAATAAAAAACTTGGAGACATGATCGCTGAACGAGACATTCTTGGATCTCAGTTGGTTAAGAAGAACGATGAGTTAACACTGCAAGATTCAAAAATCAAACTCCTGCAAGTACTCTTAGATACAAGTAAATATAATATAATAAATACTATAAACCAAATTGACCGTCATATTCACACCTCCGAATCTCCTTCAAGGAGAAAAACAATATGAGCAACGTTTGGACGATATAAGATTACTAAAACTAGAAATACAAAGACTGCAGCAAGAAAAAACATTACTAAGTAAAGGCGTTGAAAACATGACAGACCTTCGACTTGAAGTAAGCTCAAAATATAACAATGCGATCTAATACACGTTCATTTAATGTACATAAATATCATTATAGGTTTTTAATTTGGAGCGAGAATTAAACCGCGAACGACTGCGCTCCAGAGCTCTGGAAGAAGCAATTGAGACGCCACAAAATATCCATCGGTGGCGCAAACTTGAAGACACCGACCCTTCAGCTCTGGAATTATTAGACCAAATACACATGCTTCAAAAGTGTGCTAATTTATATAGCGCATACAAATATATATACAGTGTACTCTCTATTATCCAGACTAATAATGGGGAAGGAGGGCACGGATAATTGAAAAACATACATACATATATAATCTGAACTATTACTCTTTATTTCGTTTTAAAATACATTTAACATATTTTTATAATGCAGGCAACAGACTTAAAAGTTTAATACGCATTATTTATAAAGATAATCTGTTGTTTTTGTACGTTTTTGATCATTTTCTTTTAATAAGTTTCTTACATATATCGATATAATTTTCCTAAGTTATTATACTGTTAAATTCAAGTCGATCACGTCAATAGATTTTCAACAGAAATTAATGTCGTATTGTGACTAATGTAACTGATAAATTCTCGTTTGCTTTAGCGATATCTTCAAAGCTCCGTAGATTTACCATTAATTCAAATTGTTAATATATTTCACTTACTTCTGGTTCATTAGAATCGATTAAAGGCGAAAACACACTAAGTGGTGCGTGGTACTTTAGATACTTTTAAACATGTTAAAAAAAGCACCACCACTAGCCCATATACATGGTACACAGTCCCAAAAATCACCCCCTGGAGTGTTTTCGGTGATATTTTATCCTTGCTTGACAGTGATTGAAAATGGTGAATCCCATATTTGAAGAAATGTGCAAGAAACTTGGTTGCTTACACATGCAACCTACCAAAAATATGCATTCTGCACGTGCAAGTACACCCGAATTCGGTTTGGGGAACACCCACTGTTTACGGTTACAGTGGAAAGCCAAGGACGCGTGACGTCCCATACCACTCAGTGTGTTTTCGCCCTAAATCTCTTTCTCCACAATAGAATGAATGTTACTGGTATTACTTTAGACAGAAATTGAATTATCCATATATAGGAGCAAGTGTTGTTACTTTTGTTAATAAGGGAACAAGAAGACTGGATGATAACATTTTTTTGTAGATGAATTAACTTTGATTCATTGCTTGGATTAAAGACCGTAAAAATATTGCTAAATATAAAGCAGTCATTCGTTTTCAACATGCGATTATTCTATTAAAAATATAATTTTTAATTAATGCACGGCTAATCGAGAGTATACTCTATGTATATATACACTTACATATATAGGTATAAAAGTATTATTAATCCATATTTTCCAGACAATCACTCAATAAATCACAAAAGTTGAAGGAACTTCAAGCCATGCAGCACGAAACACCAAAAAACGTCGACTTAGATGTCTTGGATAAGAAAGTTCGATCAACTTTCAAACTGAATATAAAAATATAATATTGTAAATAATATATTTTTATAATAATATATGTATGTGTATTTTCAGGCGGAATTGAGCAAATTAAAAAAAAAATTAATGGTTAAAGATGAAAAGTTAAGAGCAATCACAGCAGGTATTTTTCATGTTCTAGATTAAATTCGTGATTGAAGTATGGTGAAATAAACAATTAATTTTCAGAACTTCGAATGCGAGAAGCTCAAGTAGATGAATACAAACAAAATAAATTGAAATTAAATGGAAGGCACAGTAAGAATTTTTCTGAGCAAAAGAAATCAAAAAAATCTTCTGAAGACAAGAGATCACAATCAGCACCTCAAAATTGCGCAGAATATCAACAGCAGAACACTCCGGGCAAAACACTAGGTGGTGGATACAAAATGTGTCCAAAAAGCAGCAAGTAGAAACGAATTCTAGATCTCTCAAGTGAATGGATATGGGATGGGTAAAAAATATATCTAAAGCAGTTAAATGAACAAAAATGAAAAATAATGAGAATTAAAAGAATTGAATTTTCACAGGAAAGTCTTCCCCATATATTTAGAAACCTATAACATACGCACTGTGTAATTTTTGAGAATCTACTTGAATTAAAAAAATAACTAATTGAAATTTTTTATTTATCTAAGTGTCATTTGAAATACAAATGAAGAGTTATTCTTCGAAAAGAGTCAATAGTAGAAACCAAACAATTGAATTGGCAGCGACATAATCTTTATTTTCATTATTATTTTGTCTTACATAAAATTTCCTAAATCTAAATAACTAACATACTAAGAATAATTTTATTACGTAAAAAAGAAAATACTTTTAATTTGGAAAAGTGTAGATAAATCAATCGAGGACAAAGTTTCATTCTCAAATATATACATATACGATACCACTCTAGAGCAGCAATTCTAAAGAAAGTCACTGGTTTTGCAGTGGCGATGTAATTTTTTTACTAATTAATATTATTTTATCATTATTTTTATTAACATTATTTATATTGCTGCCAACTCAATATCTCTAAGTCTCACTATTATTCATTCTATGATAAACGTATATTATATAAATTGTGTCCAATACCAAAAGCTAATGTAAAATATTTTATACTACGTAACGTAGAAAAAAAATCTTCAGAAAAACTGCTCTATGATGGTTTATTCATTTGACATAAAAAAAAACAAACATTACAATGTACACCAAAAAAAATAGAAATCATTATAATACTAAAAAGGAAATTTAAGTTTACACAAAAAATTCATAAAATATTTATTTCCTAGATTTTGCTGATTTGTTTTTGATTACTCAAACTGCAATTTAATACAAAATTTATTTGTATATTAAAATCAATTTAAAATATTTCTATTAAATACTATTTTCATGAATCATGAAACTTAATACCCAATCATTTTGAAACATTTGTGTAATTATAATTATTCTACGGCTTTAAACATTATACATGAAAATTTAGAAGAAAAGTGTCTGTTAACACATTTATCATCAATTAGTTATTTGCCCTTTAAACACATTTAGTAATCTCTTATTTCAATATAATTACTGAGAAAACATATCACGTAAAAGATGTAAGGAAGATGTGAAAAATACATTTCATCTTTTGCTAATAAATAACAAAAGCCTAGTTCATTCAATTATCAATAATTAAAAAATATATGTATATGAATATAGAATATACCAACATCAAGTTCAACTTCATGGTTTTACAATTTAACTTTTAACATTTTGTGCAAAATATTGTCTTCCAAAAACATCATATTTACAAATCAAATGTAGATACTTTGGATGAAATCGTGTAATAAGGAATTGATAAATGTGTACAAACGAGCATTCAAAATTTTGGGCTTATTATATGTATATTTTCATAATTGGGATTAATTTTCCAAAAAAAAAAAAACATCTTTCAAGCAAGGAAAACTGAATTACTTTTTCAAATAGAAATTTAAATGAATTTTGTATACATAAAAATTTTTAAATGTGTATATATATAAATCAAATTCCTCGTTAAAAACTTTCAATAATAAAAAATAAAAAATATATATATATATATATATATATATATATATATATATATATATATATATATATATATATATATATATATATTTATTGCAAATATTATGAATGTAAAATACAATTTCAAATTGAAGAAAAATTGTAAGAAACATTTCGTATTATAAAAATTCATAGAATTAAATTTTGTTTTAATTCACAGTTCAACTACAAGTCACAATAAACATACGATATTCCACTCAAATTATAGCTGAAATGTAAATAAAAGAACTGATGATGAAATATTAAAAATAAGACGATGTAATAAACTGAAATCCAATTTGTCCAAGTACACACTGCAAATCACATATGTATTATTAAAAAAAAAAGACTTTACGATGTCCAAAAACACTTTCATTATATTACTTAACATATTACTGAGAAAATGTTAACACCGAATTTTCTATTCACAATATATATGAAAATACAAGCGTGATTTGTTTCTTCATTGTCATATTTTTACAAAGTTTTGATGAAAATTTGAACTTTTTTTTAATAAAAAGAAAACGCTGAACCAAACTTTAGTATCACATAATTATGTCTTGATTCACTATTATATTTATATTCAATCTCGATTATCAGAATCCATATATTGGCAGCACTTTTTTAAATATTTAACATATTTTGATCCACTTTTAGCATTAAATTCACTATTTGATACAAAAAACTTGTGGTATTAGACCCCCTATGATCACTTGATGAGAAATTAGTGGTAGAACAACTTCAATTTAATAATAAAATAAAAAACAAACAGAAAGGATAATGCAATGTAATAATAATTTGGCTTCTTACAGTTATACAAGCATAAATATAAGGATCTTGAAAACAATCGATTGTCACAAAATACTGATGTAAATAAGTCACTTTATACAATAAAAAAGAATTTTACATTTAATGTAAAAAACCGAGTTCAAGCTTTTACGATAAAAAAATATAAAATGTCACACATCGTGAGTGTGAATGTATTGCAACATCACACAACCAAAATATATTACAAGTCTATCACTTCCTATAATCAAAATATTTCTATATTTCATTAATTAAAATACGAAAAAAAAAGTCCTGATCTCACAAATAGGAAAATTGTGAAAAATATATTGATTACCACTTTTAAATAATCAACATATTCACAAATATATCAACAATATTAGCTGAAAAATATTTGTAAAATACTGAGTTTACAAGATTCCTTTTTAACATCTCCACGAGATATGGAAATTATTAGTGTTTTATAATTAAAAAAAAATATTAAAACACTGGCATTAATAAAGACTTCTTTATTAAAAAAAATTACAATTAACTGGTGAAAACAAATAGCAAAAAAAAAATTAAAATTAAATAGTTTTCTACATATATTCCTATCATTGCATAAATAAAAAAAATCATACAGTTCCAAAAAGAAAGTGGGTATTTTCATAATTTAATACAAAATATAAATGCTAAATTTTGTATTCGGTTAAAATGTGGATTCAAAGTATATTCAAAATAATAATGTGTCAATTTTAACATACACAAGTATACACTAATATAATATGCTCTCCTTAAAATGCTTAAATAATTATTTTAATTAATATCATTATATCTAAATTCTCACTTACATGCTAAATGGACTCAGCGCAGACAAATCCATTTGATTAAGAAAATAAAATTGTGAACTGTACCGGCGTAAGTGCTTTGTTGAAATATTGCCTAGCAGATTTCTGATAATCATACAATCTATATACCAAAAGGTAAAACAGTTTCAATAAGTTGATAAGTATTCACAGATTAAGGCCGGTTTGTGAATAGTATGTAGCAGTCAGGTTTATGACGGACGAGAAGTAAAAAAGGTGATAGCGTTTCAGTGCACCTCAGAGCTTTCTGGTTTAGGTGGATGGTGATTGGCTGGGTCGGAGGCGTTTATTGGCTAAAACAAGACGAAAGCAAGCTATTAACATCAAGTTTTGGCAATGATTGAATAAAACGAGTACAAATTTTGAAAGTGTTACCAGCGAATGTTGAGGAGGAGGTGGTTGTTGTTGGGGTGGAGGAGCTGGTTGCGCAGGTGGTGGTGGTGGTGCATGTGGCGGTAATGCATGCGGAGGTAATGCAGGCGGGGGTGCTGGTACTGCAGCACCGCCACCTGCTGCGCCACCTCCACCTGCACCAGCACCACCCGATTCATGGGGAGTTGTACTGTGCGCTTGCTGGACCGGCAGACCACCCCCACCGCTGTAATAACCGCCATTAATTCCTAAAACAAATCAAATACCTATTTAATATTTCACAAAAAGCACAATATTTTATTCGAGGCAACTACTTAAAAAAAATAAAGTTTAGATAATTAGTCATTCAATATACATATGCACACTGGAAGAAATCGTAGCTTCCATACCTTCAGGATATGCGGGGCCCGTAGGAGCACCACCTCCCAGAAAATAATCTTTGTTTACACAATTGCGTAAACAATCTGGAATACGGCCTACAATTGCACGTCGGATTTCACTTGCCGCCATTTCACGTAACTCTGTTGCAGATGCATCAGAGTAGAATGCCGCATGTGGTGTACATAATACATTTGGTGCATCTTTTAAAGGACCCTACAAAAACAACATTCAATTAGCGAATAAGCCACCTGATATAATAAACAGAGGTTCTTCTGATTGGACAGATTTTTTTAACCTGAAACACGTTGAATGGCTCATTCTCGTGAACATCGAGGGCTGCAGCTCGAATTCTTCCCTGTTTCAAAGCAGCTGCAAGAGCATCATCATCAACTAAGCCACCACGTGCTGTATTGACTAAAAATGCTCCTAAAACAGTGTCAAATTCAATTAGGATTAAAAATACATATATTATATTTAATAGGACAGTATACAGTATAAACAATTTACCTGGACGCATCTGCTTGATTGTAAATTCATTTATAAGATGATGATTATGTTCGTTTAAACTGCAATGTAGCGAAACGCAATCGCTTTGAAAGAGTAGATCCTGAAGAAAAAAAAACAGTAATATACTAATCTTCGACAAAATTAAGTAATTAAAAAATTGAATAAGTTAATAATTTCAATTTCAATAATATATCAAAGTATACAATACCTGCAATGTATACACGCGTGTGAGACCAAGAGATTTTTCAATGCCGTCAGGTAAATATGGATCATAGAATATAACATTAAAACCGAACGCTTTAGCTCTAAGAGCTACTGCAGAGCCAATGCGACCTAGTCCCACGACACCCAGAGTATCTCCACGGATACGTGCACAGCCTTGTGCAGCTTCCCGCACTTGCTCTGGACCTAACAGACAAATAACATTCATTTTTAAGAATAGTTTAATACACAGTTCGAAATATTCGTATACAAAAATTACCTGTGAATTTTTTTCCATCGCGAACCATGTTAGCAAGCCAATAGGTCCGTCTGTATAAATTGAGAATTAAGCATAGTGTAGTGTCCGCAACTTCTTCAACACCATAACCAGGTACATTACAAACGGCAATACCTTAAAATAATACATTAACATTAAATGGATTCCAATATTAAAACTACACGATTCCAATGAAAAACCACACTACTACTTAAATTGCAAAATAGAAATATAACAGGTTATTTATTTCAATATGAAACATTTATAAATGACATTTATAATAACCTGACCAAATAATATCTCATGGAATTAACAAAATCGTAGTTGTTTTGAACCAAGTAATATGATTTAGTTCAAAAACATTGTATGGAAATATTGAATAAATCTTGTTAGACAACTATACAAATTTGGGTGAAAAACAAATCATTTTGGTTAATAAAAAAAAAACTTTGGCCCCCCTCAGCAGTAAGTATATGCTTATATCAGTTTCATGCCCACATAACTGTGAATGCTTTGTAAAAATTCTAAAAGCCAACATTCGGATGTAAATACAACTGGGATCAGACCATACATATATGCATTGCATTGTGTCAATGTCTTTTGACTATGAAATTTCCAAAACCTATTTAAGAGCAAAAAGCTAGAAACAGAAGGTGTATCTTATAGCTTCACTGTCACTGTAAAGCAGAATTAAAAAAACGAAGAGCAGGTAATATAATATGCTCCCATTTTGGATACTAAATTCAATTAAAAAAATGATTATCTCGAACAAATTAAAATTATCTGGTGACCCCCCCATTACGATATTATTTTAGATAGAAAAAAGTTTAGGTTTAGCTACTCGCTGATTTTTAATGATTCTAATAACCAAGTTTTACTACATGAAAAAAAAATACGAGTGTAGTCTCAAGATCAAACGCAAAATACCTAATTCTCCAGCAGCTTTCACATCAATATTATCCACTCCAGAGCCAATACGCACTATTATCCTAAGTGTCTTGAATTTTTCAAGATCTTCTTTCGTTAGAATAATAGTATGCCACATTAGCGCTCCAACTGCTTCATTCAAAACTTTTTCATGTATTTCAGACGTGCTTTGTGCATCACAAAATGCAACAGTCGCCACATCTTTCAATATTGGCATTTCAATAGAACAGTCTCTTCCGTCCAACAGGGCAACAAGTGGCCTGTAATAAACCACAAGTCATGAAAAATATTGAATTATAATATTTAATTATTTTATTACAAACACGTATTATAATATAATTCAATAAGGAAAGTGACAGACAAATATGAATTACTAACTATAATGATTAGTATCGAACATTCGATTTACTAATAGAAAAATAAACAAGCATTTATACAAAAAATAAATATTTCAAAATAGAATTCATAAAAAACATTACATGCATTTTTAATTTCACAAATTGATTTTTACTTAATATATGAATGAAATAAAGCCGTCATTGTACAGAAATGAATGATAAAAATTATAACACATTGACCCAAAACAAATTAAAATAAAATACATAAAAATTGCTCAATAATGGATCATTCAAAATACAAATGCTGATCTGACTCAACTATTATATTCAAAAGAACTATATAATATTTACATATAAAACAAATATATAAAAAAGTATGGAATATAAAACAGTTTCAATGGAATAAACAAAATTTCCAATATAACAAATATAAACATTATATATTTCATATTTCCCCCCATAACAAAAGTCGCTTGAACTTATTCATTTTTAAGTCGACTATTACTTCCCCACTATTGTTGAGATTACAAATTTTACTTCTCAAGCAACATTTCTCACTATATAACAAAGAATAAAAAAAAAAAAAACACAAAAACTTATATATAATAAGATTTACAAATTCACATTACACTGACCTGGACTGCAAGGGTCCATTGGCAATAGGCCCACGCAAATTATCCATACGCGCTCTTTTGGGCAACATCTTGCGTTTGTCCATTAGTGTGAGGTAAACACTCCACCGCCGGCTAGTGCTGGCTGTTGCGGAGCACCGCGGTTGCCCTTAAACATGGGCCCCCGCGCCGCTCCCTCTAACACACTCTCCTAATTTTTTATTTTTTACACACGCGGTTTTGACTCTCACGGCACTACTTTCAAACGTTGCACGAACGGTACACAAACAGCACGTGAAATTATCGTACAGTGAAATCGCTGCACAGAATCACTCGAATCAATTCCGATCAATTCAGAAAGGAACACCAAATACTGAAGCCTGACGACGAGCTTCTTACTATCACCGCCGAGTCTTCAACATTTTCACAAGTGTTACGCAGGTGTAATCGACAGCTTCCAATTTATCTGTAATAAAAAATAATAAAAAATTAACAAATTGTAATGTTATTATTATTAAGAATAAAATAATAAAGCAAGGATCAGAAATTAAATCGGCCTAAATAAAAATACATCGGGATGCATCAATCAACATAAGACATCAGATGTAAATTCCGCATTTAGTCTACGACTGTGGTAATAACTAAGCGGCGCCGACACGAGTCAACTTTGGCAAAAGGGGGAGAATAGGGAGACCAGGGGAAGACTGGAAAGGGGTGGGAGGACACCCCTGATACTTCTCGGCTGCGGCTCCACTGTTAATTCAACAAAAGTTTGTAACAGTGTCGCACCCCTACCACTGTCCATAGGGATGGGAACAGTTTTAGAAACACCCATTGCACCCTATTCTACAATATACTACTGTAATGTAAGGGGGATGAGAGGACATTCAAAATATAAATAATTGGCGACTATTCATCAAATTATTACGATAACGTTAAACACTTCGAATCATTCCTATCGAATACAATCACACTGGGCACACGAAACTACATTTACCGATTAATAGAACAAATTTTTAAAAATTTCCTACATATATACATATGTATAGTGATTGATATAATTTAAGAAGTGTTTTAAATTTTGTCGCAGACTGGCAAAAGTTATCAGGCGGCGTAACTGAGTAGCAACAATGGTAAAGAAAGTGGAGAACAACACACATAAGAAAGTTATACTGGGGTTACAAAGTATAAAAGTGAGTTCGCCAACCGCGCCATGCAGCAAGCGAGCAGTCTTTCAGTTGGAAACATCTTGACTCAAAAAAAAAAGAAAGGAAACATCTACAATAGAGCATCCGAAAAAATCACATCTATACATATACGGATGAATCAAAACGAGCTAATTACGAAACTTCCTGAATACGAAACTAGCGCAATAAATATCACCATACATATACATACATATAGTAATCAGCAAATTTAAGTTGGTCTGAATTTCAAATAACGCAACTACATAAACTTCCTTAGGTGGTCAGAGGGGGAGAGAGAATGAGAGAGAGAGAGAGAGAGCTTATCACAAAGCTTTTGGCAAAGTTTGGCTAATGCGCCGGCTACATACAACATATTATTACACTTAAAACACGCTTAATCAATACTGTTATTATAATCTTTGGGTACGTTAACCTTACAAAACCACACACGAAACTGATTGAAACAACACAATCGACCAATTTAAGCAAAACAAATTGTTCCATCTCTTTACACGTGGGACTCTTCCTCAATACGAATATATTTCGATACGAATTTAATGTCCTATCTTCGTGTAAATTAAATCGAAATGTTAAGTAATTTTTTTCCATTGGGTTAATTTTCGAAAATGTACACATTCGGCTAAACGGATTTGTTAAATATTATATGATTTGTCAAACGGGCCTCTTCTCAATTCGACCTAACATAAGAAAACACACAAAGTAGGGGTGGTGAACAGGCACTCGATTCTGATGATTTAATTATTTTAGAAGAGATGTCCCGAGACATTTGCTTAGTTTAATTGGAGCTAACCTCTGCATGTCGGTAAAACTTCAAAGCGATCGGAAGAGTGGAAGTGGTTCAAAATCAGCTCAGCGACTAATAAAAAGCTTGTAAAAACAAACTGTGCTTCAGATCTGCATAAAACGGCTATTGATGAGTCACTCTTCGTTAGTAATTCAACAGTCACACATATGTACGTTAAGTAAATAAATAAATGCGATATACATAGGTCGCTCGAATTATCAACGACTCCACGTGGATCCGTGGTTATCGTGAGCACGTCAAAAGTTCCAGAGCTTCAATTCGAACATTCGACCGTTCATTTGGCGACAGTTGTTGGCCGTTGGCACTCGCCCGCTGATAGCCGCCTACAAATTATCGATCCGCCGCGCAGATTCACAACTACAGCAGATCGTGGACATGTACTTACACACACGTACACCGGAACAAATCGTACGAATTAATGAGTTTTGAAAGCGGCGGCGGCGGCGACGACGACGACGAAGAAAAAATTAAAAACCTTGAAAATGATAATTTTCTTTGGAAACTTGGGGATACGAAATCCAATTAGGGCGCGTACACACAATCGTGTGGATATATAGCACACTGTCGTAACGCGAGACGAACGAGGAGGCAGAGCTGAGCGTAATCGTAGAAATGTTTCCCAAGTATGCACGTAACGTACAACTATAGTTTTCGCTGTAAACTATCGATCGTAAGCAGACACATGCGTATACAAACCATACGTACAAGAACACGGACGAAACTTGCGAAGAGAGTGTGGAGGCAAAACTGAGAGCAATGTCGAAACGTATACTAAGTACATACATACGTATAGTTTCGCGCAGTGTTGGCGATTGGACGGCAAAACGTCTACACAAATCAATCGGGAAACGTGACTAAAGACTAAGATTCATACATATATTATTACACCGTCATCTTGGGTCGTGCATATTCTTGAAATTAACGACAGTAGTTTCATATTTGAAATTTCATACATTGCGTGCTGCTTGTAAGTCACCAAGTAAGGATAACTATATTCAA
The DNA here is from genome assembly GCF_051622035.1 of Arctopsyche grandis. Taxonomy (NCBI): domain Eukaryota; kingdom Metazoa; phylum Arthropoda; class Insecta; order Trichoptera; family Hydropsychidae; genus Arctopsyche; species Arctopsyche grandis. The sequence continues at coordinate 19,226,781 of NC_135357.1, forward strand.
ATATATATAATCACTGTCAAACTTGCCACAACGCTCCGACTAGGTCCAGCAAAAGAAATGCAAGAAAATTCCAACATATAAGTAAAAATGTCATGTTTTCAAACAATTTCATTATTTGTCATATATATGTTACAGTTGAAATGTATCTTCCAGTTGTAATATATTTAGAGTAGTTGGAATACATTCCGTCTAACGAATTACATTCCAACTGGTCAAAATACAATACAACTGAAAATATATCTCAACTACATAATATCTTGATATCAGATTAGATGGAGAGGATAGGTTTTCGTGAAAACGTCATTCGACTAATAAATTGAATTGGAAATTCACATTTCAGTTTTGAACACATTCTTAGAGTTATCGTTACACGATACTCATACAATATTTGTAATAAATAGCAAATATAAACGCATTATTGAATTTTAAAACATTCGTAAAAACATCGGAGGTGTCAAAAATCAACTAATATATTACAACTGGCGCACATCGTCGAAAGTGTATTTGCGCTTGTAGTTATAATGTACTACACAGTTGAATCTTATTCGAATATGAATATATTACATCTGAAAATACACTTCGATTGAAACATAAATAGTATTTTTAATTTTACTTACTGATTTACTTTGTTTCAGATAGTTTTGCGCATGCAAAAAAAAACTAGCATGCCTAGTCTGTACCGTCGCGATCCTTCCCAAAACTCACCCCCTGGAGTGATTTCGTTGATATTTTATCTTTGTATTGACAGTGATCGCTAACGGTGATTCTCATATGTGGGAAAAAATAGTCGAAATAATAAGATCGTACGAACTAAAAATGACGCACAAACCAAAATACGCATCTCGTGCCGCACTTTTGAGTGTACTACCAGTATAGTTATTTTCTCTGGATTGTTCTATGACTGTGTACGTAGGTACGAATACATCAAAGATATCTCAGAACACAATGAACAGACGAGACGAGACACTCGTCAAAAAAAGTGAGCAATAGTAAAAACGATAACAGACACCCTGATATACAATAAATACAATTTAGCCGGTGGCGTATAATTAATTCAGTTTTGCAAGCAAAGCAAGCGGCACTCCGATAAAGCGGCGGTACATAAAGTTGAATAATTTATTATATAGCATCACACTCCGCAATAATGAACGCCGCAAAGTTATTCAAAAGAAATTATAACAATTTCTGCCAACAAAAGTAATCCCGAAAGTTGTGAACTGGGGGGGGGGGAGGGAGAGATAGGGTGTGAGGGAGGGCAGCAGCAGCAGCAGCAGCAGTAGTAGTAGCAGTGGGAGGAGGGATGGGAAAAGTTTGCGCGGCGCCGAACCAGAGAAAAGGGGAGACGAAGAAAAGTTTCCGCTAAGACTGGAAGTTTCCTGAATATCTTGACGCCATTACGGGAGCGAGCACACCAACGCAACACACCCACCCGCCCACCCACCCACCCACCGGTCGCTTCTGATTTCACCCAAAATTAAAATGTGGCCATCGTTTCGCCACAATTACGCACTATCAATGACATCGAAGCGCCTTCCAACTTCCCCCTGTTCCCAAATTTACCAACTACCGTTTCCGCCATCTTATCGCTGTATCTAATCTTTACACGTTCCTTTTAGTCAATAAGAATGCTGGCACTCTACGACTACAATTAATGACTTTCATTCCGTAAAAGGCATCAATGGATTTTTGAGCGTCGGTTATGCGCAAACAAAACCGCTAGCCAACATTGCACATGCGTTTTTATTAATTTAAGCCGAGTTCAAACTACCGATTTGTATTAACATTCACTTGGGGAACTTTAATGTAACTATGTAGATAAGTGATTCTTCACATTTTTTGTTACATGAACCCCTTCGCTAGTTAGATACAAGGCACGGATCTTCAAAATAAGAATTCTGTTGTTCTTTTAAGGAACATTCGACATTCTTCAAAACTCCAATTATGTATAATCTGATTTTTTTTCCAAAGATTCTTAGTTAGTTAACTGCGAATCCATGGTTTAAATTTCATATCATCGAGATAGAAGCAACTTTTTTAAGTTACATCCATGAATAGTTCTACTAAGGCTGCCGTACAAGTCAAATTATTGCCAAAAACAGACAATAAAATTATGGAGGCAGTAAACTCAGGTCTTGAGGTTTCTATTTAATGCAAATTCTCAAAAAAAAAATTATAGTTTCGGACGTTATTACCATAACGTTGCACCGTTGTTAACCACGTTATCGTAAGGCGATGTTATCATATGTCCGTGTCGGTGTTGCTTTAAGTGTAAGTAAGCCCAACCGGCCTTGTTTTGTGCAAACTCGGGCCGCGGTCAGTACAATGCCCGAACCAGGTGAATTTGGGTATTTTAGAGCGATATCCGCCCCCTTTCCAAACTTTAACGATCAGCACATAATAACTAGAGGTAGGATAGTCACAGTGCTATCCATTGTTCCATTGTTGTAAATCATTTGTAAAAAAGGTTCGGCAAACCTTAAACAATGCATTTACAACCTTTGAACAATACGCGGCACCTTCTGGATCCGGTGACTAATAATAACACATCCCTACTTTTTCTACGTACACCGTCTTCTTTATGCGGTATCTTGTGGAACGCATCTATCGCATTAAAATATACCTGAATGTGTATTGTTATATATTTGAACTTGCCAACATTAGTCTTAAATGTATAACTAGCGATTGATAGTTATATTAATAAATAACGTACAAAACGTTTACCACCAAAGTTGCCGAACTGTTCACTGTTGCCAAAAACAGGCTGAAAAAATCAAAACTACTAATTTACACAAATCATCATCAAAAGCAATTCAAAATAGCATTTTTAAGTCTGTACATACGCAAATTTACAAAAAAAAAAACTATCAAGACACCAACTGATCAGAAACTCGTTACAAATATCTTAGTTTTTTTTTTTTTTAAACACTGATATAATCCAATTACGAATGGCACTACTCAAATATTTACAAACTTACACACGCGCATTGACAACAATAACACAAAACGCACTTTAATCGGCCGATATCGAAGAAGCTTTATCGAAATAGCAATTCACGGAAACATTTACACCGTAGAGCCCAAAGCGAAAAAAAAACACAATTTGTACGTAGAAACCCGAAAGAAAGTCACCTTATCTCATTTCGGCGGATTCGGAGTGAATGACACGAGGCAGCGTAGTCAAAACTTATGACGTCGATGATAATGACCGAGATAGTGAGTGTGTCGAGAGAAGTGTGAAGTCGGGTCGCGGCTCCGGTGAGACTGACAACGGGTCACGACGACCCGACAATCTTTTTAATCGGTTTTACCTGAACGCGTAACACGTCATTTTCGGTCGGCGCTATTTCGCAATATTAGTGAAAGTTGACAACCACTGTCGACGGTAACTGTTTCGCAGCAAAACAAATGTCACAATGTAATTTCACCGCTATGCTGCCGAATCGATGAGTGCAATTTCGTCCCAAGCCGAAAATACATCATTCAATATCGAACATATAGACCGACCGTAAAAAATCATTTATTTTTTACCTAATAATTTATGTGAGTATTGAATTATCGAGTGTTTCGTAATTCTGTGACAGTGTTACTATCACTATATTTTCTCATTAATTAATGACTCTCATTAATTAATGAAGAGTAGAGACTAACAGGCGTTTAGACCTGAAATTCTAACAAAACTGACGAGTGAAAGTTGAATGAAAATGGCCACAATTTTAGGGCTAGTTCTTTTTAACAATTAATATTTTTTTCCAGGTATATATTAAAGAATTTAACTGCTCATAAATAAAAAAAAAAGCACAAAATATAAAATTAATGATTTACACCAGTTAAAGTCAATTCGTCGCATTGGTTGGTGAAATTTATCACATTTACCGTAGCATATATCGTATAAGTTGAATTAATTTAATAGTAAACGCACATGCGCGTCATTGATTCTATAAAACGATGAATAATTTACATTTCATGTTGAGGTTTCAATATAAATTTAAATGCAAATTCAGGCTTTCACCGAATTACTATTAAGTCGACAAGAAACACATTTTTTTAAAACTAATTTTCGCAAGAATAAACTTCAATACGTGCATATTATGTACACAATTCGATAAACCACTCCACACTACGAAAACAAACATGTCAAGAAAATTATGTTCGTAGTCTTTTATAACGATTTTATGAAAAAGAAAAAAAAAAAGGAAGTACAGTTTACATAAGACAAAGAAAAGTACGTCGCATTATTGATTTAACGCCTACGGATTCTGGGAAACAAATGTGCGCCAACAGTTGGCTCGAAAATTAAAAAAAAAATTATGTATATACAAATGAAGAACGATCCTTGAAAGAAAGTGCCGATAGATAAGTTTTATTTATAAACAACGATATGCTCGTCCAATTTAGAATGGCTGCAACTCACAATATGGTGCGAATTTTTGCAATCAAATGATCCTAAAATGTATGCAACTATTCCCTTAAATATACATTTAATATATTTACATGCCGTCTATTGTCAGCCTTTCTTTATCACTCCACTCAGAGGCATTTTTGTGCAAACAAAAAAATCCCGTGTACAATTAAAAAAAACGTATGAAATTCATCTAATTTATCACACGTAAAAAGTTTCAGCCAAATTCATTGAGCGGTTAGGAGATAATTAAATCCAAAAACAAAATGAAACGTAAAAGAGGTTTGTAAAAATAAGCTACCTGTAAGGAGAGGTACCACATATTTTAAACTAGTGGTTTTACCCGGCTATGCTCGGTATTTGTAATATAAACCGGTTAAACATGGTTACTCTAATAGAAAACATTAATTTGTTTTTTTATTAAATTTATTTGAATCGAAAAAAAAAGATTGTTTTCGATGCTTCCAACAAACCTTACATGGTTACAGTCTCTTTCAAAATTAAATATTACAAGATAATTACACCATAAGGACAAGCATTTCAGTATCTGATACTAAATTTCAGAGTGATAGGATCAACTGTATTCGACTAGTGATAGGATATCTCAAAAATACACACGTTTTTTTCTAAACCATGAAAACAAGACCAGTGATCGATTCTAAATTCGAATCAGTCAAAATTGCATAGTCGAATTTCCGCATGATCAAAAAACTTCACCTCACGTAACAACATACATAGATAAAGTAGAAAAGAGGTTAGTAAAAACGATTGAGTTGTTACCAACTTTTGACATTTGAAAAGTATAAACAAACAAACGAAGCCTTTCATATGTACATAAGTAGTGACATTGTTGTTAGACAACAATATGGGAGACTTAAGACTCAAGTACACAAATCTGCAAAAGGGAAATTTAAAAAAAGCATGAAAAGGTGATCACTGATCCGTGATTAAATCAACCAAATGGAAACCGCTAATCGTTTTTCGAATAATCATTCAAAATTGTACAAATGCGACTAGCACGATTTCCGCGAACAGAACTAAAACAACGTCCACTCGGAAGCGGGAGCACAGTTTGGCTCCATTATCTTTCGGTCAACCTTGGAGCGAAATAAAAACAAGTTAGCGAAACACAAAAGTTAGATTGAAAGCGCCGATAAGTTTGATAAAATGAAAAGTTGCTAACGCTGTTAGTCAGATAACGCGTACAGCCAGCTCGCCTACCGAAACAAAATTTCAATTGAGTTAAGGAAAGTTTACGATTCTAAAAAGTTATATACACACACACACACACACACAAATCTACAGATGTACGTACGTACGTGTGTGTGTGTGTGTGTGCGAAACGACCAAGTCGATTGAAAGCCGCATTTGGATTTGCATTCGCGATGAAGTTAGAGGTGATCTTTAGACAAGATTTAATTAATCCCGACCCGGTGGGGAGCGATGTGGCACTGAAAATGTAATCAAACTTGGAGATGCAGCCAGATGCATCGTGCAAATAGGACCGAAAGTCCACACATGCACACACACACACGCGCGCGCGTGCATTCAGTCAGCCTCCGAGCGACATTGCACTGATCGATAGCTGACTTGCACTTTCATGGGCGAGTTGTGCCATCACAAAAATTACCTATGTACGTCCGACGAATCACTACACCGACAAAGACGACAATATTATCGCTGACTTTCTTGGTTTAATTTTGCAAGGTCGGCGAGGTAGCCAGAGGCAAACACGAATAAGTAAAAAAAAAAAAAACCAGTTCGAACCAGTACCGTGGAAATTCAAAAACTATACGTCTAATTAAACACGGACAATTACCGTTCGAGTTGATGGGTCTCAACTAACACAAATTCTTTCTATGTACTTACATATGTAAGTATGTATATGTGATTATTATTATATTAGTGTTATTTTTAATTTTTGGCCCGACCTTTCTCACCCACATCCTAATGTGATCGTTTACATTAACCAGTTATTATTAACGATAGGCAGTCTATCACATTTAGCCAGAAGTATATCCAAATGTTTGCGTTAATGCTAATCACCGAGAGGTTCCCGAGTTCTAGCCCTGGGTTGACCTCGGTTGTGGAGAATTTATTTTGAGTATTCATGCAGTGCTGCTGGTCAGACTGAGATATTTGTAACTCCAAGTCGATCGTTTCCTATCAGATCTTGCCAATTTATCTGATTTCATTGTTGAAACGGTCCTCATCGAATTGGCAGAACCATCCTGTCCACTATGTCACTACTATTTGAATATGTTTTCAAATTTATATAAGTACAATGTTATACCATAGGTATCGCTCTGTGGCAAACCGTAAGGGCCGGGTCGCACCGTGTAACTTTGTCGGCCGACTTGTTTCGCGACACGAAAAAATGTATGGAAATGTGTGCGACAAACAAGTTGACAAGTGTGGCATGTCCCATCTACCTGCATGCATTGGTCTGGTCGCCTTCAACCAAGTTGTTCGCGAGTTGAGCGGTGCGGCCCGGTCCTAAAGGCATAATTGTAAAATATAAATTTAATTATACATTGACCGTTGAATAAAATCACAGTTAGACGAGTTAAAATTTAACGTTTTTTTCCTAATTGTATACGTCGGGCGGTCCCACACGTACGCGAGTGGCATTAAACGCCGTAAACTTTGTAATATTAAAATTATCTTTTCAAATAAAGTTCGGTCATTAAAAATTTACGTAAGTTCGGGCGCACAACTTTAACACTGGATAACATTCAGAATTCAAAGACGAAAAGTTAGCCCGCAGTATTCGTAAAGTTATATAAACTTGAAACATACCCAGGCGGGCCGGGCCCGTTCACTTCACCAAACCCACAAAATTAACGCTCAAAATCGCCAAAACGTTCCCATCCATTCTGACGAAATTTACAGAAATTAAGGCACGCACAGAATGACGTGTTAATATAAACAAACCGAGCCGTCTCGGATGTCGCAGTGCTACTCAATTGGATCTGTAAGGTTCAATACGTTTTACTCGATATCAAATTATGCGATGCCGAATCCAATTCAAAATCATACACGTGGTATAAGAAAGTCAAATAGATGTTACAGAGTACGCCATGGACAGTGTGGGTCACTGTGAAGTGTGAACGTTGACCAAGCGTGGTATTAAACGTTTTCCTCATTTGTCGTCGCATCGAAATCACACATGTAGTAAATCCAGCCCCGTTATAAAATACACATGTATATGAGTATGTATGTATGTATGTATATATATATATACCTGACCCGCAAACGCAGGATACGTCGATGCCAAAATGCAGTTGGAAAAAACTAAAATGGTAATTGCGAGTAACAAAGAGAGAGAGAGAGAGAAAAAATGGTGGGCAAGGTAGGAAGAGCATCAATAGACAAGTTCCCGAGAAGAAAGTTTTGGGCAATGAGCAGTGAAACGAGGCCACGTCACAGAGTGCGCGCACGTGGTGTGGCGAATGGCGAACGGCCACCCCACCCCACCCCACCAACATCACAACAAAGCGCGCCAACGCTAAATCGTACTAGCCCAAACTGACCTCCACTACTATGTATTTAAATTTCAATGATAGCATTCATTGCATTACTAGTATATTATTTATTTACTAAAAAAAACCAAAGAATTTCAAACAAGTTTCAATTTAAAATAAATTTTTAATCTTACTCAAATTTATAGTCTTCTCTTTGGACAACAATCATTTGTTTCGAGTCGACCCCACAATTGTGTGTTACTATTTTTGGAACCTCACCCTAAAATCGGTTTATTATACTAAAAAAGAAATTAAACCACAATAAAAATTTGCTAAGATTTCCTCAACAAAACAGTCTTTAGCAAACTTTTTAACAGAAAAAAAAATAGAATTTCATAAAAACAAAAGAATCTCTCTTCACTCGAAACAAAATTAAAACAAATGAACATCTCAAATCTTAACGTAAAACAAGAGAACGAGTTTTCTTCAATGCAATTAATTAATGGTAAATTAAATTTGCCAAAGAAATGACATTTAGTACTAACAAAAATGTATTCAAAACAAACATACATACATCTTGTCGATTCGTTCGCTGATAATAATAAAAAAAACACAACGCGCCGAAAACTTCTTATTTATTATTCAAAACAAAATAAGGCACAAAAACACACATTCATACACACACGCGCAATGCACCGTCACAACAACGAGATCAGCACGGTTGAGTGATTCTCGAGATTTTAGCGGGAAATTGGGAATCAAAAATACACACGTCGTATGCGAGTACACGTGAAAATGTAAGCGGACACACAAACGAATCGAGTCTATAAAGGAATAAAAAAAAAAACAACGACCTCTTGAATGAATTTTTACACCCATTCATTTCAGAGTGCACACATACACACACACTTGCATACACAATATGATAATTGCAATATGCATAGTAAATACAGTTGTGTTGCATTTTTACAAGGTTTTAATTAGTTTATTTTATAATTCATTTTATGTATTGCATACATAATTTTTCAAACAAACATTTTTTCCATACGTATCATACGTATTGATAAACCAAACCAATATGCATATATTATCGAGACAAGCAAAAAAAGTAAATACGATTATGGTAAGAAATAAGATTATACCATCAAATACGCATTATACCAGTCATTCTTGTGTACCGTATTTTCATAAACGGTAAACGATCGTTTACCGCGGCGTCGATTCCTATTATTTTATTTTGCCCAATAGTTTTTTTACATGTAAATGTTTCAATTTGTCTTCGGCAACAATAAAGTAGGCCTCGATTGTCAGTTCGGCCGTCTAGTTAGAAAAAAGTTATATTTTAAAACAATCTAGTCGCAGTGTTCATTTCGATATTTCAATATTAGGAAGCGGAAATATATTTATATTTATTTGTGTATAAAAACATGCCACTTTCAATCGGTGCAGTGACCATATATCCACGCACTTTGGCCAAACTCTATTACGAAATTTAACATGGACTATAAACTGTTCATTTATTTCGAAATTTTTTCATCGCCAGCGGGGGAGGGCAGGGTGGGGGTATTACGGTATATACATACGTCACGATTTCAAAAAATGTCTTTGGATTTTCGATCTGGCACACGATTCGTACAATTAAATTGCATTTACACGCACAGCAAACTTTCCGTAAATTTGGAGATCTCACACGAGACGCGCGTACACACTCGCACGTATGAAATCAACAATCGGCCGCGTCGTAGCCATGGCCGAACGGTCGACACTTACGACTGTCAACTCGAATTGATCGTTCAGATTAATTACTTTTCCCGATACATCGCACACATACACATACACATACACATACACACACACACACACACAGAGAGGCGTGCACGGAAATCATGGCAATTGAGGCGAACGGCGCGATGACAGGGTTTTGAGGTTAGGGGCGCGAGAAAGAGGGGGGCGGGCGCGAGGGGCGGCGTCCTTCAAGGTCACGCACTGGAGTGTCCGGTGTTCAGCGGAAGCGACTCGCTCGGAGATGACTTTTGGGCGCCCGCCCCACCCATTGTTTGGCGGATGCGTCGAATGTCGAACGTCCAATTGATGCGCTCTCGTCCACCGTTGCACGATTCTAGAAGCGCGCAACGGACTCCTGGGATGCGGGCCGGAGCCAGGGCCGGGGCTGGGGCTGGGGCTGGGGCTGGGGCACGGTCGGGGTGTGGGGCAGGGGCAGGGGCAGGGGCAGGGGCGGGGGCGGGGGCGAACTCACCTGTCGACGTGCGGCGCGGAAGAGGCGAGGGGCGGCGGGCGGCGGGCGGCGGGCGGCGGGGCGACGAGGAGTCGAGCCGGCAGCCGTCGCGGGGGCGACGATAGGCCGACGCGGTTGCGGTTGCGGTTGCGGTCGCAAGTCGTGGGACTTCGGCCGATGGCGGGCTGCGAACGGCGAACGGCGAACGGCAAACGACGAACGGCAAACGACGAACGGCAAACGACGAACGGCTGGCGAGTGGCGGGTTGCGGGTGACGGGTGGCGGGTGCCGACTAGCGGCTGACGGCGAGCGACGAACGGCGAACGACGAACGAAGATCGTCAAACGAGAAACGGCGAGCGGACGCGGTCGGCAGCGCGTGCGGCGGCGCTCGGCGGCATCCAAGATGGCGGGTCGTGGGACGCGGCCACCCCTGCACTCAACACTTCGTGGCACAGCCATGACCGCTCTCGACTCTTTTTTATGAACAAATTTGCCGATTTGCTGTGACAGCATTTTTAAAAAATCCGTAAATCTACATTTATTACAGCGTTATGAAAAATCGATGTTAAATTATTATCAAAAGTTGGCACAAACTATGAGAGAAACTTATATTTATAGCGAGTCAGCAATATTTTTAGCACCATACATATGTATATAAAACTTGAATATTCTCAATTCTAAATCGAATTTTAATATTTTAATATACTCGAATGTTCCTGCTTCACTTAGAGCTGTTATATTGTCTTGAATTTATGCGATCTACATCTTGATATTGTAAGTTTTCCATATATGGAAATATAATAAACATTGTCCGCACATCCCAAGCCACACCCCTGGGCTAACATGTTTGAGTCGGGTCTACGTGACGAGCCAGAATGTTAAATTACAGAAAACACAAATATTGGAAGGCAAAGATCGAAAATCGAAAGATCTTAAGTCGAAAGATAAAAAAAAGGTGCATGGTAAACAGTAAATACTCACTTAATTTGCGCGAGCAGGATACAACAGGAACAAGAGGAACAGGCTTTTCAACATTAATTTAACATTCTGGCTCGTCACGGAGACCGGTTTGAATCCCCCCCCCCCCCCCTCCCTAACCCCAAAACAGTTTCAAAATTGAAATTAAAAATTAGTTCATCAATATTTTTCACAATACACAATGTGACCGTAGACACCAATAATATTACTTACGATATTTTCCATATCCAATTCCTAAATAGCAACCACAGGTTGCAATATGGGAACCGGATATGGAAAATATTGAAGTAACATTGTTGTTGTCGACGGCTCCATCATGGAGTAATAAGATTAAGGATCATCTGATAAGTGATAACATATATTTTCACAAGTTTCAAATAGAAGTCATGGTGTAAAGATAATAACTAAGTTATCAATAGGGCCACCGAGAAGAATCCGGGCCCTGGGGAAAAAATCCTAGCCCTATAACAAACTAAAAAAAAAGATTTTACAGATATATATTTTAATATGCGAAAAATCTATCAGAACTCTAAGAAAACTCTTAGAACGGTCCCTGGAACTTTACCCCAGCTCCCCTGCCCCCCTCTCTCATCGAGAAGTTACTACTTGAACATAACTACGGAGTAAAAAGACAAAAGACACTTCTTAATTTCGCAACAAATTAAAAATATATATATTTCGGTAATGGGCCCCCTCATAGCCCGGGCCCCCAGGCTAGAGCCATGGCTGTCCCCCCGATGCCCAGGCCATCATAATTAATGAATATTATCTGAAAAAAAAATCGGTGTGATTGAAACACAATTATTTTTTTTTAAAAACCTATCGATAACTTTATGTATGGTCGGTTTGGTAAACGGATTATTCCGCAAAAAGCGATCTCGCTTACGTCAGTAAAATCTCGATCACGGAACATATGACACTCGAGTTTTCGTTAGTACAATAATTTGCGTGATTGGTGGAGTTTTTGGGTGCCAGATGTTCCGTGGTTGAGTTTTTAGTGACGTGCGCGATATCGCTTTTTGCGGAATAATCACCGAACCGATCGATTTTAATCTGATTGAGTAAACTTTATCAATTTTGGGACGTTGATATTATTATTAATGTGATATAATCAGTTTATAATGCGCTTATTGATTTAATAATTTCATAAACTGGAATGAGTATTAAAAAGGTAACCCTTTCGATGATTCTATTACGCTTGCATTCGGTGACAATAATCGATAAAACTTTTCAAAATATGCGCTTATAAGTAGATGTCGTGTACATATTTAATAATATTCTTGAAAACTTGGTTTTCGAAATTCAAAAACTTCCCCAAACCAAACAATGCGTTTTAGGGGAAATCAGCACAATCGTTGACCATTCAATAATCAATCATTATTTGAATTAAAATAATACATTAAAACCAATCGATGGCAAATAAATATATTGGTGTGAGCATCGCAGATGAACATCACTAAGAAGATAAAAGACACCCAAGAATTTAACAAGATGCTAAAATAGCTCCTATGTTTCCGTATAACCGAATTCATTATGTTTTTCTATTTACTGTCAAAATATTCTTTAAAAATTCTAAACAAGACACGTCAGTCAATATCGCAATTTGTTTATCGCAATTTACATGTCGTCTTATTAACATACATAGTTATAAATCCTAGTACAAAATTATAAATCATAGTTACATAGTTATAAATCCTAGCGCGAAAGAGACAGAGCGTCTTTTAAGTATTAAATGCAGATTGACAGCATGCTATACACCTATTCAACGACAAGCGCATTTGTTCGCGCCAACTCTCGGTAATAGACCCACATATAACCAGGCGCGGCTCGTGCATAGGAACTGCGGCGCTGCAGCACCCCCAGAAAAAATACAAAAAATCACATTTGTATAAAATTTACAACTTGTGAATATAATTTAAATAAGAGTGATTAGATTGTAGGCGGGGTAGCGATGTGTTGACCATATCCCAGCCTAACGAAACACTGTTGTGCTTGTTTTATAAAGTTTTATTGTTTGCCTATGGTTGTACAAAGGTATTATATTTGTGGGCAAAAGTATGTCGTTCAGCGGTCTCTGGATATGGTAGAGTGTCGCTGGCTCGGCATTCAGCTATGTTCAGAAGGTGTCTGGATGCGGCAGTGTGTTGCTGGCTCGTCGTTCGGCTATGTTCGGAAGGTCTCTGGATACGGCAGTGTGTTGCTGGCTCGTCCGGCTGGTTGATCTTCCAAGTCCGCGTAGTGTAGTGGTGGCAGGTCAGGAGCTGGATGTCGACTGGTCTGCTGCTGTGTGTCGACGCTTGCTGCTGTGGGTCGACTGGCGTTGTTTGGGTTGTACCTCCTTTTATAGTGTTTCTGGAATCACCTGATCGATGGTGGTGGTTGTTGATGCGTAAGCGAGGAATTTGCTTTTGTCGATGGGGTGGACTTTTCTGGAACGATTGGCGCCGTTCCACTCGATGTAGTTTAATGGTGGCGGCGTGTTTCGACCGTTTTGGTTCTGCTCGACTGGTAGGGGCGTTCCGCTTGAGTTTAATATAATGGCTGCAGGTGTGCGTCGTCTGGGTTTCGTTCCGCTCGAGTGTGAAGGGTGGATCATTCTCGAAGGATTTGGCACCGTTCCGCTTGAGTTGGATTTGGCACCGTTCCGCCTGAGTTTAATATAATGGCTGCAGGTGTGCGTCGTCTGGGTTTCGTTCCGCTCGAGTGTGAAGGGTGGATCATTCTCGAAGGATTTGGCGATTGATTCCAAGAAGTGCACGGGTTGTTTACGTGTGTGAGTTCTGCAAGGAATGTGGTTTGTTGTTGTGGAATATTCTCGAATGTTTCGATGACGATGACGATGACGAGATTCCTACAAGATATTTGACATAATCATTATTAATGAGTATTCTAAGCCCGCTTTAAAGGTCACGGAATTTGACCCTTAAAGCCCTCAACATGAGGCCACCACCCCCCCCGACGAATACAGTCCAAGGGACCCTTTCGTCGGAGAACGAGACGGTTGTTCATGAATATCGCACAAGAACAACCGCACATCACTGTTCTAATAAAAAAAACCACACTGTACATAATCAAGTACAAAATTAACAACAACGCATGAACACATTAATTAATGAGTATGTCAAATATATCTAAATACAAGTTTTAAATGCAAATTTTGTAATTTTTCTGGGGGTGCTGCAGCGCCGCAGTTCCTATGCACGAGCCGCGCCTGCCTATAACTATCTAAATCCAAAATTACATTTTTCAGTAGATTATATTAAAAACTTTTTTACCATCCTTATATCATTTTTACCGCACTTTTTGGCCTTATTTACCGGATAAGTTTTTAAAATTACACATATGGATGGTTTTAAAATATACAATTCTAAAATATTGTTTTTGATTGAAAATTCACAAGTTTACAAGTTAAGATAACAACATTATTAACTCAAATAATACAACAACACCAATATTATCATGAGAACAAAAGATAAGCATACAATACTCTCAGTAATGTAAGATTCTTATATGTCGACAATATAATTCAAGTGACCAACAACTATATACTGTCCAATAAATGTACATTCTTCTGTTATCTCGTTAAATTGAATGTAAAAGACGGCACATGGAATACAAAGAACGAGAAACTGAATATCGAAAAGTGAGTGGTCGTAAATAAGAGAACGGCGACCAAGCTGAATAGTAGCGACGACATCTGGTCGTTGGTCAGCGATCGCTGGTCACTATTCACTGGTCAGCTGGTGGAGTCGTTTGTTTTGTTTGCGTTCAAGTTGAACCGCAACCGTAGCCGAGCCTTCGCCCCTCGCCCCTCGCCCCTCGCCCTCCACCCCCTTCTTCGTAATTTCCGTGTGCGCTCTTTGACTATCCGCGCTGTCATGAATGACATCAAATCGCTGGAGCACCCCACGCTCAAGGTGCGTTTCATTGACATTTCCATACTCGTCATTCGATGTCCTACTGTCAATGTCCATTTAATCTTTTGTTCTCTCCAATCGCAGGTGCCCTATGAGATTTTCAATAAAAAATACAGACAGGCTCAGAAAACGCTAGACAGCGAAGTACGACAGGTGCAAAATGTAGTCAACGAAATTGAAAGCGGTCTGAATAAAGAGAATGTCCCTGCTGAAGAGATCACTCGTTTGCTTGGCGGAATGGTATACCTTTGCTATATACTTCGATTGATATAATGTACCTTGTCTATTTTTTTATTCGTTTTTAGTCTCTAATCAACCAACCGAAGTAACCATAGTAATGACTGTGTTGACTGTACTGTAATTTTGGGCGGTTTGTCGCCATAAAAACTACCTTCAATTAAATTGTTAAAAATATCCCGAGGAGTGACCAAATTTCTTGTATTTGACAGATTTTTTACATTAGCTTTTATACAGTACCTGTTGCATGCTCTGTTTTAGTTGTGGTCGTCTGGTGGTTCATTAAAAACTTATGGTGATACTGAAATTTCTATTATCATCATATGATATCTAAAGATTCGCTTTAAGATGTCATTGAAACTATTTTTATTGAATGGTATGCAAACATTCGAAGCTATGTTTGAAATCAACAAGGAAAGATTTATAAGTTTTAGTAAACTGGTATCATTGATAAAAATGTACTTCTAACCTCAAGGGAATTGTGCTAATGTGGATTTAGCGGTGTGAATTTAGTTAAATCAACAAACAGGCTAATTTTTTTCTGGCCATTTCGTTTCGGCAAGATTAGTCAAATTCTAGCAACATGTACTTAGCTAAATAGGAATGAAAGAAATGTCTGTTTGTAACTCTCCTTTTCTTTTAACCAAATCCATGTTTTTCTTGAGTGTTTGTAAGACTTTTAGGATTTATAAAATTTTGAATGTGAACTAATTGTGTATTTGTATTAATCATTTTTGCGTTGAGCATTCAAATTTCATATCTATCATACATGAGATTAATTTTTGAAACACATTAAAACCTTTTTTCTTCTAAAAGATTTTGGTATTAAGATGCTTATTCTTCCCATAAGTACCTCATCCAAAATTTATGCCTTATTTTCTTTTCTTTGAAAAGCATTGCTTACTATTCACTTTGCTATTATTATTGTAGTCTTCTCAATTTACTACAGTCTAAATTCAGTACCATTGACATATTTTTGACTATTTTCGAAATAATAAATATAATATTTGGAAATTTAGCATTTAAAACTTATTAATATACTTAATAATTAGGTTGAACGGTTGCAAACAATGAAACGCAAAGCATCAGAAGCCGTACATGAAGAGTTGAGAGCTGGGTGTGTTTGTAAACGAAGACTGGAACATTTAAAAGAACACGCAGAAGCCGCAGCAGACGCAAATACTCTACCAGTAATTATTCTATTATATTTATTATAAAATATATACAAATTGTATTTATCATATAAGTATATTATTACTAGGCTTCTCTAAATCAATGGCGGAAAATACGACTCGATAGAATGCTTATAGAATATTTGTTACGTCATGGCTATTACAAATGTGCTAATGAACTTGCCGACAAAACCAGCCTTAGGGATCTCACCAATGTTGGTAGGTATAAAAAATATTTTAATTGTCATTGAAAGTATCTGTATACATACTATATGTTTGATTACATTGTAGATATATTTATGGTGGCACGTGAGGTGGAACAAGATCTTTTCAACCGTGACACAGGTCGTTGTTTGCAGTGGTGTGCCGACAACAAATCTAAGCTTCGCAAATTGAAATCCAGCATGGAATTTAAACTCAGAGTTCAAGTATGTTGAAAATAAGTTGGAATGAATGGTCTACATATCATATGCTTATATAAACTCTTCCCGAAGTGTGTACAAATATGGCTGGTTTTTTTTATACAAAAAACATTCTATATGATAGGATTATAAATATTTACATTGTGTTATAGAATAGGTAAATTACAGAATTTGGTATTTGGATCAATATTAAATGCAAATACCAAAATCACCCAATCTACTCATCGACTTATCTATCTCTTTTTTTTACATTCTTATTCTGCGATAAAAATGAACATTTATATACTTGGAAATATGAAAATCCTTTATTTTTACTGTAAAAACTATAGTATTTGTTTTGCACGTGATAAGTGAGCTTTGAGCTTTGACTTAGTTCCGAGTATATGTAGTTGATAAAAAATACCATTTTCAATTCCGAGGATGAATTTCAATTATAGATAGTGTAAAAAGTTGATTTCGTTAATATCTGGCCACAATGTCATATTGGGGTAACCTGTGAAGTCACTGTGGTATATGTGTATTAAAAATAAAATAAAATATGTACATATATTCATATAAATTAATATGTGTGTATATTTTAAATTCTGTTCTAGGATTATGTAGAGTTAGTACGGGAAGATAAAGGAGTGGAAGCTGTTAAATATGCAAAAAAATATTTTGCAGCATATGAAGACGGACAATTGTTGGAGATTCAACAATGTATGGGAATGTTAGCATTTCCTTCAGATACAGGTATATTGTAGAATAAAATTCATTTATAAACAAATGGAAGAATATAACTGTTACTAAGTTTACATTACAATTGTTTAGAAGTACAGCCGTATAAGGCCTTATTTGACGAAGGACGATGGCAAACTTTAGTGCAGCAATTTCGACAAGAAAATTATCGTTTGTTGCAACTTCCTTCACAGACCGTGTTCAGCGTTGCTTTGCAGGCTGGTCTATCGGCGTTGAAAACTCCATATCCTTTTTATATATGTTTATACTTGTCAATATATTATAATATTATCAAATGCAATCATTTAGCCTTAACTCAATTTAATATAATCAGTGTTATTCAGTTGGAAGTCGTGTAGCATCTTGTCCCGTATGCTGTGAACCCTTAAATTCATTGGCAGCGTGTTTGCCTCACGCGCATTGCAGTCAATCTCGTCTTGTTTGTCGCATATCAGGTGACCCATTGAACGAAAATAATCATCCAATGATGTTGCCTAATGGTCATGTCTATGGAGAAAAGGTAAAAAATAAAATAAGATATAGAAATATTGTAAAATGAATTTGACAACATATATGTAAGATTTTTGTATTGTTTTGCAGGCTTTAAAAGAAATGATGCGAGAACAAGGGGCAATTACATGTCCGAAGACAAAAGCAGTATTCAGTATGAAAGAGGTTGAAAAAGTGTTTGTTATGTAGTAAATGATCTTACCGAATTGTTGGCAGTAAAATGTCAGGGTTTATCATATTTTTTGTTTGTAAAAAATATATTGTAATACATATAAATATAACACAACTATATGTAATTATGTATATCTTAATCAGCAGCTATTGGTATGTTTAATATTCAAACAAAATTGATTATTCCAAAATCAAAATTCTACACTTGTTGACAGATCTTATTTGACGACATGCAACTTCAAGACATTTTGTTAACCTCATTCAGAACTTTTATTAAAATTGGTTATATGTATACTTATGTTTTAGCATTAACTTCAAATAAAAAAAAAAATACATATATTTTTTCATTGTTTTAGCATAGACTTTTGTTTCTCATCAAATTGTCTATTGTATATACTATACGTATGTTATGAGTTTAAGTTAATTTAAATTTAGTGTTGATGACAATGCTGTAGTTTTTAGCACTACCTATATATTATGTTTACTTTTGGATATATCGAGAGATATCCTAATTTTCTTTCTTAAATTATAAAAAAAAAATGATTGTAGTAATTGCAGTCTTAAAATTGAATATGAACACGGTTTATATATTTTATGTTCCAATTTCCAATTTGAAACTTTGTATTCAATTGTGGTACATATGTGGATTTTCTTACAAAATAAAACATTTATTTACATGAAAATTTTATTTAACATAAATTCGTTTATCAACATAATGAATATCTTTTTAAGAGATTAGAATATTAAGCATATATTACATAGTGATCTTTATATATAACCCATTAAAATAAACGCAATTAAATTTACACACATTTTACTTTGCAAATCGATATATAGTTAAAATTGACATGCATGCCTTTGATACATTTTTATTTTATAAAAATATCAACACAGTTTCAACCGCACAAGTCTTAACGTAACAAACGACAAATAATTTTGAAAACATGGTTTGCAGAGGTCCTTTATTTAACAGTTCAAAGAAATATTTTTCATGCTTCACTTATAAATACAAACACGCTGAAAGTAAACAATAAAAAAAACACAAAATTGTTTTCATCATTCATAGGCACAATTTTCTGCAAGCCAAATATTCAAAATGATGTTAATTCTCAAGGTTCGCTCTGAATTTAATAAAACAATTTTCAATATACAATATGGTATATTGAGGTTACATTTTGGATATAATTTGTATTAAATAATAATAAAAAAACATTGCCAAAACTAAGTTGAAATATATTTTATTTATTAAATAGTAATCCCCAGTTTGTTTTAATCATAGTCTTTTTTGAACATTTTCAATTAATTTCAAACTTTAAGAAAATTGTTTTGGGAATTGAACTATATGTATATTTATCCGAATTCAGAGTATTGAGTCTAAATATAGATCAAGTCTCTGAGAATGTAATCTCGGTAAGTAGCTAAGGTTTACTATCATTTTAATTTTTTGAATGCATCATTTCCTTTGGCCAGTGAGATAACTTGATTGGTACATTAGAATTCTTAATATTTGCTACTTGCAGGTACAAAAGGGACATGTAACTATCTTCACAAATGGGATCGTTGTGCAAAGTGATAATTTTTCTCTAATTTCTAAATATTTTCGAATTCGATTTAGTCATAGTCAATATGAACAACTTTTTTCTCAATATTAGTAAAGACATATCGTTATTCGAACTTCATTACAGGTAGTGAAATAGCTCAATACAAGTACATATATAAATATATGTATAATATTTATGTAACAATAATTATTTTTCAATATTATTAATTAAAAAGAGTTTTAAAAATACACAACAAACATCAAAACAACTGATCGTATTATGATATATTACTTTTTACTTATTTAAATCAACCTCTTTATTAATTAATAAAAATGTTTTCTTGTAAAGAAAATCTTTGACAATTTTAACATTACTGTATTTGCGTCAAAATTAATTATTATTTCCGGTGTATCTATTTGCAATGTACAAGAAAATTAGATAATATTTAATTATTTAAAAAAAAAAATCGCTTTTTCCCGGTAATTTCGCAATTCAATTTTTCATATTTATCAAAAGGTTTTATATTTGATCTCTTCAGTGACTTAAATCAACTGGATATACAAAAAAATACAAAAGTAATGGATTGTCATCTCAGTAATCTTAAGCGATTACACATTGTGGATACACCAGGTGCGTTAAGAATTTCAACGCAAAGTGATCATTAACAACGAACATGTATTAAATTCTGTAGTAAAATTTAATTTTAATTTGATGAGGTTTGACTAGTAATTGAAAATAATGAAAGGTATATAAAACAAAATAATTGGGTATGAAAATATGTTCATCAATTAAAAAAAAAAT
Source organism: Arctopsyche grandis (assembly GCF_051622035.1). Taxonomy (NCBI): domain Eukaryota; kingdom Metazoa; phylum Arthropoda; class Insecta; order Trichoptera; family Hydropsychidae; genus Arctopsyche; species Arctopsyche grandis. The sequence goes on from NC_135357.1 coordinate 19,247,349, forward strand.
GAGCCAGTTTTAGAAAATCCAACCTTCAGAAATGTAACATTCATATTTCATATTCAAATCAATATATGTAAATAGCTTAAAAGAAATGAAAGTTACACAGATTAAAAATTGATTATATAGTAGGAATAAAATAAAATATTACTGATAAAAAAAAATTGACTTAAAAAAGGCATCAGTATCAAAAATTTTAGTATATTGTTCTGTTCGATGAAAAAAAAATTATGGAACAACTGTTCAAAACCTTATGTATGTATGTAATAGCACAAAAAGGCTGAATTTTTCATGAATAGAAAATCTTGGTTATAAAAATATTTTTTTACAAACTTATATTTTTAAAATTAATGTTTATAAACATATGTATTATCAACTACATATATATTAAATCAAAATGAAAATTCAAGCGTTATAGTTGATATAAATACAATAAAATAAATAATATAATTTCCATATAGGGTACTTCTAGGCAAATGAATATATTAAGCCTCCCCAAAATCAACGCTGTACTAAAAGTTAGTGAGATGTACATATGTGAAATCCCAAACGAGTTTCATTAGGAAGCTTATATGCGTCGCGTTTTATTCAATCCATCATGGGAGGCTTTAATATTTATACTGGTGTATATGACAATTTTATTTGCTCTAAAATTATTTCTCCAAATAAGAATTTCCAAAATAACAATTGGAAGATGAGTAAACAAATTGTGGGTTGAATATCCCCGATACAAAATTAAGTGCTTCATCGCGATTTTGTATACAGAAAGTTCAATACGGTCACATAAAAATAACGTTATAATACATATATGTATGTAAATACATATGAATGTACCTAAGCAATAAAAATTATAGTGAATGTATTTTTTTTTGATTTAAAAATTAATAGATACTTTAGAATTTACCTATAACTTGAGAATATATTTTTCAATATTTACATTCATTATTGCTATTAAACGGTGAAAAAATTCGAGAATTACGAGTCAATTTCAATAGTCATGAAAGTGTGTTGATATCATATTTTAACGATTTAATGGTGTAATTTAATACATTATTTAATCACTGAATTTGCCACGATTTTCAGTTGTAGTCCTGGTTACAATAATTTGTCAACACTGAATTCACACACGTTGCGACGATAAACTTAACTGACTTGCTGAGGAATGTTTGGCTGCGGAGTTACTCCATCTATTGGTCGATATTTCTTTATTCTCATCCACTGACCGTTATTGTAGTTCATTTGGAAGTGTGTTTCACAAAGCATTGTAAGATAAGTATCATCACGCTGCAAAACGTTTTCTTGATTTTCCGATAGTTTGATCGTGACAATATTCCCTAAGTTTGGACACGGGTTATCTGTGAAATATTACAAAATATAAAATCATTTATTTTACGTTGCATCTATATTTTCGTCTGTAACATTAAGATCTGAACTTACCCCGTGATCCAGCCATAAATCCTAGTATAAGAGCTTTTTCTGGTCTTGTAACTCTATTTGCGTTTTTGAACATATCCTGGGCTGCCAACATTTGGTCTCTCTGTAATTTAACGAATAATATGAGATACAATAAAATCCCTGTAACTTAACATCAAGTAGTAATTCAACAATAAATTTACCGTAAGGGAGAGTCCTCGTCTTGGTATCAAATTAGATTGAGGTCTAGCTGCAGCACCATCTGCTGTAGTACCCGGAGTTGGATTGGCACTAGGTATTTGAGAATTAGTAGGAGGTGAAATAACTTGTTGGGTTTGGATAATGACATTTCCTCCTTGTTGAGTTATACCATGTTGAACTACACCGGGGTTCATCTGTTTTACATTAGTCAGGACAACAGTTTTTCCACCTTGTATAATTGCCTGTCCTTGCGCGTTTTGGGTCGCATGTTGTAAAACAGAATTGGTTAAAATAACTGGCATACCACTAGAAGTTTTAAGAATATTCTGTCCTGATAATATAGTGCCACCCGGTCCGGCTGTAACTATTAAAGGTTTCTGCCCGGGTTGTCCAGTGATCAAAACTTTTTGTTGTTGACCAATTATTATCGGTTTAGAACCAGGTCCTTGTTGTATAATAATAGGATGTTTAGAACCTGTTAGAGACGTTGCATTGGCAGAAATGGTCGTAATAGTTGGAGGATTGCCTTCTTGTCCGGCTGTTCGTATGGTGTGAGTGGGTACAATAATATGAGGAGTTTTCGGTGTATGAACAAGGGTTGTAGATGGTTGTGTTTGTACAACTCCGGCATTGATTGGTGCAATAATGGCTGTCGAACTTGTAAGGGTTGGTGTACCTGAAAATAATATAATAAATATGTAAACATGATGATAAAAAATTTGAAAAGGTTTTGAGAATTTTAGTTTGGTCATTAAAAAACCTTGTTCTCTATTGGATTGGGTAGAAGGTGTAGAAGGCATAACGTAATTATTAAGGCCTCTGGCGTATTCTGGCAGTGCTTGGTTTCCAGTTGCAGCTGCAGACGAAGCAGCTGCTGGGGCTGGTGTAGAGACTGCAGGCGGAGTTGCTGCAACAGGGGCAACGGCTCCTGCTTCTGCCTCCAACGCAGCTTTCTTCTGTTGCTCTTCCAATTCTAGAAATATAAAAAAAATGGGAATGAATTTTGATGTAATATTACAATATCTTGAAAAAAATAAACCCAATACACGAGTAAATAGTAAAGAGAATAAACATAATATGCTACTATTGAGATTAATATAATAAATCGAATTTTTTTTGACAAATTTACCAAGCATTCTACGTCTTTTCTTCTGGGTATGTGTGGCTGGTTGATCGGCAATGTCGAGCAATTTAATACCGCCACCATCTTTACGACCAGGAATGACAGGACCTGTTGGACGGGTTCCAATGCCTCGGATAATCTGTGAGATCGAATTATTACCTCGTATTGCAAACCTCGACGGTAAGCCTTTTAATGGGGCTGTAGAAATAACATTAAAAATCAGTAAATTTGATGAAGAATTGATAACACATTTAGGATAAATCATTACTTGTATCTGTCATTTTTCTAGGCATGCCTCTGCTACGCACAGGCACCATAGAAGCAATCGGCTTTTTCATATTTGATAGTGCATCAGTAGATTTTTGTAATAATTCTGCTCTGAGAGCTGCACTTTTCGGTTTTCTTTTCAGTGTGAAATGTTTAACAGGATTTGGTTGCTGTCCAACCTGAAAAAAAAATAATGCAAAAATAATCATAATTAATGTTTACGGTTCATAAAATATATTTTCAAATGGTAGATAATAGATAGCGCACCACCGATACAAGAGCATTTTTATTTAAATAAATACATTCCATTGGTAGCATAGCTAATTCAGAATGTCTGTTAACAAGTCTTTTCAATTCCGTTACCATATCGCCAAATACTGGCCTTGCTTCATCAAGTTCTGACAATTGATGAGTATTGAGAGATCCTGAAAATAAAAAAAATTGTAAAAATTTTAAAAATTTCACACGCTATTTGTTATTTAACCCTTTGGCTGCTACGAGGTTTTTCAATGTCCAAGCGAAAAATGCTAACATTTGTAATTATTTTGAAAAAAAATAAATATATTTATTTTTTCATACTTACTTCGCCGAACGCTCGTAATTTTTATAATACTTTATATACATTTTTAGAAGCAGTTGTGGACTCGTGCTCTCTCTTTCTGTCTTGCTTTTACATGCGTGCGTGCGAAAGAGATACCTACATATATACACTAAATAAGTTTTGACGATTATTTTCCGACGCTTTATTTTTTTCAATAATCTATTTTTAGACATCGATGTATCCTAACAACATGCGATATATTCGAAACAGGTAGCGATCTTTCTCTCTTTCTTTCTTGGTTTTAATTGTGTACGTGTGAGCGAGACACACAAGGATGTGAAGTTTCTAATAATCAAATAATTTTTCAACATGTATCATAAACATTTTGTATGCATTTCAGTTGCATTCGATTGATTGCATGAATTCGTGACGTCTCGTGACCTATATAATTGAAAGCGGATTTCTATTGTTTTTTGCCATTTATTTTAACTCTGCAAAATGATATCGGACAGTGAAAGTGATGAAAGCGAAATAATAGCTCCTCGCCGAGGAACTCAACATATCAGCAGCTCTACTGATTTTGAAAATGAATTTATCGACAATAATCAATTCCCAAGTAATAACTCCTTATATGACATTGACAAGGAACCCGAAATTTACTTTGATGATGAACCCGAAATTGAAGAGCTTTTATTTAAAAAATTGATAAATGTTTATAAAGCTTGATTGTAAAATAAATATAAATACGTATACAAAAAAAATGTTTCGTGCCACTGATGCGCTGGTGGCTCAAAGAAAGTATTGAAATACGACAATTAATGACGACAACAACGATCGTCGTAGCAATCTTCGCCGATTTCAAAACAACGATTTATCGTTGTTGTAGCAGTCAAAGGGTTAACTAAATATTACCTGTTGATGGCAAAGTTTTCAATATTTCCGACAGCATGCTAACCCAAAGCTCTGAATCCACACTGGCTACTTCCATTATTTCTTCTAATTCATTTCTCCACTGTTGAAATCAAACAATAAAACCATTTAATTTAAAAAAATAAACATCAAATTGTGCAACCTAATTATGTATATGTGAATATTTCCAATTCGAATTACAGACAAGCAAAATTTTTCATGAATGTTGGATTTCATATATAAACAAATGGTTAATTAAATCTGATTTCTCCATACTTTTTTGTTTTCATTTAAATAAAATAACAAAAAAATGAATTTCCAAATGATTGAGGCTAAGATTGTTTTGTTTTGATAAAAAAATCGAAATGTATTTGTATTTGTTTACATTCATATAAAAAGTACGCTTGTACGTAAACATTGCGTGTTTGTATGGGAAGAAGGTTATGTTGACATGAGAATGAATATTTATGTGGGCGTCTCGTGGGAGAGGGCGGGAGACGGTGATAACGGAGCGCGGAAGGAATAAAGCACCTCATCTACGTTTCTCCTGGGTAGGTGTAGGAAGGAGAGCAGCAGCTTGAGTTTGACGTGCGTGTGGAGATCCGGGAAGCAGTCCCTGACGTTGCGCAGCACTTCCTGCGTCAACTGCGGACAGATGGAGCCGCCGGACCAGGGCTCCCCCGCAGCACCCAGTTTGTTGTGTAGCCATAGGGACGTGTCGCTGTCGCGCACGCTAGACATGGCTGTCCTTTCGTATCACAACGACGACGCCAGTGACAGTGACAGTGACAGGTGAGGGTGTGAGGAGCAGCGCGAGACGTCACCGCGCCATGTTCGACCGCGGCCCCACAGCCCACAACAATGCGTCCGACAGCCTACACCACACTACTACGCAGTGTGTACACATCAACGTACATAACCGTTTGCTTACTGGCAATACTCGATGTAGACGCACGTGCTATGTGTAAGCACTTATGTCTAAATACATTGGAGCTTTTATTTTAATATCTAACTCATATTAAAATATCGGTTCGGTGATTACTAGTCAAATATGAACCGGTCACAGGACAACCGGTCGCTCTAGATCGGTTACACGTGATCACCCGTCACACTAAAACTGGTCACGAGAAAACTGGTCACACCCTAAAACTGGTCACGAGAAAACTGGCCACACCCTAAACTCGGTCAACCGGTTTTCTCGTGACCAGTTTTAGGGTTTGACCAGTTTTCTCGTGACCAGTTTTAGTGTCACGGGTGATCACGTGTGACCGATCTAGAGCGACCGGTTGTCCTGTGACTGGTTTGCATATGATTAGTAGTCCGTTTACCAAAATATCGCATTTATATGTGGGTCTAACCCAAAGAGTAAAAAGTCAAAATATCGAAAACTGAATTTTGAGTTTTATCACATACTAGCTGAACCCGGCATGCGTTGGGATGCTACGACAATGCATGCAATCCCTGTTCCTGTTTCTCGATGTGTTTCGATAAGTGAATATTTCAGTTTCAAATTAATACTTACAGTAATAAAAAATAAAATTACAGTAATAATAATTTTTCGGAAAAATGGAGGCGGCCAATACATTTGAAATTATTCAATTGTTTGTTTATTTTACCCTAACAACACAGGTGGCGACACGAACACATTTGGAATTATTGCGTTGCAATGTCATTCATTCCTGTTTTCCGGTTTCCGTTCCCGTTTTTGGGTGATTTTTTTTACGGAAACCATCGCGGGCATACATACAATAACTCATGTAAGTTTCATCGCAATCGGTTAAATTGTGTAGGAACGCATACGTGACAAACAGATCGGTAACCAAAAAATTTGGCATTTCGAGAAATGTAAATATGTATGTATGTACTGCTTACTCCGACCGAGAGAAAGAGAGAAACGAAGCATGCTGGAACTGGATATGGAAAAATTCCTTAATATCGCGTGGATCGGGTGTAGATATCGGTAGTGTAAACGTAGCCACTGGAGCGTGCATGGATATATTATTTACCTCCTTTGTGTTATTTAATTTAAATATTTTCCATTTTACTCATTCGAATAAATACAATTTTGTCGTGAAAAAATAACACTTATTTTTCAAGGAATAGTCGAAGAGATCATAGACAGAGTTTATACGTTCTATGCAAAACTTTACGAGAACAACAACGGTCAATTTCCCGCTCCGGAATCGACACATGGCCAAAGGGTTCCTGCAGTATTGCCTAGTGAAGTAGAGGCCGCGCTAAAAACTGCAAAGAACGGTAAAACCCCAGGGGAAGATAATATTCCCATTGACTTACTAAAATGTGGCGGCCCCCCCTAATTAATATCTTAGCTAGGCTTTTCAGCAAATGCACCCAGAACCAAGCTATACCAGAAGGATGGAATAACGCAACTATCATTTTAATACACAAAAAAGGCGACAAAAATGATATCAAGAACTACCGACCCATTAGTTTTCTTTCAGCGGTCTACAAGCTCTTCACGAAGGTTATTACAGAAAGGCTGAAGAATATCCTCGACGAGAACCAACCTATAGAGCAGGCAGGGTTTAGGGCAAATTTCAGCACAATGGACCACCTCCAAGTAGTTGGCGAACTAATCGAGCGCGCCAACGAATATCAACGGCCATTGTGCCTAGGTTTCGTCGATTATGAGAAAGCCTTCGATACAGTTAGCCATAATGCAGTACTTAATGCCCTACAAACACAGGGAGTGCCGGAACCCCATGTGGGACTGTTAGCTGCAATATATAAGAATGCCACAGCTTCGGTTAAAATTTTTTCAGGTACAGATAGATTTAGCATAGGAAAAGGAGTAAGACAAGGAGATACAATCTCGCCCAAGTTATTTAATGCGGTGCTTGAGGGAGTTTTCAGGAACTTGGATTGGGACACAGCCGGAGTAAGCATCAATGGTCGCTTCTTGAGTCACCTTCGGTTCGCAGACGATATAGTTTTAGTAGCTCGTGATTCAGCTGACCTACTTATCAGACTAACACAGCTGGACAGGGAAAGTAGAAAAGTAGGATTAAAAATTAACGTAGATAAGACTAAGCTAATGTTCAATAGTTATTGCATGCCTGATAGCATCCCCTTAGATGATAAACCAGTAGAAGTAGTAAATAATTATTTATTTATGGAGGATGAACGAATGAGACGACTGGCATGTTAATGAACGTGTTTATTATATGACAGCTGAAGACAGAGTGAGTAGCGGCTCTCCGAACCCAGCCGGGTTGGTCCCCACTCGCAGGAAGGCAACCAAACTCGACCATGTCGTATAAGCGAGCCGCCACATCACTCCCCCCCCCCAGCATCAGCGATACCAAAATTACAAAGAAACAAATTTTACAAAAGAAAAAAAATATTGTTACACAAAGAGAAAAAATTATTACGTGGGGAGAAAAAAATTGTTGACGTGGGTCATCCACTGTGTACATAGGTGTACCGCCCTGAATGGTCGGTAGATTCGAGGGCGGTGACGTCGCGAGCAGGACGGTGGGTGGTCCGATGGTCGCGCCGATGCGATGCGATGCTGCGGCGGCGCCGCTCTTCCGAGGCTGATGTCGGTTGGTGGGGCGGCGGGGGCGGCAGGGGCATCGATGTGGTTGATGATACTCCTAGCTGGACTGTGAGTCGTTGTGGCTCGTGGAGGTGTTGTAGCGCTACCGCCCGTCTCGGCGTGACGACGCTCGTGGGGACGGACGGGGCCTTGATGATGATGATGGTGCTGAGGTGGTGTATGTCTTGTGGTGCTGGATGACCGTTCTATGTGTAGTGGATCGCGCATGACTCCACATCCAGCTGTCAAGATCGTCGTCTCATTCGCTCCCCCATTTTTTTAAAGCACCTGTCATCGACGTTGTGGCTGGACGTCGGTAGGTAGGTAGGTAGGTAGGTAGGTAGCCGTGTCTGCTCGTTTATTGTCACCCGCGGGCCGCGACGCGTGTTGATGGCGATGGGGGCGCAGCGGGTAGCTTCCCCGCCTGGCTCGGCGAGGCAGGGATGAGCGGCATGTTGAAATTGATCGAGGCTGCGTGGCTCGATGTCGGGGGTCACCAGTATGGAGGATGAACGAATGAGACGACTGGCATGTTAATGCACGTGTTTATTATATGACAGCTGAAGACAGAGTGAGTAGCGGCTCTCCGAACCCAGCCGGGTTGGTCCCCACTCGCAGGAAGGCAACCAAACTCGACCATGTCGTATAAGCGAGCCGCCACATATATTTAGGTCAAATAATTGACATGTCTGGTAGTAAAGATGAAGAGATAAAGAGACGTATGAAATTAGGATGGAGTGCATTTGGACAGATGAATGCTGTTTTTAAATCAAAAATGCCACTCTGCCTGAAGAAAAGGATCTTTGATCAATGCGTTTTGCCAGTGATGAAGTATGGATGTGAAACTTGGACACTGAACGCCAAGATGCTAAATAAAATCCAATGCACTCAAAGAAGTATGGAACGCTGTATGCTTGGCATAACGAGGAAAGACAGAAAGCGGAACACGTGGGTGAGAAGTATGACAAGGGTAGTGGACATAGTGGATAGAGTGAAGAGATTAAAATGGCAATGGGCGGGTCACGTAGCTAGGAGGATGGACGAAAGGTGGACAAAAGAAGTGCTTGAATGGTACCCGAGAGAAGGCAAAAGAGTAAAAGGAAGACCGCAAGGAAGATGGGTGAACGAAATTAGGAAAATGTGCGGAATGAGATGGATGAGTGTTGCGCAAAATAGAGACGAGTGGAAGCGTGTTGGAGAGGCCTTCATCCAGCAGTGGATGGCGAATGGCTGTAAATGATGATGATGATGATGTAGTTAAAATATATCATGCGGTGCAGCATAATCATTGGCTTCGGAGCGTGGCACCGGGCTATCATACAAGTGCCATAAAACGTTCTAAATTATGGTAGAAAATAAATTTTTAAAACACAAAAAAACTTAAATTTTTTGATTACTCGGGAGTTTAACCGAAAACCGAAATAACCTTAATTTTTCCGAAACCGAACCGATGTATATTTTTGATTTGAACTGAAACGGAAAAATAACGGTTCGAACATCCGTGATACTGAGATTCTACAAAAAATATTTGCTAAAACTAAAAATTAAATAGAAATACATATACTGACAACTTTATCCAAAAAAATATGACTGCAGAAATTTAAAAGCTTTGTAATACGAAAAGAAGGCTGGATTTTAAAATTTAACTACATTTTTATAACCACTTAATTAGTTTGCAAAAAAATGAACTGTTAAACTTCCCCTCCCAAATTAAATACTGGTGCGACACTATAACTGTTAGTATTTTTTTTGCTATACATATTTATTTGATAGTCATTATTAGCATTTGTAAGTTTCGTAATTTTGGCAGCCTCAAATGAAGAAACGCAGTCCTATACAGTTTATACTAAATTTAAAAAGTGCCAAATTAATTTCATTGATTTTCTAAACAGCACTACATCCATAAAAGTAGTTTGGCGTTCACCAAATCAAATATTTGATTGTACTTATATAAATTTTAGAAAAACGAATACTAATTGCCATTAGCCGTATCGTTGCTAAGATATGAAATATTGATTATACACACATGCGTTCCCTAGTGTAAAAGAAAATTTTTAATTCTAAAAGCAAAATATCTTTTTGATGGCGGAAACCCACAGAAAATCTGTTACAAATAATGAATCAATCATTGATTTATGTGCCAAGGGTATTAACACACTACCAAAATTAGAAATGGTAAATTTGCAGGTAATTTTAAAGATTATATATTTGTGTGTTAGCTATTGTATTTGTGTATAAAACATTTTTTTAACTCATTTTTAGTTACTTTATATAGAAAATAATAAATTGAAAAAATTACCAGAAGATTTGTTTATCGCAGCTCCTTTATTGAAATGGTTAGACGTAAGGAATAATTTGATCGAAAAGATTCCATTATCGATAAAAAATCATGCAAATATTGAAACAATACTTTTACAGAACAATAAAATATCTTACTTACCATATGAATTAGGTACAGTAAAAAAATTACAATATATTCAATTGAATGGAAATTCAATAATTTACCCCAAGGAGAGTATAATTAAATTAGGTACGCCAGCTTTATTAAAATTTCTACGACTGCAATATGAACAAGAAAACGAGGTCAACACAATTTTAGATGATTATAAATTCATTGATGTATCAATGAAACAATATGAACAGAAGAAAACGCAATCTTTCAATACTGACGAGTTATACGAACCACAAATAAAATTCGAAGAAGGTTTAAAATGCTTGAATGATAATTTGGCAAGTGAGCAAAATAAAAAAGTAAAACAAGAGCAAACCCAAAATAAACTTTTCGTAAAAAACTTACAACTACCAGTTTTAAAAACCGAAAACATATCAACAAAAAATTCAAAAACAGAATTTTTGAAATCAAAGAGTTTAAAAACTAACAAATATTTGAAAAACAATATGGTGAAGTCAAATGAAGATCAGGTTATTTTGATCCAGAAAAATGTAATGAGAGACATTTGGTTAGAAGAGAAAAGAGAAATTTTAAATAAACGAGAAAAGGTTATTCAAGATAGAAAGTAAGTTTTTAATTGTATAATATAAAACTCAGTAATTAATATACTCACATATGTATATATATAGCTAGTGTAAAAAAAATGGTTGCAGGTCTCTAGCAGCTCTCAAGAATTGGAGAAATGATTATAAAAATACTAAACTCATCGATCATCACACATATTATGCGTTAAACTTGTCTAACATACCATACGATATGGATTTGAATCATATAAAGATCTTAACAAGAGAAGACATAGAAAAGGATTTACCCGACAAATATAAAAAAAATATTTGTAAAAAACCAAATAATTCTAAATCAAAATCACGAGAAAAGATGATTTTTCATTCGAAAATCGCTGAAGTATCAGAAAGCATGCGAACTGTTTTATCTGAGAATTATGATTGGACACCAAGAACGGAAAAAAAAATTATTGGTTGTAAAATTAGAAAGGTACTTTCAATTTTTATATATTGTACATCTAACATATGTACATACATACATATGTCAATTTTTATTAATTTCTTATAATTGTATTTTAATTTTAGTTAATAGACCTCAAAGACCAGATTGTGAGGTTAAAAACAGAGAACGACAGACAAACTTAATAATTTATCAATTTGGTTTCAAAAAGTGTACTTACATACAGTAAAACTGACAATGTCAAAAATTAAAATAAATCCAACAATTAATATCATAAATCATATGTATTTATTTATTTAAAATTTGTATAGGTATGACTTAAAAATTAGAACAATGTTGTGTAACTTTTTCTAGATTTTAAGAAAATGTGCATTTCGTGACTATATAATAAGTGAATTGAAAGAATATACATATCAAAGCAAATTATAATCATGATTAACATTATAATAGTGTAGGTAATGTTAACAATATTTGAAATCAGACATGCCATTACAAAATATGCTATGGTTATAAAATATAGACCATATCTATAATACAATCGAACAAGTTAATATGAGAACACATTAGATTCCAAACACAGTAAAATAATTATTTTGTTAAAATACATATTAATTAGATATTATTTAACAATTTCAAACCATAAATATGAAACATAAACATTCAGCTCATACACAGATTGAAGATCTCAGTCAAACGAAAAAAAGTAATATAAATATTATATTAAATATGTATTACCTTTTGCAAAATATTAAGAACAAACATAATGCAACCATTATAAAAATTACGTATTCGATTACTGAATGTATACCGAATATAGCAAAAAAAGAAAATCATATATAATCATAAAACCATACATATAATATCAAGAATAGTCATAAATATATTAAAATTAAAATAATTCTCACAAAAGATTGTTGATAATTTAGTTAATGCATACAAAAGCATTTTTTAATACATTTACCTATAATAAATTTATTTACGATACATTTATAGCTATTGTGCACTTTATCTATGAAAACTTTTGTCTTGGTGAATGGGCAGTGGAATAATTGTTTATCTTTACAACTTTGTATGATTATTTGTATCATGTTAAAAAGGATGAAATTGCGAAAACATATTTTACCTTTAGATACATAAAAATAATTAAGATCCATAAATTCTGAATAATCGTTGAATTCATATTGTTCACCATTTCGATTAACGCGAGGGATGGAGTTGGAGTTGGAGTTGAGCAAATGGTCAATGTTGGAAGACACCATTCTTATTATCTTTTCGCGAGTTGGTTTTGAAAAATATGCGTTTTCAAAATGTACACATTTGTTTATAGATAAAATAGAGAAGGCTTGAATGGCGATTTTTTTTTGCTAAAAAGTTCTCCCCAAATAAGTGTGATTGTTGGCACTGTCTTGATTAAGTTCAGCAAATCCTAATTTTGTATAAAATTGATTGAGGTAATGATCGGATGTATTGATACAAACGTGAACACCAAAAGAACCTAAAATATACACAATTTTTAATTACTTAATAAAATATAAGGCGGCAAAGGAAACCAATTATGTATTTTTAATCCATAAACACGGAAAGTACAGTTTGCTTATTTATGGGATTTAAACTAAACATACTAATGTCCATCCGGTGAAGAATGACACTTAGGTAAAACGCATAAGCTGTCCTTTTCGACCAATGGCATTTCGCGCGTAGTGTTCTACTGTCTGCACGAAATGCTATTGGTCGAGAGGCGGTGAGGGAGATAGCATGTACGTTTTTTTCCTAAGTCTCTTCCTAGAGCGGACCAAGTATATATGTACATATAGTTATTATATATATATATATATATTTTTTTTTTTTTTTTAAATAATTGGTTGACTTTTAATAATTGATACAAACGCAATTGAAACAAATATGTAATAAATGATTTCATACCACTGGCACGAAGTGCAGCTAACAAAGCAGTAACTAGTCGTTTGGGAGCAGAATGATCATTACACATAGGAAGAATATAGCATTGCATCACAGCTGGATGGAAACGATGTACCAGATCTGGTAGTGTGTATTTGAATTGATAGAAACTTTGAATGTATGTCTAAAAATTATAAACAAATTGTTTAAATGATTGGTTTGTTTTATTATGAAGATGGAATAAATCACAAAATTTAAAATGACCTTGACGAATGAATCAATTGAACTTTGTGAATTCATAAGTTTTGGAGGATATTTGCGTCTCATGCGAGGGGCCCATTCAAGTTCGCATCTACGTTGAAATATTTTGATATCTGGAGCAGCACAAGCATATCCCAAAACTTCCCCAGGTTCACCTTCAATTACCATACAATGTTCCGGTAAAAGTGACAAATACGGATCCACCAACCTGAAAATATAAATAGAAAATATATAATTTTTATTTGATATTTTTATAACGGAGTTGAAAAAAGAATCGGAAAATAATATTTTACTTGTCCGCAGGCAAAGTTTGAAGGTCAGGTGGAAAAAGTTCTGAACAGTCCATCCCATCTTTGCAAGTTTTATGACAAATTTTTCGTATCTGTGTAGAATTGACTCAAATTAGTTTACATTTTTTTATATATTAAAAATCAGTCAATTCTCAAATTTTATTTGTATTTACTTGATCCTTATCGGATTCTATGTAAGGCCTTATCGTATACAACTCAGATGTGGGTGACGTAGGAGGCCTATATGCTAAAAGATCATTGCCATTATCAATAGGAATCAGTCTTTGAAGATCCGCTGTAAGCCCTCCACGGAATACCCACGGTTCCTGATCACCAGACATAAATGCCTCCTTCCAACCGTTTGAAAACCCTGGAATTAAATTAAATTGATCGAATATTTATAATTGTCACTACGCACAACATTGAAATATTAATAACGTTATGCTTACAAGTATAGCTTCCTTGAGTGTAGTGGCAAATATTAGGAGGGAATTTCGCTAATGCTATAATAGACATAAAAATAATAATTAACAATTAATAATAAACAAATACAATAGTTACATCAACAGGAGTTAGTAAAAGAATATAAATTTCGACAGTTGACGTGTTAATTATAATTGATAAGTACATACATATGTATATTAAAGGGATGTATTGTATTGCATTTGTTTTTATTATATTTATAAAATGTAGGCATATATGTACATATTAATAATATGAGAATTTAAGGTGTTATACCTTGAACATGTAATGACATTGTAGAGGAAAAAAGCATTTCCATTCAAAAGCATTATTTTTAAGTGAACATAACGCAATCAATATAAAGCAACCTGAAAACATTCAAAATATTTCCACCGGTTCTTTAATTTTGAAAAGCACTCTCTTTAATGAGCAAAGTATAATACAATAAATCTTCTATAAATGTCCTAAAATGGAAATGTGATGATTGGAAATCAAGTGGCATGACTGGCATGCCAAGAAAAGCCTAGAAAAAACAACAATAGAAAGGCAAACAATCAAACGAAGTTGCTCCCATCACTTTTGACGACTGTTTGGTGTGTTCAAAAGCTTTTATAAAAAAACAACAAAAAAATAAAAGAAACATGTAGTGCTGCTCTATATTCTTGAGAAAAGAATTTGATGAGTTGAATGTGTTACCGAGCCACTTGACGTATGAGTGAAGGATGCCCACGACTGCACGCAAGTCCCAAACATATCCACAGATGTCATGCAGAAGCTCCCTGTTGTTGCATTGGGATAGGCGCCGTGCCAGCTGCCCAACTCGTTCACATAGGTTGTTGAATTTTTGTGCATGCCCATGCCACTCCTGGTACTGATACAATCAATACAAAAATGGCAAATTAATTAAAATATCTGCAATACTGCTCCAGTCACTGACAAATCGGAACCAACATTCATAGTACATGTTTCAATATAAAATAACAATAATTTCGAACAAAACATTTGATTACATATACATATACTGGTCTCAACACACAAACTTCGGTTGTGTAGATATGTATGTATATTATTTCCATTTGTAATGGCCAAGTTGTTAGAGCAGAGCATCTTAACCTGTGTGCCGCGGCAATATTTGTTCCCCGAACAGCACTTCGGCCTAATGCGTGCGAGTGAGATCGCGGGTGATGGAGAAAACCGATGTTAGTTAGCGTTTTGTCACCTATGCATATACGGAATAACTAACGACTGTAAAATAATATACAGTCTAGGAATAACTAGTAGCTGACAAACTCTACGAGTCGTACGATGTTCGTACGAGTCGTACATCGGGTTAAGATGCCTTGTGTTAGTGTATGAAATGTAAAAAAATAGCACGCGGTTATGGTGATTGATGGTAATATTGCTATTATTAGTACAGGTAACCAGATCTAGGATGCAATGGAAACTAATCAACAATCGTATAAATATATTATAAACACACGTGTAGCATGAATGCAATTCATATGTATATATAAAAAATGTACGAGTATAAAACTGCATGTAAATTTAATTTCTAAAAGTGCTATGATTCACTGCTGTGTGCTATATTAGAGCATGTAAGCTTTTGGGAAAATCACATAGGCTTTAAGCAAATACATATAGGTAGTTAATGTATACGAGGCTTTGTTCTTCTTCAGTCGCTTTTTCAATATTGAGGTATCTGCAGCTTTATAAAAATACATATTCCAATATTCACGCTATAAATAATAATAAAACAAGCATTTGTAGAGAAAATCGAATTTATAAAACACAAATTTCAAATGAAAGTTTTCCATGTTAAAGTATGTATATATCATACAAAATTTGAACAAATATATAAATAGTTTGGTATTAATGTGTACAAAAATGACGAAATCATGTGTTCAAAATATTCATAAATAATTGATTCTAAATTTCATATTAATTTAATTTAAATAGATCATAGTTAAGATAGCTTATAGTCTCGACTATGATATATTACTAAAAATAATGAACACACATATGTATGTATTGATTCAACTTTAATGCCTCCACTTTGGCCGAATCTCAACAAAAAAACTACATACATACATGTAGGCGTTGCGCATTTTGCAATCTTTTCCTGCACAAAATTTTTGTCACATAATTGTCCCAACATTAAGAGAAACCATTAAAGTGCAGTTTATTTCATATGAAATGTTTCATACTGATTTTGATATACATAGTGTTGTGATTGATTTTATGAAATTAGCAATGGAAATTAAAAATGGATTGATTTTCAATAACATGTAAAAACTTTAAAAGTGAAATTAAAATGTTTTTTAAATGAGACAATTGCTTGAAGCTCACCAATGTTGGGCGATTTTGCCATACGTAGAGATTCACCGCATCTTAAATAAGTTGATAGAATACAATAAAAACAAAATAAACTATTTTAAAAGAACATTGGCAGCCGCAATAAAATATTGAGTAATACAAGGGACATTCTGCAAGGCAAGGCTGAAATTTTATTATTGAGAATATATCAAAAACATTAGTAATTCGATGCACGGCATACACTTGAAAGATGTTCTGAATAGTCTGTAAAGTTTTACATATGTAATGATTAATTTCTGTAAAATTAATGCTGTAATTAACATTATTCAGATACTGAATGAGCTCACAATGGAAGAGCAAAATAATAAAAGGTTTGCTGAAATTCAAATTGTTAAAAATTTAGCAATGTGAACATGAAATATTAGTGAGCTTATTATTCAATCCCACATACAATAAAACGTTTCATTTAATGATCATAAAGTTTAGAATATATGCATAAAAAATTTGTAAATATGTATGTATATCTGTTCTGTGATTACTAACTTCAGATTTGTTCACTACTCCTTTTCTGGCTCCCTGTGAAGAGTTTTTACCGAGTCCAATCAAAACAGGCGCATTGCATTTGAGCCAATTAAATTCTTGCAAAAGTTTTAAGGCTTGGCTTCCATGCTCAAATGGAAGGTAGAATAAATCACACAGTAACATTAAATCATCCACAGTCAAATTATCATCAGAACTAAAATTGAATCAAAATTAAAAATTTCAATTCGAAATATTTTATGTACAATGTAATTAATATAAAAAAGCGAACACGTTACTTTGTATGTAGTTCGACAACCATTTCATTTTTTGAGTGATTAATAATGGATTCCACTTGCATTGCTCCATTCTGAAAATGAATTAATATTAAAACATAATGTATACATGTATTTACATACGATATGCAGATATGTATGTACATAAGTGTTCAGATATTTTTAAACATTTTATATTAATTACAAATGCCGTAGATAAAATAAATATAAAAATTGAACTAAATCGAGATTTTCTTTACAAAAAACTTTTCTTTATAATAATTGTTTTAGTTTGATTGTTATAAATTATATATACAAATTGTTATAAAATAAAACCTCGCTGGATTCATCTGTCATCACAACATCAATATCTTGATTGGGACTTCCTAAATCAATATTATTCATTTCTTTCTGATGCTGCTGACTTGAATTTTCAGAATTGATAGTTGAAGGGGCTGTCTCTTGTTCAGGCGTATACTCCATAGCCGTTTCAGAATTATTATTAGGACTCAGTTCTGTAAATGTTTAATACTGTTTATTGTTATGTACTATTTATGTATTAAAAAAAAACTTATAATGACCTTCTATGCTCATAGCACCGTTTGTTAATTCTTTATGTTCATCTCTATCATCAACAGTTACATTGGTATTATTATCTTCATTGATAGTTTGAGCTCCATCTTTCATGTTATTTTTGTGCCCATTGTTTGATATTAATGTTTCTTCATCTGCATTTGCATTAATTTTAGTTTCAATGGCAGCAGTATTTTTTACATCTTCAACGGTGGTAGAATTTATTTCAGATTCATTTGATTCAATATTATATTCCTTAGTAATTATTTCTAAAGCAAGTTTAGAATTTTCGGATTCAATGTCACCGAAAGATTTCAAATCCATTATAGGGACAGAAATTGTGGTGACAGGTATTTCTGAAGGTAAAGCCATATTCGAACTTACAAGGGGCGGTATTGGATTAGGTATTGATTCATTTGTGATGACTTTTGTTGCAGATACTAGAGAATTCATTATCGGATTGGGAATTGGGTTGAAATTTTCTGCAGATATCTGCAATTTAAAGTTGGTTAAAAAATGAATAACATTCACCAAATGACAATTAAATACATGCAAAGAAAATATCTTACTGTAGTGCAAATATCAGCTAGAGCTTGTAATTGGCTAGTATTAACCGTTGGAATCGTACCAGAAGCCATAGATGTAGTACAATTATTCATAGTGGCAGTCGTTGTTGTTAAGGACATACACGTATTAACTGACGGAATAATGGGTATAATCGGTACTGCAGCTACTAAAATAGTTTCATAGAAAAACAATGTTCATATATTTTGATTTGTAATATGATATCATAGTTAAACCAATGCTTACTATTGACAATAGGTTGTGGTTTCGCTATAGGCCCAAAAGCAATTTTTTCTATTGCGAACTCTGGAAGCCACTCAGCAACGGCTTCTCTAAGTATACAAACGAAAATTTTATAATTAATGTCAAAGTATGATGAAAAATTTCGTATGCGTTTTATATCAAAACATAAATTAGCTAGATAATTAGTCTATCATACGATTACAAATATCGATATATACATTATCACATTATAAGACTCATGCATTGCATAATTTTCAATGCATCTTCATTGGACATTAGTGGGGATTCATCTTCCTTAGAATCTTCAATAACTAAATTGTTACTAGAGATTTATTTCTAGTGAAGTATCATTAGTCTCCCCAATGGCTACATCTTCATTTACATACCCAAATTCAGCAAAAAAATAATCCCTATTAAAATATAGTTATAAATTTCTTTAACTACTGCATTTTCTGTTTTTTGTACATTTTATGAAACAATACGTAATAATTTTTGGGCATTGCATGCAATCGTACGACAATCATCTAAAATGGACCACTTTTTTTGTTGATGTCATCGAGGGTGGACTCATTATGAGTTACTGTTGAAAATATGAATGTACTAATTTCTCATAGTGAAATTTCAAATTCTTAATAATACCTTGGTGTAATGGTTGTAAATAAAGTAATTCTCTGTACTCTTGGTACATCATGCCAGGATTAATAAATAACTATATTTGATCTTAATATTACGTAATTTAATGTACAGATGCAGCTATGCACTTTTCTGGACCATTTTTATATGCATGTAGTTGCTTTTGAGTAATTTGTAAATGCTGAAGAGAATGCATAAGAATTACCTAAGGGCTTGTCTATGATGATAAACATGTTTATTAATACAAATGGGTGTATCTTCATCACCATCTTCAGAACCTTCTTGTTCCAATTTAATTTCAGCTGCTATACTGTTGGCTGTAAAATATTGATATTTAAAATAAGTTATAGGTTTTTTTAAATCATACACAGATTGAATGAAAAAATAAAATAAATCATTAACCATTTGTATTGGCATCTATACTGCAATTGGCCCAATGGGCAAGCGTTCTTATTGGCACCATATTGGCATTGTATTCGCAGTTTGGATTTGAAAGAACGCCTCGCAGCAAAGGAATTAATTCTGGAGATCTACCCATATACGGCCCTAAAATTAAAATACAATTTATGTAGAGTAATTTCAAAATTGTTAATATTGAAATATGTGTAGATCACGATAGTATATGAGACCTAAGAACATTCTTTTTTGATCATAATCGTTAGCGTGAAGGTTATCCCAAATAACAGGTGGTCTTCTTAAAACTCCGGTTATTTCTTCTATACAAGCAGTTGTCAAAACTTTAGATATAACTTTTGGCCCTACAAAAAAAGTATGGATAAATGATTAAAATTAATATATCAATGTTTTCAGTTTGTATGTAAATATTATAGATTCTTATTACCAGTCCACATAATATCAATATCAGCGGAAAGTCTTGAACCAAGTGTTGAAAGATATTCTGATGTAGTTACAGATGGAAGTGCCCTAGTTCCACAATACTGTGTAGGACATAAAAGAAATCTTATAGCCGCTCCACCCAAATGCTGTTGAATTTCATTTGTAATAGAAACCTGGAAGTAAATTTTAAAATATTTTGAGCAGGGTGGGAATGACTGAATTGGTGTATTAATTTTTATATATTAATATACTTGTGCGTGGGCAAAGCTTTGGAATACATCCTTATCAGCCTCACTCATTTCAGATTCGATATCATCAAAAAGTAAGGCAAAAGCCATACATCCAAATTGAGAAACCTGAGTCGAAAAAAAAAGTTAATTCCAAATTTAATACAATACATATAAATTTCTAAATTTTAATACAACAAACGTGTAACTGTTAGATGCTTACTTGTTCAAGCTTCCGTTTAAGCGATGTGATTTCCTTTTGATTGCTGTATGTTATATCTAATCCTGGTGACAATGCATAATAGAAAGTGATACCTTGAGCTTTTGCAGCATTTATCAGTCCTGTTAAATGCTCCGCTTCTTCTACAGTATATAGTTCTCTCCAATATGCACGGTGCTTATAATCATCTTTTGGTGCATAGACATAGGAATTCATACCCCATTTTTTCATTCTGGGAATTAGAACATTAAATATAAACTTTGATTTGATCTCTTGACGATAATAATTTTCTTTAAAAACATAATGTTTAAATATGTAAAACAAAATTGCCCAAAGGAAAGACGAACAAAAATTGGATAGGATAATCTTAAAAAATTTGTAACAATACCGTTACCCTTTGCCTGCAGCAACTTTCCTGGTACTTTTTTAGCGAGTTTGTAAACCGAGTTTTCGACTATATACATGTACATATATTATACATATATATCAGTGTCGTGCGCTGAAATTCTCTCTCTCTTTGTCGTACAGCCTTACTTTATGTGCACGAGCAGGATACAAGAGGAACAGGCTGTTCCTCTTGTATCCTGTTCGTGCAAATTAAGTAAGGCTGTACGACAAAAAGAGAGAGAATTTCAGCGCAAGCCACTGATATATATACATTTTAAGATTTATTCTAGTGACCAAATATGTCAATTGATACCTGAAGTATTTTTTTAAATAATGAATCACAACTGAATTTTTTTTTAACACAGAAAGTTACGCCATTCTCGCTACTGACATTTTATGCATGACTTTTATAGGGTTCAATCGCGGGCAAAGGGTTAAAGGTTTAAATAGAATGTTTGAAACCCTTTTTTTTTAAAAAATTCAACATAATGACAAATTTTAAGGTGTCGCGTGACCAGCACATAATGTATGAAATGCTAAAGATACTTACTTTTGAAAAAGATCTTTCCGTTGTTCTGTTGTCCATGGTCGACCATAGAAACCTAACCAACAAAAATATACATATTTTAAAATAAGAATCGAGGGTTTACTAAAAATTGTTCAGAAAAAAAGACTCGGTTGAAATCTCTATTTGCGCTGTTTGTTGGTTTATTTTGATTCATTAAAATCTGTTCTACTTTTCATTCTCTATTGTGGACCACAGCTTGAACTTTTCTTAAATTGATTAAAAGATTTTCTATTTTTTTCCTATTATGTACCACAGCTTAAGCGTTTTTTTTTAATTTGTTATGAAATAGCTTCGATGTTGAGCAACAAATAATTAATATTTGATTGATTATAGAGAAGATGGTGATGAGGAGAATTTAACCTTCAACGACTCCGCAGATGAAATTGTGTGGTGAATCGTTGCCGGTAGAGCTGTCTATCGTTGCCATCTTCTACTGGCAGACGTCCGAAACGAGCAATACTACTCCCGAGTATCGGTTGAAGAATGACGACCGAATCAACTGACAGCTGGCTATCGAGCATGTCCGTTGCCCGGTTTTATCCACTGCTGCCAACCAGCCTTGTTTCGTTCATAATTTTATGGAATTTGTTATTGGGCTCCAATATATATTCCGATGTATGCTCATATGTATATTCCGATCTCAACTTTGAATCTGAATCTTACTCTAATTATAATTAAAAATATAATATACATTTTTGGCCATTTTCTGACACATACAGTAGCTGCAATATATGTATAAGAACGCCACAGCTAGAAATAGATTTAGCATAGGAAAAGGAGTGAGACAAGAAGACACCATATCTCTTAAACTTTTCAATGTGGTGCTTGAGGGCGTGTTCAGGAACCTGGAATGGGACCCAGCCCGAGTAAGCATCAACGGTTGCTTCTTGAGTCATCTTCGGTTCGGAGACGACATAGTTTTAATAGCTCGCGATCCAGCTGACCTACTTAACAGACTAACACAGCTGGACAGGAAAAGTAGGATTAAAAATTAACGTAGATAAGACCAAGCTAATGTTCAATAGTTGTTGCATGCCTGATAGCATCTCATTCGATTATAAACCAGTAGAGGTGGTAAATAATTATTTATATTTAGGTCAAATAATTTACATGTCTGGTAGTAAAGAAGAATATATAAAGAGATGTATGAAACTAGGATGGAGTGCATTTGGACGAATGAATGTTGAACGATAGCTGCAGGAGCTGTAATGTATGCGTGTGTATGTGTGGATGACCAGTGGCTGTGTGTATGTGTCGTCGTCTCGATCAGCTTGCTCTGGAACGGTGCGGGGTGGGGGAATTATACAAAAGAGTAACGGTTATGATCTCGTTTTTATTGATGAGTTGGTGGCCGAGCCGGGGAGTTGCTCGACGCCTCTGCCCCTTTATGGCGGAGGCTGTGGATTGAGTAGGCTGTGGCTGGTCAGAAAGGGTAGACCAGCCACGCCAAGACCTTCTCGGTCGGCGTCTCACGAGCGTCTGAGAGCTCGCCGTGTTCGAGGTTTGGGTCGAACACGTGGTCGAGCATAGTCGGTAGACATAGTCGGTGAGGCACGACTATGGAAGAAGCCATACTCCTCGGAGGGCTTCTATGATGCCAATGAGCGCTCGCCGTGATCACTTGGGCGGATCACGGGGCCAGCCTGCCTTAGTTCGAGGCCGGCTTTTACGAGGGACGCTGCATCTGGCGGTCCGCACCGGGATCACCGGGCGCCGGACCCACGGGAGAATCTAGAGCGACTGACAGATGGTCAGTGTAAAAGAGAGAAAACAAAAGCCGGAGCCGTAAGAGGACAACCAACGGCCATGAGGGTTTTTGGCTCGGACAAATGTTATTTTTAAATCAAAAATGCCACTCTGCCTCAAGAAAAAGATTTTCGATCATTGCGTTTTGCCAGTGATTACGTATGGATTTGAAACTTGGACATTGAACGCCAAGATGCTACATAAAGTCCTAGGCACCCAAAAAAGTATGGAGCGCTGTATGCTTGGCATAACGAGGAAAGATAGGAAACGGAATACGTGGGTGAGAACTTCTCACCCACTCTTGTCATGCTTCTCACTGAGAAGCATGACAAAAATAGTGGATATAGTGAAGAGATTGAAATCGCAAAGGGCGGGCCACGTGGCTAGAAGAATGGACGAAAGGTGGATAAAAAAATACCAGAATGGTACCCGAGAGAATGCAAAAGGGTAAAAGGAAGACCACAGGGAAGATGGGTAGACGAAATAAGGAAATGTGTGGAGTGAGATGGACGAGTGTTGTGCAGAATAGAGACGAGTGGAAGCGTATTGGAGAGGCCTTTAACCAGCAGTGGATAGTGAGCGGCTGTAGATGATGACATATTAATTATTTGTACCAGGGCTGTGAAGTCGGATGAAAACTTACCCCCTCCGACTCCGACTCCAGCTTTAACGATTTTAGTAAGATCGACTTTAAGGTCTGGCCGCACTATGCGACCGCGACGGGACACGGCAGTGCGCGGCCAAATATTATTTGTATGAGATAGAACGCACTACGAGTCACGCGACACCGCACGACAGAGTTGCCTTTTGTATCAACTTTGCCGTGTCGTGTCGCGTCGCAGCAGCCCAATGTCGCCCAGTGCGTTCGGACCTTTAGATTAAACATTACAGTCGTTGGCTGATTGGATTTTGAAGTTTAATATAGGAATTTCATTACTTAGTGATAGAAATATATTAATATACTGATTATTGGCATTAATCCTTTATTTTAATACAAATGGCAAATGACAACAGTTTTGAAATACATAACTATAAAACAATTTATTTTGGTAATGAACAGTCAAATTCGAAAGACGAATTAAGAAATACATATGTACATTTTGATAAAAGTAAAAGAGTCATTTAATTTTTTCATTACAAATATCATTTCGATTATACTTATGTCCATGTGTAGTTAGTTATATGTAAATAAGTATAATAGAATTTATAATATTTAAATATATATACATATATTTTAGTAAAAACTGCATTAGAAACAATAAAATAATATAATTTATACATATGTATATCTAAGGTTATAAAGCACTTTTTTTTATATTTCGTACGAGTTACAATTGGACTTTCATATTTAAGCGTTAAAAATTATATTCAAGAATTGAGTAATACAAATGACATCAAAATTAAAATTGGAGTGCCTTTAAGGAGATAACCAGATGAGCTCGAAAAAATGTATGATCTGGTTTTAGTTTCTGTAAAAAAAAAAAGATTAAAAATGATACTAAAAATAAATCAGCAGAAATTAATAAATATTCGAAATTCATACTTTCATTAGGATCTCGAACTCCACATTGCCTATAAGAGATAGATTTTTTTCGTTTTTGATTTACAAAGCCGGGAATAGAAATACTAGGCTCGTCAAGTTTTCCAGTAGTCAATAATTTAGTAAAATCTTTTTCAAGTTGATTTGCACGTGGTCCTTTGAAATGCAAAAGAAATTGAATGCAAGAATTTTGATGAAGAGTTTTCGTTTTTCTCGAGTCTACGGTCAACATCCATTCGGGTAAGCCCATAACGTGCCTAACATCTTCGATAAATTGTGAACTGTAAATCAAAAATTGCCTTTGAAATGTATTTAACTTCTAATAAAATATCTTAGGTACAAAAGGTATTTTAGGTACAAACTTACACGACAAATCTAGGAGGCTTTCTTATGTTCGCATATTTCACAATATCATTATCAGGTTCTATATTGGCACAAGCAAATCGTTCTGAACTTCGGTTCTGGCCCATAATAACAATTGATCGCCCAAGGGCAGTTACAACACCCTCCAAAGGAAAATTTGAATCGGTGAATACTTGCCTATCAAGTCCTATATCTAAGAATACATTTAAGAAGAGTAAATGATTAATTATTTTTTTAAAAGTAATATGATATATTAATTATATATATAATAGTTACCTATAGTTCCCAACCTTGCTGTTAAGTCTCCAATGTGACATCTTAAAGGATTATCCGCACCGCATTCTTGATTATACAAGTCTTCCTAAATATAATATTTATGTATCAATATATTAAATATATATGTATATGTATTGTGATATATGAATATTTATTAGATAAATGTACTACATTTAAAGGGTCGGCTAGCTGTGTGAAATAGGGATTCCATCTGTATCCACCAGCTACACATCGAGTTGCTGTGGTTGATACCGTAGCATCTACTCCCACAGGATTCACAAAGATTGCCCAATTGTGATACCTCGTCTGAGATAAGATAAATAAATTTTTTATACATGTACACATATAATTATTAATTTTATTGAACATGCAAGGTAAAAATATTATTTGTGATCTTACAATATTTCGATCTCTTACTCCTGGATGTCTCAATTTGACTTCTATAATTGTGTCACTCTGACTGCCATCTTTGTGTATCAGCTGAGTCATTCTAACATATCCATAAGCAAATCCAGCAGGATGATGAAAAGATGCGATAGCTCTCAATTCTCTAGCTTCGGAAGGACTGTAGCCTCTCTCAATAGATGAACATGCCCAGCGTTGATGTTTACTCTATTGTGAATTTTAATTGCATTAAATATATTTTTAGCAACTAGAAGAAGACAAGTCAAAAACCAACCTCTTTCTGTATTACAACAGATCGACCTAATATACTACGAGGTCCAAAAAGTGATATCTGGGAATCATTAAAATAGCCCAAGTATTTTGTGTGATTTTGTAATGAACCAAATTTTCCACTGAGATCTCCCATTCCATATTGATCATTAGTTCCTGAAAACATATCCATCATATAATATTTGTCATTTATTTCATATTAGTCAAGTCGTCTGATATTGCTCAGTCAGGTGATTTGTGACACCTCCCAAAAACCAATGATAGTAATAGTTATTGAGATAGTATATCAAATTTGGAGATTCTAAATAAAAAAAGTTTATTTGCAAAGCAGCAAGCAAACAGACATTCAATTTTATTTAGCACATATGTACATATTTATACGTATGTAAATTGTGTCTATATAATATGTATTACCAATGGCGGGCTCTGGTGACTTTTTTTCGTCTATGTGTAATGGATTAAACGTGCCATATAGAGTAGATGATTCACATGGAAATTCAAGTTCGCCTTCAACTGGGGTCTATATATAAACAAAATAAATATTCATACAATTGTTTAAAAGTACTGCATATTGAGACTTTTAATATGTTAAAAATTACTAACCAAATGAATACGATAGTCACCAACACTATTTAATCCATCTAGATTAACTTCTAGGTTCGTAATATCATATTCTGTTTGTTGTAGAAATTCTAATTTTCCAGACATTTGTAAAGGCTCTCCGTTAGAATACCAATCTTTAATAACAGCCTTTCTACGATATAAGCCTCCAATGCTAGCAATAAATAAAATCATTAGAAATTATTTAGCTCTATATTGTTTACATTATTGTTATAATATTATTTAACTCACATAGAACATGCTAATCTTTCGCCTCTTGCTACTGGCCCATGATCATCGTATATTACTAGTGATTTACCAAGAACTGAATGTGTTCCGCTTAAAGGTATCAACGGATCTGTGATAAGTTTTCTTGAAATTTTCGGAGCATCAACTTTTTTACCAGATATACCCAAAGTTCCATGTCTAAAATATGAAATTTATAATATTATTTAGATTAGATGGAATTAGGAAAAGATTATTTGTTTGAAATTTATTAACCTTGTAGAGAGATCGCCAACTCTGCACACAGCCAAATTGGAAAAAGAGCATGAGTTTTCTGTCGCCTTTGGGTCAAAGTCTACTTTGAAAGGGTTGTAAACATTTGCGGCACTCAAACATCTTGCAGTCCAATTATAAAAATCTTGATTAGGCGCTGATTCATGTATTGCCCAACGGTGTTGAAAAGAATTATTGAGATTTGATCCATCAGCGTGGACCAAGTATTCAAATAAAATAGAAGTGTCAACCCATGGTTCATCTTTGGGCTGCCGAAGTATCACACGTCCTACCAATGGATATCTCAATATTACTTGGGCTGTGTACATTTGGGTTTGGTATTTGGTGTCTTGATCATAAAGTGCAATTGTGCTGCACAGGGATGATTTGTTTTCGTATCTAAAAGTGGGATTTTTTTGTGTGTATTCAAGATAATTTTTCATAAATATAATAAAAGAGGTATGTAAAAATAGTTGCTTGTTAAAATAAGTATATACCTTTTTATAACGAGACTTCTATGTATTACACTATTCGGACCTTGCAATGGTAAAAAGGCATCCCAATACGTACCACTCAATTCATTACTTAAACTAGGTAATAAATATTTATGATTCAAGTATTCAGTACGTCCTTTCAATTTTCCAAATAAATCCCCAAGAGGATATTGATCTTGAGTTCCCATTCCTGTATAAAAATAAAATAATATGTCCAATAGTAATACATATAAAAAATTAAACAATGACCGATTAGCGAAGTGAAACGTAGTAAAACCTTGTAAAAAATATAGGTAGTATATTTTCATACCTGGTGGTGGATTAAACTTCAAATCAACGTTTTTTGGATTATAAATATTTCCAATATCACAATTATTGGGTGATTTATTGTGGGTGGAAGCAGGTGGTCTCGGAAGCTCGGCTATTTCATATGTTAAAACTGAACTTGCATATTTCAAAGATGATTCATAAGTACCATCAGATGCTGACAAGTTAAATGTAATCCATGTAGGATCAAATTTGGACTGCTGCTTAAACTCAATTTCTCCTCTAATTCCATCAGAATCTATAAGTGCCCTAAAAAAATTTAAATGTAAGACCTGCCACATTGTAGATATTTACTGATATTGAAAATATGTTACTTGGAATATCTTGCATGGTGATGTCGAATTTTAGCACAAGAAAGGAAACTATCACCATGTTTTTCTTCAAATATTACTATATAAAGATTTCTATGAGGTCCGCCCAAATCACTGGGCAATAATGTTAGGCCATCATCTTTGTATAATGTTTTAACCTTTTCTTTTGCAGGATCAGTACTAATTTTGACCTTTCCAAGCCGTGAATCTATATCACCAACGCCTTTGCCATCGCCTTTATTTTCTGGATCAAAGACTAATTGCAATATATTACAGTTTTCTTCTGACTTATCATTGCCGGAGTCAAATATATCGGTTACAAACACTTTCCAATTGTGTTGAGTAAAAGGTACTTTTTTACTAGAATTTTTAACATGATATAAATCAGTGTGAACATATATATCTGTATGATCGAATTCTTTAGAAGCTATCCATCTGAAGTATATAAAACCAGCAACTGGACTGTTAAATTTGGCAACAGCAACTCTTTCTACAGTTCTGTCATTGGAAACGATATTGGCACATATAGTATTGGAGTTTTCTGGTGATTTTAGCACTAAGCTTTTGCCCCAGAGTCCTTTATCACCTATGAGATTGTTTTCGCTAATATATTCAGTGCTCTCATTGCCTGGAAGTGTTAAATAACCTAATTCGCTTGTAAGATCAATGATCTCTTTGCCAAGATCAGCATCAGAGCAACGTTTGATGTCAATTTCTGAATAGTCCACTGGGAATTCTCTGACACCCCATTGCCATACTTGGTCTGGGAATTCTAATGTTGTTTTTAAATTAGTCCTAATACTAATGTGATTTTCACCTTTGAATGAAAATTCAATTTCACCATGAAGGCCATATTGAGAAACAAATGCTCTTAGAACAACGCAATTTACTATACCTAAAAAATATGGAAACAATAGTTAGAAACACGATTTGTATCAAAAAGGTATATATCATTCACTGGTTCGTACTTACTATTAGAAAGTAGGACACACAAACTTATCACTAAAATGGTTATTTTTTTGATAAACATTTTTAAGTTAGCATTTGGACAATAGTATCACAGAATGGTTATAGTTCACTTATAAAACTTATACTATAATATTTTGAGATCCATATGTCTTAAGACTTAACCTCGACATGATGGCGATGTCTAGTCTACTGACGGCAACAGGTATGCAATGGAAAAGAGAAAGGTGTTTGAACTTGAAGATAGACAGAGACAAAGACATACCGGATATTTGGTGAGACAAGGACAAAACTACATAGAATTATTGTGACTCAAGCACGTTAAGAAATTTTCAATTTGTATTTTATTTTTATATTTAGTCTACAATAATGAGTAATTTATATAAAATTTATTGTGAATGGCATAGTGAAAAAAATTCGGATGTGACCAACCCACGACTTTATCTGTGTATTTAAAGAATATAAGAAGTTTAAAAAACAAAATTCGATAGTGAAATATATATACACGTTCGAATATACCAGCTATGAGAGCATTTTCGATACAAGTTTGAGCGCTAATGTAGGGAAACTCACACAAGACAAAAGATTTACTTCCGGTTGTCGGATTTTGTCTAAATATTTTTTATTACTTAATATCACCATAAATATTATAAGCATAAAATATCATGAATATAGAAATAATTTAAAAGGTCAAAATAAAATAATGAAATATTTTTACTTCTGGTTTACGAATTTTAAACAAAACTTTATCAACTCTAAGTAATTGCGTAAAAAATAGAAATATAATTTTTCATTGATACGTGTAGTGGTGTGGGAAAAATCGTGTGGTCACAACATTTTTGACTTTTCGAAGAGCAAAAAATCACACTTCTGGTTTGATAAATTGAATCACATTTATACAAGGATTATACTTGAATTTCTCGTGAAGAGCACACATATTTAAAGGGTCGAAAATAATAGTGGAAGAAAAATCGAAATCGAACTTGGTCTTAAGATTAAACTTCTATTGATATGAAATTTTAGTTCCATATACCAAAAAATATTTGAGAAAAAATAAAAAAAACCTCGATTCTCTAGAGTACAAGTACTACTTCCGGTTAAGGTAAAAATATAAAAAAACATTAGTGTATAAAATAATTCCTATAACATGTAAAATAATTTCAGTCTGATCCGTTGAGCGGTTCGGGAGATAATTAAATCCAAAAATTTAAAAAAAGAGGACACCTATCACTTCAATTTTGAAAAAATCAAAGGTATCATCAAAAATTAAAAAAAAATAACGATACTAAGGTTCAGTTTGATAGGACTAACGGTGCTCGAAAGATCCCCAAAATACTCGAACACACACACACACACACATTTTTTCTATTCACAACATGAAAATGTGATCAGTAGAGACACGTATTTTGGGCATTTTGTCATAAATGCTAAAATTCGGAATAGATGCTAAATTCGTAAAATATGCGAATAGATGCTAAAATAACAAACAAATGTAAAATTAATTATTTTTAAGATAAAGTGAATCCACGCCGGATATATTGCTGTTATTGATTTTATTTTTTTTTATTTTATTTAAATAGGCACACATACAGAATAAAATATAAAAAGAAAGTTGTATAATGAGACAAAAAATAATAATAAACATAAATAAAAATATAATATTCCATTTACAGTGAGCACCACATGGTGATATAAAAAAGTAAAATTACAAAAACATCAAGATTTAAAAAAAAAAGAAAAGAAACAGATAAAGAAAAAGATACAGATAAAGTAAAAAAGAAAAAGAAAGACTATATGGGTGAAGAAGCAAATCAACCACATATTATTTTCTTCACCTTTGTCCTAAAAATACTAAAAGAGTCACTAAAGAGGTCAGGACAATCATCTAAGCTATCGTAAATACGGCATATACGAACGATTGCACTATTGAAAGAGGTGTTGCTTTGACAAATAGGTGGATAAAAAAGATTTGTGCATCTGGTGAATCGGGCATTAACGTTAAAATTAATCTCGCTTAAAACAGATGTGTCAAGAATACCATTAGCAATCTTATATAAAATTAACAAATCAGAAACCCTTCTACGCTGAGACAAACTTGCAATATGGAAAAAAGAAAGTCTGTCATTATAAGATGGTAACAGTTTTTTAAGACCAGTCTTATAGGATAAATGGCGCAAAAAACGCTTCTGGATTGTTTCTAAGTGCTCAATGTGAGTTTGGTAATAGGGAGACCATATGATTGAGGCATACTCCATATTACTACGAACTAAACTGTAATAGAGTAGAATCAGAGTATGGGGATTCTTAAAGGGCTTCGCAACTCGGCAAATAAATCCCAAGAGTTTATAAGATTTAGTAACAATATGATTAATATGTTCATTAAATGATAGTTTGGAATCTATAAGTATACCTAAGTCTCTGGCACAATTTTTTGCTGTAAGATCTACGTTATTAATATTGTAAGTAAAGTCAATTAGGTTACGATTTCTGGAAAGTGTCATTGAGAAGCATTTAGAAATATTGAGATGCATAAGGTTTACATTACACCATTCAGATATTATATCAATGTCGGATTGTAATTTTAAGCAATCCGACTCACTATTGATAGGATGGAAAACCTTAAGATCATCGGCATAAAGTAAGCATTGACATTTCAGTAGGGGGATTAGGTCATTAATAAAAATAATAAACAGAAGTGGTCCAAGGTGAGAACCTTGAGGAACTCCTGAAAGGATTATTCTAGGGGCAGATGAGAAACCCTTAATTGTAACCAATTGACTTCTCAAATTAAGATAAGAAGTTAACCATCTAAGTAAATTTCCATGAATTCCAAATTTAGATAATTTACGAATTAGCAAACCGTGATTAACCTTGTCAAAAGCCTTTTGAAAGTCTGTATATATAACATCTACTTGTGACAACAAAAATTAAATGCGAAGAGTTTGGTTGTGCAGCACTAAAATTTATTTGGTGTCCCGTCATAATAATAGTGTGGATGCTGAAAGGTATTTTAGTAAATACAATATAATTGTTACCGATCGTTGCACGAATCTCAAAAAAGAATCTGTAGAAAAATGATCCATGTTGGGTTTTAATAAATTTTAATTGTCAATAGATTTTTATATTAATTTTTTTTGTCTCTGTTTTTTAATATGCATGTTTTTTCCTTTATAATTTTAATTACAACACATTTTTGAATTTTTCTTTTATTTTGTAATTGTTGTGTTGTCTTTAAATTGTATATATGTATATAAATTTTATTAAAATTCATCGAAATTGTTTATTATTTAAAATTAAACTCTTCATAAAAATAGATGCTAAATAGACGCTAAAATTGAACATTTTTAATGTCCTAAAACGCTAAAGTGCGAAATGAAAATGCTAAAATTGTCAAAAAAAAATGCCCAAAATACGTGTCTCTAGTGATCAGTGATCAATTCTGAGTTCGAATCAGTCAAAATCTCGAATTAGAATTTTCACATGATCACAAAACTTCACATATTGTTCTACGTACATCGATAAAGTAAAAATAAATTCGGCTAGCGATTTATTTGTAGAACTCTCAGGAGCGTATTGTCAAAAAAAAAAAAAAAATACCGTTCGTTCATCGGATTAAGACACTTTAAGCTAAAAAAAACTAATAAACATGTATATCTATATATGTACATACATATATAAAAATGAATGTCTGTGTGTGTGTGCCTGGAATAGGCTCCTAAACCACTGAACCGATTACGATGGAACTTTCAGGATTTGTTGTATGCATGTCCGGGAAGATTACTGTGATAAAAAAACGGGAACGGAAACCTTAAAAACAGGAATGAGTGTCATTGCAACGCAATAATTTCAAATGTGTTGGCTGCCTGCGTTTTTCCGACAAATGGGAACGGGAACGAGAATGGGAACGAGAACGGGAATGGGAATTGCATGCGTTTATTATGGCATTGCAACCCATGTCGAGTTTAGCTAGTATGTACATATATACATAGATTATATGTATATAGTATATAATAGATTAAAATATATATGTATAATATAAATAATAGATTTAAAAGATATGAAATTTATTACATTTTTAGTAAATACCGTTACATTACTATTTGTATTACTAACGGTTCATAAATGTGTGTAGATAAAGAGAATTATAATGTCATTATATTGAAAAAATATCCGTTATAATATGTAAGTATGTAAAGATATAATAATTTTATGATAACCAATAAGAAGGTGTATTTTTGTAATACAGAAAATATAATTTAAAATTAGGTTTCATTTATAAATTCGATTTTTTAAAAAAAATCACATGTATGCCAGTCTGGAAAGTAAATCACGACGAAAATAATTATCGCGAAAATTGAACCAGGCAATGAGCGCATCGATCTCGGATAAAATTAGTTTCAATCAGTATTATGCCTAGTAATACTTCTACAGTAAATGTAAATTCGGATATATGTACTTGCATATTTGTATATACATACATACAAAACATATACATATGTGTCTTTGTTTACGTGGTAACTTGTGGATTTTCATCGTGAAAATTCGGCAAAGATCGTGCGCCAATGCAGAGTTTTCTTCAGTTAGGCGTCAGTGAGTCGCGGTTCGGAGATGTGACTAGTTTAGTGTTTAATTTCATGTAAACATCGCTAAAATATTATTTTATACTGATCTGTTTAGAGTCAGAGTGCCAAACAACGATTTTTGTGTTATGAAATCGTGACATAACCCTGAAAAACTATAGCACATGCATATTATGTGTACATAAGTATACAATGTTGCAGTGTTAGTGCGGTTGATCATTACATGGTACCACTTCGTATGAGAAAATTTCGAATATTTTCATATGAAACATACATACGTATCCATATTTGTCTTTACTCATACATATATTTTTATAAAAATAATTTGTATTTAATAATAAATAAGTGAATTAATACGATAAACTAATGATGTACGAATAGAAAATGTGAAATAATACTATTGTATGTAGATATTTTTGCAAAAAAAAAATCGATCGATTATCTTAAGCGAATCGAGTTGTGTTAGTGTCAGTCGGTGCTGTCAGTGAAGATTAAAATTGAAGACGTGCTTTGTTTGTGGGAATATATTACTTAAAAATACCATTGAAATTAAAAAGCTGGTGTCTGAAAGCTTTTCGGAATCGTGCATAACGAGATTGCGAACGCTATTTTTGGAGGAATTGTTGTCTTTTCCGGAGTATATGATTTCATTTTTCAATATATTTTAATACACAAAAGAAATCAAAATTTATAATCAACAATAATTTAAATTTGAATGTACTATTTAGTATTGATTTTGATTTTTCAATGCTTTTTAATATTACGAAATTATGTTCACAATACATCTTATATCTATTTTAATAGCTACTGATCTACTGATCATTTTCTATTTTACAATTTTATTTAATTTGGTTAGTAATCATAGTATTATATTATTCTAACGTTAATGTACAGCATAATAGGAAAAAGAGCTCAAAAACCTATTTACAATTCTTACTATGTAGTATATGTACATATGTATGTACGTGGAAATTTTTAATTTTACATACAATTTAAATTTTATTTGTCAATATTATTTTTAGTTCGATATCAAAATAAAACGATTCAAACACACATTAAAATTTAAAAGGTTTCTTCACCTCGTCTAAATTGGCAAAATTTAATAAATCTCTAAGAGAGCCCTAATCGATAATCTTCTTATACACTTAAGTTGATATATTAATTAAATTTTGATAAAAATGAAAATATTTATGTGTGTACATACATAACAAGTTTAATTTGGTTTCATCATTATTTTTTTAGGTAATAAACATTATGTTTATGTTTATTTAAACAATAGACATCTAAATTCCACAACTTTACTATGAAGTCTTAATATAATAGTATTTTAAATAAAATTACTTTAAATAACACATGGTGAAAATATTGAGCAAAAAGGTTTTGATTGGTTCCTTAAACCCATTAAGATATAAATAAACCGTAAAGAAGTGCGCCATCGTGTCTAAGGTAATTTAGCATTGGATTTACGACCTGGAAGGAAATTGCTTCAATTACGCTATGTGAAAATATAAGTATAATAAGAATATATCATACATAAATATGTAGGTAGATACATATATAACTCAGATAATTTTCATTTTCATGTTATGATCCACTATATGTATTTTCGGAAATATTTGCAAGTAAATTATATTATACGAGTACGTATGTACCTATAAATATGTATGTATATATATACATACATACGTGCATATAAAATATGTATAAACGATTGTTTGACGTAATACCTACTGTGTTTTTTGGCGATTGACTTCGTTTATTTTTCGAATTGGCCTAGAAATTATTATTGGCATAATGTTCAATTCACCAATCGATCAATATGAAAATATTGTAAATATTTATTAAATATATTAACCTAGATTATTTATACATTTAATAACCCACACGATTTAAACGTAAAACTTGAAGCAACCATTAAAATATATATTATAGAATTTTTACACCTTTATGTAAAGTTATGATTAGATTGATTTTTGTTATGAATTTTCAGTGTTATATCAAAGGAAATTAAAATCCAGAGAGGATCTAATTTTGTACGGAATAAATTGAATTTTTAAAAATAGTATCTCTGGTGCAATTTAACGAAAATAATTTATGCGATGAAAGACTACGTACGTACGAATAGAAAAATAATTCATTTTGAAAATATTTTTTTGATAAAATATATGGTAGTGATTGAACTTGAAAAATGTTAAATGCAGATGAATCGCTGAGAGATTTAATAATGAGCTTTTGAGCGTGTCGGACGTAAACACTATTGAACTCTTTGTTCCTAAACAAAGAGAAGAGAAAATGTAATATTGATTACTGATAAAATCGAATGAACATTTTTAATGTTTTGACACATAGTTGATGCCTTTGATATATGAATGTATGTATTCCTTTTATTCGAGTTTCAGCGAGATGAAATAGTGAGTGAAATGCTTTTCGTAGCGTGAATTTTCATTCCACGAAAATCGTGAGTCAGAAAGTGAAAGCTCGAAATAGACTGAGGATAGACATCAGCTTCCAGAAATTATAATATCATTCATTGACTTTAATTCTAGACTGCAGGGGAAGTCGTCGTCATCTTGATCCTGAGCATTGGTGACGTTTTGTATGGGATTTTGCCAAATTCTCTCCGACGCAGAAGTGACTCGAATATTATGGAGAAACAACCTGTTAACATTTATCATTTCGTTGACAAACAACGATAGTGTTAATTAAAATACCTGCTTTTAGCGATGCAGAAATCTGGATGGTTCCATAAAATATTCAATGAAATTATTCAAAACCAGAGAATACAGATTGTCTATTTCTAACACCAGAAATAAAATGTTGTATACTAGTGATTCTACCTGACTTCGCTCAATATTTGGAATATAAGGCGCTTAAACATGGCTAATCTAATAGTAAACATCCATTTGTTTTTTTTTATTGCATTTATTTGAATCAAAAAAAAAAATGAATATTTAACGGCAACCAATCAGAAACGAGTTATACACACACAACGGTTTTTGTTTTATATATAAGATTATTAGAAGTATGTAGTTGTACTTCTTGAGTTGAAATTTTAAACACTTAAAAGCTATTATTCTGATACTGAAGTAGATTTTTTACATATGTACATATAAAATATACGAACAAGTACTTCGCAAATACTTAGCTTGATATTGCGAATCGCACTTTCAAGTCAAGTAACGCAGCATGAAGTTAAGTGTTTTAAATTCAATTTATTATTTCTTTACATGTTTGCCTTTCAATCAATAAAAAAAACTTCATCTATTGTTACTACGTACATAGATAAAGTAAAAATATACGTATATAATATTAGTTAAATATGATTACATATTAAATAAATATTATATATATTAAGACGCTAATCTATGTGTGTGTGTGTGACCGAACGCTAGCCAAACATAATGAATGAATCGATAAAAAGCCTAAACTTTCTATAAATTCATTCGCAGTCTCGAATCGGTGACCGCGCACACAAATATCCTCTTTTAGGTATATGCGAGTTGGGAGTTTGAAATTGATTTGAAATTGTCCTTTTTTTTTTTTAAACATTAATTGAAAATTTTCGTTATCGCCATATAAAAATACATAATGATATTAATTTTATTTAGCGAGGCTTTGAACCACTTTTTTTTGTTTTCATTATTAAACATTAAATATATATTTTTAATTGAAATTAATTTATATTTTAACGATATTTGAAAAATAAAATTAATTCCAGATCGGGTGATCGAACTTACCGAACAGAGACCGGTACGCAGACCGCTCGCCTATGGTCCCGATCAAGAAAATGCTATAAATAACACAATTTAATTGCGATCTACAAATGTATATGTAATTTATAATATTTAAGGTTTCGAGGTCAATGATCGGAATTTGTTTATACATAACTGTGGGTATTGGGTTTTTAAATTAAATTAATTTGGGTAAATTAAACATACATAGTTCACAAATCTTTTTGCTTACGTCACGCGATATAAAAATACGTACTTTTCATATTATCCGACTTCGACTTCAATTATTATTATTTTTTATTGCATAATTTAATTGGCATAACCGATTCCCGTCGTATTAATAATTGTAGGTATTAAGATTTGTAAATTAAACATACAAAGCTCATACACCTTTTTCCTTACGAAGTTTTGAACATTTCTTTTTTCATATTATCTGATTCCCGATTCCAATTTCTAATTCAATTTTGACTTGGACTTGAAGTTTTATAATTTTATTATTATTTTTTCATGTATGATTTAATTGGCATGACCGAATCCCGATTTCTGTTTCAGTTCCGATTCCGATTAATTATTACTATTCATTTTGGAACTTTATTTTAAATCATGTATCAATCCGAAAGCACCCGTTGAAATTTCAACGGGCATAAAACTAGTACCTATATAATCTTGTATACACACATATGTATGCACATACATTTTTTGCGTGTTTTCCTTCTTCAGTATTTTGTGCGTTTAAGTTTTACGACGTTGTATAAAGTTTGACAGGTACCGTTTATGTGCGAGACTCGACGTTCTTCTTAAAATGTTTTACGCAGTTCTGAAATTTATTCTCGTAATTAGTTCAAAATTAAACATAATAAAATTTGAGCTTTTTTTAGCCTAATAAGAATAATTCTTGTTGACAGTCTGTTGATGTCGAGTGAAAGCTGCGCCGTATCGCTTTTCTGCGGACATGCACCACCATGCTATTTTTGTTTCACTTAAAAAGACACATTTAAGGCGGCTGAAATTTTCCTTCTTCAACCCATTAAATGCGTGTTCTATCATTTTCGTTATGGTTATTATTGTAATTATCATCAGTATTCTGCTACTCACTAACGATTGAAAGTTGCTTCAATTCTCCTCTACTCTTGCTGATTGAATAATTCATCATATTGCATATATTTTAATTAAATTGTTCATGTTGTTTTTGGTTATTTTCTATATTTTTAGAGTACGAAATACTTTTTTATGGACATCGTATGCAATTAATTAATGCATAGACACTACGCTGAGTTTTGCAAAAATGATGTGTCGTGTAGTTCTAATCATAGAAAAATACTATACATAGTTGAGTTGAAATTAAAGTCATCGAAAGCATCGTTTGGACATGCTATACCCAAGTGATCACTTTTCAGTATTTAATACGTTTAAATGCCTGTCTGCATGCATGCAAATTTACGCCGTTTTCTTAGCGTGAACGTAATGTGTCCCATTGGAAATGGTGATGAACGAATAAAAAAGTTCTAATGATAGCTCTGAGTGTTCTCCAATGAAGTCACGCTTATTTACATATTTATTTTTATTAATTTACGTGTGGTATTTTCAGGGTTATAAGCTCAGTATAGTTGTCCTGACTGCACAAAACTCGTCACCAGAGAACATTCGTGCTTTGAACGCGGCGTGATCAAGATCCGAGTCGCGACACGTGTTATCGTAAACAAAAACAATCTAAAAACATCCACAAAAAAAATTAAAACGATTTAAAGTTTCGCGAGGATCGAGGCAGTTGATCGTGTTTGTGGTTTGAAGTGACAGTTTGACGGGTGGGTTTCAAATTATTTCATTACTGACAAAGTTACCCAGGTGTGGATATCTTCCTAAACAGCTAAATATAATGATTTAAGTGGCTATTTACATTTTTGTGCTGCAATCCAAAGTTTATAAATATACTTTAGATTATTCGTTCGTTGCCAATTTTTCCTTAATTTTGTTATTTCAGTGTATAATAAAACGTCAAATTTGATTCGAACAAATTATATTATTCATATAAAGTGTGTAAACATAAACATAATGAAATTTTCTTACTAAGCACTGCCTGAAAATTATGTGCGAGTGTACATTCGGAAAGAACTCTCTCAAATATGCGATAAGGAGAGATAATTTGAGAAACACCCGAATAGTGAACAATCTATTGGTGCTATTTTTGAGGTTGATGAGACAGTCGAGGAGGAGGTAGAGGTTGTTTCTTTTCCGTAGACAGATCCGTTCAGAGAACACGTGAAAATGGCGGACACACCACCAAAGTTACCACCTAAGCCCAGGATAACTCTTCACATTCCAACCGCGGGTTCCCCAGGAAGTAATCAACAATCACCAGTTGGAACGAATAGTATTCATGTCAACCCCTTGTATGTGCCGAATTATAACAACAACTTCAACAACATGCAACCGATGACACCTGTTACTGCAATGCCTCAGAACAACCCGTACATGAATCCCTTCATTAATCCTGGCAAAGCATCGGAATATATGTTCAAACAATTTGAAGGATTTAAAGATTTTACTATGAACACGGCCAAAAGTGGACTGAGTGTTGGCGAAAAGAGTGCTTTTTGGATGTATAATAAGCTAAGTACGTGGTCGAAAAAGTGGTTTACGCATTTGATGCTGACTATGTTGATGATGGGTTACACCGCGATTGGAGCTTTCATATTCATGACTGTTGAAGGTAAAATTAAAAAGAACATCATACATATTTTCATTTAGAGTAAGATTACATAATACAAATATACATATTCATTATTGGTATTTGGAGCTTAATATTGATTATGAAAGGAATACAAAAATACATACGTATTTTTGTACGTGAAATTATTCAGGATAACAGGATATATTACCATCTTATGCCAAAATTAAATTACTCGTGTATATTTAAAGAAAAATGTCGCTATAAAAATATGCACTTGCAGTGCAATTTTCTGATATACGATATATGCAAATTCTTGGGAAGTTGGGTTTATACTCGTATTAGGGAATATTGAACGTGATTATTGGATGTTGAATATTATTTATGAAATTCTGATGTGATGTCTTTTAAACTCTTAATGTCTTTTAAAATGATTTGAATGGAATATAAAAATATATTATTTTGAGATTAGTTCATTAACGTAAAATTTCACTGAAAAAGTGGAGGCTAAAATGAAATCATAAATATTGTAACAGGCTAAAGTTACGCAAATTTTTTTTTCAAAACTGAACATACATAGCTTTCAGTATAATAATACAGTCTGTCTTGTGTTTGTCCTGAGCTTTTGCCAAATTTTGATTTACATCGTTTTGAGACAGACGCATAAAGCATCAACGATAAAGTGTGAGCAGTTTTGACGAAAGCAGTTCGATTTCTTCATCTAGTATCTGTCACTAGGTGGGCTAGTATTTCGAGATGTTTTTATTTTTATTGAGTCCACCTCACTTGAAAATTCATTGAAATATGTATAACAGTTGGTTAAAACATTTATTTTCATTAACGGCATGCATACTAACGATACAACAAAATTTTAATTCAATTGTCAAAAAAGCTGACTTTACAGATAATTTATATATACAAACTAAATAGATTTAAATAATACTACATTTTAGTGATAAGTTAAAATTTTGTATCAAATTTGTATAATTAATTGTATGTATAATTAATTAATGATAATTTCAATCAAATTTGAATCAAATCAAAACAAAATTGTGTAAATGTTTCCAAATTGTACATACATATATGTACATATGTTCATATATATACATAGTTTATTATTATAAAATACTTCATGATTGTGTCTAGATTTCATTTGTGTTATATAATATGTATATTACAAACGTATTTAACGGTTTGTGCATTATAAATTAAAGAGAAATTTGATCCTACAGATCAGAGAAAAGGTCAGCGTTTACGATCCATATAACACGATTGATCTTTACGAGTTTCGCATCTCCGAAAGTAATCGTATAAAAGCTTCTGTCTTTTAGACGATTTCAACGTAAAATTTATTTATTTCATCGTACAAAAATATTAATATTTATTTTAGGAAGACACGAGACAAAGGTAAAGACAGACTTAAGGGCCAAAAGATACGAATTCGTGACCGAAATACACGGATTGATAAACGGGACCGCATTATTAGAGGTCTGAAATTTTATTCATCACAATTGAATAAGCTGCATACGGACAGAATGCGTAAATTAATTTAAGTACATAAAAGATGCGTCTTTTTAGGACCCTGAGCTGTGGAAAGGAAAAGCGATCGATAAATTGATGAATTATGAAGAAGCTTTTAAAGAAATTATAGAAGAAGGGAAAATTGCGGAAAATAAAACGGTGTGGACCTTTTCGAATGCGGTGTTCTATTGTGGAACTATTTATACAACGATCGGTGAGTAAAATTAATATTGTTCCACTTTCGTTTATATGTTTTGGATTTCAGTATAACAAAGCTTTTATTTTTGGGTTGGTGTTATTAACATACACATGTATTTGCATATTAAAATTAAAACAAATATTTATTTTGAGGTTGTTTGACTACTTATTCAATATAATATTGTGCATGTTATTTTGAGATATTTTTCAAAACTGTTTGTTAATTTAAATTGTTGAGCTAACAAACTGCAATATATGTAGCAAGATGAGCGTATTATCCTATCAACTGAGGTGTCACGGGTTGAATCCCTGGCCGTATATGTAGTTACATGTCGATCGTTTCTTATCAGAGTTTGCCAATTTGTCTGATTTTATTGCTGAAACAGTTCCAAACAAATTGGCATATCCTATCCTCGTTTGTCACCATTAATTGAATATAATTTCAAATTTATAATAATAATGTTTTCAGTTTATATAAAATACATATGTACAAATTTGGCCTATGTGCCACGTTGGGGCAAAACCTGTAATGGCACCATGGTAAATATGTATAAAAACAAATAAAGTGACGGTCCCAATCTCCGTCAGATTAAAATAAATTTCGCTGTACAATATCGTCTAGAAAATTGTCTAGCAATCTGTTTATGGAAACACATCTAGTTACATTTTTTTTGCAATACTGGGTTGACACGATACGAGTAAACCCAGACCAAGTCACTCGAACGTTATTTATAACGTGGCAACAGGAGAGTTTTTGGGCACTGACATTCGATCCGAGTAAGCGTTCAGTTTTACCGATTGTATTCGATTGGTGATCCAAAATGTCGACGGAGAGCGGAGTGTCGAAAATATG
Organism: Arctopsyche grandis; assembly: GCF_051622035.1. Classification (NCBI taxonomy): domain Eukaryota; kingdom Metazoa; phylum Arthropoda; class Insecta; order Trichoptera; family Hydropsychidae; genus Arctopsyche; species Arctopsyche grandis. Next base: position 19,290,386 of record NC_135357.1, read on the forward strand.
TACATATATAGGAAAAAATGGTCAGAAATGGTCAGATATACATAATTTGTGGTGCTTGTTGTATTTTTGTTTGTATCTTGATCTTTATTAACATGCCTGCGACAGATCCTATTCCTTTCAGTAACAGATCCGTCATTTAAAAATTGTCCGAGTGCCGATTACGTGTCAACCACGTTTACGAGTCATTGGAACGTTCGAGAGATTCTTCCGAGTGACTCAGTCTGGGTTTAATCGAATCGTATCAACCGGTATAACTCAATTTTTTTTTTTTTTTATTTATTTTATTTTATTTCATACCAGGAAGGCATTACAGGTAAACCCCAATGCGCCTTCCTGGCCAAATTACAAACAATACAGCATTTTTTTATTATATACATAAGTCGCTAAATTACGAGACACTGACTTAAACTCGACAATTAACGAGACATCTATGAATTGTACATACATTTTTATTGTAATATTTACATTAATCATACTCAAATAGTGGTGACATAGTGGGTAGGAAGGATTTTTAGCCAATTTTTAATCGGGAATCGTTTCAACAATGAAATCAGAGAAAATTGGCAAACTCTGATAGGAAACGATCAACCAGGAGTCACAAATCCTGGTCTGACCAGCAGCATTACAGATATACTCAGAAAAATTCTTTTCAATCGAGGTCAGCTCAAGGGATCGAACTCGGCGCCTCTCAGTGTTAAGCAGAAGCTTAACGACCGAGCCACGCTGCTGGCTTTTATTTTGATTTATCTGTATTTGTCACCAAAGATGAAAGTGGCGGTCATATTGTTGTACGGGTTTTGGTCACTTTCGGAACTGCTGGTGTATACTCATTGACTTGAAAATATTTACATATTTACATAGATATATACCAGGAAAGCCTGACACATAAACCCCAATGCACCTTCCTAGCCAATTGCAAACATTGCAGCATTTTTTATTACATAAATCACTGAATTTCGGGATGCTGAAGAACATAAAATTAACTATTAATTAATTAATTAATGAATTCATTGATACATCTATGGATTTAGACTTGTACGTAATTTTTTACATATTTTAAATAAATTAAATTCAGATACATACATAGTGACATAGTGGGTAGGACGATTTTTACCAATTTGATGGAGGAACCGTTTCAAAAATGAAATCAGATAAATTGGCAAACTCTGATAGGAAACGATTGACTTGGAGACTGACCAGCAGCATTAAAGATTAGCACGGGATATAACCCGGTAACCTCTCGGTGCTTAACATAAATGCAACAACCGAGCCATACTGCTGGCTATGTATGTATGTATGTATGTACGTAAATGAAATCTGGTCCATTTTTTTAGAACATGTTTTCTATCCACTACTCATTACTCAGTGCAATTTATGTATTTCAGCTAGTTTAGAAATAAAGAATAGGAGTTTAATCTTTGATATTTGATATAAAAATAGAAACAAATAACGTTTATTCGCATTCGAAAGAAAAAGGCAGGGGGACTGGGTTACTGACGGAGATACGAACAGTTACTTTAACGAACAGTTAATTTATTTTTAAAACAGCACATGTGTAATCATTTTCAATGGCAAAGTGCCGTTGAAATTCGAAGTAGTGTAGTATTTTTTTTTATATACATACACATGTATCATCACAAGCGGCAATGAAGTGTTAATAGTATATGAATCAAGCGTTCATTCATAGTGCAATGTCCCAGAAGCACGTTTTTCTTATTTTTAATTTTTTCGTGCGATTCGCTTTTGTTTTCCCCGTTGCTCATAGTATAAGAACGAATCCGCAAGAAAGTGGTAGAGTTGTATTTATATGAAAAGGAGACAAGAGCGATTTGCGTAGGAATGCGTTTCTATATAAATACGCCCGGTTGTCACAAACTTGGAATGTACCAAAGAGCAAAGTGAAAAACTACTTTTTTGCATTTTATATCAACACAAAAGACCGCTTGAAAAAAGTATACGGTTTTACGTAGCCGGTGGGTGGATAAATTTTGACGAAGAACTGAACAAATTGTAAAGCCTCAAAAAATCAGAAATGATACATAATTTGTTTTACAATGTTATATTCAGTATCGTTGTTAAAATAAATGGACTGAATAATTATTTGACGACGAAACGAAATTTTGCACGGAAAGCTCCATGAATATTTCAAGTCCGGATCCTTTAATATTATCTGCATAATTTAGAGATCTGGGTCGTATTATCATTAATTTGAATATATATCTCGCTTTAGATTGAAAAGCGTCGTGAAAACACACATTTTCGTCCATTGGATCATCGTGGTTTGAGATAAAAGAAATTTCGCATTATTTAAATTGGAATACAATAAATTTTGAGGTTGACTTTAGCACCAGTTCGATCTGATTTACGGTTGTGTTTATTAGTTGGAAATATTTACGACGCCAGCTATTTTCCAGTTAATCGTTAAAATGTTTGGAAGCCACAAATTATGTTAATAATATCTGAAAATAAACGCAAGTATATACATATGTATGTAATAATTTATATTACTTTTGGTATTGAATATTTGAGATAATACATATATTATTACAAAACAGAATTTGAGACCCGCAAATGACAGTATTTTTCAATTTTAATATAAATTTTGTTTTCAAATAGTTTCTGCTATTAACGGCACGAAATCTTTAGTTTCCACACTAAACTATGCACTATCGGAAAATTCAATAATTTGTAGTATGAATTTTCTCCGTTAGATGGTATCCAAAATTTATAAATATATATTCATAAATAGTCAATGTATTATAAAATATTGTTTATATATTATTTAACTATAAATAATTATATAATTAATGTATTATATTAATGTATCATTTTGTCCATATAAGGTTTATCAGTATAATTAAATGTATAACGCGACAACGTATTGTTTACAAATATGTATCGTGAAAGGAAATAAATACTGCATATAATTTTGATGAAAAATAAAAATTTTCTACTAAAAATTCAAATAACTGTTTTGTATATATGTAGGTTTTTACAATTCATGGGTGTAAATCAATAAAGGGTACTTATGTACATATTATATGTATGAATGTTTGAAAATTTTTATAACCATAAGGATAAATACTATACATATATTTTAATTAAATTAACTATAACGAGCATAATCTCTTTACTACTTTACGTTGTCAATCGACATTATATTTTATTTACATATAGTTTCAATGTGAATACAGTCTTGTCTATTGATAGAACTATTTATATTACTCTAAAAATAAAATAGAAATCTCTGAGAATCTCCATCTCTTTATGTTTATATGAAGCGACATATATGTACATACAGATACATTGCTCTTAGTTCTTGGACCGTATTTTTTATATCAATTAAAAATACCTGGGAAATATTGAAATAATACAAATATAGAACACGTCGTTTCATTTTGTATTCCGTCGTATATATTTTCGTGGTTGTCACGAAGCGTTTTTACATTTGATAAATAGCCGTTTATTTTCAAACATGTATGCAATGCGAATATTTTTACTACGAACACAATATTAAAAATCTATAACTCCACATTAATTCAGCGATTTTTAATAACACTAAATGAAAGTATGAACAATATTTCAGAAGAGAGAAACGAAAAATTATATTTTACTACAATTACATTGTAGTAAAATATGACTCAAATTTATTATTGTCCTATTCAAAAATACGATAGGATCTTAAACGTATACTAATATTAAATTAATGCTAGTTAGAACGTCGAACATGAATTCGGTAGAAGTATCAGAGTAACGCAATATCGTAAGATCGCGGCTCTCATTTGCTGATATTAATTTTGTACGTGTTTATACCTAACAATAAAAATGGTTGGCATATAAAGGTGAAATATTTAGGGCTTTCATTTGGGGTTGGGTGTTTAATTATTTTATCGCATTACGTGACCCATAACTTGTGTTACATGTCACAAAGCCGAAATTAACTACGGAAACTATTGAAATACTATTTTCTGAACAATATTTAGTGCTGTTCAGTATTTATTCGTATTTGGCATTTAGAATAACTTCAAAAGTACGTCGTTGTTGAAAAATCAGCATAAATGCTTTTGAACTTGTCGTACACGGATGACGTCAAAGTAGTTTGTTGTGGTATGGTAAATAGATGGTACGCGTGCCAAATACGGCACTATATTCGACTGAGTTGGCATATTAATTTGTCATCACGATCAAGGATAATTTCATAGTCTCACGGAAAGGTAAGTGCAAAATTTCATTCATATTTTGGCACAAACAAAAACTCGCGCGTTCGTGTGTTTGTCATGTAAACTTTTGATTTTGGAATTGTAATTAAAAAATATTTTTTCATTTGATTAATTTCAAGCTTTACGACGCGAGAATATAAAAAAAGTTGATATTAAATTTACGCTGCAGAATTTCATCTTCATACAGACGCAATAAAAAACGGTATAAAATCCCGGAATTATCTTTTTATTTGGACAATCAGGACAACATTTAATATTAATACGCAATATAAAAATAAAAATGTGTCATAAAAATATTTCTTCCAAATTTGGTATTTAATATTTCATTGTATATGAAAACTTAGAATTTTGGAAGGATTGACACATATTCAATACCCATACTCACTGGTGCTATCTAAAATAAACCACGGTAATTGAAAATATTTAAAGTTTTTATATTTTTCTATATTATATAATTCCCACCCGTAGAAGGTGCCCTAGTAAACTTAATTGAAATCGTTACTGTTTAACGATAGAAAATAATTTAACTATTACGTATGTATATTATTTATACTTTGTTTATACCCAGCCATTCCAAAAATATTGACATTTTCTATTGTGACTATTATTTCTATTATGATATTTTATATTATGATATGTCACTATCAATACTACCGCAAAAAATTCCAATATCGGTAATATCGGTACCTACCGATATGGTTTTATTAAAGCAATTAGTACATTTTTAAAAAATTAACTATCATTAAAATATTAATTCATTTTAGATTAATTTTCAGCTAATTATTATTTTTTTTTATTAAAAAATAATCTAATGAGTTCTTCTAGATCGCGTGATATTTTCAGCATTCTTTATGTTTGATTTTAAATTTATGATATACATACATACCTGGCAATTCCAAGGTCAAAAATGATGGCGTGCGGTTAAATTTTCTCTGTTTCTATCGCGCAGTTTTATTTATATTTGCGCGAGTAGGATAAAAGAGGATGCTGTGACGTCATACCGCATCCTCTTGTGTCCTGCTCGCACACACGTAAGTAAGTTAGTAGAGTTTGAGCTTAAGTGAGAGTAAGTTTGACTTATTGTGAAAATTTAAGGTACATTTTTAGCCCATTCTCAAAGACTTCAAAGAGTGTTTGTCTGTAATAGTCCCCTGTCCAAAAAATGTTTTTAAGTTAAACCAATGAGTGAGAGGTGACTACGAGCTTGTTAAAATACAAAGTGTTCTATGGCTCAGGTCACGTTGGGCTGTTTTGGTCCTTCGGACAAATGCATCTCCGGACTCCGGAGAGATATATGCAGTTAGATTGTGTTTCACACCCGGTGATTTCTTAGTCGTTCACATTTTTTTATACATTGGGTCTGGTCGGTGTAGCCGAGAGCTATGTGCTGGGACATGTGTAATGAAATTAAATATTTATAATATAATACTGATTCTTCAAAAGGTATAAAATTCCGACTGTTAAAATGTATAAAAATAGTATTCATTTATGTACAAGTCATATGAGATGATCGAAACATATGTATGTAGTCATATTATACATAATAATATGTAAATTAAACTAAATTAAACATCCTCATTCAGCTGTCACTTTGACACTTGGTTATAATATTACACGCTGTCCAGTTCACGCATTCGGCAAAGAATTTGCCGAATCCGTGAACTGGGCAACGTGCTTGCATTTTTCACGCATTCGGCAATTCTCTTGCCGAATGCGTGTAATAGACAATTTCACAATATATATATATATATATATATATATATATATATATATATATATATATATATATATATATATATATATATATATATATATATATATATATATATATATATGTAGAATTGATTTTTAAACGAGCCGTAGGTATAGTTGGTCAAGCTGGGATAAAGTGTGTGTGGTATGCATGGGAAAGACCGGATGCGTGTTGTTATGGTCACTTGTTGGAGAACAAGCCCGAAGAGACGTGTTAATAAATACATAGTTCTGACTTAATCTGCGTTTCACTTGGAATCCTTCACATCCGGATCCTATATATATATATATATATATATATATATATATATATATATATATATATATATATATATATATATATATATATATATTTCATCCCAATCTTCCGAACGATTATATTGTTTTGTGAATAAAAGCTTTTACAGTTGGCGGATACGTTGTTCGACGCTGAGTAAATTTCTACAGAAAAGTCTTTCGTATTTCCGTCAAAGAACTACAATAGAAAGAGATCTGTACTATTTTATGGTGTCCGAGTTGCATGGGATCATTTCAAAATGAAAACGATAAAACTGTACTCTTGTACAGTTTGTAAAATCTTGACAATATCATAAATGCTTAAAATCAACGAGGAAGTCCAATACATTTTTCTGTTTTCGACTTTCACGAGTCCAACGCTCTGTTGTTTTTGCTGCGTTTGAGTATGCAAAGTTGCAAAGCGTATCTTTAAACCTGGATATACGCCGTTAGAGTAGGAGTTATGACTACGTTTAGAATGAGAAAAATACGTTGGTTTGTAGTCGAATGTGGCACGAGTTATTTCTGGCTGAGCTGGCCCATCACTGGGAGCGGCGCTCGACGACCGCCAGTTGGCTACACGGGATCACCGTGACGCCACTGAATAACAAGACTCAAAACGAAGTGGAATAAATACGAAAAAACGCATCGAACGAATGTATTGACGGTCTAATTACGTATGAAAAGTTCTATTTAAATAATTTGAGTGAAAATATCTGAAAAATTCACGTGAAAATGGAGGAAAATGAAGCTTGCACGAAGCACTGTGGGATGGCGCACTACTGACAACGGGTCCAAGGTTAGTCATGATATTATTTTATCGTCTATAATTACGTACAAAAATTATATACACAAAATATATATGAGGCGTTATACGTACATAGTTGAAAGTGGTGGATGTGCAAATACACCATTTCTGTTTGACTTACTTCACAAATTGTTATCACTTCTTTTAATTCGATATGACCAGAATCTTAGAAAAGCGGAATAAACGTGTTACAGGCCACCAGTATTAAATTATTGAATATTGTAAAACGCAAAACATTACATGTAAAGTTTGGCGAGATATTTATCGAAATGGAGGAAAGTGGACTTACGCCAATTAAAAATATAACAGTCGTTAAAATATAACGACTGATATACGAATGTAAATTTATGCGATTAAAAAAATTAAAATAATCCAAACATAAAATATTCCGTTAAATTTGCTTATTATTCGATTGAGCTGTATGTACATATGTAGTGAGTGACCGATTTGAATCATTGATTCGTTGCCAATAAGAATACTGGCTACAATGTTTAATGGGCTGGTTATACATATTGTAGATTTTTTAAGCCCATTTTAAAATTTTAATATTAACGCGATGTTCACATATATTTACATATAAATATATGTATATGATACATCCATAAGATGGATATCTGTATACACTATAGATATATTATGAAATAAGTATTGGCATTATTTGTATGGTGGATAGTGTTACTGGTATATACGGGAAGTAATAAGCTTAATATCGATGGTTGAATTTATTTATGTATTAATGCATTTTTTTGTTATAGAAATACTTAGTCCTTGAAGATACTCGCACCAAGAAGAATTATTGATAAAACAATGGCCGAATCTTTATCAGATGTAAAAAAATCAGCGGTGACCGTTAAAAAGTCATCAAGTTTTAAAGCGGAGTCTGAAACTCAAACAGCTGTAGCAGTGAGAGTTCCATCTATGAAGAAACAGCAACCGACTGGAGTTGAAACTGTTCCAGTTTCTGAAAAGCTCGTTACATCTGAGCAAGCGCAGAATGCAGCTGTAGCGCGAAGGCGCAGAATAATAGCTAAGAACAGGGCGCAAAATGTCAGAACGAGAGAAAAAACACCAGAAGCAAACAGAACGCCTTTATCTATTCACGATGATACTACTACCACAGACGAAGAAGATCCGAGAGCAACTAAAGCACCACATGTAGCAGAAGCTGACGATATATACGCAGAAATGAGAAGGAAACTTCAAGAGAAAACTAAGGAGAAAGATGAATACGATATTGATATTGAAAAGATTAGAGAAGCTCAAGTTGAAGAAGCCAAAGAGCGCCGTCGTCGTAGTATATCACCGTTCGCTTTGCCAACTGCCGACGAAATAGCACATTTGCAAAGAAAAGGAAGTTTCATCGATCCCAATAACAAACTCTTAACGACTGTACCCAATTATGGTTTGTGTCTTAAGGACGATACCGATCCAGGGAGCAGGAAAAACTCGCTGATTCTCAACGAAGCAGATGCTATAACAACAGCTCTGAACGCAGCGTCCGGTCCAACCACCCCCGCTAAACAAAACAATCAACTAATAACCCCACCTCCCCCTAGAAAATCGCACGAACCGATGATGGAAAAACCCGTTCAAAAATCAAAAGAGGTTGAGAAGATATCTCAACCAACCCCAATGACTAAACAAACTAAGCCTAAGTCATGTATTAAAACACCCACTAATGCAACTGACCCTCACCCACCCCCACCCAGTGGCACGATTCCTAAAGAGCCGACAGATGTGCCGCCGGTCAGGCCCAAAAGGAGCAAATCGGGAACGAGGAGTCAGGTAAAAGATAAGTTTTTCCCATCGAAGTGTGCAATTATGTAAAATTAGCGGTACAACTTGTAATCTAAAATTTTAGGGACGAACGAGTGAAAGCGAGATGAGTGAGGATCAAAGTAGATATAAGGTAGAACCACCAATACAAAAAGCACCAAAACCAAAAGAACGCAGGAAAACAATAGCTACAACTAAAAGACAAATTCCCGACAGATCTCCGAACGCCAAAAGATCCAAATCAGCAACTCGAGTGGATCAAAAGCTCGATGTATCTGGAGTAGAAATTACGAAGACCAGTTCAGAAATAATAGAACTATTACAAAAAGCGAGAAACAGAAGCGTCGAGATACCCGACGAAGATGAGAGAATTTCAAATGCGGTAAAAGCATACGTGGATAGAAGTAGACAATTAATGACACCTACCAAATTACCTTCATCGCCTCGAAGAAGCAGTAGAGTCAGCTGTCCTAAAACTATAGAAATAATAAGTGGAAAAGAAATAATAGACAGTTATAAACAAGCACAAAGACGCAGCATGGAAATCGAGCGCAGTAGGAGAAGTTCAGGTTACGTTGATGCTAGTCAATCAGAATTGACAAGTTCTTGTTACTCATCATCCTATAGCGAAGACGAGTCAGATTTTGATTTGTCAAAAAAGAGTGCAGAGTTGAATAGAAAATTAGCCTCATTACATAGTGACGAAACAGCCAAAGCAAATGAAAAGAAAGCAGCTAAGAAAAACGAAAAGAAAATCGTAGATAAAATTAAAAAGGAAGAAAAGCCAAAAGTTGTCGATGCTATTAAACCGTTAACAATGGAGGATTTAAAATCTTCCGATTTCAAATGGATGAGACAAAATTGTCGTCGTGTATGGAAGGAGTTCAAATCTGAAATGGCAGACGAATGTCGAAAGATACGATGTTTGAGGAATCGATGTTTCAGTGACCTAATCATCTTGTTTGTATTTTGTGGAATGGGTGGAGTCATCTTTCGATACACGGAAGGTGCTTTCGAGAATTTTTACAAATGTGGTGTGAAACGGGTGAAGAGAGACTTCATAGATTCACTGTGGCAAAGCAGCCACAATATGAGAGAGGAGGATTGGAAGTCGACGGCCAGGAACAAACTATGGGATTTTGAAACGCAGTTACACACAGCTCATGAAGCAGGAGCTCACTCTTACAGTGGACAGAAGGCCTGGTCCTTCTTGAATTCTGTCGTGTATTGCTTGACGGTCGTTACCACTATTGGTAAGAGGAAATCTTCCAATGATAACATTTTGCAAGAAGTACTGAGCTCAATGCATTGATTTCGAATTTGGAGTGCAAGCATGTCATTTTTGAATGGCTTTGACAGTTGAATATAATATATATTATATGCAACGAATACACCCACTCATTTGTTTAATATTATATTCTGTAGTTAAAAATAAAGTTTAATATATGCTGTGACGCACGAAAACAAATGAATGTTAATTTTTACTGTTACAAAGAATAAAAAAAATAAAAAATTCAATTTTAGTATTTTCGTACAAATAGCGCATTTTAAATATTATATCTATCTACACATGTACATGTACATAATATTTTGTTTGTTACTATTTGAAGTGTGACTTGAATGCTATTTTTTTTGTTTGTGTGATTTCTTTCAATATTTTGATGTATTAATTACTATTAGAATATTAAATCATATTTTGTATCTTTAAGGATATGGCCATATTGCACCATCGACGAGAACTGGACGCGCTATTACCATAGTTTACGCAATTATCGGTATACCGATTTTTCTACTGTTACTGGCAGACTTTGGTAAATTGTTTACAAGATGTATAAAGTTCCTATGGGCGTACGTGAGGAGGTTGTATTTCACCGGAAGTTGCAGGAAAATAAGAAAAACCGTACCAATGCAGGTAACACATTAATATAGCATTTATGTTTTCGATTTTATGATATGAACAAACTGTTCACGTCACTGTGTATATTCTAAGTAAAATATACTTAGCACGTACGAATTTATGAAAACACTATATATGTATGTATATTATGCATAAATGTACATATTTAGAAACATAATGGGAAATGTATTCTTAACGAATTCCATATTGTTTTTCAATTATGCGAATAAATTTGACGCGTTGTGATAATTTATTTTCTGTGTTACTCGGAATCTTTGAAAAAGTTTTCTCAAAAGCTTTATTCGCGTTTATGTATAAATAATATTTCACAAAAAAATGTTTTGATTTAACGAAAAGTTTTTCATGGAAATTTAATTTCAATTGAAAGTTATTATATCAAATTAAATATACGAATTTATATTAAAATATACTATTACGATTGAATTTTCCTATTTCAATTATTATATTATTTAACGATGATAGATACTTTCCATTATTATGATAATAATAAAAAAAATCTCATACAAGCTTTTCATTAATTATAATTTCAGGAAGTGATGAAAGGGTTCAATATTGTATGTGAAGCTGCATCCACATTACGAAGACCATCTCAATTTGGATTAGACACTGAGACTGATCCAGAAAAACCTCCTGCTTTACCAAAAAAACCTGGTACTCTCAGTGCAAACAGTTTGGCTGTACCTTCTGCTCTAGACAAGCACGAGCAAATTGAAGACGTCCCCGAAACACCGGTTTCTCAAACACCAGTTCCACCGGGCTTCGAAGTTGACGATGAGTTCAATCTTCCCATATCAGTAGCTATTGTTATCCTTATTATATACATATTCGTTGGTGCTTCCATATATGTATTTTGGGAAGATTGGGGATTTTTTGAGTCATTCTATTTTGTTTTTATATCAATGTCAACAATTGGATTCGGAGATTTCGTTCCCAATCATCCTATATTTATGATGTGTAGTATTGTCTATTTAGTTTTCGGTATGGCGCTAACTTCCATGTGTATCAATGTCGTTCAGGTGAAGTTTTCTGATTCGTTCAGGCAAGCAAGTGCCAAAATTGGCGCCACAATTGGTCTTAAAGTATCCGAGGAAGATGGAAGTTTGACAGCTGTAACACCACCACCAGTGGAGATACCGCCATTACACGCAATTACACCTAAAACGCCAGAAACTAAAGATTCTCCTAAAGATAAATAACTAATTTAATTTGGTAAAATGTGCCTGTATCGTGCGTGCTTCATTTCTACAATATATATTTGAAAAATATTATAGGTATATTAAAGTTATATATTTTTAAGGATTAAATTTTAATTATCCAAATATCATTTATTCTAGTTATTTCATAAACAGTATCAACGACATGAAAAAATTTGAAAGTGGAAGCATTGACTTGAACTTACATATTAGACACACAATATGTATTTTTTTTATGGATATTTTTGGTTATGTTGTAAGTGAGTGAGCTTGGTGCTTTTTGATAAAATTTACCAAATAAAATTTTTTGATAAATTATTAATATACTTAATACCTGCATGAATGTTTTTCTCTTGATAAGAAAGTGAAAAATTTATATACAAATATTTACTATAAAATTATATACATATATTAACATACATATTTTGATGTAATTGAACTATTTTTAAAAATAAACTGGCAAACTTAAAAGCAATATTAAAAATTATACAGCGAATGTAATGTGTAAAAGAAACAAATCTAATCTACGTGCTTTAAAAAATGCTAATTATAAAGTTGAATACATAACTTTTAATGTATTATATATTTAATGGAAGCTACAAATAATACTGCAACAAATTTAAATTTAAAGCTATTGTGTTATTTAAGAAAATTTTCGAAAATTTGAATTTCTGAGGTGCTATAAATTATGCAATATATATATATATTAATCTTGCCTTTTGGATTTGAATATTGGGTTATATTCATATGTATGTATGTATGTACATATTTGAATAAGCTGTTTAATTTTATAGGTGAGCAATTTAACCATTATTTTAATTTAAAATGTTTAAATATGTATTAAATTTATGTAGATATTTTAATTGTGTTACTTATGACTGAGATTTAATAATAAAATTGTTGAGGAAAATGTTTAATTTTAAATGAGTATCTTTTGTTTTATTAATCCACTATATTATATGAGTATTTTCTTTCACATATTAGCAATGAAAAGATTGAATACATAGTTCTATAGAAAAAAGGCTCGAACAAGAGCTGACAAACGAAGCAATTTTCGCTTAATGAGGTATCGATTTCTAATTACTCAGGCGTTTCTTCAGGGCGGGTTAGCAAAGACTTAAAAGACCTAACACCCGGATTGTGGCATTAACCCTCAGAGCAATTATTGCCCGAAGCAAAACAAAGGGAAAAAATACTCTTTAATTTTCTCGTATCACTTTGAACATTGGGTCTGTTTCATTAGCAGGTTTTTTTTTGAAGCCGGATGTTGAGGATTTAATATATACTCAGGATTTCAATTTCATTTTTTCATATTTTGTTTTATTTATTTTATTTTATTTTACAAAATCAATTAATACATACATATATAGAGAAATATGAACATATATAAATATTTTTTATAATATTCGGTAATATGTACTTAGATTTTTCTTTGAATACTGTCTCACTTCACTAAATCAATTCCTCTTCAATTTCCCGTGAGTTTGACCGAAGTGATACATTTTCGGAAAGAGCAGGTGACAATTAAATTACGTTGATTCAATACTACGATACGTAGTGGTGATCGCACACGCAAGAGGAATCTTCTTTTTTTCGCACACGCAAGAGGGGAAGAAAAAAGAGCAAGAGGACACAAATCGTCGGAAAATCCAATAACAAAAACCCAGCGACAACGATCAAATATTTATTGGTAATGCAGATGAAAAGGGAAGGAAAGGAGGGGGAAAGGGAGAATAAATACCAGAAAGTAAAATGAAAACTGGGACGCGCCCAGGCTAAATAATTCAGCGATATTGTGGAAACAAAGAATATTCCGAAAAATTTAAATTATGACTATGTAAATATGTGTATTATATATGTATGTGTACAATAGATACATATTTTTTTACATAGCATCATATTACTGTGAGGACGAATGAGGACGAGAAGGAAAATATGGAATAATAATTGAAATGTAAGCAAATATGTATGTGCATGCGACAGGCGTCACTCACGCCCCGTTTCCTCGAGTTTTGCTTTTTAAGATACCATAACTTTTTTTTCAGTACCTTATAAAGCAAAGTTTTAAGTTGATGATATGGATCAAGGAAGATCACCGAAAAGAGTTTCCGTTTGAAAATTTTCTTTAGTTCTTTGATCACAGAAAACGCTAGGAATTACTTAAAATTGAATTCATAAATCAGTTATATATTATATATAATCGGATATTTGAAATCTATTCCCGTCATGTTTTTAAAAGCACTTTTTCTTGGAAACCATTACATAAGTATATGCATACATATGTACATAGATATGAAGTTTCATATTTTGATACAAATCTATAAACTGAAAGTAGGAGTTTGCATCTAATTATTTTTATATTAATCTGTACAGTAATAAAAAAATCATTTCACCAAAACAAATAAATGTATGGATGTTATAAATATGGAGCAAGGTTACCTTCTCCGTGACCTAGACGCTTGCTTTGTTCATAAAATAAAATAATCATCAGTTTTTCCCTTGTGCGGACACTTTTGGCAAGCGAGACGAGAGATATGTATCTGATCGTTTTAAAAACTCATTTCGAAAATCGATGCCGCGATATAAACGAACATAATAAATGTGGTTGGGAAAATATTCGAAATGTATAATTTCGTTCAAATGATTAAAATGTCTAACCAATTTAGACTTCAACTATATTTGTCGTATTCAACTATAAGAGGGTAAAATTATTATTAAATAAAAGCTTTCAGCGTCAAAAGACTTTCGAATGAGAACGAAATGTTGAACCGAAAGTATTCCGAGCTCGATCATAATTTGCAAACATCAATAAAACTTCTCGTATTGATACCTTCCCTTCCATCATTAATCATTCCATTCAACCCGTTATTTTTTTATTAATATTTTTGAAATGATTTTTTTCGCGATAACAGCATATCCGCAATGTGTTCGTTATGCGGGGCATTTCCTTAAAAGGATGACTATGATTTTTCTTTTCCGTTCCACGTCATAACCAACTCTTAAATAATTTCGATATTATTTCAACACAAAGAGCGAGTGCTATTTATTAATATTCCGATATTTCGCTTTTTGTGAATTTCCGGTCAATTCAGATTTTTTATTTCCCCCTTCAAAGCTTTGAACTTTCTTTAATGACCCTCATGTGAAAATTCGATTGACATTTTCGACAGTCGCATCACTCACTTTTCACCAAATAGCAAATTGTTCAAAAAATTATTAAAGAGCGTTTTTTAATGTCACAAAAATTTAGCTACGTACTTTTTAATACATGTATTTAGTTATGTTATCATAAGATTATAAACAAAACATAATGATTTATTTAAAATTGTAGAGTAATTACGTTTCATATTAAAAGTAAAATACGTTTCCTTTTTTCTAGAAGGAACGTTTCTTTAGCGATAGACAAATAAAATAATAATAAAAGTACATATAGGCATAATAAATATCAATGTAATGAATTATGAAGGTAACTAATCGACTTTCATAAAAAGAAATAGGTTTATGAAATATTGGTTGTAATTTAAGAATTGCTTTTGCCAAATGTGATATATATTTTTTCTATTTTATTAATTATCTATATTAATTAACCAACCAACATAATATAAGAACAAGGTTGTGTAGACAATCGTGCTCAGTTTTAACAAAACGCTCGTGACATTTTATTTTTCTAATGTCAGGGTCATTGTCATGCAGGGCAGGGTTGTGGAGTCGGATCAAAATTTACCGACTCCGGATTTATTTTATGATTCGACTCCAAACTCCGACTCCAACTTGAACGATTTTAATAAGATGGAATCTTCTTGCCCACGTATAAAATTTTTAGTGGTAAAAATAATAATAATTTTCAAAATATAAAAATTAAAGGTATTAAAAAAAGACTAAAAATTGACATGTATGTAACCAACTAAATTTATTGAATTATTGGTAATGAAATAGGTATAAATAAAAAAAAATCATAGTATACATATATGTACATATGTGTATCAATTTTATACACAATCAAATGAATTTAATAAAAAAAGAGAATTAAAAAAGTATAAGACAGGAGACATCGGTTTTGGATAGATTACATCAAAATATGTACAATTCAACGATTTTATTTGTAATATATTTTATTTTCATGAATTAAAAGAAATTATAAAATATCAATTTATTATTCGATTTACTAGTTACTAGTCGGAGTCGGTTGATTTTTTACGACTACGACTCCGCTTGAAGTGCTCCGATTCCACAGCCTTGCATTAATGTGACCCTGCCAGTTGAAAGTTACAATAAATCGCAAATTAAAATGCTCCGAGCGCCTGAAAAATTTTCGCAGATTTTATATTCGATTTTAATATAATATAATATATTTTTTATGAACGTAAAAAATTATCTATGGACCAAGAGCAAGGCTTTATTCGAATAAATAAATTTGTCTACAAATGAAATGTTTTATTATTACATTATGATATTAATATTCAAATTTTTCATTATTTTTCGTCTTTCAAGCTATCATCGAACCAAATTTTCCATCCCTAGGGGAGGAGGGGAAGGAGGTCCACAAGATATTTTATGGGGGGTACTAAACTGAAAAAAATAATTTTTAATCGGTGCAATCTGACGAAAGGTATCTGAAAGAGGAGCTTACTGAGCATCTTGAATCCTTTGAATAGGAATTTCATTGGTACTTTCCCGAGCTTACGGAAAAAGAATTTGCACCGGTATAAAATTCATTACTTGCTTCCCTGAATATAGTGAGCATTCAGAATAATGTCGAAGATGAATTATTTAAATATTACACACGTAATATCACATGTTTGATAAAGAAAAAACCAATAAAGAAATACATATATCAAATATTAGAAATAAATTGGGGTTCGCTAATATCGATATAACAAATATCGAGCCGCAGAATATTTAAACTTGTTGCTCAGATACAAAAAAAAAACAGTTTATATTCTGGAAAATATATTTATAGTGTGTTTTCTTCACTTCGGAATATTATTAATGAAAATTGCGATCCTAAAAAATGTTTGATTTGATTTTTAAAATCTATAATAGAAGCTTAAGATCTAATACATTACTGAATAAATTTATATATTTGTATATAGCATTTGGATACTCCATCTCCATTTTTGGATATCATCTCCTTGACACCCCCAAATTACGACCAAGCATAGCCGGGTATTTCAAATAATACTTAATACAACACAATCTGCGGGATGGTTGAAATACGGAATTGCATTATTGTCGCATACTCTATAATAACTATAATCTACTTACCTAACTCAAGTTGCATGCCAATCTAGCTTGCATCGTGTATAAGTACTTCTAATATATACATACAAATATAGATATATTAAGTTTTCTTTTATGTGTATGTCATTTTCAGCCTTAGTTTAATTTAACGACACTATAGGCGCTATTTTGTAGTTTGCGGCTCTGGCAGTCGAATCCCCTTTGAGATGACACTGATGGTCTTGTAATTTCAAGAATAGAATTGAATACAATACGACGAAATAAACCACTATAAGGTAAGGCTGTGTTTATATATCTCGGATGGAAATGAACTGCGCTTCATCATTTACGACTTATCCTGAAATTTGCTACACTCGGCAAAATTGACTTTACTCTGGTGAAATCTATTGTCGGCCGCACACCATTGTATTCGAAATGATTTTTTTCATTTTTCATCATGAAAAGAAAATTAACAATGCCCTTTATATTCTGTAGATAGAAATGTGATATCTATCCGTCGTTTAAGGCTCGGTGATTCAAATTGAAACGATTCTCGAAAGATTGCGTCGTTCAATTTCCATAGTATGTACTATGTACTTGTAAATGAATTGACGTTGCAACTAAAATAAAGTGACTTTTAATTAAACTGTAAACTCTATACTTATTTTATGACAATGTTAAAGAACATACTCAAGAGGTCGGTACGTATATAATTTATTACATAGTACATACTTTGTACATGTTAATACAAATTATGTGAGTTGTTATCACGTGAGGAATAATTTTTTTTTTTTAGAAGCTTAGTAATGAGTTACATGTGTCTTTAAAATATAACTCAAACATTGTACGAAAGATTTAAATATCAATTATTCATATAATTAATTTTTGAAATTATAAACAATGATGTATAGGAGCAGAAAAAAAATCGATGTAATGTAATAATTTTTATGAAATTCCTACAGTCTTTCAAAACATCAACCTATAAATTTTTAAGGAAAGAATAAGTATGTGTGCTGAGTGAATTTTGTAGACTTTATAGACATTTGTGTATGTATGTATATACATACCTATATGTATATGGACGTCGAAAACCTATATTTCGAGAGAAACTTGAGGCTGTATCTTACGCCATGGGTAACAAAGCATCGTAAAATATATTGCACAATATCGTAAAATATACATGGGACAAGGAAATTTATGCACAATATAGATTAATATTGAGGAAGGGCCACTTTTAAAGAAATTTCAATAACAAATTTAGATATTTTCTTTTCATAAATAATTAATTTTTGAAGTTGCCACGTTGAGCTTATAAAGCACAAGTGCCCATGTTTAGTAATGAGAAAATTGTGAGACGCAAAAAAAAAAAAAATTATTTAGTGAATTTTCAATATATAAATGTTGGGTCTACGTGACGAGCCAGAATGTAAAATTACAGAAAACACAAATATCGGAAGGCAAAGATCGAAAATCGAAAGATCTTAAGTCGAAAGATCAAAAAAAAGGGTACATGGTAAAATTCTGCGCGCGCACATTAATACGGGAGGAAAAGTCTGTTCCTCTTGTTCCTTTTGTATCCTGCTCGCGCAAATTAAGTGAGTATGTACGTGAGTATGTACCGTTTACCATGCACCCTTTTTTTTGATATTTCGACTTAAGATCTTTCAATTTTCGATCTTTGCCTTCCGATATTTGCGTTTTCTGTAATTTAACATTCTGGCTCGTCACGGAGACTGATAAATGTTATATATTTCGCATACGATATATCGATATCTAAGTTAAATGAGGGGTTGAATAATAAAACTCACAACTTGTATGAAATCCTGCCGTCCCTCACAGAATAAAGTAAAAAGGGGAGCAAAAGCGACAGTCAGTTCACGATCGTAGCCTGTGGATCTTTTTCGTAGAATGGGGGTGGGCCTTTATAAATTAATCGATTTCTACTAAAGTACATTAAGAAAAAAAGCATGCCATGTTAAATTTCATTTAGAATAAGATTTTAAAGTTGGCAAACTCTGACTTTGCATTTGCTCGGTTGACTCCTGTTCAAGAAAACTAGATTATGGCGGAGAGTGAAGTCTAGTGAAAACAAGATAATGTTAAAACGCAACGACCGCATTACCGACGACTTGTTTCACATTACAAGCCTTACACTCGTACATAAGATTATACATATTAGGTCTTGAAATTGAGAAGACGGAGAGTTTTACCGTAATTAATTAAAGCGTTTAGGGATTTTTTGCCCTGAGGACATCAATCGAACGAACTCAAGAGTTCGAGAAATTCAAACGATCTTACCGTTTGAATGCATTTAATGAATTGGAAATTCCACTTTCGTCGACTGTGTGCATCCCATTTCAAATAAAATATGTATATACGTATATATCTACATCCGTATAGAGCTCAAAATTAAATATAAAACAACATAAATATCTATAAATGTATATCTAAATTACAAATTTAAGAATGCAACTATTATTCAATCAAAGTTCGATAGTGCGTGAAATTAGTTTAGTACCATTAAGCTTATTGAGGATTATCGACCTTATATCGCAACTGAGCATTTCACGAGACATAGAACATTCCAATTACAGAATTATCCCAAGATTGTAATATTATATATGTATATGAAGAGCATTATTTTATTATTAAATTCTTGTTTTTACTTTTTTCTTTAGAAGCTGAGAAAACTGTAGATTAATTTTATTTATTGTTTTGTGGCTATATTTTTCTCTAAAATGCACATGAACTAAAAATGTATAGTTAATGTTAAGCCACATAAGATTTTTTTGATATCATGAAACAAATAAAGTGGAATACCGATAAAATTTTGTAATTATATTCGGTAGACTTGGGCAATAAAGACTAGCCGTTATTACTCGACACGTCCACAATTATACCGTTTCAGCGAAAGCTCGCCTTTATAGCGAAAATCGTAAAACGAGAGGTTCGCAAAGTACGAAACTTTGAATTTAACGAGCGAGAAGATAACGAAAATATGGCGTTTTACACGACAAAAGGCTTTGCCACTGTGGACTGACGGATATACCACGTTTTACATCGTTTCCATATCAAAGATCGTATCAAATAAGACAATATCTAAAAAAAAATAATTATTGAATATTCGTTTGGTGAAATGTTATCAATTTTTTTTTATAAATATACATATTTTTTAATTATACATATGAGCCGGTATATCTGAAAGTGGCGCAAGTCCAATTTCCATTTCCAAAAACACTATTTCTCTATGATTTAAGAAATTGTTAATCTTAAATATTTCTAAATGAATAAAAGTGGAGCGAAATGAATAAATAAAAGTTCAAATATAACGGTCCATATATTAATTTCATTAGCGGCAAGACTTTTAAACTTTTATGTTTCATGTGATAATAATAGTTGCGATGGAACTTTTGCTGGCATTTTCAAAACCAAGTTGTACTCCAACTTTCTTAATTGTTAAATTAAATATTTATTTAAAAACAACTAGGTAACAAGGTAAAGTTTTCAATAAATTCTTCCAGACAGGAAAATAAACGAGTTTCATCAAGGAATTATTAAGTAATTTATGTAACGTATATGTAAGTCATTAAATTTATGTATATACATATGTAAGTTTTTTGAAGGAAACGAAGAAAATTTTTCATTTCTTAATTACAATTCTTTAAATACACCTAGGTGTGACAATATTATAAATGCATTTGTATGTTATAATATGATATGTTATTAATATAATTTATGTATGTACATATGTATGTACATATAAGCAGGCCATATCAGAGGGGGGCAGCTGCCACGGACCTCACAATTTTAGAGGCCTCGCAGTTTTATGGTCCTGAATCTTAGAATCTGTCAAAAAAATCCGTAATTTGTACGTAAAATATACATACAATCAGTGGCGGCTCGTTCATACGCACTGCAGCACCCCCAAGGAAATTGAGAAAAATTTAATATTATTATATACATAAATGTATGTATATTATATGAAAATATCAATATTATTTAAGCGTGTATTAAGCTCGCCCGCACACCGATACACCCAATAATGATCATACATCGTGGTAATAATATCAGAAAGTGAGGCATCGTTTATGATTTTGTGCAGTACGGTTTTCGATGGAATATGCCGAGTGGGCGAAGGAGGGGCGCGGGGGCAGCTAGAAGCTTGGTCCGTACTGCACTCCCAACAGTACACATTTCTTTTTGCGTTCGTGTGCGCGCCGCGCGCTCGACACGCTCCTCACTTTTCCTCATTTCTTCTGCACCTTTTGTCTTTCCTTCTACACCTCTTACACTTTCTACGTTTCTACACGTCACTATTAAAGATGGTATCAAAATCAAGAGAAGCTGCAATCTAGTAATATCGATTCATTTTCAATTAAAGAAAACTTAAAAAGCTAAAAACTACCTCTGAGCCAGAACGGTGTTTTTCATCAATAAATAGAATAAAGACATACATATATAAGAAAAACAATGGTTCAAGAAAGATTGACGGCTTTGTCTATGCTGTCAATTGAAAAAAAAAATGATTATGAACAGTGAAAAATTTAATGAAAAGGTGATAGACCTTTTTTCAAGGAAAAAAAACAGAAGAATCAATTTTTAATGAAATAAAATACATATAATGTTTAATTTTGATAATTTTGTTGTTAATAGTAAAATATAATCCAAATACCCATTTTTTTATTTTTAATCAACCGCAGAACCCCCAGATATCTTATCCACGAGCCGCCACTGCATACAATGTACATATGTATATGCCATATCAGCGGGAGGGGGGAGGGGGAGGGGCAGAAAGGGCAGCTGTCATGGGCCTCACAATCTAAGGGGCCTCTATTTTAGACTGTAAAAAAATACATGTCGGTTTCTCTGGGCTTTGCATTTTCTATGAGACCCTGCATATACAAATACATGCATAAATCCACTTTTCTCCATTTCCAGAAATATCTCGCAAAACATTAAATGTAATGTTTTGCGTTTAAAACTATTAAAAATACTGGTGGCCTGGTAAAATACGTTGATTTTGCTTTTCCGAGATTCTAGACATATCGAATTAAAAGTGATAGAGTTTTTGGAACTGAAAATTGGACTTCCTCCACTTTCAAATATAACGGCTCATATAATAAATTTAATGTTGTTTGATTTTAAAATAACTAATAACATACAATTTTAAATTGAATCAGTCAAATTGTTAACTTTCAATCTACACAAGCATCGTTATTCACGGGTCAATATTGGGCAATTAATTTAATTAGGCTACGGTTTGAGGGAAAATATTAATTAATTTTGCACCCATCATCCTTAATCTAAATCCGACGTCGATCGGTGTTACCCGAAATACTAGCAAATTTACAGTGTCACTAATTGTATCAACAGCCTATACTATCAATCAACAAAAACTTTTCAGTAGAATAAATTGAAAATTTTGTAAAATCATCACATAATATGATGATTAAAAATTAAAAATTAGATATATTGTACCGAAAAAAATTTGTTTATTTTTACCAATGAATAATGAAAAAAACCAGGACGTTTTGACGAGTATGTCTTGATACTTTTTGAACGAACGCGTCTCGAGCTAATTTAATCAACATTGTCGGCGGCTTTACGTCCGTGTTTCCTCAGACACAAAAGACACATTCAATTATATAGAACAATCGGCGAATGGGAAGAAGCTTTGAACGCGTATTAGAGGTGACATGGAAAACTTGGCGTTAATTGAAAAGCCGTGCTCGGGAAAACGTTGCTTTATCGAATGCAATACCGTGACGAGGCGGGTTTAAGCTTACGGAAAACATCTGGTAGAATACGCATATTGGCTATGTGAAAATTTTATACAGCTAATGAATTTTATATAATCTTTTAGTGACATCCAGGCTTTAAGCTGCAAAAGAAAAATATTTGTATATTATATGAAACTACCAGATTATACACATGTAGGTACAAACATCGTACATGTATAGTAAATGTGTGTTTGCATCTATAATACGACTACTAAGAACAAAAAAACATATTGAGCAGTGGTGCGCCGTGATTTATAAAACAGGGGACTAGGTTATCTATCTTCTGAATGATTTGTCGAACAATCAATCAAGAACGCAATCTTCCAAGGCCTCGTTATTTGTTTCTGCGCACTCTGGGCTAATTTGTTCTGAGGGATTATTTCGTGAGCCTGTGTAAATATGTGCTATTTTAACCAAATAAATAGTTCAGAATGATGTTTGATAGACACAAATCAGAAAATTCTGAGTGAAAATTCCATAAATGCTTAAAGAGACGTGTAAATAAAAAAAAAACAATAAAAAAAATTGTCATCGAAGGCACATACATCCATACTTAAAAATTCGCCAGTACCGCGAAAGAACAGAATTGAGACGACGTGGATAGCCGTGCAAGCGAACGCGGCGGACCATACCATAAAAATCCATTACCACCACCTCAGAATAGGCTGATTCCAGTTTTTGAGCGAACAATAGCATTATAGACATCGAGTTGAATATTTTGTAATTAAATTGTTGATATTTTAAAATTTTAGGTAAAAGCTTTTAGGGGACTAGCCTAGTCGCTCTATTCTAATGACAGCACGCCGCTGACATTGAGTTACTAACATATGTATATTAATAGTTTCACGTCACTGTGGCTAATATGTTAAAAATGAAAATAAATAAAATAAAATAAAAATAATGTTTAGAATTGAAATATTTTGCAATTATTTTTTATTATGATTACATATTTTTTAATCAGTCGAAATTTTTTTAGCATATGTACATATACATAAATGTATTGAAAATACTACAGCGATTAGTTGTGGCTAATATGAGAAACACAAAATATTTTCAATTTCATATGCATGTACTATAACTCAAGACAGTTTTAAATAAAAATAAAATCATTTCGATATACTACTAAGTAAATTTGAAGAAATAAATGTTAAATTCCGTATCAAGGATTGATTTTATGTAGTGAAGCACATGCTATATGTACATATGTATGTAGATATGTATGTACGTTTAAAGGTCCGTTTATATTATCCAACACTGCACGGCTCGTCACAATACTACGCGGCAAAAAATACTTCTATTCACACTATACACCACCACTCGTTTTCGGCACGTTCATACTTGTTTTGGACAAGTGTAAGGCAAAATCGGCTTACACATTCGCAAAGTATCGAAAAGTTAATATTTTCACCATATGACGTCTCCGGAAATATTAATATGCACTTGGTAACACTTTCGTTAGTACGGGTGCACTTGCTACTATGGCCAAAGACAACCGGGTTTGCTTGATAAATTTCGGTGACATGTATATATATATATATATATATATATATATATATAACGATTTTAAATTTGTGAATTCGGTTCGATGTCTTATTTCACCTTCTCGATGTGTTGAAAATATGGACGTTATGGTAAAGATAACAAAACCTGTCATAGTAACGATAAAGTGATTTCAATATCTCCTCATTTTATCATTTTACTAAGACGTATTTTTATTACAATTTCGACCGTTGTCACGGCCGACAGACGGAAATTATTCTTTCGATGTACATTCGAAACATCATTTTATGTTTTGGTATATTTCATATAATGAGATTGAAAATTATTTGTAGAAAAATATCCGTAACAAAATATACAACGACAACAAGGTTTCAAGGAACGACAAAATGGGCAAAATACTGAAAACGATCACGTGCCAAAAGAGGAAACCGATAGAATGGTTTTGGGTCGTGGTGTAAAGGTTTACGGGTTCGATGTGGGAAATTGGCTGGTCGTGACGCCAGATTGAGAAACGCTGATGTCGTAAAATATAAGGACAAAATAGTACATTTCTCACACGAAGTGCGAATATCAATACGTCGAATTAGTTAGGTAACTGTGTGAGAGCATTGTGACAAACCCTACTCAGATTGGTTTTACGGATCGGGTGATTGACGAGGGGTTTTTCGTTCGATAAAAAGTTCCTAATTTGAATGTGGTCGAAATTGTACTATACTTCTTACCAATTTACATTCAAAAGAAATGGGAATGCCCTCTCATCAATATCAATGAAAAAATATTGTCAATGAGACCGATCTTGTATCACACAATGAAATGCTTGCGTTTTAACATTTTAACGCCATCAAAATCTGAATATCGAATTGAATCATTAATTTTCATTTTATGGACGTAAATTGAATTTCAGATTTTAATTCAAGTTGCTGAGACTGTAGACCAGTGGTCGGCAACCTTTTGGGAGACTGGGAAATTATTTCAGTGTTGAAAATTTTATATGGTTAGTGAGTAAAAGTATAAATAAAAATTTTATTCATGTAAAGTAAAATATAAATATGCACTTAAATTAATTTTATTGAGGACATCTATCTGATAAATGACTTATTTGGTTCCGAGTTTTTCAATATTTGGCACATAAGTAGTTGATTTCGTACACAAGACTTAAGTCAACTACCCGCGGGTAACTCAATTATCCGCGGGTAGTAGTAGTAACGTTCAGCTAAATATATGTATGTAATGTTTCAATAAACAAAAAACTCACTCAGTCAATTGTGAATTCTAGTGAAGTTCATCTTGAGAAATTTCTTAAGAATTCGTTTACTTATTCGAGAGGTCTTCAATTTTTTATTTGTCGTTCCAACATCTCGAATCTGCGAATTCCAAACGACGTCCTTTTGTTTCCGTCCAGGTGACCCGGATTTCTTAATTGCTTCTCATGTCGAACTTCATGAATGAATGAACGAAAATACTCGTTAATGTTTTTTTTATACTGAATAGTTTAAGTAAAATATGTTCACATTGATAAATAGCGTACTTACATCAAAGTATATACTCCCAGATAAATTTAAATGATTGCTTAAAAATGAATTTCGTTAAAAGATTTTGAACGATATGCATTGAGTACCATCTCCTGAACATGCTTTTATATTTATATTTTTAAATATTAAAGTCTCGCAGACAAGGGTTTAATTTGGATGACATTTGATTTACATTAAAAAGTTTATTCGAGATACTCGAGGGATGTAATAATGTTTATAGTAATTTATTTCCCTCCTAAATGTATGTACCCTAATCTGTCTGTATCTACATACATTGGTGAAAATCCATCAGTCGAAATATTGATCTTGTTTTAAATATACGATAATTGTTTTTACCGTATCTATCTGCAATTTAGTCGTAAAAATGTAACCCTATTAGGGAATAAACAATGGAAATATGTATGTATGTACATATACATATGTATATGTATATAAAAAAAGTATGCACACGCAATATTTAAGTATATTTTATATTTATATACTTATTTCCAAATAATGAAAATTTTATATTGTACAAATATGTACATACATATATTTGGAAATTTTCCATACGAAACATTTGATATTTGACTGAATGTTTGGAGAATATTTCTTATCCTTCGCTCCAAGCGCAAATAAATATAAAATGACAAATAAAAAGCTCAATAAAGTATCCTTCTCTATTTTTCTATTTTTGTTTCATTGATTTCGCCTATTGGAAGCAAGCATTGGAAAAATAGCTTGAAAGAAATATCGTTTTATTTAATGTTTACGAATACTAAGAGAAAGGGATTTTATCTGTGTTGACATGTTATAATTATTGGAATATTTTTTGAGCCGTTCGTTATCTTGCGAATACTTATGTATGTATGTATAAATTTTATTCTTATATATGCACATGATACGAAATTTTGTTATCATAATAAAATCTGACCTCTACGTGATCTTTGAATATTTCGTGTCATTACATTATACGGTCAAAATTGGAATGATCACATTTTATCGCATTTGCCCAACCTCTGAAGACTTTAATTTAATAAGAACTCATTATAATTTATTTGGGTGAATTTACTAAGTAAATCTGTATGTAATTACTACAGCGTACGAATTGTCAGCTTTTCATTTGCTCACACAACGCTACGTTTCGCGAGGTTTCTATTTCAAAAGCCCCAAAACGAAGAATCACTCAAGTTTTACCATCATATTGGAAAAGTTTCTTAATATCATTCTATATATTGCGGATAATGGCTATAAGCCATTTCCAGTTTATCAGCTTAAACTGAATGCAGATATATAAGTATTTATATGAAATAAATAGGCTCTTTTCTGAAAGTACAAAGCCATATATAATTTATAAATGAAAAACATCAATTCGAATATTTTGTTTGCAAAATATTTAAATGAAAGATTTCAATATAAGTAATATTTGATCATGTGGAAAGCTTGTAAAGAATATACGAGTATTTCACAAGAAAGAAGGCAATTTCTCTGACCTGTTGTGGTTTCAATTTCGACAACAATGTAAGAATCCTTTGAAAGCCAAACTCTTAAGTGAAGTCAAGTATTGCATCCTATCATATATCATGTAACAGCGTTTGAAAAATGGGTCAACTTGCAACCGGAAAATTTCAAACGTTATTATTGTATGTAGTATGTACATACATATGTGATAATCGTATGTATGTACATCTGACATTTTTTTTAAAGAATTATAAAAATTATGTATTCGATAAAACAATATCAAGAATTTCTCTTCATTGTAAATATATGTCGGTTAATTAAATTTACTTTCACATCGATACCAGAGACAACCACAATCCGTTTTGACTTTGAGAAGGATGTATTTTTTCAGACTGTGAGATTTTTCTTGAAAACAAAAAATTAGGGTGTGCTTATTTTTTGTGTAACTTTCGATTGATAAATCGTATGGCTGAGAATTTGTGCGCGCACGCGAAATTTAAAAGCATAGAATTATTATAAAAGTATTTAAATATTACTTTAAAGGAATGTTAATTACAAGGATTTTTTGGATACATACATATATACCACATATGCATGTATGTATATTTAATATTGTGCTTCTACACATTATATTATTTACAAAACATTAAACATATATATTTACAACAAATTTTATGGTTTCATTAAATCGAACGATGTCAGAAATCCGAAGAACTATGAACGTTTATTAAGTGCGTATAATAAAAATATGATAAAATGGTGAAAAAATTTGACCTTTAAAATATCATGCTCTCATAACGATGTATTTTCTTTTCATAAATTTGATACTGTATGAAAAAAATTGTTTACTTGAAAAAACATCGGGTTGCAGAGTAACGAGATGTCTACATATATATTTCATGATGATGAATTGTTCGTTTTTCTTCTTGTAAGTATGTTTAATAATATTACTTTCTAAAAATAATAAAAATGTACGATTTATTCAGATTTTACTGAATTATATACACATACATGCATATCAAAATAAAACATCGTTTTGTTGAAGAAAAAAATTACTACGAATATGACGGAAATTTCTTGATGTAGTTAATGTTTTTAGACAAACCAAAATCTCATGGAAATTCACTAGCTGAATTGAGCCTAAACTTCGTTCACCGGCTTAATTGAAAAGTTTTCAGTTTTCACACAGTCAGATGAAACTTTGACCAACCAATGAGTGGATAGATTCCTGAACAATTTGTCAGTAGTAAAACGAGCCTTGTGCGCTGATCAATATATCACTCGTGCCCCAATTCTCTTCGTCGTATATGTACATAATGCACATATTATGTACATATATACATACATATACAAATATTTACATCGATATGATTACATATTTATGCAAATAACTACAAAGGCATTTCGGCATCATTCACGGAACACTGCCTATGTTTGAGAGCCACTAATGGAAGTGTTCATTCGAGGTCGGACGTATGAATTGCCTGTACCCGAATAGGCATTTGTTGTGTTCGACAAATGTGAGTAACAATAGTTGTGTATGATTGAATTCAATTGTGAACTAAGTCTACTTTTTAATTAATAAATAGTTGATTTGGTAGTGTGCGATAAACAATATACATTTTGTATTATTTCAGTAATATGTATTTACATTTCAAAGTCAAATTTCAAAAGAAAACTTTTTGAAATTTGAAGTTGTTGGTTACCATTGATGGTTTCATTAATCGTAAACGAAAGAGATTCAAAGGCAATAAGTTACCGCTCATCTTTTCATTTCCTTAATCATGGTCAAAATTAAGGAAATGAAAAGACTTACTAGAAATATACCCAAAAGTTGAGCTGAACTGATGTTGATGTTTAGTAGGTGTAAAAATATTGAATAAGATTAATTTAAGTGGTTATTGTACTTTAATTTTTATCTCGATTTCATAAAAAAACGTAGTCATGTTTATGTATTTATATTTTATTGAAATCCATATGTGTCTTAATTCACAATATTTATTTAGATAATTCAATTTGAAAACATTGTCCCTGATTAATAAATTACATATATTTGTCCTCAGTAAACTAGATTACTAGAGTTGGCCCCTTTTTGTTTACGGTTTATACATATATATATATATATATATATATATATATATATATATATATATATATATATATATATATATATAAATATATATAATATTATATATAGCTGTTACAGATATAAATAAATACTCAATACGTCTGAATCGAAATTTTTTATACTACAAAAATAAAAATGGACAAAAAATTATTACTCATCTACTGTTCGTTTTGTTGACAATTAACAATTTTATAGTTCAAACATCAAAGTGGATACGAATCCTTTGTTGTTACAGCATAATTTCACTGTAGCATAATCGTCCACATGGGGCAAGGTTTATCCCACCATAAAATATTTAAGATATTCCGCATACGCAAACCTTTACACATAGGCATATTTATATTGTATACATGCACATATGTACGTATATGTACATGCAAACGCAACGACCGTAAACAAAAAGGGGCCAACTCTAGTAATCTAGTTTACTGAGGACAAATATATGTAATTTATTAATCAGGGACAATGTTTTCAAATTGAATTATCTAAATAAATATTGTGAATTAAGACACATATGGATTTCAATAAAATATAAATACATAAACATGACTACGTTTTTTTATGAAATCGAGATAAAAATTAAAGTACAATAACCACTTAAATTAATCTTATTCAATATTTTTACACCTACTAAACATCAACATCAGTTCAGCTCAACTTTTGGGTATATTTCTAGTAAGTCTTTTCATTTCCTTAATTTTGACCATGATTAAGGAAATGAAAAGATGAGCGGTAACTTATTGCCTTTGAATCTCTTTCGTTTACGATTAATGAAACCATCAATGGTAACCAACAACTTCAAATTTCAAAAAGTTTTCTTTTGAAATTTGACTTTGAAATGTAAATACATATTACTGAAATAATACAAAATGTATATTGTTTATCGCACACTACCAAATCAACTATTTATTAATTAAAAAGTAGACTTAGTTCACAATTGAATTCAATCATACACAACTATTGTTACTCACATTTGTCGAACACAACAAATGCCTATTCGGGTACAGGCAACTCATCCAAATATGCAATTCAAAAGTAGATGATTAATAATATATTATATGTATGTACATATACATAGATGTATGTAAATTAAGTGTATTAAAGACATATTCACCATTCAGTGATTTATTTTTGGAGCGTGAAGATCTGCCGAAAAAAATGGCGAAAGTATCGCTTTCAATCTTAAAATCCTCTCATTTTTTAACACACGCGTTGCCGTGATCGCATTAGGGAAATTCACAGCAGTAACTGTGCATAATCGATTTCCCAGAAAAACGCGCAAAAAGCTCATTATCTTGTATACCTATATACAAATGTATATTATAAATATAAAACGAAAAAATAAAAGGCTCAAATAAGTTTCGGTTTCCTGAATCGAAATAATAATTTTTATTGTATTTTATTTCCTTTATTTTTGTTTCTGTCCTTTTAAATGATTGTCAGTTTCACAATAAAATAAAATTCGTAACTTTTTAACATTGTCACGTAAATAAAAATTCGGATGTGACCAACGCATGACCTTATCTATGTATTTGAGGAATATAAGAAGGTCACAAAACAAAATTCGATATTGAACCGTACAGACCGATTATGAAATACTATTAACTATGACAGCATTTTCGATACAAATTGAGCGCAAATGTATGGAAACTTGTACAAGACAAAAGTTCTACTTCCGGTTGTCGGATTTTGTTCAATTTTTTTTTATTACTTAAAATGAGTATTATACATTAAATATCAAAAAAATAAAAATAATTTAAAAGGTCAAAATGAAATAATGAAATATTGATACGCTTAGGGGTGTGGAAAGAATAGTTTTTGACCTTTCTAAGAGGACAATATACCACTTTCGGTTTATTGAATTTAGTGATTTTTTTTTATTTTCATCAAATTAATACATGAATTCTTTCGTGAAGAGCACACATGCTTAAGGGGTCGAAAAAATTAGTGGAAGAAAAATCGAACAAGAGTAAGCTGCCACTTTCGGTTGACGGATGCTTACCAAATTTTATACATAACTTGGTATTAACTCTAAATTTATAGATATGAAATTTCAGTTCAATAAACTACAAATTTTCTGAGAAATACTTGAAAAACCTCGATTCTCTAGAGTAAAAGCATTACTTCCTGTTTAAGTAAAAATATTCAAAAAATATCAACTAAAATATCTGAAAAAAATTTACGTGGTATCGATAAAAACTGCTAAGATATTACGTGTGAACCATGAGAAGAGTGGGAATGGACAGGAGCAGGGCGACGCGCTATCATCCAACTGTCAAAAATTATATTTCACCGATAGAGGCCAGTAAAAATGTAATTGGATATGATTTCACTGAACAGTTCCTAGTGAAAATGTAACTGGTTATGATTTTAGAAACTTTAAATTTTATTTTTGTTACTGGCAACCCATTTGACGTTTGATTTTCCCGGCTCACGCCGAATCTGTGATGAGAGATATTTTAGAGATGTTAATTTGACATTAAATGCCGTTTTGACATATTTCGTGTAATTTATTTTACAGCCGTGCCAAAAATATTATCCCAATAAAAATCAAAAAACTTCATATGTTGATGCGTTATACATATATTAAGTAAAAATAATAAGTAAAATAGTAAAAAAATTATAAACCACAACGGGACATTCTCCTGTGTGTGTTATCAAGGGAATTTCGTAAATATATATATATATATAAATATATATATATATATATATATCTATATATATATATATATATATATATATATATATATATATATATATATATATATATATATATATATATATATATATATATATATATATATATATATATGTTATATTAGCCAGCAGTTTGGCTTAGAGGTAGCGTATATATTTAGCACCACTGAGGTCAAAGGTTCGAGTCCTCGCCACTGCTGGTTAGATTTGGGGGTTTTGTGACTCCAAATCGATCGTTTCTCTATCAGAGTTTGCCAATTTTATCTGATCATTGCTGAAACGGTTCCTGAAAATTGGTATTAGATCTAATCCTGTCGTCACAAAATCTGCCTGTGTATAATTTGTAATAATTATACACAGTAATCTGAAATCTATAGACATCTCTATAATTTCGTATTTTTTATATATATAAAAATTGTATACAAAAAAAATCTAAAAATAATCCATAGTTGTCTCTATGATTATTATTTCTGATTATTTGTTATATGCTTTATATTCTGATTGTATACGTATGTATTACTGTATTTCTGATTTCTGATTGTTTATGTATTCTGTATTTCGTTAACGTACACCCGTCGCATTGGAGCAAATCTGTAATGGCGAGTGTATATTGATTTGTAACAATAAAATAAAATAAATAAAATATATATATATATATATATATATATATATATATATATATATATATATATATATATATATATATTATATTATTTAACGTCGAATGTTTTTACATATATGACACAATTTAATATATATTGTCTTGATTTATCTCGGAAAGATACCAAAAATATATTTCAAAACGAACACAATACATACAATGCACTTGGTGTTATTGAAAAAGTCTTCAGCGAAGTGTGCTGCTTTGGGTCAGGCCGAAATTTTTTTTTGGCGAGTGAAATAAAAAAGTCTGGTGGAAAATATCTCAGTGACAAGATTAAAATTCTTGAAGGTACATTTAAAAGTTGATGCAGAAAAGGACTGTATTTTAGGATGAGGACGGGGCACGATGGGAGCAAAACGGGAAAAACTTTTGATGTTCGTTTATTATTATAGTCCCTTGCAGGAATCCAACTGAGTACTTTTTCATTTCTTTCATCGAAAAAAGAAGACAAAATAACGGAATTCAAAGTTGATTCCAAGCTGAAAGCTTTTGGCGCATCGTTTATTCTAGCGTTGAATATTTTAAACTCTATGAAAAGGGAAAAGTTTTCAATGTGCTTCGTTCAATTAGCACAAAGTTTTCAACTCATACACTGCGTAAATTTCGATGAATGAAATTATCAAAATAATCTTAAAAGGGCAAAAAGAGTTTCACAATTAAAAAAAAAATCGTATTTTGAAATATTATCAAATAATTCTAGAGAAAAATTTATGTTTTTCCAAGTAATGGAAAATTCGTGTAAGTATGTACTTTTTTATGTATATAGGCATAGTATGTTTGTATGTAGAAAGCGAAAGTATCGACTAATCATGATAATACTTTAATGGAGCACGGGCGAATTTATCTGTGGTTGAAACCCAGTGAAATACACATGTGTGTACATATACATACATATGCATATGTATGTACATACATAGCGGTATTAAGACGGGCTTATGCGAATAAACCGTTTCTAGGAAATCGGAAAATGGGATCAGAAGTCCAAATAAAATATACAAATAATGTAGAGTAAAGTAAATAATGGTAAAATATATTCAAAATGTTCGGTCGCATATTGAGTTTTCATAGATTCAATGAATGATTGACATAACGTTTCATTTGAAGTCCACCCAATGAAAGTTTGTTCGAGCGTTTGTTCACTCTCGACAATTAAATTGTTGAATCCCCGAAATGCGAAAGCGGATGTTGCAATAGTCGTCGGGGATGAATCCAAGGAGTCAAGTGATTTTTAGAGTGAATTTCGTTCATAGACGGGAAGAGAGAGAGAGAGGATTTGCGGAATTTGATATAAAACTTTCGTTCAATGTTTGATCATTTGCAAAGTTTCTCCTTCGGTGCCAAGTCAAATATGAAATTTCACGTTCAAACATGGTACGGAAGACGCTAGAACTCAGTTTTCTTATTACATACAAGATTAAAATACATATGTATGTGTTTATTTACATCTGCTATTTTTTTAAAAATTGGATTGAGAGATAGAGTTCATTCAATGCTTAAATTATTTTTTTTACAAATTAAAAATAAAATTCTTTAGTTTTTACATACATATACACTCGTAAATAATAAACAAAATACGTTCATATTTTATTCATATGTACAGTAATTAATTAAATCTACGACTCGAGGAACTCATAATGAGCTGGCCAAAAAAATTATGGTAGCCTCATTAAAAAATAAATAATAAAAGAGATCCTGTGAAGTGTCCCTTTTGTTTTAAATATTCATGCCTGGCATGAGACGACCGAGATAAAGTGTTCAATAAAATAAAAAGCTCTTTATTTTTCCGGTTAAAATAAGCTTTTTATCGGTTTTCCCTTTTGCCGTCGCCACGCAAATCACTCCGATTGCCTTTGTTTTTGTATTTTTTTGCGAATTTTGTGCGTGAAAATAAATATAACTCAAGTTAAGTTCATATATGCTGATTGTGCTTAATTATAACGAATAACACATTTAAATATGAATATTTATGTACGCATGAATGTATTTACAAACGTATTTACTCAATCTTTTTTAAATTGAATTATATGAAATTCAGTTGTATAAATGACATATTTTTTAATTTTCATCATTTAAAAATAAAATATTCAATTTAACCACCCTAAATTAATCTCGATTTTTATTATTTTTTCTGTAAAAGCCTCAATAATATTAAATACGAACATATTGTATCATATTCAAGTGCTATATGTATTTATTGCTAAATTTCCCGAGCACAAGATTTTTTTCGTTTAGCGAAAATAACGACAATATTGTTCCGTTAGTGATGGCTATTTCGGAAGCCGAATAAGTAAATCGCGCGGAAAATTAATTTGGGAAAAGTTCACAGTTGTTTGATTTTCTACCCTTAAACGTGGTCAATCAGTCGTGAGATTTTATTTAAAAAAACATTTATCGTTCTTGTTCATTTACAATTAAAATAAAGAAGTAAAATAAATTAACCTACATACATATGTACATATGTATGTATGTTTTACAACTATTTTGAAATGTTGTGTTATATTTTTTGATCTATTTAATTTGACTTATATGGTATAGTAAATAATTAAAAAATGATCAATAAACGGAAGCATCTCAATTTACACGAAATATTATATATTTCGGAATTGAAATTTAGCAAACTTTATGGGGGCATTTCAAAGTGTATTCCTTCACTTTATGTGGATAGCACGAAATGATGTAGAGCTATGGACTTTATTAGACGTTGGAAATACATACATATAACCAACTTGAGAGGAGAGCTCAGGGTTTCCTTATAGCACCATCCAGTCATTGCAGGGGGATACTACGAGTTCAATCAAGATCTTCAACCCTATTCTCTGAGGGCTCAAGGAACGCAATTATCATTAAATTAAATTGTACTCGACACAAATTAGACCATTTGGTTTTTATATGTCGGGCAAAATTGTTCGGATTAGGGTGAAGCTTTGTATCTAAATTTCGCATGTGCACAAAGAAATACGAGGCCAGGAGTCGACGATAAAATTGTTGCTGGAGAATGGTTATTTTTAGACATGTGTTCGATTAAAGAATGCAAAAGGGTTAACGGCAAAGGACGACTTGTTTGTTGTTTTTAAATTAAAAGTAAAACACAGACATTTCGTTGAGTCCCAATACTCTAAACTAATTTGCGTATCCCGAGAGTGAATTGCGTGCGCGAAGTGAACAAATGGATCCGACAACGAAAGGATTCACGCCGGTTATGTTAATGAACTACCTTATGCCAGACACGTTTGTAAATATAAGTTCTCGAATAAATACATAACATAAGTTCTCGAATAAACTATGTTGTTTTATTTTAAGTTTATAGTTTATAAGCAGCATAGCTCGGTCGTTAAGCTTCTGGCTAGCGTCGTGAGGTGCCGGGTTCGATCCCATGAGCTGACCTCGAGTGAAAAATGAATTTTTCAGAGTATGCTGCTAGTCAGACCTGGATTTGTGACTCCAGGTTGATCGATTCCTATTAGAGTTTGTCAATTTTCAATGATTTCATTGTTGAAAACCGTTCCCGGTAAAAATTGGCTAAAAATCCTTCCTATATACATACAATATGTCACCAATATTTGTGTTTGATTAATGTGCAATAAATAAGTTTGTGTACAATTTGATAGATTTCTCATTGATTTGCGAGTTTTTCAGTTTCGTAAAATCAGTGACTTGTATAATGAATAAAAAATCCTGGTATGTGTGTGTCGAAAAAAAAAATTGAAAATATAGGAGCAGTTTACCTTTTGTTTCATCTGTCGGAAAATGAATACTTGTATAATCTATTTTTATGTTATACTTTCACATAATTTGTTGTATTCCAGTTTCAAATCGGCGAAAGTCTTTAAAATAAAAGATTTTGATTTTAGTTATAAATATAAAATAAAGTATTGTGGTTTTATATTATGAAAATGTACTTAAAATATATATAGATATGCTGTGTACGCATTTCATATCATGCCGTATGAAATCTTTTAATTCGAATTCGAAAAATTATATGCAAATGTAACCTAAAAAGGGCTTAAAATCGTATAACTCCGATTTGATCTCTTTTATGATACGAACAAGCATAATAATATTACACGATCGTAAATTTCGATTTTCGTTTTTATTGCCGTTTGATCCAAATCTTTATCAACATATCTCGTAGACCGTATATCCTGACCCTTTGGGCGTAACATTAATAATTATATCGCATAAATCAAAACGCAGTTTTATCTCTACCGCATGCGAAACGGGATAAAACCGTATGAATAAATTAGGGGAAAATATGTATGTACATACGTTCAAATAACCGGGTCTTAGCGCTGTCGAATTAGGCCACACGCATAACGATTTTTAAATGACCAAAATTTCCGTTCGAATGGTGTTGAAGGGTTTGAGAAAGGCGAGATCGTTTCAAAGAAGGTCTCACTACCGAAATGAAGTATGAAAGCAACCCTCTAATTAGGACAAACCTGGTTTCGGACTTTGGCTTTGCCATAAAAGGACGCTTTCATTAATCATTGTTACCGAAAGCATTCATAATATTTTCCCGACCATTTCTTCAAAGAACTGAAAATTATAGTACAGTACATAAACGGTCGAGTATTTCGTCGTATTATTATTTTTAGTATATCATATATATAACGACGGTAATCTGTGTGTGTGTGTGTGTGGGTGTGTGTGTGTGTCCTAACTCTCGCCGAACATAATGAACGAATCGATAAAAATCGATTAATTCATTTTTCGACGAGACGACTTTGTCGCGACTCGAACCGATCACCCCAAATAGCCTGAATATGGGTCTAAATTGAGCTAATGGTCTCGGACATCACGCCAAATCCAATTTTTCATTTCGCCTTTTTTTTTAAACAGTAATTGAAATATTCCTTCTCGCCATATAAAAATACGTAATTTTAATAATTTCATTTAGCGAGGTTTTGAACCATTTTTTTTTCTTTTCATATAAAACAATTAAATATATATTTTTAATTGAAGATATTTGAAAAATAAAATTAATTCCAAATCACGGAATCGAACTAAGGCCCCCTCGCCCAGAACAGGTCACTAGCCATTAGACTACAGCCTCGACAGAAAAAACGCTCTAAAATTACTTAATATTCGATTATCCTATAGAAGTATGGGGAACCAATCATTCGCGTATCTTCGGCTTTCGTCGACAATCTTTTTCGATTTCCGATTTCTTATGATCAAGCATTAACATCATCAACATCAACATCAGTATGGGGAACAAATTTTTTTTTTTCATATTTTTCATTTTTTTCATATTTTTATTAATTTCAGTTTTTTCATTTTTTTCATTTTTTTCAAATTTTTCATCTTTTTCATTATTTCCATTTTTTTCATTTTTTTTTCATTATTTTCAGTTTTTTCATTTTTTTTCATTTTTTTCATATTTTTCATTTTTTCATTTTTTTCATTTTTTTCATATTTTTCATTATTTTCATATTTTTCATAATTTTCATTTTTTTGTGCCTTTGTCTTTCCGAAACCAGTCGATTCCATACCTTTAACTTTATTTTTATTCGAGTTTCAATTTCTTTTCGAAACCACCCGTTGAAATCAACGGGCCCTACACTAGTACATAATAATATCAGTTGACAAAAGAAATACTAACACTTACTTTGACATTATTTAATAACTTCGTACTGAAATTATTTACAATACAAACGAAACACACTGGGTTCATTATTTTAAATTTATTTTATAGTGTCCAAATCGAATTTAAATATAAAAGCGTAGATTTTATAAAAAGATTTTATTTTTAATGCATAATATACATGACCGTCAATCATAGATAGCGTATTTTGTACTATAAATATGTACGTAAGTGAAGCTATGTAGTGAAAAGCTTGTAAAAATATGCAAAAATTACCATGATCCTAGAGTTCAAAATTACAAAATGTGATAAAAGTATATCGTCTCTCGAGCACTTTTGGTACTAGGGAGTATAAAGGTTATTGTTGTTCTGATATTTTGCAGAGCGGTCCCGATGCAAATGAGGCATGAGTATAACGCAAAAGTTAAAAGGTCGGCCATCAACGGGTGAAACACCTAAGGACGAAAAGTGAACTCGTAAAGGGCGAAGTCGATAAGGTTTCGACGCATAAAAATACATATACACGTATGTGAGTCTTTCACTATCTAATTTTTGTTTTAAGTAACATTACATACATCCAAGATAAATCTGAAGAAAAATGATATAAATCATTCAGCAAAATAAATACATTTTATTTACACGTAGACGAGGTATAAATAAATATTTATATCTCTGCATAAGTATGTATATAAGATAAATCTTAAATGATAGATTCAATAATAAATGTAGACCGAGTTTTACTCAATAAATCTAATAAAAGCGCAAGGTAAGCAACGTAAATTAAATTTTACAATTTCAAATACTGCTTTATTTTATATGTAGATGCACTCGAGAGGCAAACAGTTGCTAGCAGTTTTCCGAGAGATGGAATGGTGGATTTTAAAATTTTTTTTGCACTTCTTGCCGTATGAATTCTCGAAAAATAATTCATATATGTATATAACCAGCAGCATAGATCAGTGGTTAGCATGTAATTGCGTGGTCAAGGGCTATATATGTAATTGTGTGTGCTGCTGGCCAGACTTTGGAAATGTGGTCGATCGTTTCCAATCAGAGATTGTCAATTTATCTGATTTCATTGAAACGGTTCCAACAAATTGACATACTTGTCTTATCTCTCTCGCAAAAATTCGAGTTATTCAGAATCTTGATTTTTTCCTGATTTGTATTGTAAAATGTTGCAAATTTGTCCATAGATGTATATGTGGATGTTAATTATTGTTTGAATTTTCCTTGTATAATACTTCAATAATTCTGTACAATTTTTGACGATATACATATTATGTCATGTTTAATGTAAATATATAATTAATAATTGTTAATCTATATATTACACTTGTCGGATTGGATAAATCTGTTTAGACGAATGTGTATGAAATAAAAAAAAATATGTAAATTTATATATGTATATGTATGTACATAGGTTATCTGATGTGAAGGGGTAGCATCTGTAGGTATCTTATTTAAGGTGAAAGTTTGCTCAGTATAGGTGCACCATAAATGTGAAAGCAAACGAAATATGCGATGTACTGGTTAGTAAATAAGTTCGTAATACACATTCGTAATACATATTCATGATACATGTGAGTATGTCGGAAAACCTATTTCAGTTAGAGCGATGAGAAAGCTTTAAATGCACGTGTCATTTCTGATTCAAATGAGAGATCATCTTTACAAATTTTCACATCGACATGAGACAGGATGAAAAGTTTATGTTGGGAATTTTTAGTTTAATGCGTTATTTCTTTAAATATGTATGTACATGCATTGAGTCGATAAAATGGTTCAAGAGAAAATTTTAAAAGCATTAGCGATTTCACGCGTGGAGTATTTTAAATCGAACAACTGAATTAGTGTTCAAGTTTATTCCGAGACAGAATTTCGCACAAAAATCCTTAATCAGCTTTTATTCTGGGTGAAGTTGTACGTCAAAGTTTTCCACGATCGTCCACATTCAAATTTTAATGTTCGCATTGTCGTCGGCCTTGCGGGAAAATTCTCGGATTTTCCACCACCACGTTCCCCCTCCTACTTCTCCACTCACAGAAAATATATTCAACGACAACTGAAGCGCGAACGCCTAATGGTTTTGCCTAACATGGTGATAGCGTGCTAGAAATACCAGGTACATCCACAATTTCAGTATATATGTAGCTGAAAATACGAGGCGGTTAAGTTACTCGAATTTATTTCTTCCGATGCACACGTGCAAAGTTCTTCAAACGATTTTTTTAACTGTGTCTTGTACCGAAATATACACATGTAGAAAAACTAGAATTTTATTTACATAAATTTATTTACGAACAAATATGTACACGTGTATACATGTATACCAGGAACGCCTAACAGGTAAACCCCAACGCGCTTTCCTGGCCTTTCCATAAACATAAATTTATATAGTAATTTTACATAGCATCATCATTTTTTTATAAATCGCTGAACTTCAAGAGGCTGAAAAACTTAAAATTTGTTTACTGCAATAAAATCGAATTCCAATTTATTGCAGTAAACTTGAATTTTCGCGAGAAATAGGTCTGGGTATCCAATTTTTTGGAACCGTTTGAATGAAATCAGATAAATTGGCAAACTCTGATCGACTCAGATAAGGAGACGATCGACCCAGCCAGGGATAGAACCAGTGACCACACAATATAAAGCATTACACTCTAACCACTGATCTATGGTGCTGGTTATATTATATATTGGTATTTAATGCACTATACATATTTGAATACATATTGATGAATTCTGAGGTCAATGTATTGATTTGAAGCATTTGTGATTTATTGATGTTTTTAATTGAATTTTGAAAATTTTGCTCGGTGACGTTGAAATATGAAAGAAGTTGACAAATACCAAACGAATAACCGATATGTCAAAGTGTCACAAATGTGTAAATATTGATTTATCTATAACAATGACACCAGCCCGAAAGAAGTGTGCTAACGATGTTAGTGAAAAAAAAATGAACTAACAACAAAGAATAGTGGCGTTTCGGAAAACGTTCCGTGAAAATCGTTAATTTCAAATAAATGAATACGTAAATAGACAAATCAATATGTATGTGTTTATGATTATATCAAACATGTCATATTCTATATTAAATTAGATTTCTGTGTACATATAAATATAAATTATTACATTAAATATCTCCAGTTGCGCTGCATTATTCCACATTCGAATGTACATATGGTCTATGATCTGGTGGGTTATGGAATATTTTATTTAGACGAATATGTTATTTAGACGTTAAATATCACATTGTGTGATATATCGGAGGAAAAAATCCCCAAAATACACAGACAAACAAACATTTTTTCTAAATCATGAAAACAGATCAGTGATCGATTTTGAGTTCGAATCAGTCAAAATCTCGAGTTTGAATTTTCGCATGATCACAAAACATTATCTACATATTGTTACTACGTACATAAAATAATACAAAATAAAAATTAGGATGTGCTATTTTAATAAATGGTATTAAATGTGATTAAATTCTGAAAGTTTTAGTGAAAATGTGATTGTGATGTAATATAGTACACAGGTACATTTTTCACGTTGAATGGTATACATACATACATACATAGTTGAAAACGATGAAGCTCGGTGGGATGAGGACGTGTGAAGAACGTCTTAAATTTGATGGATCACTTTACACATAATGGAGCTTTGGCGAACACACATCACTCGAGTGGTGGAGAGCTTTTCCTTCAAAGAGGGTGGCACTCGTTCGTAAACATTCGACAGAATCAAAAATATTCGAAGGTATGAGAGGGTAAAGCGTGCTAACTTAAGGTTGCTGTTTTTCATCCTCTTTTTAACTGCGAAGGCGCATCCTAGTGGAGTCATTTCCACTTTTTTTTTCTCGTTTATCGTTCGCGGGCGTGCACTTTCCGGAAATTCGCCAACGTTTTTTCCCGGTCGTAAAAGTCCTATTTGACGTTGTTCACGGTCGTTCAGCTACTTTAGGGTGGTACCAGGTGCAAACTGTTGGCGCATCAAATTTGAAATTGTTTCATTTTGCCTTTTAATTGAAAATATGAAATTTGTCCTTTAATTGATTCTTCAAAAAGCAAGTGTAATTGATTGATCGACATGCGATTACGGTTTAATAGTTTTTACGTTTACAACAAACCAATTGAATGCAAAATTGAGAAATCATAAAAAAGACCATTCTACATATGTACATATATAATTACTTGGATTTTAAATACAGAAGTAATTTACCGCTATATTTGCATATTATTGAACGAGAGAACCATTGTGGTCATAGAGTTTTCCAATTATGATCTCACCATAATTTCTTAACTTAGAATTCAATTTTCCAACTTAAGTATATAGACTGGCCGATATTGATTAGCGAGAAGCAGAGGATGGTTGGCTTCTAGGGTACAAGTACCTTCACATGTATCTATTATGTTTATACCATTTATTAGGTGGTATAAAATACAAACGAACTCAATGGCTTCAATTTGAAAACACCTATGCCGAATTTCATCCAGTAAATTATTAGAAATGGTAGATGACTTACAAATGAGGTTCTGAACATTCTGGGCTCAATTTATATCTAGTTTGATTCATTTAATGTGATATTAATTTAAAAGTAAGATGATAGTCTGAAAAGGGCAAAAATGGGAGAAGAAAATACGAACAAAACTAAACTAACCCTTGCGATGTTCAAGAAATTTATTTTCATATCGAAACTATCTAAAACTAAAATGATTGATGCGAATTTTCTTGGTAGTTATAAATTATGCGATTTTAATATTACAAAATCAAAAAAGAGATTTTCAATGTAAATTATATCCGTTTAATGTGTATGTATGTATGTATGTATATACGTACAAGTATGGAGGTCTTTGTATGCTTGCATTCCATCACGATCCATTCAAATAAAGCTCTTATATCGATCTTGTACTGTAAGGCAACCACAAGTGCAATTTTGTTATTTCGAGAAAATCAAGTTTGAAGTTTTGAAAATTTTTGAAATATTTATTAAAAATCTTATAACTGGAGTATGCATTTTTTGTTGGTGTAATAGCGAAAAGATAGGTTGTTTAAAACATCGTAATGCCTTATTTGAGCACTTGTCGTCTTTTTACTGATGTGCCGATTTACAGCAAAGATATGGAATATACAGGTATTTTTGCGTTCTCAAACTAAAATTGCCATTTTTGCATTACATGGTTGATACATTATGGTTATTTTTATTAAATTTAACAATATTGTGTGAAGTGAAGGTTCTAAGATTGGACAGCAACACTTCACTGTGAAACACTTTCACAGTGAAGTGTTGCTGTTGCTGAAATTTCATAAATGTTTACCATAAAGAAATTATATACACACAGTTATATACGCTCAAAGTTAACTCACTAAATTTTATTGATATTGTTTTCAATAGAATCTCGAAA
Source organism: Arctopsyche grandis (assembly GCF_051622035.1). NCBI lineage: Eukaryota > Metazoa > Arthropoda > Insecta > Trichoptera > Hydropsychidae > Arctopsyche > Arctopsyche grandis. The sequence goes on from NC_135357.1 coordinate 19,334,285, forward strand.
AAAAAACAAGCTTGCTCGTATAGAAAGAGGAGATTGCATCTTTTATATGTTACACGATGAAGTTCATAACGTTCACCGACAGCTTCCAATTGTTATTTATTAAATGTGAATATTTTATTTTGAACGAGTGATTCAGAAATATAAATGAATGTAAAATGAGAATCATTTACGTTGGCGTTAAATTTATTCGGATTAATTTTTGTGATTGATTGCCTCAACAAGTTGATAATTACAAAATGTCATTGAAATTTTTTTAATTGCGGAAATAAATTAATTTGGCGAAACAATTAACGACGGCGATCGTTTTCGTTAACCTGTAGAACGCGGCGACGTTTTTGCGACTTTGATTGATGACCGACGATCCCTTTCCTTTGTCCTTAAGATGCTGCGAATACTCATTCATTTTATAATGAGGAGGTACTCTCGGCAAAAGAACGTTCTAATTATACATGATAAATTGATAGTTATTTATTTGGTATCATCACAGCTTTCGCCGAAGTGTTTTAAACTTTGGCGTTGAAAGTACGCTAGGTCGTCCTGAATGGATGCTGAATGATAGAAGAGGGGAATGAGTATGCCCTCGTAATAAAATATATGTGAATATTTTGCGATCGTTTGATACTGTCGTCGACACCTGTTTACGATATACTTCAGATAGAATCGTAAACCATGGGCGAATCCTAGAGAAGAAAGGGATTGCGCTACGTGTGACGTGAAGACACGTTCATAACGTTGCGTGTTCTCAGGTCGAGTCGTTCGACGTTTTCTATACGATTTGCCATATAGAAAATGGAGAAACGTGACGCTGACACTTATCGAGAACAACATCTTCTACATTTACATACATACATACATATTATATATAAGGACACGAAGGCATTTAAAAAAAATACACTCCCATTCACTTTGCTTTTTTATCGAATTGTTTCATTTTCAATAAAATATTAATTTTACAGTATGTGTTTATGTATAGAAATTAATTTGGGTTATGCAATGTATGTACATACAATGTGTAATATGTATCAAGTATGTACATATGTACATACATATACATTTGTGTATGGTTCATTCCGTACCTTTTGTTTTGCAATCGTAATAGTATGTAAGTGTTTCGCGCCAGTAACAACGTTTGTTTATTTGGAGCGCAGTTCGAAGTTGTATTATTTAAGTTAATCTACTTGCGAAAATTAATCTGAAATTTTCCACTTTATCATAGAGTCAAGTCAGAAGTACCTGTAGCAGATTTAATTTTTTTGCAGGGGTTTAGAGAGAAATGAGAAGAAAACATTTAAAATATTAATATAAGTACTCAATGAAAAATACTATTCTTTGGGTAGAAGATTTTTAATAAACTTTTCCACTTAAAAGATAAAGAAAAACTAAATTATACATAGTTGTTGATCATATGGATATAAAAGTAAATAAATTAGTTATTTTTTTTATGTCCACAGTGATGGTTTCGATCATTAATTTTCAATGGAATATCATAAGTAATGAACAAACAATTTTGACATAAAAATAATATGACTTTTTCATATAATACAGTATAGCATAAAATAGTCATATGAATGTTTTATAATGTATAACTTATACTTAATACGCATCGTATAAATAATGTAGCCTAAAATGGTTGAATCTGGATCTGGCCGGTTCATGACATCTGTTACTAACCTGTCCAAGTCTTAAAAGTTGCCATTCCGTCTTCGGCAAGATATTCGCAGCGAAAAAATCTTAAAAATAGGAAAAATAAAGGGACTATGGCATTGAATGAAAAAAAGGTCGCGGAATCTCTCGATATGGGGAGCGAAACCAACAAGATCGATGTGTGCCGTCACTAGAAGATGAAATCGGACGTGAAGTATTTTCGGAAAGGAGATACATTGTGCGTCAATCAATCACACAAATATAAAAGACACAAGATAAAGTGATAAAATCGAACATATATTATTTTATAGGTTTAGAAGTATTGGAAAACATATTTGATGGTCTCGGTTCATTTCATATTGGGAGCGAAGATTGAAGCGAGTTCACTTGAGAAAGTCGACGGAGTATGTATAAGTTTTCAACTCGTTCGAAATTAAATGGGTAAGCTGGAATCTTAGATGTGTTTGTATACTCCAGAATTCTTAATTCTATATGGAATTGTTTTATTTCAAGATCGCGGGATAGAGTTTTCTGAGAGATGGCGACGTGTCTCACCGTTTGTGTGACGGCTTTACTTTGTCTTTCATATTGCTTTAATCGCTTCATTGTAAATAGTGACAAAAGTTTTTATAATTTTCACATTATTTCTGTTTTACGCAACTTTGGTTCAAAATCATAAAAATTCATCTTAATTTTGACAAATATTGTTACTTTAATAATACAATGTAAAATAATATATTGTTTAGTATAAAGCAGAAACACAATTTACAAAATGCCACTGTAACGTATATTTTATTCATGAAGATTCAGAATGGCTTTCGGAGAAAAATGTATTTTTCTTTTTGATTACGACGTTGTATTTTACTTTCAACTTGATTGATTGATGAGTGTGAAACAATTTAACAGGTATTCATATGTACATATATTTCATAATCCAGTAAAAAAATCTCAAAATTTAAAATCACATAGAAATTCAGATTTTTGTGCTGCAGAAAATAATTCGCAAAAAATAAATCCAGAAAATGGCGTGGAATAAATATAATATTTCGAATCAAAATAATATGTGACACGCTAGAATGTTAAGAATTTAAAAATAATAAAAATCTACTTTTTCAAATGGTATATGAAAAGATTTTTTTCATTATTACTCATAAAATTTATAACGTCAAATGTTTTAGTGTATAAAATATTAAACAAAAAAGAAAGTTAATGTATTTTTTTTCTTTTGTACGTTTATTGAAAAAATTAGCAAAGTATAATTAATTCAGATTCAGCAATAACTAATCGAGATAAAATTTAAAAATAATTTCTCGATTAATAATATAGGAAAGAGCAGAATAGCAATAATTATGAAGAGTATTTAGAGGTGAGTGAAGTCAGGTCGAGGTACAAGAAAGCAGGCAGGTAGGTTAAGTCTCTTTTGCTGCTCTTCAGGTGGTGGCCAGGTTCCAAATGCCACCGTTAGAGAGCGGCCCATATTTAAATACGTCGGCCGCACAGCGCATACCGATATATACGCAGTCCTCATTGGTCGATGAGTCGGGCGTTCCTATTGGCCGTAACGCCCGACTCCTCTATTCGTCGACGTCATTTTGACATAATCGGTCCACGGGGGTCTCTCTCTTAATTATTACTTTACAATTATATAACGCTTGACTTTAGTAGTTCATTTCCCGGATTTTTTTTTCATAAATTTATTTTCAGACTTTCAGGTGTACTATCAAGATGGTTTTAAAATAGTTTCCTTTGAAAATAGCATAGTGTTCATATAATTTTAAATTAATAACTCACCAATCAAGTGAATTAATTATTTTAATAAATATTTAAATTAATTTTGTGAATACAAATGGTGGCTTTTAATGATAATAAAAGGATTTTACATATTATGAATTTTTGGTTATTAAATATTTTGAATTATGGAAAAATAGAAATATTAGATACCCCAAAATTAGAGGACTCGTGCAAGTATTCCGAGGGTTATATAAGCAGAGCTTTAATGCTCGCAAGGTATTTGTATTTCATGAGGCTGTTTATCTAGCGTGTCCTGTATGTTCGTCTAACTTTCATAAAGCTGTTTATATTCGCATAACACCAGGTTTTGCCAAATATGAAGGCTTTGGCGCTAACGCGGTTTCGGTCTTATTATACGAGCGAAATGCACATACATATTGTTATTCTGGTGATAAACATGCTACGTGGGAATTGTAACATACAGACCGGACCATCCGCTATGGTAAATATAAATACACACATAGTGTATATACATATGTATGTATGTACGTGCGACATTCTCCTTTGAAAAATTATTTTAAATTAAATTAAATTCAACATCGACAATTTTTTTCTGAAATTGAACTACATACATACATGTACAAACAAAATTATATTTAATTTTTACGTATGTATGTATTTCGAACGTAATATTCACAATAATGATTTGCAAAGGAATTTTCGCGCACGTTTGCAAACATTTTTTCAATCTGTTATACATATGTACACATACAAGCGTTTATTTTCATTTCATGAAAGCATTTTCATGCGAAAAAGTTGAATTGGGGTAACCCCGCGAGCACAATAAGAAGATCAGTCAAAGGTAATTGGATTTTTAGAGAGTAAGGCACAGGGGAAAATTTATCGTAAATCTCCAATGTTTAATATGCAAATAAATTGGAAAAATAATAGCGGGATTTTTGTAGGCATTTCAATAATGAAATCTATCTAAAACCTGAAGTGAACATTTTTATATGTAAAAATCCAATGTAATTACGTTTTCGTACACGAAATCCCTTTCAATTGTGAGAATAGAATGTTGCTTATAGATTTGACTTGCAATGTTTCATGTTTCGTTTCAGTTTAGGTATTCAACAATGAACCCTACCCAAAAGACCTGAAATATCCATTAGATTATGGGTCTTGATGAAAATTGGACATTTTTAATCCAGGATTATCCGGAATGATTGTATTTGTAGTTTGAGGACCTTCACCCTGGCGCACAGATTAAGTGTTTCGGCATCTTTAATATTTAAACGGATAAAATAGATTTTCTACACACTCGTACAGGTCTTACTATATTACTACTTATATATATTTTTTTTATTTTTATTTTTACATATATACCAGGAAGGCCTTACAGGTAAATCCCAATGCGCCTTCCTGGCCAATTACAAATACAAATACAGCATTTTTATTATAAGTCGTTGAATTGCGAGACACTGAAAAAACTCGCAAATTAACGAGACATCTATGAATTGTACATACATTTTTTTATTGTACATCAATCAAATTTTTCAAATAGTGGTGACATAGTAGGTAGGAAGGATTTTTAGCCAATTTTTTTTCCGGGAACCGTTTCAACAATGAAATCAGAGAAAATTGGCAAACTCTGATAGGAAACGATCAACCTGGAGTCACAAATCCAGGTCTGACCAACAGCATACTCTGAAAAATTCATTTTCATTCAGGGAAAGAACCCGGCACCTTCTTGACGGTAAGCAGAAGCTTAACGTCCGAGCTATGCTGCTATATATGTAAGTTTAAACACATTATTTTAATAAACAAATACTATTATGGGTAATAGTCAAATGTTAAACAATTGTAGTAGCTAGGGTCGGTTTATTGTTGATTTATATTAAGTTTAACTTTGTGAGGGAAATTCGTCCTCCATGTTACATAACTATTTCAAAGTTGTAGAGACAAAAAGTACGGGGAAACGAAAGAAAAATGGACTTCAAAGTTGTTAGTACTTTAACTATTAAACTTTGTTTTCAAGGAAAGCGGGAATTTTCGATGAAAAACGATAAAATTAAACTTTACACACACATACACTACATATAAACTTTATAGCAAAAACAATATTTTAACAAGTCACACATGTACGTTCACATTTATTTATAAAATAAAAATATTATCAGGACATAATAATTACTTTGTTTTGATATATGTATATACATATGTATGTATGTACATACTTTGTACGATAATATCATTTGTTATTAATTTAAAATGCAATATGAATTAAGTTGTTAATATTTTTGATATGTTACCGAAAATAATGACTACTCTAAAACGCGATACTTCAAAAAATACATGTATAATAAAACTGATATTGATCTATGTATAATACAGTTAAATTTCCACTGAGTTAAATTCATCCAAATTCGAAATTGAGACATGTTCGAGCACGAGCTCAAACCTCACGCGAAAATATGAATTATACTAAATAAAAGGCACGCTTTTGGTCCGATTTTCCCGTTTCTGGATTGGGGGGTCGAAACGACCTCAAGCAGGATTATGAGCGGAAAGCGTGTCGACGTACATTTCCAGTTCTTGGTGGGCCAATTAAAAGTTGTACGCGAGCTTTGCAGCCCGAATCGTGAGCTTTCTCTGCTTGAAACGTGGGGTGTATGGGAGGTTGGGACGAGGGAGGCCGGAAACGGTTTATTATTTAATTTCGTCAGTACAAAACTGGCGTCAAAATGATCGCAAAGTTCGATTTGCCAAGACGATTTAATCGCGTGCGAAAATTATATGAAAATCGATTTAACCGTAGACCGGAGACCGGCACGACTTAATGTACCTTTACAAGTATAATTACGCCTTATGTATGTGCATGCATTTTTTGATATTCTCTTTACAAACCCCCACCAATTGTATTGCTTATTATTTACGAAGCGATTCTATGTTTGACTTCGCTAATCGTTTGACTTTCCGCCACCCACTCGTTTTGTCAGATTTTAATTGTTTAAACGCCTATAACTTTATCTTTTTCAAATTATATTTACTTTATCTATGTACGTAGTAACAAAAGATAAAGTTTTGTGATCATGCGAAAATTCGAACTCGAGATTTTGACTGATTCGAACTCAGAATCTATCACTGTTCACGTTTTCATGATCTAGAAAAAATGTGTGTCTGTGTATTTTGGGGATTGTTTGAACACCGTTAGTCCTATCGAACTGAAACTTAGTATCGGTTACTAAAATTCTTATCGATACGACGTAAATTTTTTCAAATTTTTAAGTTGACTGGAAATGGTTTCCCTTTATACATACATAGTTGTCCTCTTTTTTTTAAGTTTTTGAATTCAATTATCTTCCAAACGGCTAACTGAATCGGACTGATTTTTTTTTACATTTAATAGAAATAATAATCTTTATAACCTTGTATTTTTTAAATATTTTTATCCGAACCGAAAGCAGTACTTTTTCTCTAGAGAATCGAGGTTTTTTTATGTTTTTCTCAGAAACCTTTTAGTTTATTGAACTGAAATTTCATATCTAGAAGTTTAAGCGTAATAATTGTCCAGGAAAGCGCATTGGGGTCTTCCTGTCAAGCCTTCCTGGTATATATTTATGTAAAAATAAATAATATATATATATATATATATATATATATATATATATATATATATATATATATATATATATATATATATATATATATATATATATACATATATATAAAATAATGTATATATAATAAAGTAAAAAGTGTTTTAAATGTTACTATTAGTTGCTTGGCGACTAGTATAAAATCATGAAACTCGTCTTGGACGCAGGGAATCAACAAGACAACTACATATGTATGTATTTATGTACATATGTGATTTATCTTATTATTTTTTGAATCCATGTTTGTTAACCCGGAAATATTATGCAACGTTGTCGTTTTCATATCCTTGCGGAACCTCATAAGATTTAGTTTGAATTTCTTAATGAACACATTTCTGTTAGTTGCAAATAAAACAAATTAATTTTATTTAATTAAAAAACGTGCTTGACTCTTTTTGAGGTCATAATACATATTTCGCTTACGAAAGACTTATCTTTATTATATCCTCATCATCCACATTAATGAATTTGGCATTTTTTCTCGATAAATAAATAAATAAAAAAGTGTATATGTGGACTTTTAGCCGTAATATAAAACGCTATAAGCCACATCTAAATATTTATATGCTAAGTAATTCAATCGCATTATTATTTATATGTGCTTGTGATTTCTGGATTTAAACGTCAACGGGTATAACTGTCATGTCAAAAACGGTTGGATATAAACGGATTACTTTACCATTACATAGAATTTAATTTTGATGATACTTCCTTTGGACTAATAACAAGAACCGTGATTAAATTTTCGACGAATCTTATATGTATATATGTATGTATGTATTTATATAATTTTGAAACTACCCATCAGTAAATATTTGATCACAGTGTTTGGAAAAATGGCAAATGCTGAACGGAAAAATATTACCCTATTTGCTAGTGATTCAGTTCATTTTTTGAATCAATAGTTTTGCGAAATGGTCTTTTTAGGAAATAATTGATAAATTTTAATATAAAATCTAGATATGTTAATCGCAAGATCACTGCATGCAGTGATCCCCTAGTTGTTTATACATACGTGTAGTGGTAGATTTTCACTGTAAGATATATACACATGTATTTCCATATTCAGTAAATGTATGTACGTACAAATGGACCGTAGGTATTACCTGGATTTGTATATACAGCTTCAATTGAAGAGGGAGTGGATGGAGGGATACCGCTTATACTTCAATTTAATTTCTGCTCAAAAGCAATCCTACTCCTCTAATGCCACAAATTTATTTCAAATCCCATTTACGTTTAGTTTTGCGTATTGGGCACATAATTGAAATTGAATCATATTAGAAAACCGATCTGTTTGAATGGAATAGTACAAGACAAATATGTTTACCTGTACAAGGCAAATATGTATGTATGTGTATCTATTTGCATATACATAAGTATATGGATTGTATGTAAGGTACATATGTATGTAAGTATATAATGCAGGATGCATATTGCTTTTACGTAGAAACTCGTTTGAAAGATAAGCATGGATATTATGAGCTTCTCATCGCTTGGCGACAGACTAGTTCTCAACTTTTCAAGTAATGAAGTTTTCGTTGGCAAATATTGCAAATTCCATTTGTAACTCTATCTTGCGTTTCTATTAAGCATTGAAATATGAATTTCGTAAAATGTAATACCTACATATTGTATAAAGAAATATTTTTACTTTTAATCCTTCATTTTCACAATTTTCATTAGCTTTTAAGGGTATGTAATCTTGTTTTGGACAAAACAGTCATTTTCTTCATAAGATGTGTATTCTTTTTATGTGAATATTTCTTAAAAAATTTTGTTTGCTACGCCAAAAAAGCATGTTGAATGTGTAGCATATTTGCAACAATGTTTCGGGAGATATACATACATATGAATAATACGATAAAATAGAATGATTGCTCGTAAACAAAAATCTTAGGCTTAAAATCTTAATTTATTTCTCTTTTAGTGTTCATTACCGGAATATACCCTACAAAAAAGGATTAAGTGTAAATTTAATAAAGATAACGGTATCTATGGTTTTCTTTATGTACTTAGTGAACTTATATGGCAATTAGTTTATCGTAGATGTTCAAATATACGAGTAAGGGTTCCAGTCCCTTCTCCTATTTATACGTTCAAATAAAAAGGAGAAATTAATAGCGTTTTTCGGCTCTGAATATAACCTTCCTCACAGCTTTTCCGACACATTTCGAGTGATAAGGTTTGTCTGATTTAGGATTCGATTCGAATTGATGGCTTTCTGTCACGCAAATACGAAAAAGCTCCAAATTTGCGTTAAAAGTTCCACAGCGCAAAATAGCTAAAATTTGAATTGAAGTCGAAAATAATTTAATTCGCGTTGCGCAGCTTAAGCCAGACGCTTTCGAAGAACTATATAATTAATCTGAACATTTATTTATTTTTTAAGAGCACAAAGCGTTGTCGAGTACTCGAGATAATTAAAAATAATGTCAAAAAGGTGTTATTTTTCTTTGCAACAAACGGGGACATTTCGTATTCGTCGCAATATTTTTTTTTCGCAACATCGTTAAGATAATGGATAATAATTTATTATGGATCTTGAGATAAGTTCGCGATTCGCAAGTTTGACCGAACTTTCTACTGACTAAGCGCTTTTTTTCGAAGTATATAAGCAAAAGCTCCGATACCACCTTGTGCGTATTTATTTTTCTACGAAATTAGGGTCATCATTTATAATACCATTTTAACTAATTATGATTTCATTGATTTTTCACACAACGCCCTTGAGAGTTTATACATACATACAAATGTATGTATGTATATTCCACATATTAACGCACATTGTACATATGTACATACTTACATAAATCCATATCTAGCTGACATATTTGGCTTTGCCAAGGCTTATATCAATATATGTACATACGAATGTAAGTACATATGTACATACATACAAAGGTGCAAGTCAGGATTGATGTTAATCGTTTTATTAATAACTTTTAAAATTAACATAAATTAGAAAAAAATAATTTTACAAAGGGGCGGTGAAAGAAAGTGAAAATGATTTGTGAAAGGACGGTAGAAAGTCGCGTATGTATGTATGTATAGCTACATAGTTGTCATTTGATCTTCGAGTTCGTTAAGACTTTACTTACTGTGATGGATAGTGAGTGACCAGGACTTTTATTTTATTTATTTTACCAAACATAGTGAATACAGGGTCTTAATATTTTATGTATTCCTCATCAAAACCTGAATTAATAATTAATTAATAACAAAAATGTTATTAATTGCATAATTCAAATGTTATTTGAATTAATAACATGAGACGGATCTGCTTCAGATCGAAATTTCTTGTACCAATTTTATATTATTCGACGTTTAATACACAATAAAATGATTTTTATAGTTACATAATTACAATAATTAGTCTCGTAGATTTTGCATTATTTTAACTTAAAACACACATTTTTAACTGGACGCTTTACGTCCAGCACACTGGCTAGTGTGAGAGAAAATTTTAAAAAAATGGTCTACAAATTATGTGGATAATATAAACAATAGTATCCTTGTATATAGTTGTTATACATATGTACATAGTTGTAAGTAACAAAGCTGTAGCAATAAATCTTCGGAACAATGATTTCTAAACATGTTGTATATATAACCAGCAGTTTGGAGGTCGAAGGTTTGAGTCCTCGTCAAACTGGTGGTTAGGTTTGGAGGTTTTGTGGCTCCAAATCGATCGTTTCTCTATCAGAGTTTGCCAATTTTATCTGATCATTGTTGAAACGGTTCCTGAAAATTGGTATTACATCATTTCCTGTTGTCACAAAATCTGTGTGTATAATTTGTAAAAATTATGCACAGTAATCTGAAATCTATAGATATCTCTATAGACAGACATCTCTATAATTTCGTGTTTATTATATGTATAAAAATTGTAATAATAATTGTAAACAAAAATCTAAAAATAATCCATAGATGTCTCTATGATTACTATTTCTGTACTGATTAATTTTTATATGCCATGTATTCTGATTGTATATGTATTATTGTATTTCTGACCGTTATCGTACACTCGTCGCATTGGAGCGATCTGTAATGACGAGTGTATATTGATTTTAACAATAAAATAAAAGCTGTAATTACACATTGTATCACATTGAACATATTGAAAGCTCTAATACATATTATTTCAAATCGCTTTTGGTCTATATAGTGAAAAAATTATCATCATGTATGGCAGCATCATCATGTATTGTGCGGATTCTCGGTAGTTTGCGTGTCTCCCAAGTGAGAGACTTGCGGGCGAGAAACGAGTGACAGTCGTCCTCAACCGAGTCGCTCGCAAGTCGCACGGTGTGGCCCGGCTCCTAATGATTAAACTCCTCTATTTTCATGTTGGAAACGATAGCCTACTTCCATATCTAATATATAATTTGGAAAGAGACTTTGTATATATCCTTGGTTCGTTCGTTGGTTCGTCATCCGTAGATCGGTGACGTCATCGAACACGTGATTCGATTTTTTTTTTCGATTCATAGGCGCCGATTTGTTTTTTTTCGATTCAATGGATTCACCTCCGCGGGGGCGCAAGGGGCGTAGTCCCATGGAGCCCCGCCAGGGGCGCCACAGGGGGCGCAGCCTTATGGGGCCCCGAAAGGGGCGTAGAGGGGCGCAGCCCTAAGAGGCATTAGCTAAGGGGGGCGCAGAGGGGCGAAGCCCTAAACGGCAATAGCTAAGGGGGGCGCAGAGGGGCGAAGCCCTAGAAGGCAAAGGCTCAGGGGGGCACCAAAGGCGAAGCCCTAGAAGGCAAAAAATATATTTTTTGACTTTTTTGATTTTTTTTTGATTTTTTTTTTTGATTTTTTTTTTAGTTTAAATTTTTTTTTTTAATAAAATGTTCACTATTAGATTAGTCATGTTCAAGTGGTTTATATTATAAATACTGAGCGAAGCCGGGTAATACAGCTAGTTAGCTATATGTTTGGCAAAATATCAGAGAGACCTGAAGAGTGAAAGCGGTTCAAAATTATGGTTAAAAAATCTGATTAAAATTTTTTGACAGACAGGAATGTCGCTGAACTAGCAGAATGAAGTTAATAAAAAGAGTAAATTGAATTGCGTCGTACATAATATGGAATACGTGTGTACATATTTACATACATATATGTACATATAAAATCACAACTTGCGTTAAAATTATAGTTTTGAATTAAAATTTAATTTGAAATATTTTTTTTTCAAGCAAGCCATAAGCGAGGGGAAGACTTACAGTTTTCAATTGAATAAAATGGAGTGTAATAACGTATACGTTTATATTGTATTAAAGTGAATTCATGAATGCAATTTGGAACTCTCTATCGCCAAGTAATAAAACAATATATATATTTCATCATTTTGTTTTTAATCGATTTTAGGCCGGTTAATCTTTGACGAAAATAGCCGACGGTTTGGAAAGTTTGCGCAATAACTGTAAAATAAGTAGATTAGTGTCGGGGTTATCATCTGGGTCTACCTAATGTACATTGGATAACTGTGCGGTGTTAATAAGTAAATAGTGTGACCCTGGAGCGTTGCCTGCTTAATCACTGATCTATAACGTTACAGGGGTATGGCCAGGAGGGGAAAATTCTCCTAACGAAGAGAAAGGGTAGGGAGTTTGGCGATCAAAGCTAAAGCCCCCTGAAACAATTTCGCTTGAAAGTTTGTTCAATAAACTTTCGAAAAATCAAACTAGTCACCCACCCTTTTGTATAATTTGAATACTATGTTTCGCGAACTTTCCTTTTAAAATTAACTATATTATAATTCGGCTTGAGAAAATAAGTTATCTGCAAGTGAAAATTATTGGTTTAATGGCGAATTCATTATCAAATTAAAAATGTACAAAACATTACATAAGTGATACAACCGTTTCAAGCATTAAGGTTTGTTTATACCAGTATATCTCAAACCGGCAACTGCACGCAAACAGCAGTACGAAAAATATTCTTTAATAGGGGTTCCAAAATCCGCCCGAAAGGAAAAGCCAGTTTTCGTTTTTTTTACAAATAAAAAGCCGGTTGATAGGCTTTCACCGGTTTTAGAAAATTTAGTTTTTATTAAGTTTAAAATTTTTATATCGAAAAAAAAAATAAGATCATTATTATATATTATTATTACAAATAATACAATTTGTATTATATATAACAGCCGTAAAATGGCAGATTCTAAATATGCACAAATAATTAAATGATGTAAATAAGCTACTACTATAAAGAATATATTATTAAAAAAATAATGTGTAACCTCGCAGAAAACTATAATTGTGGAATCGTGAATAGATATTAAGAACTGCTGAAATTCGCTTTGAGGTGCGCTCAACGTTGAATTATTTATATCTTTCAAAAGTAGTATTAACACATCTGTTTTAGCTTAAAAATCCAAAAGCTTAACAATCCGTTGCAAATTTTGAAAACAAATTCATTAGAAACGGCATATCACAAACACTTTAAAACCATAATAAAAGTAGGTACGTGGCCTCAATATTTGAAGGACTTCCAATTCCTTCGAAGAAAAAACAATTATATTCTGGAAATTCCCACGCATTTTGTATAAATATTTGAGTTTACGAATACTTCTTTGTTGTTGTCAAGTAAAAGGTTTTGCGATAATAGTGGTTTTTATACCTAAAGTTGGGTATGTCATTGAAACTACATACTTTCAATAATATTTTATTGGTTTATGACCTGGTCTTCATACATCTCAAAGAAACGGCGAAGTGCTCTAACTTTTTTTTGTTGTTCAAAGAAATATACGTCTATTACCAAAGAGAATTTAGATATACACATTTATTTTGTCTTTCATAGAAATTTGAAGTTCCGTAATATGCTAGTGACGTAATCAAAATAGCAGTAACCGACACGATCTATTCATATAATCACGACAAGTAAAAACAGTGTTTTTTGGCAATTGTGGAAATATTCACGCATGGCGTAATGAGTGCACTCGTACTAACAAAAATAATGCCATGTGTATATGAATATTTTCGGAAACGTCATATTGTGACAATATTGATTCGTTGATACGACGAAAGGAATATTGCGCCGTTTCATTGCTCTTTTTAATGTAATACATGGAAGTCGATTTTGCCTTGCTTTCATCTTAAACAAGTATGTATGAACGTGCCAAAAGCGGGCGGTGCGGTATAGTATGTATAGAATTCGTCTTTTACGTGCAGTGTTGTGTCGAGCTGTTGACTCGCAGTGCTGGATAATATAAACGAACATTAAGGCGTACCATAATGCATAGTTTATTTATAGTACTTTCGTATGAAAATTTTTAATATTGTATTCATGCGCGGATAATCGTGAGTTTATTTGTGCGTATGAAGTAAATTTTTCATATAAAAGTTTCGAATTGGATTGTTTTTATATAAAGTGGTCGATCCTTTATTGTAATCGGCATCATTGTCAATATCGAATTACGTGTCCCTTATTAAATTAGCCTGACGTTTGAAGGGGGCTGCTGGGCGGTTTCTCGCCGACAATTTCTAGGGTTTGTGTCGTGATTGGTCCTAGTTTTGGGTCCTCGAATTGGTTGGACGTTAATACCTAATGAGTGGAACTGGGGTCGTAGGCTTCACGTTACAATACAATGGAAAATTCGCTTTCTACTCTATAGCTATATTATGTTTAATTTCAATGTGCAATCTCGCCTCCATAAACTGTTGGGGCTTTGACTTTTGCCCAAAATATGTTTGGTGAGTATTAAAATATGTATGTTTAAAAGATATATTTTATCCGATGCGTATGCCATTAATCTCAATGAATGTCTGGGCACTGAAACTCCACAGAAAGAAATTCTAAAGTGCGTGGTAAATTGAATGGGTTTTGTTAACGTTTTATTGTCATGTTTAGAGCTAGGGCTCTTCAGAGAGAAAGGGTCAAACCATTAACATAATTTACAACATTATCGGTAACCCATTATTCCTTGTTATGTGAGTCGACCTTAGAAATATTTTACAAGATGTATAGTGTATTGCAGACATTAAACTTTGCAGACAACTTAAATTAATATACTCATATATATGTACTTACGTACATGTCTGTATATCATAATTATGTTTTGCCAAATATTGCGTTAAGGACAATACGGAAAACAAACTGTTGATAAGCTTTTGGTTCTGAATACCGCACAGTCTCAAGAGGGTAAAATGCTAATCCCTCGATTAAATAGCCTTAAGGGATTGTTTGATTAAAGAGCGCAGAACTTCCAAATCGTAATGGAATCTGAAGTTCACTCGATATTGTACTAGTATTCAATTAAATCGATACATTATCTCACTAATGTGGAATATTATCACTAATATAAGTAGTCATTGTTCTCTTAGTCGTAGTATTGGATATAATATGCTCGAAGCTATTTGATTGTTCTCAATACTGTTTTGTTTATTTTTCCATGATGCCATTAGGCGATATCTATAGTATTTAATTTGTAAATATATAAATTTATATATTATAAATTTGAAATCATATTCAAATAGTGGTGACATAGTGGGTAAGGTGGTTTTGCCAATTTCATGAGGATCAGTTTTATCTTTGAAATCAGATATATTGGTAGACTTTGATAGGAAATGATCGACTTGGACTCACAAATATTTAAATCTGACCAGCATAACTACAAAAATCGTTTAGAATAAACCCAGGGTTTGAACCCGTGAACCTCTCGGTGTTTGGCATTAACCCATCCACCGAACTGTACCGCTGGTTGTTTTGAATAAATTATTTATTTACATATCTGAATTGAACCAAAAATTTGTTGGCAAGTTCAATTGTTCCCATGCATGGAAGCAATGTGGTGATTAATGCAGGCTTGTTGGAAGGGTTCAATAAAGGATGATCGAGTTCTTGAGTTGACCTGGTAGTGAGGGTAGTTTTTGTACCATTAGGTGTGATATTAAAAATTGGGGTCGAAAAAGTAAAAAAAAAATACCGATTACGAAAAAACGGGGTTAATACTTGTTTGTGCGGAAGGTGAGCCTCCAAGGTGGAGCGTGGCATTGATTGATGAACGGCTTTGATTGCCGTGTTTATTATGAAAAACTCACCCTGTATGTATATGGAAGGCCCAGCATATTCACATTTTACATAATATACGTTAAATATTGTTCGCGTATTAAATAACGTAACGTGTTGACGGTTTGATGAAGCGTGTCAGCGCGAGCGTAATAAAGAATTTTAAATCGATATTCGATGATCGCACATACTTAGTGTAAGAACTTACGTAAAATATTTACATACGTATGTAAAATATATCATAGATAGAGAATGGTTATATTATAATAATCAATGATGAATGATTGTACATATTTTGGTGTGTGACTTTTGTATAGGTACTGAGAATACAACGTTCCCAGAAATTCCATTGTATGATATTTTGTACTATCATCGTCGTTATTGTTAAATATGCATGTATATATTAGTTTGGTTTGGGCGTGTTAATGTAAAAATCAATTACAGTATACCTATTTGATATATTAATTTTTTTATTTTATGTACTTGCCTGTTTGTGCTAATGAATAGGTTTTAAATTAAAGTTCATAAGTTTTAAGTTCACTTAAATTATGATTCATAAAAATATGATTTGTGTTTATAATTTATATATGTACATACATATGTACATATGTATGTAAATTCACTATGCGAATTTTTCTTATGGAGTGCGACAGAATTACATTATAGAATTTACGTGTTTGTAGTAGGTATAATTAAGCACAGAAAGGGTCGAGAATCGTTTGTGCCAGTTAGAGGGTTAAATTCAAACTGATTAATTAGCCAGCGAACAACGTTCTAGGAATTAATATGTTACTGAGCCGTTTGTTTGGCTTATAAGTTAAATCTTGTTTTGCAATGTTTCTACAAGTTTGGTTCGAGTGTAGCGAAACAGTACATTTGTATTCAAATTTATTGTCATTCGCAGAATTTCACTAGTGACTAAAATTCTTCCCAATGTTTCGAATTATTAACGCTGTAAATAATTAAAAAAACTCATGAAACCAAACCTACCTTTATTTATTTATATATTATGTATATGGCCATGTAACTACATATGTATATGTATGTACATATGTATACATATATTATAGATATACAAAATTCACAAAATATTTTTATTCACGTGGAGTTGGGTATTAAAAACAGTAGTGGGTAGAACTATGTAATTAGTTGGGAACGTGTTTGCGAATTTTTTATCGGAAGCAAGTTAGGAGTTAGTTTTACATATTAATATGAGAAGTTATTTTTTTTTGCATCCTTTTTGTGCGAACTTCCGCTTCCGGCGAGAATAATGGCGGTTTATTAGTCACTGTCCCGACCAGTCGGGGTGAGGCATTTGTTTGGTTAGTGTCTCGGAGAAAACGATCATTTTCACATTGAGTCAATATATTTTCATCAGCGAAATAATTTTAATTTATGAGCAGCCTTAATGAGAAACGATGAATATCATACGTGACTTATAAGGATGAATTCTATGTATATGTTTGTAATACATATACATATTGTAAACATATGTACTACATACATACGTATACCTACACATATTGTTACTGTTCTGCACACATAATATTATTAAAAGAAATTGTTTGTCTTCACAAAAATGACTGAGGTTTAATATTCATAAGGAGTGAAAAAAATACTGCGTTTTATAACAAAAAGATATCCAGTCACTACACCCTGAAGCTGTATCAGAAATATGCATTATGTTTTGGCAAAAAAATTGTGTGGCCCAAAAACGAAGCGGTTTTTGACCGATTTCTATGTCGTAAGAGATCCTTAAGGTTTTTTAAACTTTTTATTTATATTTTATCATGATGCCATTACGGGTTTTACCCCTTTGAGTGACCCCTACGTTATTAAATTTGTACATATATAAATTTATAGGTTATAAATTTTAAATTATAATCAAATAGTGGTGACAAATAGTAGGTAGAATGGTTTTGCCAATTTGCCAATCAATGAAATTAGGTTAATTTGCAAACTGTGACTTGGAGTCACAAATATCTAAGTCTGGCCAGCAGCACTTATTACAATAAATTTTCTTCAATCGAAGTCAACCGAGGGTTCAAGCCCTGGTTAGCATTTAAGCAACTACCGAGCTGTACTGCTGGTGTTTGTATCGTAGGTAGCGATTTTACCACTGCAAATTGATTATTATTATAATTTATTTTGTTTTGATATAATATTAAACAATTTTAAAATTTATAATAATTAAGAAAAAAACTTTTGGTTCATTGTTGAATATTATTATATTTTCAGTCTTTGAAAGAGTAACGAATGTCGCATAGTAAGCTTTAAGGTATTTAGATGAAGTTTTAGAAAGGAATCGAAATTAAAAAAAAAGTATTCGAATACATACCTTTTGGACCTCACCCACTATCTACCTCTTACTAATTTGTTGCTACGATTTTTGTTACGATGAATTGTCTTATCAATTGTAGCGTCACTATTGAACCTAATGTACAAAGTAATGAAGATTTATGTGTATGTACAAATTAAATGTAAATATGTATGTATAAATATATTTAATTTAATATGTTGTTAAGATGCAATTTTGTATGAATACAAAAATATTTATATTATTAAATATTCATACAATCAATACCTAGGAGGTTTCGTGATTGCGAAATTTTTCAATATAAATTTATGCGATTTGGTAACATAAAAACTTTGTAAATTCAGCGTCAATGTATATTCTTACAATCGAATCCCAGCGGAATACTTACGCGGAGCGCGTTCGTTTGACAAATGTTCGAACCATTCAGGAAAAACTGACGCAGAAAGACATCTTCAGTTTTTTTCGCCCTCATACCCAAGTCTTACTGATGGAAAATCCAAAGATGGACGAAGAAGCGATAGGCGGGAATGAGAGATGGTAAAGGGAGAGATTTTGGATTTTTTTCGATGTGAATTCGTCGCATAAATAACTGTGCGTCTTCCTCGGCAGGTCCTCGATCAAAGGAGTGTATGACGCATTATTGAGAAGATCGTGACTTGGCTGAGAACGACTTTTCAATAAATAATATCGTCGAGGACGCTTCACGAAATAAGCAAATTCTTGGCAAGCCCTATAAAAGCCTCATAAAAAGGGTGCCTCGCGTAAGAGGCGTCCTCCACTATACAACATGCCCTCAAAGGAAAGATTTGAATATAGTCCGATTTAATCTGCGCTGTGAGTGAAGCGAAATTGATTTTACACTAAGGTTATCTCACTACAATACATAATCTGATTGAAGATTCATTTGCAGGAGTAGTTTTTAATCTATTTGTGTGACACTAGAATTTTTTTTAGTGGATTTATATTTTTGTATATCAATGGAAAAATTTGGTATCTCACAAATTTCAAAACGAAATTATTAAGTGGAATGGTATGTTTTGAATCACTTTGATTTTAAATTTTTTAGACTTTATTTTATTTAAAAGTTCATAAGCAGCCCTTTTCATATATTTCAATACATTTTTCATGCAAACGGTATATTAAGATAATTATGCACTCAAAAATATTTGAAAGTACTACATACATATATTGTAGAAAATATAATAAAAGTTACTGTATTTTACATATCGTCTGCTTACAGAAAAATTATGATATGTCAACGAGAATTAAATTAATCAACGTTCTCTTTTTTTATTGAAATAATGATAATTATTCAAAATTTTTCTCGAGTTTCAATTGTTATTTCCATTGAATTTTATTTTCTTCTAATAATTTTGAAGGATTGATACGAGATTTAAAATAATGTTAATTTCATATCTAAAAAAAAAGAGAGGTTATTTTGAAAAGTCTCCATTGTGCTCTGATATACATAGTATGAAAAATGGAATAGAAATTAAATGGTGGAATGATTATTATTGTGCTCTAAATACATGTATTGTACGTATTTATATACATATGCACATATAATAGAATAAATAAATTATGCATTTCACTAATATGTTTTAGAACGTTTTAACTCGTGTGCCATTAATTGCTCCCAGATGGATACGTCATCGTGTGAATTTCGTGAAAACCACATTTGCTACGCAGAGTAACATAAAATGATTTATTACTTGTATGTGGGTGCAAATTTTAATGGAATAAATTGACGCGAGGGTTCAGGTGGGATTTTAAATTCGTACTCGGCGTGTTGTAAATAACGGTTGCTGAATAAGGGGTGATGTTTAGACTAATGTTCGTAGTTTTGTTCGGAAATGTAAAGGTGTCCTAGAAAGCCTCTTTAGGGGAAAAAAGCCATGAATAGAAAGAAAACACGCGCCACAGTGAAGTGGTTTGTAAATATTGATAAGGCCACCTTTGCTTAGAAAGCTACTACAGACACCAGCTTTTTTCGAAAACGTTTGTAATTTTTACTGCGAAATTTATATGATTTTTATGAATAAACAAACATATGTACATGCATGTGTATTGAAAAAAAAGTAGAAGAGCTTAATTTTAAATTAAAACTGCGAGTAAATGTATTTTTCATACTTTTCTATTCATACTTTCCTAAATTTTGTGTTATTTTATTAGGTTTCAAATTTTTCATTCGGTATTCGTCAATAGTAGATTTTTATTTGTTAACGAAAATTTGTAAAGTTGAAATATCCCCCTTTCCCTCGTTGTTAAATATCTCAAAAACCTAGCCTGTTCCTTACCTGGTGTGTATATAGTAAATTTTGGGTCCAAATATAGATTTTGCATATGTTTGTAGTAAAAAAATCGATAGTTATTTTATGAATAATAATATTTTAAACTTCAATATCAATCAATAAAAAATACTTGTGTTAAGTTTTTTATGCTCATTATGTAGTATGTACATGCATAAAAGTTTTAGCCCTATTCGCAGAGTGATTTAGAAAGTATCTGAATTTAGAAACTTAAATAATAGACGACATCTATAACGGGAGGTACCAAATCCGGTCAAATTAAAAATTCACGTCGTATGCATTTCAGTATCGATAAGCAAACGTGTGGAAACTTTTCAATATTTTCAAGATGAATATAAAATGAAGCTATTAAAATGAACGACTTAAAAGGTTATGCTTAGAGGTTGTGATCGAGAAATCTCGAGAAATTTTGATTCTCGTTTCTCGAGAATATTTTATTGTAAAATTTCGAGATTCTCATTTCTCGAGAATATTTTATTATGAAAATTTGAGATTCTCGTATCTCGAGAAATCGTTTATTAGAATCTCGAAAATATCGAGAATATTCTTAATTTATCACTACATGTTTTTGCTCAATAAACTGACTGATTTGTGTACTTGTTAACTCGTAAATAATTTTGTGAAGTATTGTAATATGTATAGATGGTCAGTATTTTTATTATTTGTCCGGTAAGTTATTATTCGGTCATCATATAAGTACATATACACATGTTACAACGAAATCGCACCATTTTAAAGTAACATATATGTATGTGCATGTAGGTACTAGTCACTAGTGCGAAAGTATTCGGTTGTGATATCACTAAAACGCTAGTGAAAATATATTTTCACTGACAATATGACCCCATTTAACACACATAAAACAAATATTTTTGATTTATTATTTATTTATTCGAGTATATGTTCCTTAGTTATATTAATCAATTTATAGTCAGTATTTTAATATGCATAGAGGGTCAGTATTTTTATTATTTGTCCGGTCACAAAAACACGGGCAAAGCCGGGTAGCAACACTGGGAATCTTATATAATTATTTTTTACATATTGTTATTTTTACTATTTTGAATTACTTTTGTATATTTTTATTTTATTTTCATGCCTTTAAAATTATATAAAAAAAAAATATTATAAAATATAATTTTTTTTTTAATATAATTTTACTTTTTTTCTATTCAATGTTCAATTGTATCTCTCTATACCTTTCTTTCGTCATCTCTTTAATAAAGTTGTAAGCCCCTGATATAATATACATATGTAGTGTTTGTGTACTTTTGATTTTTGTATGTTGTCAAGTTTATATGCTAAAAAAATCAATTCACTATATTAAAAAAAAAATTATACTTTCTCGAGAATCTCGAGAAACAAAAAAAGAAAATCTCGAATTCTCGAGATTCAAATATTTCGAGAAAATAAGATTCTCAAATCTCGAGATTCAAATATTCCGAGAAAAGGAGATTCTCGAATCTCGAGAATCAAAAAAAGTCGAGAAATCACAACCTCTAGTTATGCTTTAAAATCGAAATTATACAAATGAAACAAAGAAGGGTATTCGAGTTTATTGTAATTATCTAACTTCAGTGTAAGAAAAGTTACTTTAACTGTCAGAAGCATCCCGTAAATGGTTTAATTTAAAAACTTTTACGTTTCCTGCGAGTTTCAACGTAAAACTACAATAGATTGGCATTATAATAAATTAACTGAGTCGGCGCGAAAGCGCTTTAATTATTTCATTCATCAATTAATTTTAAGTAAAGTCTCAAGTTGAGAGCCCTCGACGACACTCGTAAAATGCTTAAGTTTCGCCCTCGCGAAAAACCAGTATTAGGATCGACGATTGTTCAGCGTAGGAAATTTTTTCAGAGCCTCTCAAGTTGCTTGTAAATCAGATTATAATAAATAATTTTATCACGGTTACATTTGTATAATGAAGAAAACGTTGAGCGTTTGCCGCTTGTAAATCACGGTTTAAGTGACATTTTACTAGAGATTAATGTGTAAAGCCTCAACCCCTGGGGATATGGTAAACAGATTCCTTTTTTTATTCCACCCTCCCCCCCCTCCACTTTAATTTCTTATAGTCTGTGGAAAAAAGCCGAATTTTACACGCGTGTACGGTGTCGTATTTATTTTAACGAAAATACATACGTGTTATTAAAATTGTTTAGCATTGCGTGAACTGACGACATTTAAGGAAGTTTTATAACTAGGTTTTGTGGTTTTTTATACATATTCATGATAATTTATTTTCTCTAAATAGCTTTTGAGAGCAACCACTGAAGCAAATGAAGTTTTATAAAATTATTTAATTTTTAATTAGTCATAATGAATGCTAAGTAGCTTCCGTCGGTATTGTTTCTTCAAACTAAAAAAAATTAAAAAGTAAGTAATTTGAAGCTCCGATTATATCTTTTTTACTTACCAAGGTTTAGATTGTTTTTTTCCATTGTAATTTTCTTCAAACTTAAATATGTAATACATTTTATAAAATTAAACAAGGAGACGAAAATTTTACAATTTTATTTGTAATAATTTCTTCTTTTTTAATACATCACTGAGTTCAATATATTCTATTCAATTTAATTTGTATTTGAGAGCAATTGAATCAATAAATATATTTTTCAGTCCACTCTTTATATGTATGTATATTATAATTTCATATTACAACGAATGAATGATATGAGGGTGAAAAAAAATCAAGATTTTTATAGTTTTTGATGATATGTTTCAATTTGCTCGTTAAAATTGTCATGAATTATGGTTGTTTAAAAACTAAATATATATTATATAGTACATACATACATAATATGGTCATGATATTTTGGAAGAGTTAGCAAAAATAATAAAATGTATATGAAATTCATATTTATTTGATTGTCAAATCAATTTTGGGAAAATAGATTTTTTTTAATAAAGTGTGTGTATATAAAATATCGGGATGGATGTTATGCTCAGAAATTAGTAAAGCTTATCGATAAAAATATTGTAACATACAATTAAACGCAGTCTATAGAAGATTAAATTGTAAAAATAAAAATAAAAAGTATATACACACATAATATAATGTATATTATGTCATTGTTTTAATTCCCTAAAGCATAACATCAATACTATATTTTTATCATATTTCAATAAAATATACACCGAGAGCTTTCATATTGATTGTGCCCATATAATTCAATAAATACATCAATACAAGATTTAATCACAGTAATTTTATATATTTATTATTGCTAGTTTAAGTATCCAAATCAACGTACTCGCATATATTATCTTTTATATACACACTTCCATGAAATTCTCTTAACAATATAAATTTAGCATAGACTAGATTGTTTTTTTATTTAATATATTATATTATATCACCTTCGTTTTATAAACGAAATGTTTTTCATTTTAATCGAACCGCAATTTAGATTATTCATTTATTTATATAAAGTGTCTTCTTAGATCACAGTTACGTTATCCTGCGAGTCGACCATACCCTCTAATCATAGAAAACTTTCAGAAGTTCTTTCCTTGAGCTCCCTGTCGTCGGCAGTGACGATTTCAACACTCTCCTCGTATACTTGAGTCTTGTGCGTACTATTAACGGCACAATAGTGTTGTTCTGGATCACCATATTGACTATGATAGAACTCTTCCCTCATCATGTGGTTCAGATTTGAGCACCTGAAGTACAGTATCTCCTGGAACGGCTTTCTGAAGTCTTTGTTGAGCGTGGCGTATATAATCGGATTGAGGAGGCTGTTCGCGTATCCCAGCCACAAGAACAAGCTTGACAAGGAATGGGGGATGGCTTCCGGATCGTGTAGGAACGGTCGCACCAAAGCCAAAACGAAGAAAGGCAACCAGCAGAATATGAAAGCTGACATGATAATACCTAACGTCGTGGAAGCTTTCCTCTCTTTGGCCAGCTGAAATCGGAGCTTCTTCTGGTGTGGGGAGCTCACGTTGCCCGAAAAGTCTTTAGGGTCTTTGTGGCCTTTGAACACATTGAGGGAGTCTTTCTTTTTGAATATGTTCGATTTGGTAGTTTTCTTGGGCTTCTGTTGGCTTGTCGTCTTGGGCTGAGACTGGTCCGAGTTCGCTGGAACTATATTGGGTCTGTTGAGAGGGGTTTGGCACTGTTGCAGCATGGGGCACTGGGACTCGTTGGATTTCCTCTGCTCGCCGGAGAAGCAGCGTCCAATCGTCGATAGAGACTTCTCGACACCACACTGCAAAACAAATTGATATATTTAAGACAGTGTACATATACGTATTTGTAATGAAAATGACACGCGTTTAGGTCAAGGTTGGACACGCAATGACACGTGTTTCAGTTAACAGTGTATTGTCATTCGTGATTTTGACTCTGATAATAATAAACGTAACTTTCCGTTCGCATGCTATGTTGAATTCAGATTACATTAGCGTAAAAATAGACGTGACTTATAAGTGAAATGAATTTGTTAGTCCATGCTCGAAAACACACATTTTTTACTGATGATCAATCAAATATTCTTCCTACGTTTATCGAAATACGTCTGTATGAATTTGATCTTGACTTTTTAAAATGTATATATTTTAGGAAATCATGGTTAAAACTGTGTAAAATATGGCTTTAGTCAAATTTTTATGAAAATAGTTCGTTTATAATAAACTTTATCTTTTTTACAAGGCTTTTATTAGTTTCACCTTGTGCGTGCGCAAGATTTGCGTTTCTTGGTTCCTGAAAGATAAGTAATATCTATTACGTATTTTAGATACAAAATGTCGAAAAGAATAAGAAAATCTACAGACATTGAAAATGCTGTAAAGAAATCCTGGAAAAAAAATCAAAGCATCTTACTTTTAAAATTACAGGTCAATGTAGGTCTTCTTCGATTTTATTCCATTTTTTGATATTTCTATTCTTTCAGATGTTGAAACAATTAAAATTTTTGTAGAATTTTGTTTTATATTTTTATTTTAATAAATAATATTGAAATATTATGTTCAATGTTTAGTATAAGGTAATATTTTAAGGATATTGTTTTAAATTGTTACCAATAAACATACATTAGATAGAACGAAAATATGACATTGTAAACGAGTTCACATACATAAACAGAAAGAAAATTTTCACATATAATTTCAATGGCCCTTTCATGTGAACCAATGATCCTTTCATGGATGGGTTTCCATGAAAGGGCCAAAATTAATGTCCTATTCATAAAAAACCGTAAGAACAATTTATGATGTTTTTTTATAAATTTCTCTTCCTAAAGGTTCTTTTTATGTTTTGTTAATATATTTTTCAAATTTCGATTGATTAAACGGTATTTATGAATCGATTTATAAAAATGGCCCTTTCATGGTACTTCTCCTCTACATGTAATATAAACAAATTAAAAAAATAAATTTTAAAAGTTTAAAAAAAAATGAATTAGATTGTTATAAATTAAATTATATATTATAAATTATTTAAATATTTTTCTTCACATACAAAACGTGTATATTTATTAAAATTAACATTTTAAAGACTAAAATATCGCATTCATTATTGTCGATGCGAGTCGGTCGCGTATTTTTTCCAAGGGAAATTATAATAACGAGGCGATGCAATGTGTCGTTAGCATTAATGCACTATAATTTCTTCAATTTCCCTAGCTCTCATTGCAGGTTCTAAAGCACATGCAGTATGCTGAAACAATACCCAATTTAGTATCATTTCAGTGCAGGCAGCATAGCGCCACGTTCTAATATGCATATGAAAAGAATTCAACGTGACATTCACATTTACATAATATACGATGAATATAATCATTTTTGCTTTGTAAATGAAGTACATCACGTTTCTGTTTTTGAAATTCTATGCAAAATGTTCAATAGACTTAAATAATATGTTTTGAATGAGTTTGAAAGTGAGTAGCATTCGGTACACGACGCGCTAGAAATACATTTATGTTGAACATTTCGAATATCAATGGACATACTAATTGAGGGATGAGGTCTATTGCGAAGTGAAACTGTATTTAAATTGAATGAAAAACGACATAATTATCGTTAGTTGCGTGTTTATTTAGTATAACGTGGAGCATGCTTTAAAAATGAATAAATTTTTATGGTTATTTAAAATCAATACACGCGTATTCAAGTTCATATTCAACACTTTTTAATACTGAAGTCCAGAACTTCAACACTTGTAATACATTTTGTAATATTATATGTGACATTAGGCAGTAAATTTTTTTTTTTGTAAAAACGAAGTTTATCAAATTTATTACTTATTCAAATCGGATAACCTCTATTTAAACACAAATTTTAAATTTAAATATGTCACTATCGATTTCTTTTGAATTGTGGTAAAATGAACAGATTGTATTTAACCACGTCTCTAGTACTGAGCAAAAAAACAAACATTGTAGATATCTCTTTAAAATTATTATTTCCATTGTAATGAATGAAATTTTATCTGTTTATAATTCGCAGAATTTTACCCGCATTATGAAATACATATATATATTATTATATAAATACTGTAAAAGATAATAATCGAATTGAACTTACTGAAGCATTGGTAGCAACTGAAGACGATCGCGCATTAGTAGGCGTCGCTTGTCTACCCAAAAGCTTCGATTCTGCACCACCACCATTCTTCACATTGATTTCAAGATAGCAATGGCTCTCCAAATGCGACTGCGCTCTCTTCTCTTCCATGACTATCTTCCTGGCAGCCCTGAAAATCTTGTAGTATACGACAATCATCACAAGCAGTGGTATGTAGAACGAACCGAGCGTTGCGTAAATTTGGTAACCGAAATTTTGACACACTATACAGTGAGACTCTTCGCGTTCGTTTCCCAATATAAGAAGGGGCGGTAGTGAGATACAAGCCGCACCCAACCACACCAAAAATACACAGAAGATCATGCGCCTTGGAGTTCTTTTCACGCCGTATTCCAGCGGTTTCGTGATTGCGTAGTAGCGATCCACTGATATCATGCACAGATTGAGGATGCTGGCTGTACACGAGAGTACGTCGAACGACACCCACAGATCACAAAAAACAGGTCCAAAAGGCCAATTGCCTAGAATTTCGTATAGCATTGCCATGGGCATTACCAGAATGGCCACACATAGATCACTAACGGCTAGGGAGACAAGTAAGTAGTTGCACGGACGTCTTAGTTTCCTCACTAAACAGACAGCTACACAGACTAGTATGTTGCCCACAATCGTTCCGACGATTACACATAGGAGTATGAGTGTTATGAATACTGCTACTGCTGTACTGTAGTGGGAGTTCTTTCCAGGAAACCACAAAAAACTTAAAGTTTCGTTTTGGGAGGAAAAGCTTTGATTGGAATTTGTTTCGTTGGAATAGATTTTCGAAGCAGGGGTACTGAAGAAAATAGTTGTGGACTGACTGAAGTGCTCTTGGATCGCGGTTGTTATGGTAGATTGAACCGTTGTAGGTAGAATATCACCCTGCAAGGAGGATGCCTCCAATTGACAGCGTTCCAGGAGCAGAAGCAGGATTATGACAATGAAGATTGAAGATTGAAGAGTGAGATTGTGGTGAAGTCGGACGGTGTGGGCCGCCATACGCTTTATGGTGTTCCGTGATGGCGGATTTTCATTCGCATTTAAAAATTAAATTTCCAAATCTTGATCGGTGCATAGTTGAGATACACACACCGTCACAACGTATAAAATGTAACTTTAGTCTTTTCATGCATTATTTTGATATTTTTTCTTCTTTTTTCGCTTCACTTCACGTTTCATTTATAGTGATTGATGAGCTACTTTCACCTGCAACAAAAGAAAAATACAATTTGATTACATATGTATGTATGTATATTTGCTATGAAGGTTTTCCTATAGCACAATTTTAATTAATAATAAATTTAAAATAATTCGTTGACTATTATTATTATTATACACATACACACACATATATATATATATATATATATATATATATATATATATATATATATATACATATATATATATATATATATATATATATATATATATATATATATATATATATATATGTATATATAAATATATATATATATATATATATATATATATATATATATATATATATATATATATATATATATATATATATATATATATCATATATATATATATATATATATAAAGATA
The DNA here is from genome assembly GCF_051622035.1 of Arctopsyche grandis. Taxonomy (NCBI): domain Eukaryota; kingdom Metazoa; phylum Arthropoda; class Insecta; order Trichoptera; family Hydropsychidae; genus Arctopsyche; species Arctopsyche grandis. The sequence goes on from NC_135357.1 coordinate 19,363,095, forward strand.
TATATATATATATATATATATATATATATATATATATATCATATATATATATATATATATATATATATATATATATATATATATATATATATATATATATATATATATATATATATATATATATATATATATATATATATATATAAAGACGGTAATCTGTGTGTGTGTGTCCTAACGCTAGCCGAACATAATGAATGAATCGATAAAAAGCCTAAGCTTTGTATAAATTCTCATTCGGAGTTGAACCGGTGAACCTTCACGCGAACAAAAAGATTCTCTTATATGTACATAGGTTCAAAAACTTAACCGTGAAAACATCGTCAAATATTCAGTTAGTTCTTTTTTTTTAAACATTAAGTTTTTCGTTCTCGCCATATAAAAATATGTAATTATAATAATATTGTTTAGCGAAGTTTTGAACCATTTTCATATTAAACAATTAAATATATATTTTTTTTAATTAAAATTAATTATATTTTTAAGATATGTAACGTGGGGTGAAGTGGGTGGCTTTGACTGAACAGGGAAAGACCAGCAGAGATGGGAGTCTAAAGGAAACGACAGTTCTCAGAGAAAGCTGTGGTCCGACTCGACTTCCGAAGGAAAGGGCGCTTCTTTTATAGCTGAGAAAGTAGCGGTACTTTCTCCCACTCCCCAGCATCCGAGGGCGGGGGTAGTTTCCCCCCCACTCCTTCGGCTGCGGGGGCGTACGTTACACTGCCCTCTCCTTCAGGATCGGTCGTCTCGAGCGATTTATTAATGTACAAAAGCATATACAAACAAATACAAGGAAATACAATAAATAAACAAATACAAGGAAATACAATACGGGGTTTTAATTTTAGATCGGATCCGGTGTTGCGAGGTATCGCGCTAATCTGTTGACGTGCACCACCAGATACCGGGAGTTCCCTGTTTCCCGGCGGATCCGATAGACCACGTCGCTGATCCTCTTAATAATCCGGAACGGACCTTCCCAAGGGGGCTGGAGTTTAAGGGTGCGACCGGGCTTCTTGGCTGGGTTGTGCAACCAAACGCGATCGCCCTCTTCGTATCGTGGTTCCCAGATCCTCCCGTCGTAAGCCGCTTTCATTCTTTTATGCGTCTTCTGGAGGTGTTTCCGAGCGAATTTGTGCGTTTCCGCCATCCCTTCTATGAGATTTTGGACGTATTTGTGGGCTGATTGCTCGGGTATACTGTCCGGGGGTCCGCCGTAAATAAGTTGGGGCGGAAGGCGCATTTCCCTGCCGAACATCATCAGGGCTGGCGACTCTCCTGTCGCGTCGTGTGGGGTTGAGCGGTAAGCCATGAGGAACGGGGACAGCATCGTGTCCCAGTCTCGTTCTGCCTCCTCGTCGTAGTAGGACAGGAATTTCCGGAGGTATCCAAGTAGAGTGCGGTTTAACCTCTCGATCATCCCGTCCGACTGAGGGTGGTAAGGGGTCGTCCGAGTTTTGCAGATGCCCAATTTATCCAGCGTTTCGGCAAAGACTCGGGCTTCAAAATTACGGCCTTGATCGGAGTGCAGTTCTCGAGGTGTGCCCAGTTTGGCGAAGACATGGGTTACTAGGGCTTCCGCTACCGTTTCCGCCTCTTGGTCCGGTAAGGGAATGGCTTCTGGCCACTTTGTGAAGTAATCAGCGGCCACTAGCACGTAACGGTTCCCCCTATTGGTAACCGGTAGTGGTCCCAATATGTCGATCGCCATTCGGTCCATCGGTGCCCCTGACACGTATTGCCGCATGGCCGCCCTGTTCCTCGTATGTGGTCCGTTTTGCGCTGCACACCTGGGGCATTTTTCGCACCATTTTATAACGTTGGGGCGGCATGTTGGCCAGTAGTATCGGCGGCGGACATTCTTTAGCGTTTTATTGACGCCGAAGTGTCCGCCAGTCGGGGAACTGTGCATCTCCCATAGGATTTCATTTGTGTGGCTCTCGGGAATGACCAATTGCAGGATCTGACGCTCGCCGTTTGGGCTTTCCCATCGCCGGAAGAGCTGACCCTGGTCGACAGTTAGTGCGTCCCACTGGGCCCATAGAATCCGAACTTCGGGTTCTTCTGCCGAAACTTCTTCCCACAGTGGTCGTCTCCCGGACTCTTTCCAGGCGATGAAGCGTGAGATTGTGGAGTCGGTGGCCTGGGGACTTTGTGGGTTCCCTAGAGTGACGAGTTTAGCTTCGGGTGCTATTTGCTCACTCTCTATTTTCGCGCATTTCGGGCAGTCTGGGTCACATGGACGTCTAGAGAGGGCGTCGGCGTTGCCGTGTTTCTTCCCTGCTCGATGCTGTACGTCCATGTGGTACTGTCCCAGTCGTTGCAACCAGCGGGCCCATTGACCTTCAGGTTTTCTGAAGCTGCGGAGCCACGTCAGTGCGGCGTGATCGGTTCGGAGTGTGAAGGGGCTTCCGTACAGGTAGTGGTGGAAGTGCTCTACTGCGTCGACGATGGCGAGCAGCTCTTTCCGGGTGACGCAGTAGTTCCGTTCCGGTACCTTCAAGGTGCGACTATAGTACCCGATCACCTTCTCCTCGCCGTCTTGAACTTGGGAGAGCACGGCTCCGATGGCATGTTGACTGGCATCCGCGTCCAGAATATAGATTCCCTCGGGTCGGGGAAATGCCATTGTTTCCGCATTTGTCAGAGCGTTTTTGAGGGCATTGAAGGCATGCTCGCAGTCTTGGTCCCACGTGAAGACTGTTTTCTCCTCCGTGAGACGATGCAGTGGTTTCGCCGTTTGCGCAAACCCTTGCACAAACCTCCGGTAATAGGTGCAGAGGCCTAAGAAGCTGCGGAGTTGTGCCTTCGATTTGGGGGTGGGCCACTCTCTCACGGCTTTTGTCTTCTCTGGATCCGTGCAGACGCCGTGGGAGCTGATTTTATGGCCAAGGAAGCAGACCTCATTCCTAAACAGCTGGCACTTCCGCGTATTTACTTTGAGTCCGACCGCAAGTAGGCGTTTGAGGACCGTCTGGATGTGTTCCAAGTGGGCCTCTGGGGTCGGACTAAATATTATGATGTCGTCGAGGTATACCAAGGTTGATCCGGTCAGGTCGCCGAGAATGTCTTCCATTAGCCGGGAGAATGTGGCAGGCGCGTTGCAGAGGCCGAAAGGCATAACACGGAATTGGAACAGACCAAATTCAGTGGTAAAGGCGGTT